>NW_024540257.1:0-617037 GCF_016647625.1 Suillus subalutaceus
TTGGCTGTGATTTCGCAGGTGCCGCGACTAATATAAGCAAGTTAGTATTTTCGAGTGAACCGTACATCTTAAAGTAGGCTGACTGTTTATTCAGAGACTGATGACTCAAAAAATGACAGCCGCCTGCAACCAGCTATACGGCTCGGTCAGCAAGTTCAAACTTTGCTTAAGGACCTCGGGTGGCACAAAGACCTGTCGTCCGTGCTGAATGCTACAATGACATCGAGGCGTAGATTCCCACAAATGAGGTGGGCTTGTCTGAGTGTTTCGCTTTGGTTCTCATGTTGCTCTTCACAACCGGAGTACCTCATGCACCCTTCCGCACCTTCGCTATCCTCTCACGCAGCTACCTGCAGCGTCTCCAACCAACGAAGACTGTCATATCCTCAACCTTGGCGTCTCAAAACAGATCCCATGTCGTATAGCCGCGATAACTGCGCCTCTTACCCCCTATCGCGGCAAGTTGCAGCCTTCAGGCAATGAGTCCGCATGGATGCGACAACAAATTCATGTGACAGTAGAGTATTTGGCTCCATTGACGGTACTCTGACAGAGTCATTCAAGGGCCGGCATTCTGTTGTTTATGCGACAAAACCAGTACTCACACGTACATTGCATACTTAGACGATCCATGCTACATCGAGCTTGACCCCTCCAGCCTCGCCATGATACCCACGAGTTCAATAAAATATTCATCTGTAGAACTTTGGTGGCATAACGTCTACCCACCACTGCGGCTCTCTGCCCATGAACTTGGTGAGTTCATCAACCTGTTTCTGAGTAGGACGCTGATGATAACTATCCGGCTGGTCGCTGAAGATGTACAACACGCAGACAGCATCGTCTTCCATGCATTCCACAGGAACTATCTGTCCGGGAGGTAGAATTGCTAGAGAGGTCGATAGCGAATGGATGTGGAAAGTTTTTTGGAAGCTGTAGCTAGGGTCTGCATGGGCATTGGTCCTGGCCATGGTTTCGGAAAAGTCGGGATGTAGCTCGGCGAGGAAGGAACGAGCCGTGTCATAAAGCCACTTCTCAGATACGTAGTAGCCATACATCTGACGGTTGCGTTGTGGGGGTGGAAGGGTTATATTGATACGTTTTCGTTTAAACCGTTTGGTAAGTCCAGAATCCCGCTGTTGGTCTTGCTTGGCTTCATCAAGCTGAGCAAGAGCAATTGAGAGGGATATGAACACCAACACCTGGACGCACCTGCATGCCAGACATTACTCCATCGAGGCTTTGGGATGATTGTTGCGGCATTTGTTCGAGTTAACGGGGCGGATGTTCGGAGTTGTGCAGCTGAGGTCGGAGTTAGTTTTGTTAGATATGATAGGAGTCGATGGAATTTGAAGTGTCTGTCGCGGTTGCCCATCCAGCCCTCGATGCTCTCTCGGCGGCCTGTATTTTCACCTGGAGTCAATTTGCCAACCAAACTTTCAAGAATAAAGTACTTGTATCCAGCAGTACTGGTCAATGTTTCTTTCACGCTGGCAAGATCATACATGAAACTTTTCAGAATATCTGCCAGGATGCAACAAACCGTAGCTCGTGCGGCCTCCAGCCCATTTCGCCCATTCGCGAGTGAGCGATCTCGGGCTGCAAGTTCGAGCATCCTGACGCTGTCCAAATCTAACTTCGAGGTAAGACCTAGTCAAGAGCAGACCTTCAAGCACAAAGCTAGGACACTTCGACACAACTTCACCAGTTGCAGGTTGATCTGGTGGTATCACGATGTATCATCACTGTAGGATTTCCAGTCCACATCGACGTCGGTTCGACCATTTAAGAATGCCACGATCCTGAATGGGCGATTCCTGATGTAAGTACTCGTTTTGAGCAGGAGAGGGTGGAGATAGGCACGGCGAGACGCTCGTGGCGTCAACAAAGAGATGGCCAGTGACTCAGATGGCAAGGAAGAACTGCAGCAGAACTTACTCGTTTGGAGATCTTCGGGATAGCGGATCGTCTATGAAATTTCGACGCAAACTTGACACCAGCGAGTTCTCATGGAGCCACGTCTAGAGATATCGAGTTGCTATGGAACATTATATTTCTCCGTCGGACGCATAGCGGATGCATGTTTTGGATCGTGGTGTTGTTGGCAGAAGTCGGGAGTTTTGCCAAGAGAGTGAGGGCGATTGAACCGGTGGACTGGCGCGGCCGACAATGAGCCTGCCTACGGCAGACGGAAGTTCGTGTGGCCTCAACCTGATCATAGATGCTACCTGCGACAATGCCCAAAAGCTCTACTCCTACTGACTACTAAAGCTGCGCAAAAAGGGTGGCAAACACCCGTCTGCACCACTCCCAGCTGGAGGGGTACCCCACTCCACCGGTCTGGCAAAACTGGTTGTGCTTGGCCCACAGCCGAACTCACGCGAAGGAGGGTGGCGGCAGAACCTGGCAGAACTTCGGGGTACCAGAGATATAATTTCATACAGCCTACACAGCCTAGAGTTCTGCCGGTTATGACCAGAAGAACTGACCCTTGGGCAAGTAGTTCTGCCTTCTACATGCACTATTTTTGGGCCGACCCTCCTTTACTGCCTGTACATAAAAGCGAAGAGATAACTTTCAGTTCAGTAACAAAGAAAATCATCCAGCCCTATCCTGAAGCGCAACAATGAAGTTCACCCCACTCACCACTATGATTATGTCTGCCGCAGTACTCGCGGACATCGCTACAGCGAAAGGGTCGTCATCTCCTGCCGGTGGTGCGTGCGCCCATCCTGGTAAAGCATACTTGTATTTTGATATCAGACTGCGTACTTACGGGCGCTTGCAGGACAGTATGAGTGCGGAAATGCCGCGGATTATAATGGGGGAAATGCATTTTTGTTTCAATGTTCAAAATCTGGTGTTATCGAGCCAGAAATTAAAAAGTGCAATTGTCCGGTTGCTGTGAAGTCTTCAATGGAGGTGTAGCTCCCAATGGGTACACGAGATGCTCATAAGAGGAAAACGTGGGCTCACTTCTTGCTTGCCGTGTCAATAGTTACAGCTGTCTCTGTAGGGTAACATCCTCAAGACCCACTTTAGTGGGAGAGAGTTCTGTAGAAAATAAACTAGCAGCTACCCGTCACTTGGTTACCAGGTACCGTATGAGGGCGTCGTGCTAGATACACCACCATCAGCGATTTGTGGCCGAATGAAGATCATAAACCCGTTTGTGAGGTCATTGAAGATGCCGCTATAGGATATCTGTCCACGAGGGTGTTGCCTCTCAAGCAGAAGTAACGTCATCAAGGACGATGCGCTGAAGGAAGAGGAGAATTGGGGATAGAATAGGACAGCCCAATCAGACTCCAACTACACGATTCAGTGAAAGTGAAACGGACCATTTACGATTCCACCAAAAGGGTTTTCGTGGTAGGTCTGCTCGAGAGTGCGTAGGTCCAGGTGCAAGTTCATGAAGTCATAGATCCACAAAGCTACCATTAAGATAAGAGATAGCCACGGCGAGACACTCGTGGCGTCAACTAAGATACAGCCAGTAACTCGGCGGCAAGGAAGAACTGCAACTTGAATAGAACTTACTCATTTGGAGATTGTCGGGAAAGCGGATCGTCTCTACGAAATTTCGACGCGAACTTGATACCAGCGAGTTCTCATGAAGCCACGTCTAGAGATATTGCGTTGCAATGAAGCATTGTATTACTCCGTGTCAAACGTCTCAGAATCGAGCGCGACTCAAACACAACCAATATTGACCTGAATGCCCAGAGAAAAGACCATTGGTGAGCACTAATACATAACTAATACTAAATAATACCTGAGAGAAAACGCCAGCACGACGTTAGAAAGAAAAGGAGGAATCAGCAAGCTTTGACTAAGTACAAGCGTGCGTACACAATAAGTCTCGTGACCGAAATGCGAAATGTTTATGACACTCCGTCGGACGCATAGCAAATGCATGTTGGAGTAGGGGACCCCTAGGCAGAGGGTGAGAGCGGAGGAGAGTTTGGCGGTGTTTGAGCCGGGGTTAGCCGAGGAGAGAGTCGCTAGAGCCTCCGGAGGCAGTAGCAGTCTTCAGGTCTTCGTTGTCCTTCGATAGCAGAGTCTTCGGGCATACCCCCTCCAACTGGTGAACAGAGCGAGTTCGCCTCGACCAAAGCTTCGCATTGGTCATCCCCCTTCGAGCCCAGAGGTCCAGAGTCCAGAGTCCAGAGTCCAGAGTTTAGGGTTCAAAGCCCAAAGTTTAGAGTCCAGATGCAGAAAAGAAGACGCCTTGTGGAATACACGAGCAGACGATCTGAACAATCAAGTTCAAATGGGTCAAGAAACACGAAGAGAGCACGCTGAAAAGCATAGCATTTTTAGTTTTGACTGGAAAAATACACTAATGACGAGCCAACCCCCTTAGCCAAAACTGCCTAAAAGAAAGGAATTACCACCTAGAGGACCCAAGGGGCAGTTCATACCCAAAGCCCTCCAGGACACCAATAATTCTAGCAGCGCATTTACTTTGTTGGCCTTGTCTCCACTCGACACACTGTCACAACCCTTTTAACGAATTAACGCAGGGGCAGAGACTAGGACTCAAACAAAGGTTATCGCAACAGAAAAGAGAATATGAGCAGGGACGTCTTAGGATTGCTAGCAGTAAGCTAATACAAAAGAGGTTTGAACTAAAGAACTACTGACTACACACGAGCTACCTATATACATATATTGAAACGGAGAATGAATCTGAGTCTGAACTAACTAGCCAATCATTAAATAGAAAAGAGAATCATACGATGATCTAAATATAACTACACCTATGATGTCATGAAACGTGTGACGGCTGTACAAGGGTTCTCGAAGGTTCTAGAGTCGCGTGACTTGATCGCTTGAGTAAGGAAGTCGAAATCAGGAATGTCGGAGATAAAGGTAGTGGGCGCTAATGGAATAGAGAAGTTCGGATATGTAAAGGATGGTTCGGGTTAGGGTTTGCAAAGGTTATCGGTACAGACGCTGACTGAGCGCTAACGACAGGCGCTTGTGATGGGCGCTTAACAGGTGATTTACGAGTGTTCAAGAAAGAATAATGGTTTGTATTTGGAATTCGTGACACACACCAGAGATCGACGAAAGGCAACTCAACCAAGATGAAGAAGAACCAGAACACCGGGACACTTCGGATCGCGAAGTTAACAGGTACATAAGGCAAGACGACGAGGATTCATTAACGGGTGCACCAGAACTACGAACAACACTTCTCCCAGCTTTCCAGTGGGACACGGGAGTGCTGCCATTCATCCAAGTGACAACAAAGTCAAAGACGGTACCCAAACAGATTCAACAGACCGTTGTTGCAATGTCAGCGTCTACAGGCAATGTCCCACCTGCATTTCATGGGCGCGACGATGAAAACTCAGCAGGTTTCATGAGGAGCCTTGAATGATACATTGTTGTCAACCATGTCACAGACGAGGCAACGAAGATCCTACTATTCAGCACACTCATCTCTGCAGGTTCAGAGGCGGACGTATGGTGGATGAACCTAGACCCACAAGAGAAGAGCACATGGGCAAAGTCAAGGCTGCCTTTCAAACGAAATGGCCAGCAATAGTTGCGGTGAAGAAAACACAAAGGGAGTACCAGAAAGAACTGATGGAGCTACGGCTCAAAGAGGAAGACGTCGGGGAGCGCGTCATGGTAGCGGGGATTTCGACATGGGCGCATACCCAATTCCACAACAAGCTAAAGACCCTTGTAAAGGATGCTGGAGTAGAGAGTATACCTATCCTAATCCAGCCAGTTCGCAAAGCGCTCCCTCAAGCACTGAGAGACCTCACATCAGTAGCGCTGGCTGACTGGAGTGCCTTCCTTAACGAAATCAACAACGTCAATATCGATACGTTACAGGAGAAAGCGAAGAGGGTGAAAGAGAGGAAGGAAGCAGAGAAAGCCCAGAACGCACGCATTGCACGATTGGAGAACCAACAAGATCCTATCGAAGTCCTACACTTACAAATGCAGCAAACATCAATTGGAACTAATGTGCGGAACTCAGAAGTGAGGACGCCTCAGAGAACCACGGGAAATGCACCTGCAGATGCAACAACAGCAAGAAGGCCAGTGCGATATGTTGCAGCCAACCAAGGGCAAACCAACCAACGTCCTAGAGGGCAACCGCCCACACAGGAAGAGTGAGACACACTATGCAACTGCATTAATGAACTGCAGCACCACGCAGACTCAGACGAGGGACAAGTGGCATATAGGGAACAGCTGAGACGCTGGGCAGCGAGATGGGGAGAAGGAGCTAGATGCACCGAGAAGACGCCCTACCCACTAACACCTGGAACAGCACAAATCTGTTCGGGCGAGTGTTTCAGATGTGGCACGCATGGGCATATTGGACCAATGTGCCCCCTTCCAGCAAACGCGCAACTACCAAAGAACAAGAGCATGTGGCGAAGCGCTTGCACACGGATTCTCGGCACATTCAACAGGATCTCGGCTCCACAAATCAACTTTGTCATAGATGAGACTATAGATCAGGGAAAAGAGAATGGGTCGTTGGCATAGAGGATAGCCGAACAACCCGAGAACAATTAGTACCTCAAATGTCTGGACAAGCGGTCCTCGTGTGCGAGAAGGAGACACACGAGGACCAACATACCTTCCCCATCGAACACATTCATCCTACAAATCATGTTGTTATGCAGCCTGCTAGCAAACAATGCGACATTATTGACCTGTACTCGATGGATAAGGAAGGAACACACTGGAGTTGCCAACCCTTCCTGCACTATATCTCATTCGCAGGACCAAAAGGAGAGATCGTACAAGTCAAAGCGCTCTTCGACGAAGGCGCAATGGTTAGCGCAATGTGTACGACGGTCTTCGACAACATCAAGCATCGCTTAGGGAATTGGAAAGCATCAGCCAAGAGATTAAGAATGGCTAACGGCTCACTAGTCCCGTCAAAAGGAACATGGAAGGGTGAAGTCACGATAGCGGGAGTTGATGCACAAGGAGAGTTCGAGGTCTTTGACAGTGGAGGAGGATGGAGGTTCTTACTCGGGAAACCAATGCTACAGGCATTTAAAGCTACACATGAGTATGAAACTGACACAGTTAATATAACAGGAAACAGGATCTCGACGACCATTACCAACCAGAATGAGGCTCAGGAGACCATAACAACGCAAGATGCACCAACAGAACCACTGGACAGTAATGATGAAGCCCCGTACCACACCACGCCAGCGAACTTCCTCAATAACAACACCGACACTTTCACAAGAACCACGGATCCCAAAAATCCAAGAAGGGTGGCATACATCGTAAAATCAGTACAAATAGGAGATGATCTCAGTCCCGAAGAGTGAGAAAAAGTTAAGGAACTCGTATCCCAATATGCTGATATCTTTGCGTGTTCGTTATCAGAGGTATTACCAGTCCCAGGAGCAAAACATCGACTCAACATACCTCAAGATGCCACGTTCCATACACGAGTCCATCAAAAGGCTCTAACACCGCCTCAGACCCAGTTCCTACATAAGAAGATCGACGAGATGTTAGCGGCAGGCATTATAGAGAAGGCACCTCCCGAAGCAGTCAAGTGTTGCGCCACGACAGTACTTGCCCAGAAGGCGCACGAACAAGGTGGACTGACACTTGAAGAGTTACAGCATCGGGTCAACAAACAGTGTACGCAGCACAGGAAGCCACCAGCGTTCACACTACCAGAATGAGACATCGAAACGGAGGCACCAGAGCTACCATCAGCGCCGCAGAAATGGTGTATATGTCAGAATTTCAACGAAGTAAACAAACACATGATGATCGCACCGATGCCCCAAGGAGACATAAGAGCAAAACAACAACAACTAAGCGGGCATAGGTACGTCTCGGTGTTTGATTTCGCTTTGGGATTCTACGCTGTCAAGATACCACAGGAATCACGGCCATATACAGCATTCTATGCCGAAGGAAGGGGATATTTTTGGTATAAGAGGATGCCAATGGGCCTTACAGGAGCACCATCTACATTTTGCGAAATGACAGCTAACCACTTACATGATTTATTAGCAAATAGCACAATGGAGCTCTTTGTAGATGACGGAGGATGCGCGGATAATATGTTCGACGGGATGCTGAAAAAACTAGAACAGATCTTTCAAAGATGCTGAGAATGCAAATTATCATTATCTCCAACAAAGTGTCGTCTATTTATGACAAAGACCACGTTTGCAGGAGCTACTGTAGGACCAAAAGGAGTTCAACCAGACTTAGAGAAGCTCACCACTATTGTTAACTGGAAGCAAACCCGCTGACACGCTTAATCTAGAATCCTTCCTAGGACTAACAAGTCATTTCCGGGACTTAATACAAGCGTATGCTCGGCGAGAAGGACCATTACGAGATCTAGTTAAGGCAGCACCACTCAAGATACCATACTTGAAAACCACTTATCGACGCACCTTGCGGGACTTCAAACTCGATGAACGCTGGACAGAAGCGCACACAGCAGCATTCCTGGACCTAAAAGCAGCCCTAGTGGCGAGACCCATCTTACAAGCGCAGAAATACGATGGATCCAATTTTGTAGTCACGTCAGACGGATGCCAGGAAGGATTCGCAGCGGTACTAAGTCAAAGAGTACGGTTACAGAAACCATCGGGTAAATGGACAGAGTGCCTGCTTCCAATCGGCTTCGCATCCAAACGCACATCAAGGGCAGAACAGAAATACAAACCATTTATTCTCGAGTTTGCGGCGCTGAAGTTCGGACTCGACAAGTTCACAGATATCATCTGGGGATTCCCTACAGAAATAGAAACAGATTGCCAGGCCCTACGAGACGTCTGATGAGCGAACAGCTCAATGCAGCACACGCAAGGTGGAGAGACAGAATCATAGCACACAAGATCGTGGATGTGCGCCACGTTCCAGGCAAGCTAAATGTTATCGCAGATGGACTCAGTCGACAGTGGGAAGGTCAACCAAGAGATGCAGGACTAAACGACGGAAGTGAATGGACAGTCAGTGAAGACTGGGAAGCGAATTCAGGGCTAACCAATGACATCCTACTCACCGATTCAGTAACCCAACAGAAACCGGTAAGTCCGTTACAGGAAAGATTTGCTAACGAGCCGGTTTTTCTAGAAGTCGTGGAATTGATATTAGGAATGGACGCAATGCGGCCGTTACGCGACCCGGAAGAGAGCAATGCATAGAGCATCGCAATACCTAATAGAGGATGGTAAGTTATGGCGCTTACGAGGAGGAACAGCAGTGTGAGCTCGTAGCAGAGTAGAGTGCATTACCAAAGAAGAAGCGAAACAATTAGCAAAGGAACAACATGAAAATAAAGGGCACTGGGGAAGCGACGCTATCAAAATCGCACTAACTGACCAAATCTATAGCGCCGGACTCAACGCATCGATTCTAGAAGCAATAGGAAACTGCGCTAAGTGTAAAAATTTTGGAACCCAACATTTGCACTCACTTTTAGAACCAATAACCCGCAGACACCCGTTTGAGTTGCTAGTCGGCGACTATTTAACGCTCCCAAAAGGAAGAGGATACCACACTCTAGGCGTCTACCTCGATACCTTCTCACAACACGTTTGGGTCTTCAAGTACAAATCAGTGGGGACAGCATGCACCACAATCGATAGCTTATCCAAGATATTTTATAACTTCACCTCCTCGGAAACCTTCATGAGTGATGGAGGGAGACACTTCAATAACATAGAAGTTCAAAACTATTGCGCTAAGTGGTCTTGCAAAACTCATATTGTGGCGGCATACTCACCATGGGTCAATGGACTGGTAGAAGGTACAAATAAGATCCTGCTACACGTACTCAAGAGATTGTGCGCACCAAATCTCGGCGAAGATGACTACGAAGTGATCTCATGGGACAAGTTACCGAAAACATGGCCAGATCACCTAGAAGAAGTGGTAGTAGCATTGAACCACCGCATATTACCAGCATTGAAGTTTTCGCCGAAGGAGCTATTACTAGGCCAAGTAATCAACACCCCACGAACCGACCTAGCTAACTGCACTTCAGCGTTACATCTGTCAGACGCCAACATTCATATGGCATATGTTGCACAACAACACCTCGACGGTTATGAAGCTACAGTCCAGCATGCTGTAAAGAGGAAAGCTGCATTTGATAAGAGGTACTAGCCCGCTCACCAAGGGAAGTCATATTCTCAGCAGGACAGCTCGTTCAATTCTTTTACAGCAACCAGCACAACACACTTGAAGCAAGACGCAAAGTGATACCGAAATGGTCCCCCCCACACCGCATAATCGAATGAATACAGAACTCATACCACCTGGAAACAATTAACGGCGAGCCATTACCAGGCAAATTCCATGTGCGAAGATTAAGGGCGTTCCACCCAAGAGAAGGCACAAAGCTAGCTGAGGAACAGAAAAGAAGAGAGTCAGAGCTATAGAACGAAGAAGATAGAGACGCAATCGAGAAAACAACAGCAATGAAAACGGCCAAGACCAGCGTGTAGATGAAGAAAAAGACGAAGAAGATGCAGAAACAACAGAAGAAGAAGAGGAGAGGCGAGGAAGAAGATGAAGATGAAGACGAGGAGGAAGATGAAGAATAAAAACAAGCAGAGGTGTTAGCGACGAGGACGTCGCTGTTTTCAAGGGGGGGCACATGGAGTAGGGGACCCCTAGGCAGAGGGTGAGAGCGGAGGAGAGTTTGGTGGTGTTTGAGCCGGGGTTAGCCGAGGAGAGAGTTGCTAGAGCCTCCGGATGCAGTAGCAGTCTTCAGGTCTTCATTGTCCTTCGATAGCAGAGTCTTCGGGCATAGCCCACTCCAATGTTTTGGCCCATAGTGTTGTTGGCAGAACTCGGGAGTTTTTCCAAGAGAGTGAGGGCGGTTGAACCGGTCTGGCAAAACTGGTTGTGCTTAGCCCATGGCAGAACTCATCCGAAGGGAATGCGGCGCCAGAATCTGGTAGAACTCCAGGGTTTCTGCCAGTTCTGCCAGTTGTCACCAGAAGAACTTAGCCTTGGCAAGTAGTTCTGTCCCTACAATAGTTTTAGGGCTGACCCCCCTTCAATGCCTGTGTATAAAAGCGAAGTGATAACTTTCAGTTCAATAACAAATAACACCATCCAGCCCTATCCTAACTTGAAAGTGCAGCAATGAAGTTCATCTCACTCACAACTATGATTATGTCTGCCGCAGTACTGGTGGCTGCTGGCGGTCCATGCTACGTGCCTGGTGAATACCTTCAGCGTACCTGTGACTGCGTACTTACGGGTGCTTGCAGGATCTTGGGCGTGCGGAAAACTCCAGGATTATAATGGGAACAAACCGTTTTTGTATTACTGTTCGCCACCCGGGTTATATCTCGAAGGTATTAAACCTTGCAGCTGTGCAAACTGCTGTTCCGTCACCAGTGGAGGTGTGGGTCCCAATGGGCACACCAGTTGCACATAAGAGGAAAAGGTGAGCCATGTTAATAATGACTCGTGACAAAACTTACAGCTGTCTCTGTAGACTGTAGGTGGTACCTGTGGGAGAGAGTTCTGTAGAAAATAAATGTCCTGTCTGTAATTTTTGCATGGAAACCATACCAGGTGCTGTGTCTGATGCTATCATTTCTCCTCGGTCATACTTTGAATTCGCAAGTGGCGTTCCATTGATGCTCGATTGAATTTGTTTATACCACGCCCGTCGTAAAGTCGTATCGTCCTTAGCCCAACGGATGAGCTCACAGACACTGCAGTACAATGACGAAAGGAATTCGTAGACAGGTCATCCTTGGACATGCAGCATTTTCTCAAGAGGACGAGGACACTCTTGACGTTGAGCTCGCCTTGGACAACGCTAACATCACACACGATGGTCATAATTGTAAGCAAAGTTCTCCCGAAATGGGAATTTTCACATCTTCTCACTCGCTTTAAGTTAGCTCCTCCCTTCATGTTCGCCCGGGCCTGTAAGGACTATAAGTCCTTAAGGCCCCGACCACACTTCAAAAGTAAGACGCTCGAACCATACATTCGGAGTCGTCCACATGAGTCACTGATGCGATGAGTGACACTCATCGCATACATTCTCCTTTCAACTTAATGTTCAGTACCTTCCTTACTTTCTGATCACACCATCTGTTCATTTCTTGAGTATTTTCACTTTGACTCAGAGTATTTTCATTTCGAGATCGAGTATTTTCACGCTGCGTCCGGTGTGGACAATTATATTGGCGCTAGGCATGTATACCTGCATAAGCCTTCAATAGGTGGACCAAAGCTAGACCTCATATCATTCACTATTCCCCTATACACGGTCTTCAATTGTCTCAGCTATAATCCTTGTCCGACGCTATTCCGCACTTTCCCGCACTATGCGCGCACATTCCTGCAGCGCTATTCATGTTCCCACGACTTATCCTGCGCTATTCCCGCGCTTATAGCGCTGTTGGAACTACCAGCAATGTGTCTATAGGAGCATTAGTGCATGTCCACTCTATCTAGTGCTTGTTCCTGCGCCTAGCGCTAGTCCAGCGCGCTGTTCTCGTGCTCTAGGAATCACCCCGAAATGTCGGAATCCATCCATGGTCCATCCTACCTCATTGGTATGTAATTTGCCTTGCCTCAAGTTTGTAAAAAGTGCTACAGTCTTATTACATGTATATCCTATCCCTTCCAAGTCCGAGATGGTATAGTTTACTAGTATAAGAAGCCTATGGTGACTACTTTGACATTACTTCCCTTCAACTGTATTTCCTTTCCCTTAGGTTTTACTTAGAAGTAGTCACCCTTTAGTTGCGCTCTATGGCCCCTATTTGACTTTCCTTACCCTTGCAATCAATACCCTTGATCTCACTCGCTATCCAGCACCCTCCTTTGACTCAGTGTCCGCTTTCTTGACTTCCGCTCTTTCCCGCGCATTAGCGCTCTATCTTGCAATGCGCTATTCCCCGCGCTTTAGCGCTCTTTCGGGTCTTTTGATCTTGAGTTGTTCTTAGTAGCTTTTCCCTCGGGTCAAATGTTCTTGCATCTTTGTTGCAAGTATAGCAGCATAGGCAGAGCATTAGACATATACTGGCTGAGTACCTTAACAAGTGCCTAGTCAGGTTGTGTTTTTCACACCGGCTCAACAAGTATTCAGACTGTATATATACTGCCTATGTACACTCATACCTTAGCAGAATCTTACACACTGAATTCTTGCTCCAACCAGACAGAACTCCCCTCAGAAAGTTCCACTATCTGAACGCTACACATTTCAGTTGACTCTACACCTGCCCTATACACTTGCTGACATTCCCATTTGGATCCAGTCCCCTTCTTACTCAGTATGAGCCTTACAGGGCCTCTCCCCTTATTTCAATTGCGAGTACTCTTTTTACACTTCAGCTTTCTTATTTGATTTGATTTTGCTTTTTTCACTCATCTCGACCATTGATTTTCATCGACTTCTCAACCTTTGTTACTCCTGCTCGTTGCTACTAGTACTGGCCTGGGACACTTCCAAATGTTAACGTTTTAACCTTCGACTCCAAACACTATCATAACACGAATGCTCACACAACTCTCTGGCCTCTCTTTTGCTACCTCCTCTGGCAGGCATAACGACGGAGCATGCGAGCGCAGAATATCATGAGAAGGTGCGTTCGTTCGTTTTACACCTTGTCTAAGCACGTTTAATCTGATGATCTTAACGTGTATCTATGCATCTTACTGTACATCTAATCATCATACTCGCAAGTCCTGTACCTATGCATCCAACCATCTCATCCAACCCCAACAAAGGCCAATCAAGCATCTGCAATCTGCTCCGCCACTGTCCTCCAACCAGGTGACCTTGTATGTGTCCACAGCTAACATCTCATCTTAGTCCCGTGCATGCTCAAGAATGCGATGCATTCTGGTGCTGTGAGTTGCATGGCTGGAGAGAGTGGTGGTGATGTGTAAGTGTTTTTTTGAACGACGACGGCAAGAGTACTGATATACTACACCACAGGATCATTGGTCTTTTCGTACATACGCCTTTCCAGTTCGGAGATGTTGAGGCATTTACTGCGTACACCCTCTCTTCCCCGCTCTCTGTAATACTCACCGACAATACCAAAGAGCACGGTAACATAGAGCTCGTGTCTCCGGAAAATGTTTGCACGACTGCTGTTGGACATAGTAGCAGGCGAATGCATTCGAATGATGACGCCCAAGGGGTGGCGGAAGATTGGTTTCAGAGACACCTCAGGGGGAGGAATTCCTGGGAGGTGCCACAGAGACTCACAAGACTTGCCGCAGGAAATTACATTCAAATTTGTCCAGTACCCAAACCCGCCCGCATGATGGTTTCCCGTTTCCTGGTGGTTGTGACAGTTTTACTTTGAAGCTGGACACACTTGAGGGGTGGGGCTGAGTCTGCTTCTCTAACTTACTTTCAATGTGACAACTTTGCTCAAAGTACTCCTCACTCACAGGCGTCTCGTTTGTCTTGACGATCTAGAGTACATTGAGCGGAACTCAAAGTCGAGCGACAATGTTTTGAAAGGTTTCGAAGTCCCATGGGACCAAATTGATAGCCGTGAGATAGCTTACTCAGCAGATACGCTTGTTTGTTATTCTGAGCAAGCCGAGGCACAAGGATAGCGCAGAATTTAGTCTACGCATGAGAATAGTAAGGTGGTGCAATGTACCTTGTTCTGACCCACGTCGGAAGACAAGTGTACTGCATCAGTAGTCGTTTTCTCATTGTTTTCTCCATCTATTCCTATCGTTCTTTGCATAATAATCCTCTGCGATGCCTCCCCTAATGGGAAACCCCAATCATGCAATCGCCTCCAATTTTCAATTATTAGAGCATGTGGAAGCTTGAGCCCAACTTGTAAACGACGCAATCGATGATCAGCAAGCAGCAGCAATCCTAGCTAACCTATGGCACATCCAAAATGAAGCTGACAAGCGTCAATGGGCAGCCAGAATCGAAGCCAAAGCTTGAGAAGCAGAAGCCCAGCGCAGAGAAGAAGCCAAAGAAGAAGCCCAACGCCAACAAATGCTAAGGGAAGAACAAGAGGCTGCAATTCAAGAGGAACACAAGAAGAATAAAGCCAAGTACACCCCAATCAAAGACATTAATGTTCCTTCCAACCCCATCATCCTCCCATGTCAATATGCTGTCCGGAAAATGAAATCAGGCAACTACTGCGAACTATTCTACTTCACAAACAGTGGTCTAGAAGAGGCCTCCCGCTCCACCTTCACAGCTGATGAAGATGCTTTAGTGATGCTACCCACTTCAGACGGTCTAAATAAATGGATCCCAGCCGCCGCTGCCAGGGATCCCAAAGCTCAAATCATCAAGGACGAGAACCTGACCTGGGAGCAGTTTAATGAGGCAGCCCCGCACATGGTATCTTTGATGAAAGAGAACGACTGGCCTGATGACAGAACCAACATGTTCATCTCCTTCTGGTCCGTGCTGCAGAACCACAGATGGGGCCATGACTTTGATATTCACAAACAGAGAGTAGTTGCTGTTGTATCAAGCGCAACAACGAAAGCAATGGCACCTTGCCATGGGTAGCTCCAATAGCTGGAGTTTAGCAAGGATCAATCAAGACCTGCTAAACGAAGCGCATGAGACCATCTTCAACCAGTTCAGAACCCAACAGATGTCCTTTCAGGTACGTTCGCTTCCAACAACTGTGCAGAAACCTACTCACTAAACATCACTCCCTTTCCTTCTCTTAATCGCACTCTTCTCATTACCTACAACACCCCCCCCCCCCCTATGCGGCGTTTGGCATCATGTCCAAACTACTGCGCCACTCCCGCGGACAACATGTTCTGCACCCTCTTTGATCATCGGACAACATGTTCCGCACCCCCCCCCCCCCACATTCTTTGGACAACATGTTCCATCATCCACCACCTATGCGGTCGGACAATGCGTTCCCTACCACCGCCATCTTTCCAAACACCCCAGCCATCATGCGCCTCGCTCCATCGGGTTAACCCCCCCCTTTTCTTTTCCTGGTCATCGCATGCTTACAAACCCCCACTGGCTATCACATGCCGATTTTCCCACCCTCTGTGCACTGGAATCTCCTTCCCCTCTGCCGTTTATCCCCGCCTCTAGTCCCGTTTGTTGACGACAACAGGACCAAGCAGAACCCAACAACAGCATGCTTGCTCCGCTAGCAGCCAAAAACGCTCCCCTCCTACTTCACCAGAAGGAAGGTTCAACAAGAAACCTAGAATGTACAGAGATCCTAACGTGCCCCTCCCATGCTGCGCCATATGTCTCGGACGCAACCCTCACCGCACCATTGAGTGCGCTGCTAAGCTCACCTGGGATGGTAAGCACAACACCATCACCGAACGAGTCCACAAAGCACTCTGGACCAAGGAAGGGAAACAACTATGTACTGCCTGGCAACGAGAGGAAGGCTGTGATAGTACTAGACACGACTCCCGCCACATATGCTCCGGCAGCCGTGGTTGTAGTATTTGACCTACAATACATGGTAATGGCCACTTTAACCATAGACACTTTCATTGGCAACTGCCAGTCCGCTCTTTTGACCTATGCTGTGGCACTTGCCAGGTCCCCTATTTGGCTGTATGTCCTGGCTTTCACAGCCGCATTTTTGGTATTTTTGAAACTCAGCTGTTTGTCATTCCAGGATACATTCCACATTTGGTGATGGATGTATTTATATGTTATGACCGCAATTTGGCTTCCAAAAGCGGAAATTCACAAAAACACATCCCATTTTGGTCACCTACTGATATCAGGCCTCCCCACATTATTCCCACACTCCGCATATCGCATTTTGCAGCCACACAGTGTGGGAATTACCCCACAACACCCAAAACATCGCCCAATATGGTACACCCCACAATTATAATTATTCACACACCCTCCACACCTTGCTGCAGCTTCACCACTACACCACAATAGCTCCCCATGCATATATAAGTAGTATTTTAGTATATATATGTATAGTATAATATAATAGACCGCTTTTTTTGTCTATTTGTGTGCCTGCTCCTCCTCCAGGGAGTATTCAGAATAGCCTAGGGTACAGAACACTTTCGCACTTTTGCCCCTTTGATAGGGAAGTGCTCTATGGTATTCAGAACATATTTTTGAGTATATATGAAGATATTCCCATCTTTATTTGGCCCCTTGAGGCGCCCTACATCAATAGATATAGCATATATACACAAATACACAAATATGTTCCCATGTGTTTATTTCTATGTGAATAGACTTGGAAAATTTATCCCCAGCATCTATTCAACAATATGAACAATGTATGAGAAGCCCTGGACCATAGAGCAAGACCCTGTGATGCAGTATACCTGCCCTCTCCTGGTGGTTCACCCCCTGTGAAAATTTTTTCTGTAGGACCGGACCTTCAGGATGTTAGGGAGTCTATTTCTATGCATATTTAGAGTATATCTACCACTTAGCTGCTCCAGAATATCAACATGGTCCTTCTACAGGAACAAAAAGACACAAAATCGCATTTTTGACATTTTTGATATATTTCAGTATCTTACCCTTGCATACATAGTCCACCTTGCTCATTTATCATCAGTAGTACATATATAAATGTGTTTGATGCCCAGGATCAGCTCACAATAGGCCGCAGTTTTGAGGTAGTGCATATACTTGCTATTTCTACTGATAAGGGGCCTATACCTTCAGAACATCGAGATTTGATAATCAGACACCTGGAACACATTTTAGATATACTCAGTATCATAGATCTACATTTACTAAACGATCCAACAAGAATTGAGTGCTGGGGCAGTGAAATAGATAAGAATTTGAGTGTGGGAAAATCAAAGAACCAAAACATCGAAAATGGTCAGTTGAGTAGTGGTAGGACTTTAATGCTGCTTCAACTTACTTTACCACCACATCCCTTCTACATCTCTTCTACCCTCAGGGCAAAGTGTAGTTTAGGTTCCTTATGTAATTTAACATGTATGCTATTAAATTTAATGAAATCTTCGACCTATATCACATGTAAGTGTGACTTTTGTGTAATATGTGTTAATTGTCACTTTTACACATATGTTCCTTTGCTTCCCTTTCACTCAATTCTTGTTGGATCGTTTAGTAAATGTAGATCTATGATACTGAGTATATCTAAAATGTGTTCCAGGTGTCTGATTATCAAATCTCGATGTTCTGAAGGTATAGGCCCCTTATCAGTAGAAATAGCAAGTATATGCACTACCTCAAAACTGCGGCCTATTGTGAGCTGATCCTGGGCATCAAACACATTTATATATGTACTACTGATGATAAATGAGCAAGGTGGACTATGTATGCAAGGGTAAGATACTGAAATATATCAAAAATGTCAAAAATGCGATTTTGTGTCTTTTTGTTCCTGTAGAAGGACCATGTTGATATTCTGGAGCAGCTAAGTGGTAGATATACTCTAAATATGCATAGAAATAGACTCCCTAACATCCTGAAGGTCCGGTCCTACAGAAAAAATTTTCACAGGGGGTGAACCACCAGGAGAGGGCAGGTATACTGCATCACAGGGTCTTGCTCTATGGTCCAGGGCTTCTCATACATTGTTCATATTGTTGAATAGATGCTGGGGATAAATTTTCCAAGTCTATTCACATAGAAATAAACACATGGGAACATATTTGTGTATTTGTGTATATATGCTATATCTATTGATGTAGGGCGCCTCAAGGGGCCAAATAAAGATGGGAATATCTTCATATATACTCAAAAATATGTTCTGAATACCATAGAGCACTTCCCTATCAAAGGGGCAAAAGTGCGAAAGTGTTCTGTACCCTAGGCTATTCTGAATACTCCCTGGAGGAGGAGCAGGCACACAAATAGACAAAAAAAGCGGTCTATTATATTATACTATACATATATATACTAAAATACTACTTATATATGCATGGGGAGCTATTGTGGTGTAGTGGTGAAGCTGCAGCAAGGTGTGGAGGGTGTGTGAATAATTATAATTGTGGGGGTGTACCATATTGGGCGATGTTTTTGGGTGTTGTGGGTAATTCCCACACTGTGTGGCTGCAAAATGCGATATGCGGAGTGTGGGAATAATGTGGGGAGGCCTGATATCAGTAGGTGACCAAAATGGGATGTGTTTTTGTGAATTTCCGCTTTTGGAAGCCAAAATTGCGGTCATAACATATAAATACATCCATCACCAAATGTGGAATGTATCCTGGAATGACAAACAGCTGAGTTTCAAAAATACCAAAAATGCGGCTGTGAAAGCCAGGACATACAGCCAAATAGGGGCCTGGCAAGTGCCACAGCATAGGTCAAAAGAGCGGACTGGCAGTTGCCAATGAAAGTGTCTATGGATACAGTGGTAGTTACCAAAATACTAGGTCAAATACTACAGCCAAGGGTGGCTCCGGCTGTGGTGCTGTTACTCACAGAGCCCAACACTGCCCTAGGGCACAGAAAGTCTAACCCTATCACACCTTACAAGGCCGAAGCCTGGAACAGAGAACTACACCGCTTTAACCTCCTACCCGCGTTTTGCGAAAGTTCCAGAAGGTTTCCGTTATGGTTTCAATTTAAATTTTCCCACTATTTCATCTACACAGATCCCTCCTAATAAGCAATCTGTATACACGTACAAAGACCAATTTGATACCAGCATACTAAAAGAACTACAGAAATCCCACTATCTAGGCCCCTTCACCGCTAATACACTTTTAAGTCTCATCGGCCCTTTCCAATCTTCCCCCCTTTCCATTATCCCCAAACCTGGCAAGCCGGGGTAAATTCAGATTAATACAAAACTTCTCGTTTCCCACACTCCTTTGACCCGCAGTTTCCCAACCCCTCTATCAATTCTCACATCAATGCTACTGATTTCCCCACCACCTGGGGTAAATTCTCAGTTATTTACCTACTCATTCGAGACTCCCCCCCAGGTTCGGAAGCCGCGACCTGCGATGTTGCAGAAGCTTACCGAACCATACCCCTACACCCATCCCA
This sequence comes from Suillus subalutaceus, assembly GCF_016647625.1. Classification (NCBI taxonomy): domain Eukaryota; kingdom Fungi; phylum Basidiomycota; class Agaricomycetes; order Boletales; family Suillaceae; genus Suillus; species Suillus subalutaceus. The sequence continues at coordinate 19,967 of NW_024540257.1, forward strand.
ATGGCCTGCTGCCGTAGTACGAGTTTCGGCTACCGAATTCTGTGTGGACACTTGCACGGCCTTCAGAGCCACACCATCAGCAGGCGCCTATGGCCATGTAGCTGATTCTGGTGCCCGAGATCCTCCGACACCGGGGCATCAGACCCCTAGACAAATGGGTCGACGACCACATTTTCTTTCGGATCCAAAAAGAATTCATAAGCGATTACAATAGAGAATGAGCCGAACGACACAAAGATCTAGCCAAGAAAGGCATGCATCAAACTGGAAGCAGAATATGGTTTGGTGGTCACATTTTCGACGACGGTTCAATAGAGGAACTCAGTGAAAATTGCTCTCAACCCATCAGAGACCTCTCCAGCATCTCACCAAAGTCGATCAGCTTTTCAGCTACAGCCTACAAGACATAGATGATGTCTCTACCAACCCTTGGAATTTTTTGGCAACCCAAGAAGGACCAACCTTTGCCACATGCACTATCTACATCGGCTTCCTATGGGACCTTCACCTCCGCATAGTATCGCTTAGCAAACCCAAAGTCAAAAAATATCTCATGGCCATTCACACTGGAGAAAAAAAGCCCCCCATACATTACAGGAAGCGCTAGAGCCTACGGCAAGCTAATGCATGAATGCGCAGCAGTCAAAAGGGGTAGAGCTTACCTACTAGTCTCGAACGCACAATCACCATATGCCATGAAAAACCCCAATGCCCTACCAACCAGATAAAGAAGTTGAAACCAGACCTCAACTGGTGGACAGAACCTCTTACAATCAGGCAGTTGTCTCACGCCCAATCTACCCACCCATACCTTTCTCAGTTCCCGCAAGCCTTTTCAGACGCCAGTTCAGGCATCGGAATAGGCATCATCATTGGAACTATTGGCGAGCCTGGAGGCTTATACCAGGCTGGCAGACAGCCAACAATGCAAAGAGAGACATTGGATGGGCCGAAGCAATCGGCTTCGAACTACTGGTCCGCACTCTCGCCCTATCCCTGGCATTAGCGACAACATCATCGTCTACGGCGATAACACAGGAGTGGTTGAAGGATGGTGGAAGGGATGTCACCGCAACAAAGCCCGTCAACAATGTTTTCAAACGCATCCCTGAATTCATTCTCTCTCTACCCAGACGTTTCGAAATCCGTACAGAATACGTCCCCAGCGAGTCAAACCCAGCGACCATCCCTCCAGAGGACCAATATGGGCCTGAACACCTTCTACTCCCTGCAACACACATTCCCCCACCAGATCCAAGACTCCCATTGTCGACACAACTGCCCCTCTCACCCCCACAGAGTTCACCTATTCCGAGACCGGAAGTACTCCTCTCCAACAGCCAAGCTCATCAACCGTACCCTCATCCATCAACAAGCGCTGAATGAGCTAGAGCCTGCCAAGCAGAAGAAGACCAAGTCATTTTCAATGCCATCTCAGAATAACGTGGCCACCTCCCGCACCCGTTTAAAACACATCATTAGCGTCGAACCATCAACTCAACCCAAGCCTACCCCTCCCCTCAACAATACAAAACTGACTCACCCCTTACCCTCCCCTCTAAGACCACATTGTCTTGCTCGCAAAAGACTTCAGGAAATGGACGCCATTCAGGTGGCAACGCACGTCTTGCCTCCATCAACTCACCGAACCTGACCATAATGGATGAACAAGTTGACCGAATCCTCAAAGTCATAGGATCTTCAGGGCGCAGTCCACCAAAGAGACTTATGGGACAGGCCTATTAGTATTCCATGTATATTGTGATTCCCTGAAAAATACCAGAAGATCAGCAATGTCCAGTTTCCCCCAACTCTCCTTCTAGCTTTCCTGTCCAGATGTGCAGGATCATACTCTGGTACAGTGCTCGCAAACTACACAGCTGGCGTAAAAGCATGGCACCTGTTACACAGCTACCCATGGTTAGTAAACACTAAAGAACTTAAGCCACACTAGACGGAGCTGCAGCGCTCGCTCCAGAATCTTCCAAATGCTTGAAATGCAAACCCCTTCACTGTCAATATCCTTTCCACCATTCATGCGCACCTTAACCTTAATGACCACCGCGATGCCACCATATTCGCATGCTTGACCACGACATTTTACGCCATAGCGAGATTAGGAGAGTTCACCGTCCCTACAATCAAATCCTTAGCCCCGCCAAGCACATCACTCGCAGCAATGTATCCATTACCGTCGATTGTAATGGTTTACACCCGTCACGAAATTCCACATCCCGAGCACAAAAAAGCATCCCCGCTAGAAGGAGAAGACGCCTTTTGGGCAGCACGGGAAGGCCCCTCAGACCCAAAAGCCGCCCTAGAAAACCATCTCCGAGTCAATCTGGCAGAAAATAACACTCACCTGTTCGCCTGGAAACATCCCAAAGGGTATCAGACCTCTCTCCAAGAAAGAACTAATGAAGAGACTCACATCTATCGCCCAATCAAACAACATCCCCGACATCAAAGGTCATGGTCTTCGAATTGGAGGAACACTTGAATATTTGCTAAGAGGAATCCCTTTTGACGTCGTTAAATCAATGGGAAGATGGTCGAGTGATGTGTTCACAATATACCTTCAAGATCATGCGGTCGTCATTGCTCCATATATCCAAGCACGATCACCTGTGCTAGAAACCGTTCCCCCCCCGCCAAGCCATGCCACCAGTGCGCTAAAGCATTTTCCTAGGTGAGTACAGCTCCTATTTATACAGGCCATCAAGCTTCGCAGTTCGCGTCGCAACTCTCCTACAGTTATGGGATCACAGCTCACCTTGAAACCTTTAGGTTTGGACTCATACACCGGGCCAAAAAGCCCTGTGGGCTTTTACCCAAACTCTTTCTCTACTCAACCATATATTTAGCCACCCGCACACCAAAAGCGTAGAATCATTTTTCCACTTCTGCCAGTAAGTATCTCCTGAGACTTAACATGTCTGAAGTCAATTTTGACTGCATACATTCTCCCAGTCGTTAGCTTCAAGCTTCCTGCTTTCCCTCCCTCACTGATTCCAGCACGATCATATCCAATGAGTGTCCAACAACCTCAATAGTCTTGGGAGGCCCGTTTATGTTCGGTAGATAGAATATGAACTTTGAAGTCAGTGCGATATGCATGCTGCAAAACATTGTTACGAAGTTGAGGAGATCAACAAGTAACTGGGTCAGATGGGTCCTCTGCAGAATTGAGGTCAGCAGCTTTCTTTCGTTGAGCTTGTAGTTTTCGGGACAATCATTTACAATATTAATGATATTGGGGATTTCGTTTTTAAAAAATGTGTTCACGTTTGGTGTCAACACTGCTTCTGCCAATCAAGATGGAATCTATCTTATCATCGACAACGAAAATGAATTTGCGCATTCCCTTCATCTCTTTGCTAATATGTATGTGACTTCTCTTTGTCCTCATATTTTTACTCAATTATTTATCTATCATATAAGACTTACAACCCCTTCCTGATGGCACTCGCGCCTTTCCAACGGTCATCATAGCAGGTAAATTTCGCACAGTACCTTTTCAGTCAAGCAGGAAAATGGATTCGATATGGATGTCTCAGCATGGATGACCTGCAATTCACGGCATTTGTGGATCAGATTGGAGAAGACTGCTCCGGAAGTCAACCGAATCTCGCACTCATAACAGCAACCACAGGCTTCGACAACATCATTGGTCTCCTCTTCCCGTCACATGTTCTCGAAGACGCTGAGACCAGTCTTCATCGTGCATCCCTTTCCCCTCTGTTGATGAATTTAACGTCGAAATTCTGGACAAATTGCAAGCGCGATGTTCGTAAGTATTGTGAACAGATAATGGTCACACATTACACTTACAAGACCATAACATTGAATCTCCTTTCAGTTACTCCATTAAACGCACCAGAACACACCTCCAACTACCTTGTGATGTGAACCCATCATGGAGTACTTCCTCATCGCCTGGATCTCGAACCAAACTGGATTTGCGTCATTCAAGGAAAGCTCTCATAGAACAAGGATCAGTCAGAAACGCGCGTGTGCGCGTGGTTTGCACTGCATAGTGCAAGAGCAGGAAACAAGATATCTCCACAACTACTATGATAGAAAGCACTGGGGAGTAAGCCTAGCACTTGAATAGGGCTATGTCCAACATAGGGTCTCCGACCCTAAATTTGATCTAATATATGATATCATTTAGTAGAAGCAGAATTGTATCCTTCTGTAGTTTCCAGCTACATTATCAAGGAATGCATCCGTTCACTGATGCATGCTTCTAACGTTTGGGCCTGCCACTGCCAAAGGATAAGATGCCCATCCCCTTCTCACACTCTCACATTTTTCCCACTATTTTCTTCACACTGATCTACGACCACTCGCGATGAGTGAAGACCATAGGCTAGATTCTCCTCCAGGAGCCTCCAGATCCAGGCGGGCAAATGTTGTGAAAGCTCGGTATGTGGTCTCTGAAATCCATCGCTGCCCTTATGCATTTTTCATCCAGAACCAACCTTGTAGAGGAATCTGTCAGTCCCTGCGGAAATTGAAGAATATGTTAACCAAAAAACTTCCTGTGTGGGGACATGAATACTGACTGTCCTGAATATGGCTGATATTGTGCAGAAATGCTTCAAGCAATCAAGCAACCGCACCACTACGGTCCTAGAGTGTTGAAACCGAAGGGGCTTCATCGAGTCAGAAAGTCGAGGTAAGTGCTTGAACTTGCTATCCTAGTCCATCGATTTCCTTAGAGTCGCCCAGGACACGCTGCATCTTCATCCTTCCAACAACAACAAGCATCCTACCACATTTATTCCCAGCAATTCTATAAACCAAGGGCTGTTCGGAGAGCCTGCTTCACAGGTATTTTCCTCAAATACTTTGATTTTCTTCTCTAATTTCAGTGGTCCCACAGGTTCAGCCTGCTCCTCCTGGCGAGGAGGAAGGACCTAATCTCCAATTAGTGGATGCTGAACTTCAGGGTGCCAGTGATGGTACAGAAAGCATGAGACCGCTCAGGGGACATGCGACTTCCATGGCATCCGCCACCAACAAGGCCCCAGCGGGTCTCACTGCCGTGGATGATTTTGAGACGACATATCTCCAACACCTAAAGATTGTCGATGTTGTCCTTGAGAAGATCGTGGATGTATGGACCATTCTTGTTGATTTGGAATGAACTAATCAAGTTGTATAGGTATATCCATATGCAAGATGGCGCTGGGTGTGCTGTCCTGCTGCTTCCAAAGTACGTCCGGTTTCTCCCAGAGTCCAGTCTCACTCAGAAGTCATAATTCCATGTAGATTATAATCACTCAAGCAGAGTGCGACAAGTCAATCTGTAGTCTTCTCCAGAAATTGGCTGAAGTTTACCGCTTCATGACTCAAGATGACAGCCTTGTCAAAATTGAATCGATGCGCGGTATCGTTGGAAAGATCATTCAGCAGACTCTTGAGTGTGCCCGTTTCATCAGGGATTATTCAGAGACAAAGAGCTTTGTGAGTCACCAAGCTATCGCACTTCATACATGAATCTTATACTATCATCGCAGCGAAGAGAGTTGGCAAAAACATTATCTCAGAAACCGATGACATCATCAAACAGAACAGCGACACTTTGGACATTGTGGTGTTCAAGCTTGGGCTAGCCTCGCAGAACCCCATTTTGCTATAGGAGTCAAGCAGCCTAGATATCCACATCGCATCCATACAACCACTTCCTTGCAAAGTCTCGACTCACTCAACTCACCTATGTCGTGCCAGTCTATGTCCGACTCAGCCGATACGGATCCGTGGCCTCGGTCTCTCGCAGAAGAGCCAGGGTTGTCTTAACCGTCCCTTGCTCGTCGGATCGGCCATCGCGCACCTTGGCCGACCAGTTCCAGTCCCATCGGTACCAAATCCTCCCATTCCTACCCATGTCCACCTATCTCCATTGGTGCGTTTTAAGCTCATTTTACTGTTACTGAACGAACAGCAGGCATTATTACATGTATTCCCATGGCCGCAGCACTCGTGAGCCTTATTACATATCAACCTGAGTACCTCATGTTTCGCTACTTACTCTCGCCTGTGCGATTCCGGACGTTCACGCAGTTAGATAAATAGGACTCAAGTTCATATTATCCCTTACTTCCCTTCCTCAGACATACCTGGTACCGTTGTAGGAGTCACCTTAGTTAAATCCTTGATTGTGCAAATTAATCCCCCTTGCTTTTATCATCGGACGTGCCTTGACCGCTCTAAGTGCACTCTATCTAAGGTTTCTTTACCTAGGCCTCATGAGATCCGGACCGCTACCGGTAGTCTTACATCGGCAACCCATACCTAGTCTTACCTCGTCATACCTAGTTATACCTGGACTCTCCTTACCTCGGCCTAGACTTAAGTGCCGCTCATCGGCATCAGACTCCCCACCTCGCATCAGTGTGACAATCATACCAGCGCTAGGCGCGTATGAGTGCCATAGGCATATTTTGCCTTGCATAAAGGAAAAGAGCAAGGCGCTAGTCATCAGCACTATTCAACTCCCAAGCTATCTGCTTTGGAACTTCTTTTCTCCCATAGCGCTGTGACAATCATATTGGTGCTAGGCATGTATACCTGCATAAGCCTTCAATAGGTGGACCAAAGTTATCCCTCATATTATTCACTACTCCCCTATCAGCAGTCTTCACTTGTCTCAGCCATAACCCTTGTCCAACGCTATTCCGCACATTCCCACAGCGCTATTCATGCTCCTGCGACTTATCCGACGCTATTCCCGCGCTTATAGCGCTATCAGAACTACCAGCAATGTGTCTATAGGAGCATTAGTGCATGTCCGCTCTATCTAGTGCTTGTTCCCGCGCCTAGCGCTAGTCCAGCGCGCTGTTCTCGCGCTCTAGGAATCACCCGAAATGTCGGAATCCATCCATGGTCCATCCTACCTCATTGGTATGTAATTTGCCTTGCCTCAAGTTTGTAAAAGTGCTACAGTCTTATTACATGTATATCCTATCCCTTCCGAGTCCGAGATGGTATAGTTTACTAGTATAAGAAGCCTATGGTGACTACTTTGACATTACTTCCCTTGGACTGTATTTCCTTCCCTTAGGTTTTACTTAGAAGTAGTCACCCTCTAGTTGCACTCTATGGCCCCTATTTGACTTTCCCTTACCCTTGCAATCAATACCTCTGATCTCACTCGCTATCCATTACCCTCCTTTGACTCAGTGTCTGCTTTCTTGACTTCCGCGCTTTCCCACGCATTAGCGCTCTTTCAGGTCTTTTGATCTTGAGTTGTCCTTAGTAGCTTTTCCCTCGGGTCGAACGTTCCCGCACCCTTGTTGCAAGTATAGCAGCATAGGCAGAGCATTAGACATATACTGGCTGAGTACCTTAACAAGTGCCTAGTCAGGTTGTGTTTTTCACACCGTGTCAACGGTCGAGCTTGCGTCCAGCCTTATACATATAACAGAATACATAACTTCAGCACATACATATATAGTCATCTCATCTTCACAGGAGTGCATGTCTAAAAATGGCCGGCGGGAACGGCGGACTGGTGGAGGTACGCCTCACACCAGGGCATTTGTGACTCCAGAGATGCGACTGAGGACACTGGGGGTCCCATTAGACTAGCAAGTATTGTCCTACATAGAGCACCCTCTCAACAGACATGAATTGGATACCCAAAAAAAAAAATGAAGTGATCATTACGAGTGTCGGTTGGCATGATACAGCTTTCTTGGGCGGGAGGTGCGGTGCTTCGATGCTGCGAAATGCAGAGAAATCTGGCTCTCTGGACATAGAGGATGGCTGCACTTGCACCGCATCCAACAGCCGCACAGTGTTATCAATTGAACTGGACACGATGCAAGTACCATCTGGTGAGAACGAGACTGACAAAACCCCTCCAGTGTGCCCCTCCAATGGCTCACCCAATGGCTGTCCCGTCGCTGCATCCCACACCCACACAGTGTTATCCGCCGAACCAGATGCAATGTGAGTACCATCCGGTGAGAACGAGACTGACCAAACCACTCCAGTGTGCCCCTCCAAGGGCTCACCCAATGGCTGTCCCATTGCTGCATCCCACAGCCGCACAGTGTTATACTCCGAACCAGACGCGATGCGGAGTACTATCCTGTGAGAACGAGACTGACCAAACCTCACTAGTGTGTCCCTCCAAGGGCTCACCTAATGGCCGTCCTGTCGCTGCATCCCACAGCCGCACAGTGTTATCCCTTGAACCAGACGTGATGCAAGTACCATCTGGCGAGAATGAGACTGACTCAACCCCTCCAGTGTGCCCCTCCAAGGGCTCACCCAATGCCTGTCCCATCGCTGCATCCCACAGCCATATAGTGTTGTCCCAAGAACCAGACATGATGCGAGCACCATCCGGTGAGAACGAGACTGACCAAACCAGACCAGTGTGCCCACTGATTATGGTCTGAACAACTGCCCAGTTCAAATTACGGCCGGATGCCAGATGAAGATTATTTGGAGACCTTGCCATGAATTTGGTAGCCATGATGGAGTTGATGGGCGAGAATGGGAGCACTGATAAATATAGATGCGGCGTGCTGTGCAAAATCATGCCGCCAAACACTTGGAGGAATCTTTGTACATCCATCGTGGTGGTCCACAGATCTTCGTATGCAGAATGGCCCTATATTTATTTTATAAGTTGTTTATCCAACACTGCCTCGTAGGTGTGTGCTCACCTTCAGCCACTTGGCAATGAATGGGAGCACAATAATGGCACCCCTGATTGCATTGAGAAGTCCGAGTGCTTTGATCCAGAACAGCAGTCGCTCGTCGCCGAAGAATGATCTGATCGCCTTTGCAAGCTCATTGTCAAAGTCCGTTGTTTGAACATGCATAGCCCAGAATCGACAGGAATAAGAAAGATGTGGGGGAATGGATGCTTTGACTCGTTGAGACAGTCCAGTATCTTCGTGATTAGGGAGGAATGATGACTTTAAATCGCATAGTATTGAAGCGAAGGCCATGTTCCATCACTCGAAGTGATGCCAACGCTAAGTCGTGGTGTTGCGCCTTCGTCACCTCAACAAAAAAGTCTCCGCTGGATTGTTTGTCTGTGAGGAACTCTTGGAAGGATGCGTGAAGGGGTTTGACAGGGATATGTGAGCCCGTTGTACCACTGAGGAGGGATCCCATATGTTTCAAGATATCCATTTTGTAATGTTTGTTGTGGTTTGGAAAACAGTCCCGCATGGCATTGAGGGAATTGAAAGGGAGGGGTTCAGCTGTGCCGAGTATTTGTCCTATCACGGAATGAAAACCCTCTAGTGCTTCCTGGTATTCGATGTCGCTACACTGATCTCGTGGCCAGATATCTGCCAAAATCAGCCGATACATATCATACAACTTGTTTGTCCATTCCCCAGGATTGTGCTTCACGACAGTTTCAAAGCGAGACCTTGGGTTTAAGCCGGAAAGGCTTCCTTGAATGTATTCGCATGCAAGACGTGCCCACTCGAAAAGTCCATCGGCTTTCATAGTGAGGTTTACAAACTCTTTGTCCCCAAAACACGACAGCCCTTCTAGCTTGTCAGATACAAAAGTGCAGATGTCGCGCTCTGCCACTGCTGCTGGAATTTCATCCATGGATAATTGTAGAGTATGCTGAGCGCCGTGAAATGCATCTTCAATATCATAAAGTGGGCGAGAGGTAACAAGAACCCGAAAGTTAGATGGGAGTTCTGTGATTTGGGGAAGACCTTTGTCCCGAAGTTTCCTGGCAAGTATGCAGAGAAGGTCCCGCCGCGTCTCTGGTCCGCCGCTCTCGTCCAGCGCTTCGATCACGATCAAGACAGGTCCCACATTTGACCCAGAGGACTTCCGAAGTGGTTCCATGAGAAGCTTCTCCCACTGCTGGAAAATATCCTTCGAGTTCTTCAGTGAAGTGGAATCTTTGACCGCATCCGCCAATGCTCGTCTCATCTCCGGATTATGATCAGCTAGGTCATGAGTGATGGTGGAGAAAACATTTTCATGGCGATTCTTGGTCTTGTCGAAGCAGGAACATGAACCGAGCACCCTCATGTCACTGAACCACTTAGCAATCGTGTGAGTGATGGCTGATTTGCCCGTGCCTGCAGGGCCAGACAGCCACAGCACACGTTTAGTAGCATCATCACTGCCGTTGATCCAATCCGTAATCTGGGAGAGAATCTCCGTGCGCATCCCTGGTAGGCACTGTTTCATGGTATTTAGTCCTGCGCCCTTTGCATAAGCGATATCCCCAAGATCCAGGGTATCGCCTAAAATGATGTGAATGGATATAAAGAAAGAAGCGTGTCAGAATCCTTACTCGTTCGTTGGACGAAGACGGCAACGTCCCAATCAGTTTGGTCCCGGAATTGTCGCATAAGTACGTTGTGGTGAAAGAAATAGTAGTCAGCTAGATATACCAACTAACTTACTAAATCCTAATGGGTGCAAGTGCAGTACTTCGACCCAAGGGGACTGCTATTGAAGCACTTCCTTCTAATAGTGCGAGGGAAGAAAAAGGAAGAACTAAGATCTAAGACCTGAGATATCTGACTGACTGAAGGTCTGAGTCTGAGAATGTCCGATGTGATATGGGATACCGATGGTACACCCGACGCGAGATACCAATGTGAGATACCAATGCGAGATACCAATGTGAAAGAGAAATAGCGACTAGGCTGGTTAGAAACTAGCGCTACTTATCCAAATAGGCGCGAGTGTAGTATTCAACCCAAGAGGACCACTATTGAAGCAACTCCCTTCAAATATGCAAGGGTAGCGATGATGCAAAGGGCTAATAACCTATAGCGACCTAAGACCAAAAAAAAACTAATGAGTAGCATTGTAGCGATCAGCGACTAGCGACAAGTGAGTTCCGACAGAGAAATGTGCGTATAAGTGAGGAGCACTATGCAAGTTGTCCTATGCGATAGCGCTATGTGATGCCTGACTAGCGACAGTGGGAAGAAATAGAAAGAAGGGAAAGCGAGGAATAAGGTATGATGGTGCAAGTGGAATGCCCGATAGCAACTAGATTATAGCTCGACTACCGATAGCGATCCCGACGTTGTGAAAATCAAACTTATGAGGGAACTTTAGCGACGCGCACTCAAAGCAAGTCAAGCGACATGCAATCAGAGAGATTGGCAAGAGCGGAATCGATTGCACCAAAACTAGGATATAGCGACTAAAGTGACTCCGACACCAGCAAAGGTCCGGGGAAGGGAAGTACTGTACTGTATGTGCGACGGGTCATTTTATCATACTGTGTAAAAGTTTGGGAATGCGTAGGTGAGAATAGTAGCGACACTGATGAAGGCACAATGTCGCGACAGGTAATAAGACATGCAGCACAGCGGAACACGAGGATGCATGTAATAAGACCTGCAACTGATGAGTAGCGACATTTAAGGAAATATAACGCACCAGTGGAGGTAGGTGGACATAGGCAGGACATGGGAGGACGGAATACCTAGGTGTCGGGCCAGGCAGCGCGCTGTGAAAAACACAACCTGACTAGGCACTTGTTAAGGTACTCAGCCAGTATATGTCTAATGCTCTGCCTATGCTGCTATACTTGCAACAAGGGTGCGGGAACGTTCGACCCGAGGGAAAAGCTACTAAGGACAACTCAAGATCAAAAGACCTGAAAGAGCGCTAATGCGCGGGAAAGAGTGGAAGTCAAGAAAGCGGACACTGAGTTAAAGGAGGGTAATGAACAGCGAGTGAGATCAAGGGTATTTGATTGCAAGGGTAAGGAAAGTCAAATAGGGGCCATAGAGCGCAACTAAAGGGTGACTACTTCTAAGTAAAACCTAAGGGAAGGAAATACAGTCCAAGGGAAGTAATGTCAAAGTAGTCACCATAGGCTTCTTATACTAGTAAACTATACCATCTCGGACTCGGAAGGGATAGGATATACATGTAATAAGACTGTAGCACTTTTTACAAACTTGAGGCAAGGCAAATTACATACCAATGAGGTAGGATGGACCATGGATGGATTCCGACATTTCGGGTGATTCCTAGAGCGCGAGAACAGCGCGCTGGACTAGCGCTAGGCGCGGGAACAAGCGCTAGATAGAGCGGACAAGCACTAGGTAGAGCGGACATGCACTAATGCTCCTATAGATACATTGCTGGTAGTTCTGATAGCGCTATAAGCGCGGGAATAGCGTCGGATAAGTCGCGGGAGCATGAATAGCGCTGCGGGAATGTGCGCGCATAGTGCGGGAAAGTGCGGAATAGCGTCGGACATGGGTTATGGCTGAGACAAGTGAAAACTGCTGATAGGGGAGTAGTGAATAATGTGAGGGATAACTTTGGTCCACCTATTTATGCAGGTATACATGCCTAGCGCCAATATGATTGTCACAACGGTGTTGTAGGAATTCTGTGGGAAGAAAGTGTATGAGGGCCAAAGGTTGGCGGTTGGCTGGGGATCTCATGTTCTAGATCGTTCCTTGGGACGAGAATTCGTGGTGGCGAGCTTTGAGGGTGGGTTGAGGAGAGAGTGAGGGGTGGATGTGTTTTGCTTGCATGTATTGCAGTACAGTGTTTACTTTTGGGGTATATCAGTTCTGATTAATTAGGATGGTAGCGGGACTTCACTGAATGTTGTTTTCAGTCTGGCTGTGGCATTGATGTATCTTACAAGATGCGGGATGGCGTTGCGTTCCGATAGGAGAAATTGGAGAGATGTGGCTTTGTGACCTGAGGGTGGTATGGAGTTGATGACGAGCGAGTTGGTAATGAGGGCATTGCAGGAGAAAATGGTGGACAGTCTCTGGTGTTCGCGGGCAGTAGTGACAGTAAGGGGTGTCCGATTTTCTTAGGCGATGGAGGTGTTTGTTGAGAGGGATGTGTTGAGAGCGGAGATTCATGAGTAGGCTGGTGAGGCATTTCGGGTATGATGAGGTGAGTTTAATAAAAGAGCGATGGAGGATATTGGGGTCGATTTGGTTGATACGTTGGAATCTGGGCGATTTGTTCCAGGTACTGATCCATCTCTGGTGTGTGGATTGGCGATGTTCTTGGAGGAGGGCAGATATGCTGAGAGGGAGGGAGTTGCTACGGAGAATTTCAGGTAAGAGTTCCTTAGGGCTGTTGTTGGTGTTCGTTTCTGCTGCTCTTTTCACTGCTTTATCCACCTCTTCATTGCCATGTAGACCTTTATGGCCTGGGATCCAGTTGACAGTGACATTGAAGGTGGGGTGTTCGGGTGTGAGTTGGCGCATCATTTTCCTGAATCTATCTGCTAAGTATGTTCCAGGGTGTGCTATCAGGCTCTCACTGGATAAGATTGCTGCTTGGTTGTCGATCGAGATAGAGGTTGGGAAGGTTGGATCTTCTTCTGTTGCGAGCAGGTGGGCAGCTAATACCAGACCGACTTCTTCTGCCTCATAGACGGTGTGTTGTTTGTCTGTGCCTAGGTGATATCTTAAGGTATGGGGGTGTTTTCCTGTTCGGAAGAGAATGGCGGCTACTCCGATGTTACCTTTATATCCAGATTCGTCGCAGTAAATCTGGATTTGTTCTGCTGCATTCTCGTTCTCCTTGATCGCTAGCTCTCTTGATTCTGCTATGTGGGTCCTGAATGGGAGGCGGGTTGTCAGGGGGCGTCGGTCTGGTATGAGGGTTTTGATGTTGTCTGGATTAATGGAAAAGAGATGGGTGAGTTTGTGGAGTGCGGATTGGTGAGAGGAAACAAAATGCTTAGCAGCTTGTCTGATAGGCTGGTGGAGAGGGTGGTTCTTCAGGTGTGCGGATAGGCGGACTATGGCTTGGTGACATGTGTTTTGAAGCAGGAGTGGTATCGGAAGGAGGTTGGCAGTGGACTTCAACTAGCTCAGTTGCGGTACTTTTCATGGCTCCTGTCATGGCTATTGCTGCTATACGCTGGACTGCTGTTAGTTTGCGGGCGGTTCCGATGGAGCCTCGTTGTAGCGAGTCTGATCCAGTCCAGAATGCTGGTGTGAACCAGAGATCTGCAGCGTATAGCATCTTCGGGACTGCTACCGCTTGGTAGAGTTGTCGCATGAGCTGGAGGGGGAGACCTTTGGACAAAGTGCCGAGACACCTCAGTTGGAGGACATAAGCTGTTCCTTTGGCTATGGCATTATTGACTTGAGGTTTCCATCTAAGTTCCTGGTCAAGGAGGACTCCTAGAAAGCGATGAGTGGGTGACGGTTTGATTGTGGTTCCTTGAACTGTCAGAGTCGGTCTTTCCTTGTTTCTATTCATTGAGAAGTCCATGAGGGCGAACTTGCTGGGTTCAAAACGCAAGTTGTGGTTGTAGGACCAGTCGAAACCTCCTCCTGGGTGTACTAACATGTCTTTGAGGATTTGATGAGTGGTATGGAAGTCCTTGGCTATCGCCACAAAGGCCGTGTCATCTACAAAAGCTAAGGTTAGTTCTTCAAGAGCAGCCCTACCTTTACAGGGTTTCGCAACTTCAACTAGGTCTGCGTTATAAAATGATGTAGAGGACCATCGAGAGGGGGTCGCCTTGTCCAATGCTGTTCCTGATGGGAATCCAATCAGGTGTGAATCCATCGAAGTGAAGACGGGTTGATCTGTTTGTTAGTAGGTGTTCCGTGAAGTCTACTAGTTCTCTTGGTAGCTTCCTCATGTGCATATTATGTAGTAGTCTCTTCGTAACTGCGTTTGGAAATGCCCCTTCTATGTCTAGGAATAGCACAGATGCTACTTTGTGGTTTCGCCAAGCATGTTTGACGGTGCTTTCAAGCAGATGGAGCGAATCTGTCGTGGACCTGCCTGGGCGTCCTCCAAAGTGGGTATTAGGCAGTAGATTGTGGTGTTCCAGTAAGTAGACGAGTTGTTCTGTGACTATTGCCATGAGGAGTTTTCCAGTGGTGTTCAGGAGGGCGATGGGGCGGAAGGCTTTTGGCGTCGCATAGCTGGGTTTACCTGGTTTCCTGAGGACTACGGTGGTGAATTGACACCATTCGTCATAATATGTGTTGTAGGTGAAGGTGGCGTTGAAGAGATGGAGGAGGTAGGGTACAAGGATGGTGCTACATTTTTGAACACTATATTGCATATGCCGTCGGGTCCAGGAGCTTTGTAGCCGCTGAGTTTGCTGATTGCGCGGGTGACTTGGTCCTTGGTAATGCGCCAGTGCGGGGCTATTGGATCTGGATAAATATGGTCAGCGGGTACAGTATTGACTTGGGGAGGAGGAGGAAAGAATGCTTCAGCTATTAGGACACTTTTCTCTGCGATTGGTGGACAGCTTCGGTGATCGTTCCATCAGCGTTGGTCTTGGTGAGGGTCGGGATGCGAGTTTTCCCCCCATCGCTTGGGGCTGAAGTGAGGTATCGAATTTGCTGTCCAGAGGTCATTACCTTCCATGTTCTCTAACCAGTCAATCCAGTGCTGTTTTCTTCGTGTTGGTGATTTCCTGGGCATATTGATGTCTTGTTTTCTTGAGCTCATCGTGGCAAGGGTGGTTTGGGATTGCTCGCATTTGATATGCTTAGGCAGCTTAGGCCACTGACGTGTTTGCGAAGGTTTGAGAGGTCTTTGGTCCACCAACATTTGGAGTGAGGGCTCGGTTTGGAGTGAGGAATGCATAGGTCGATGGTGTCGGTGATGGCTTTTGTCATTCTTTTCGCTGCAATCTGAAATTCTTCATTAGATGCTAAGGGTATTGCGGGAATGGGGAAAGGAGGATTTTGAGCTTATCATTAAAATCTGTCCAGTCTACGTCACGCCAGTTGCGTCGAGGCGTTTCAGTCTGTCTTCAGGGTTTCGAGCTCTAGAATGGTGATAATTGGGAGGTGGTCGGTGCAGGGGCCCTTTTGAGAGGGGTATGTTGCGCATTCAATAAGAGCATCGATGGTGTGTTCTGTTCCGAAAACATTGTCTGGTTTTGTCCAGTTTTTTGTGCTTGTGGATTGTAGGGTGGGAGTGCCTAGAGGGAGGAGTTACATCATGCCGAAGTCAGCGATTAAGTCTATTAGAGGTTGTGCGAGAGTATAGTTAAATAAGTGTTGGTTTCGGGTTTCTTCCCATAGGGGGTGGTGTCGGTTGAAGTCGCCTAGCCAAAGGACATGGTCATTGTATGTGGGGCGAATTGAAGCTATATTATGTGCAAGGAATTCGTTTAGCGTGAGGAGCGTATTTTGTTGTTCACAGTCGTTGTATATGTTCAGGATGGTACAAGTTCCATAGGGTCCAGTTAGTTGTACAATAATGACATCGGATGAGGGGAAGGGTATCTGTTTCCAGTGGTTAGTGTCAAGGGACATATTTACGAATGTACATGCGCGTGTTCTTGTTTGGGGAGAGGTATGATGATGGGTCGGATATAGGACGTGCCATCTATGGTTGGCACGGGTGTTACGAGAGAAAGTTGATGTGAGGTTCTTGAAGGGCGATGATGTCATATTCTGAGAGTTTGCGTCCGTTCAGTAGGGATTCTTGTGTGGCGAGGGATTTATTGAGGTTTTGCTGTCAGATTTTCAGTCTGACGGGGTGAGTGTTAGGTTCGTTTAACATTAAAATTGATGGTCAGGGGTCTCACTGTCTGGTTCTAAGGTCATCGTTTGGAAGCATAGAGAAGAAGTTGGAGGTCGAGGATAGGGTGGGTGATAGGATGGGTTGGTGGGGGCAGAAGTTAAGGGTGCTTTGTTTGAGGTTTCTAGAGCTTTGCGTTCTGGCATATAGACTTTGCGGGGGGGGGGGGGGGAGTTGATTGTGGGGATTGTGGTTTGGGGCTTTGATGGGCGTATGACCTAAGTCCATTCTGTTTCCGTAGGGAAATATGGCATCCTGTTCTCGGGGAACTTCTCGTCGAGTTCATTGCATCGTTGCTTGAAGACCGGGCATGAACGACTCCAGCTGGCGTGATTTTGAGTTTTACAGTTGACAGCAGCATTCAGTGCGGTAGGCGTTGCAAGTGGATGTGCAGTGAGATCCCCCGCAAGTTGCGCAAGTGTCCCCAGTCGCTTTGCAGTTGCGTGCAATGTGTCTGAATTTCTGACATTTGGCGCATCGGATGGGTTCTTTCTTGTCTTTATTCACTGTTATAATGTTCATTAGTGATGCATATTCCCTCTCTAAGAATGGAATTGGCCAGTGTCAGCATCTCTTAGATGTATCATTGCAAAAGCTTTTCTTTGCTCATTGGATCGATGTTGAGGAGGTTTAATCCAGCGCATGGATGCTATGGAGTTGTCCAGGAGGTTGTTGTCCTTTTCGATTTTGCATAGTAGATTGCCGTCTTCTAGGGGGAGATTGATGGGCAGGTATTGAGCTACTATTGAGAAGGTTTGTTCGTGGACAAGAGTCGCGGACCCTAATTGTTCAGTTAGTAGAACCTTCCCTTCTGGACCACGGAGCCATTGAGCTATGTTCTCATTATCGAATTCGACTATCAGTCCCCCATTGCAAAGGGGGAGAACAGTTTTGATGTTGCCAGTCAGAGTGTTTTCTCGTTCCATGATCGCGAGGGCAAAGTGATTTTCTTTGCGATTTCAGAGCAGGGTGTGTTGGGAGGGAAGATCTGAGTGCCGGGGTTTGGGTCGAGTATGATTTGTCTTTCTCGTGTGGCTGCTCTGGCTAGTGCTCGATCTACCATAGGGGGGAGGTTGGCTGAGGTTACTGCGCTGTAGGATTGACAATTTGCCATCATTTGAGGTGGAACGGATGTGGTTTTGGTCGCTAAGTTATCAATCTTGGTCTTGAGTGAGTTGACCGCCGGAGATAACATTTCAATTGTGTCTTGACATCGGCTATGCTGCTGTAGAATCCATCGGCTGCTTCTTCGACCCTTTTGATCGTGGCTTGTAAGACTGTTTGGTCAGAGTTCCTTTCAGTGATGGTGTTGGCTAGTTTTTTCCAGGCGTGCAATGGGTTCTTCTAGTTTCACGGAGATACTGTTGGAAATGAGGTTAACTTTACGGTCATGATCGGTTTTAAACAAGAGAATAGCTATGGCTCTAATAACATCCACGTGCATGGGCATTAAGGAGTGGGCTTGAACAGAGAAGTCGAGGAGCGCAGTGGTCAGTGACTCCAGTGTGATTTCTGTGGTTGGTGTTATGAAAAACTTCTGTTCTAGTTCTGCTCTTGCCGTTTGTTCATCTCTGACGGAGGTTTGATTAGTTGGGTCATTTATTAGGTCGGGGATTGATCTGTTCGATGGGCAGAAGGTGTTAGCATGACAGTTTGGGTCTACTACTTTTCGAGCCTTGGGGCTCGTTTGGTTCTTCTAATGACATATCTGTGAAGTGATGTTAGTTAGGAGGGTACTTGATATGTTGCTTGGGTCTGAGAGGTCGCCTCTGGGCGACGTTGACGCTGGTAGGGGCAATGTTGACTTGAACTTTTTTCAGGGTCCTAGTTGGGGTGCCACTTAGTAAGAGACTAAGAAGCGATGATCACTTCATTTCCTTCTCGTCCAGCCTGGAACATGCCCTGCCCAACCCTACTGACTTGCTCGAACCCACCTCTCACCATAATTCTAATTCATCCCCTTTCTTGCTGCAGGCTGATGGATGGATCATGGGACCCAATAATCGACTCCTTTTCTGGGTACCTCCGGCTTCCCATCATGCATTTTATACTCCTTGGACTTCATTGGTGATACCCAGAGGATATCCCGAGCTTGATTTGAGCCGCATGGCACATGGGACACACTGGTCGAGTTGCCGAGATGCGTGAGTTCTTAGTCTCTACCACCCGTCCTTGCAGTTGCTAACATCAGGACCTCTAGCTCTATGTAAAGAAAAATTTACTGTCGCAACATCAAGTGTACCGTTTGATTCTTTGATTCCTTGTCAATTTCTATACCTAGCACCGAGCCTGAACAATTGCAGTTGTCCGACTGAATGATGTGTTACAGAGGTGCACTAGTTAGTATGTACTACTCTAGTTACTAGTGTGCATTTACACTTGTAGCGTTTTTGAGCCGTCTTCATTGTCTTCTGTTTTTGGCTTTCCAGTGAACCACATGTGCGCAAAGAGCTACTGAGAATTCGACGTAGCCAAGTGGCGAACATGCATTATTGAACAAGACTGAGCGTAAGTCAAATGAAAAGCAACTATGTACCATATTGATGGGTTGATTTATTAATGATAACATTCCCAACACTGTTTCGATGATATCAGAACTTCAAACCGACTTCAGCTGTAGTGCAGATGGCAGTGCCTCATGTTCAAACCAATGGCACAATTTTAGGCTCTATTGTTACCCACAAAGCACCTGCAAGCGGGCATATTTGGCTCCGAGGCAACAGACTGGGAAATACAAATGGGTGCACATATTGGAGAGGTATACAGTTCCGAAGTTTGAAATATGGAAATTTATTTTCTTGGCAACAAGCTGCACGAAACCGTGGCTGGATGCTACCGAAGTCGTCAAATTAACACGTTAATCAACAAGCTGGGTGTACGCACAAAATTGATCACACGCCAATATGCATGAACACTATGCGCTGGTCTAAGGGCATGTCCTCGTCGCGGGCCAACGACTGGACTGCTCGGTGCAGCACTCGGGCAGCTCGTTTGGACCTCATTTTGCCGTCCCCGCACAAGTGTTTGTAGAATGCCTCGACTAAGCATTGCACAGTACTATCATTGACCTTCCATAATGTCCCAACGATGCTCTTAACCCGAGCGAATTTCAGGCCAGTATCACTTCATCGGGAGTTCTAGGGACACCGACTGCTGTTTCACAGACCGAAAGAAATGCAAATTGATGCCAAGAGAGATCCATTTGGGTAATATCAAGGAGTGAAAGCGGGTGGTCGCGCATAAGAAAGGCCGAATTGAGGGGTTCGTCAAATTTCTGTGTCCCGTGACATGCGAAATGGACCCAAGTATTATTTCACAATGCGCACTGTGCTTTCGATTTCGTGGCATCGATGCTCATTATCTTGGTGATAGAAACAGTTGGGCAAAATACTCCACACCAATTCCAGCTCAGGCTCCACACTGTCCAAAATGAATAAAGCACCAGCTGGGCGATTCTGGCCAATGATGACGAAGAACACCGACAGCGACCTGTCATGACTTTTGCAAGCCCTCATCAGCACGGTAAGCAATGGGGTGTATGAAGATATATTGTTGTGAAAGGGACTCTCCATGTGCCCGTATTCGCCAGCAGCGTGCATGGCAAGAAATTGCCAATTTCTTGCCGTTGCACGCTGCTGGCTGAAGAGAGACGCCGGGCACCACCACATTCGCGAACCTTGTTGTGTAAATCCGCCCAGATTCTCGACCACCAGGCGGACAACATCGTTCCACAACTCCCTGAAGGCTTTTATCAGCACTGGTTGGTTCCATTTAGGACCGGCCTCTTTCGATTGCTTCTCGGAGTGCGAGCACCAATCTCTGGAATTTCTCAAAATTGGTAGGGAGTTGAATGCTAGTCAGAGGTTGCTTGTGTGGGATAATAATGACATCGCAGGACGACCCGCTTGCAATGAGCATGATGATAGGCCCACGAGCTGCATCTTGAAGATCGGAGAACAAAGGGGGAAGTAGGAAGCGAGAGAAGTCCTCGATCTTGCGGATCTCTTCTGCAGCTCCATTCAGTCCTCCACTAGACGTCTGTGCCGGGTTTCTTCTGCTTCTGTATCGACTCTTGGAGTCCCTGAAGTTCTGAGCTCGTAAGTATGGTGGACGATAGGTTATGGTTAGATTTGCCAATTTGCCACAACTTATTTGGAAGTCCGATCGATGCTTCTTCTAGTATTACAAGTATACCTAGGTATACCTGTAAATTCATGTCACACTCAGTGCATTCCTTGCTTGCAGACCACTGCAGATGACCAGTTGACCTGCAAGCACCTCACGCAACTCCCACAATCTCTCGCTGACCTCAAGGCCTGATAAATCCAGTAACATAAATTATCAGCTTCGGAAGATCGCAGACTCTGAAACAAACTCACAACTGTAGGAGTCGTTATGTTGAATCAACGAGTTGTTCGAGAATCTCACCCCTGTATGGTAGTTCAGTTGTTGGACAAGAATGGAAGGCATCGGTGTGGAATGCTCACTGTGCCAGTCGCCGAAATTGTTGGAACACTGACTGTATGCTGCCCATCACAATAAAGAAACAGAGCCTATGCGAGGATACACACCCAGCATGTATATCCTGATTATGAGAGATGGATAATGAGCGCAACATCAATAGCTTAAACATCCAAATGTACACAGCATATCCCATTCAACCATGGCGCACCTAGAATAGTCAGCAAAACCTGGACTTGCTAAGCGTAAATATTGAAATACAAGGTACATACACCAAAGTAGAGAAAGGTCATACTATCAGAAGATGGGAGCGAGTGAGCGGAGGAACTTAGTGGACGGATAACAATCGCATTCATGCTTGATATACCATAATCCAGTGTTTACATCGCCAAAGTGAGATTTGAGGAATGATATCTGATTGATTGAAGTGTTTCAGCCCACATTCCAGTGCAAAGACAATGTGCATCCAGGGATACCAATGGGATCAAGGGTTGTTGGTGAGATCGCAACACAGTGACTCACGAAGAATGTTTGAACGCCGCATATGATTTGGGCGCGGTGCCCGTGCGATCTTCGAAGTATTCTTGCTAGTGTCCAGTGTGCGATGCAACGTTCAGCCTCGACGCATTAATAAAACCATGTTGTTCATTGACCCAACACAGGTTTGAACGGCGCCCACGTCGAGCTTGTGACAGACACTGATTATAATTTTTAACACAAAGGAACTGAAGTGGAGTACATGCCTGAGCCAAAGTGGAGCAGAAGAGGGGTTCGGGTGGAGCGCATGGTGTCGACGTGAATTGGTTCCACGGGATTAAACAATCCGAGTCCGTTCTTACAATATGTAGATAGATATCTGCTGGGTAACTTGCAAATAATCATCGCCTCGATTTGATTCGCCTCTGCGGCATCACTACTAGTATGATACTAGTATTAGTATAGCCCAGAGAAAGATCAGATATAGCTGCTGCTCCTTGTTATCACCTTTCATCAGGCCAGGGTAACATGCTACTCGAATCTCGGACAGCAGCGGTCTGAAAGTAAGGTAATGTGAGAGCCAGTTCGGTAACCCAAGGTAAGGTGAGTTTGCCACCTTGAAATGATTATATAATGTCGGCGTTGTAGATGCCGATGACTGAGTCTCAATTGAATATCAGTAGTACTAGACTCGTTATCGATGATCTATCAGACCATTGCTCACTGTATTGATGGATGCCATCAACCCATTAATCCAACAGCTGACTCTGGCTCAGGCTGCTCAGCCGCCAGGCGGTCGGGCATCCAAGCGAGATCATGCACGAATTCTCCAACATATTGCACTGGTTGTCAGCGTCCTTCTTACTGCTACAGAGTCCTTGCTAGAAGACTCTATACCCAAGCCATATCACACATCGGCCCTCTCAGGTCAAGGGTGGGTCATGGAGCTCATTTTGGGCCACCCAGAGCGTATGCGCTGTGAACTTGGGATGCACACAGATGTATTTCACTCGCTTATAGCGGAACTTCACACCTTGGGTCATGCAAATTCGCGCTATGTTTCCCTCGAAGAACAACTCGCCATCTTCCTATACACGTGTGTTACGGGACTGACCATCCGCCATGTTGGTGAGCGCTTTCAACGGTCTAATGATACCATCTCAAAGTAAGTCAATTGTTATTGTTATATATGATACTAACGAGCTCACACTTAATTGTAGATATTTCCGCAAGATGTTGACCATTTTCGCATCTCCCCCATTCTACACCAATCATGTACGCTCTCCTGACGACACCTACCACGCCCCACACAAGATCCGTAATGACCCTAAGCTCTGGCCCTATTTTAAGGACATTGTTGGCGCGATTGACGGTAGTCACATCCACGCTCACCCCCCATCATTTGATCGTCCTGCATATCGGAATTGTAAAGGATTCCTTTCGCAAAATTGTCTCTTCGCCTGTGACTTCGACCTCACATTCTCTTACGCTCTCACTGGCTGGGAAGGATCTGTTACAGATGCACGCCTTTATGATGAGGCTCGTTCAGGTGGCTTGTATATCCCTCCCAGCAAGTATTTTCTGGCAGATGCGGGGTTCCCTTTGTGTCACGAGCTCTTAGTGCCCTACCGCAGTGTCCGGTATCATCTAACTGAGTGGGGGCGTGCTAATACCAGGTATGTTTTATTTCTTTTTACTTGAAGCTTCCTAATATCTATTCTATTTTTGCAGACCAGTCAATAAAGAAGAGTTATTCAATTTGCGACACGCATCTGCTCGAAATGTGATTGAGCGCATCTTTGGCGTGTTAAAAACGCCGTTTTCGCATTCTCTTACTGTCACCTGAGTATCCTATGACCATCCAGGCACGTATACCTGCCGCGTTATGCGCGATTCACAACTTTATATGCGCCCACAAACCTGATGAAGGAGAGTACGCGGATGACGATGAACACTTCGATTATGATAACCCTGAGCACCAAGGGATCCCTCAAGACGAGGAGGAGTTTGAAGAGGATGGAAGCATGAAGGAAGCGCGTGAACATATCGCGCGCTGCATGTGGGAGGATTATCAAGGCATTTTGCAGCAGCGGGGTTCGTCAGACGATTCCTTTGATGACAGCGACAACGAGATGTAGTAGCACATACAATTCATTCATTTATTCATGCAACTAGTAAGACAATTGTACCGCTAAGAATTGGACCCAGGAGGCAGTATCATAGGTTGGATTCCCAACCGCTGGGCCGTTGAGATAATGAAAGCATGGCGCATCTCCTTGTCAGTGGTTTGTGTATATATGTCAGTAGCTGCAGGGTCCATAGCAAAAACTTGTTGCATCATAAGCCGCTCCATGAATGGCAAGTCAGCATCATCAACCTGCAACATCTGCATGGCCCTTGAGCGCTGGTCCATCACCCGATCCTCGGGATAGACCATGCGCTCAGAAATCACATCTGTTAGGCGGTTAACGGGGCTCTGGAACCCCATCACAGCTACAGCAGTGGTGGTCTTCGACATCTTGACATCCGCTGTACCACTACCCCCAGTGGCACCGCTCCGAGTCTGTGCACGGCCTGATGTTGTCTTTGCTCTTTTGAGAGAGCCTGGCTTAGAGGGAGGCAGCGGCATCTGAGGGTCTTCGTCTCGCATAGAAACCGAGGTAGAAGGAAGTGAGGTAGTCGACTCTTGAACCATGTCAGAGTGAGAGCGTTTGGAGCTAGGCCGAGATACTAAGGATGTGGAAAGGGTGTTATTGCTGTCAATAGAGGCGGGACATTGAGAAGTAGGAATAGAAGTAGGGGCAACTACTGCAGGGGTGGCGCTGGGACCAGCAGGAGCGGCACTGACACTAGAAGTAGCAATGGTGGCGCCCATGGTATGATTTTCAGCTGCTGGTATGCTAGCGCTGGAGCTTGAGCTTAAGGGAGGGGGAGCTGTATGCGGTTGGTACCCGGTATGCCCTCGCGCGCCACTGTTTTTTGGTATGATATCATCCATTTGCTCAAAGTATCTCCATCCCGATACACGAAAAGGGCGCATGTGCGAATTTCCCTAGATATAAAACAGTAAGCTACCAGTACAAAATGTAGATGACACTGTGAACTGGACATACCTTCTTTGTAATATATTCGTTCCATACCGTGGTTGCACCCTCGCTCGTGATATTGGCTCCTCTGACATTATCCCAGTGGACACCAGACGTCTGGCAATACTTCTGAATAGCGTTATAGATCTGTTTTAACTATACAATATCTAATCAGTCTATATCTAAGCGATATATTGGTATATGACTTACTGCTCCCCATTTCGTCTTGCACATCGTTCCAGTCTTCTGTGGACCCTGCTGCAGGTGCGCAGCAATAGCCTCTGCAGCACCATTGTATGTTACATCTTTGAAGTTACCGGTGTCAGCGACCTTCTCCCGATTGTCGTACAGGTATTGGACAAGCTGATCAGTCTCTGTGTCAGTCCAGACCGCCCTGTCTGCATGAGATGATTGCTGAGCCATAGAAAGAATGTGGACTTGAGCAGATAACACTATAGACACGACACTAGCCCAGATGTCGTTCCGATCTCGTAGATCTTTAGTCGTATACCGAGGTATGCATGCAGACATGTCAAAGGGAAGTTCAAGCTCCGTCATCGGGCTTCAAACCGGGACCACCATGCCGACATTATATAATCGTTTCAAGGTGGCAAACTCACCTTACCTTGGGTTACCGAACTGGCTCTGAGAGTGTGACACAAATTTGCATGTATACCTAGGTATGCTTGTAATACTAGAATAAACATCGCGCGGACTTTCAAATATGTCGCGGCAAATCGGCAAAATCGAACCGTAACCTATCGTCCACCATACGTAAGCTATGAAATTTCGACGCAAACTTGACGCCAGCGAGTTCTCATGGAGCCACGTCTAGAAATATCGAGTTGCTATGGAGCATTATGCTGCTCCGTCGGGCACGTAGCAGATGCGTGTTTTAGCCCGTAGTGTTATTGGCAGAACTCGGCAGTTATGCCAAGTGAGTACGGTTGAACCGGTCTGGAAAAATTGGTTGTGGCTGGCCCACGGCAGAACTCGCGCGAAGAGAGGGTAGCGGCAGAACCTGGCAGCATTCCAGGGTATCGTATCCGGACGCGAGTCTTGCGGAGATATAATTTAAGTAGATCTGATAGCACAGTTCCGAATTCAATAGAACAAGAAAACCGGTTTGCCCGAGTAAGACTGTGCATGCTAGAGGACACCCCCTTGGAAATGACAATTTCGACATTGCGGCTGTCGAGACTGCACAGAATCTTGAAGCATAATTCGCGTGGGCACCTCACTCTCGACCGAGCCTCGTGATGCAGATGGCCTTCTTGCTGGTCAAGAGAGTATCTCGCCTGACGACGTTGCTGCTGAATTCGCGGCTTTCAAGGAGTCGAAGAGGACCAAAGAAGAGATGAGGGCTTTGACAAAGTTGAAGTGCTCGAGGGAAATGCTTTTGATTTTGGCCAGTTGGATCGTCGAACAAGGAATAATTCCGCGTGCTATTCTAGATGAGGTTAAGGTGGTTAATTGCAATAGCGAGGATGACGGATGGGATGAGGCAACATTGATGTCGCCGTTGGGAATGCCATGCACATTCTACATAGCCTAGGGTTCTGCCGCCCCGGAAAAACAAGTTTTGCTAGTTCTGCCGGTTGCAACCAGAAGAACTGACCCTTTGCAAGTAGTTCTGCCCTCTACACTAGTTTCGAGCCTGACCCCCTTTACTGCCTGTGCATAAAAGTAAAGCAATAACTTTCAGTTCAATAACAAAGAACACCCAAGTCGTCGAGCCCTATCCTGAAGTGCAACAATGAAGTTCATCTCACCCGCCACTATTATTATGTCTGCGGCAGTACTGGCGGGCATTGTTATAGCACAAGATCCTACCGGCGGTTCATGCAACCAGCCTGGTGAATACTTTCATCATACCAGTATTTTGATCTTAGACTGCGTACTTACGAGTGTTTGCAGGAAAGCATGAGTGCGGTCGATCCGCGAGCTATAACGGGGGCCATGCGTATTTGTATCTCTGTTCGACAGACAACTTTGTCACGGAAGTTGAAGATTGCAGCTGTATTGAGTGCTGTTCCGTGGCCTCTGATGGGACCACCAAATGCACATAATAGGCGAGTCCGGGTCTTTCTTGCTGTGTCAATAATGTCATAGTGATAAGTTACAGCTGTCTCCGTAGGTTATACCCACTATGGCGTGGTACGATGGGTTCTGAGATTGTACCGTAGTTGATATGGCCAGATCGGGTAAACAACTTGTTGTCACATTGTTTGGCGTCGTTCCTTGTATTGCTTTGCATCGTGCTTACACGACGGTGTTACATGATATCATCATTGTATCTGAGTTGTACGACTTACTAGTCACCTTCATCTTATCTTCTTGCTACTACAATCATGTAGGTATATGCGTTCGAAAAGCGCATATGGGCACCCGCCAGTTCCACGTGAGTCATTGGAGGGTCTCTGGTGTCTTTCTTCGCCAAAGGCTGTTAGTGTGAGTGGTGTTGCTCTTCTGCGTGATTTTTTTCAATGTGAGACGGTTGAAGGGGCAGGTATATGCGTTCGAAAAATGCAAGACTGTGCGGCTGTGGCATGCAGTGACTAGACAGCCATTGGGTGAACCCTTGGAGGGGCACACTAGTGATGTTTCCTCAGTCTCGTTCTCACCGGATGGTACTCGCGTCGCATCTGGTTCTTGGGATAAGACTATGCGGCTGTGGGATGCGGCGACGGGACAGCCATCATGATGGGTGAGCCCTTAAAGGGGTACGCTGGTTGGGTTGAGTCAGTCTCGTTCTCACCGGATGGTACTCGCATCGCGTCTGGTTCAAGGGATAACACTGTGCGCCTGTGGGATGCAGCGACAGGACATCCATTAGGTGAGCCCTTGGAGGGGCACACTAGTGAGGTTTGGTCAGTCTCGTTCTCACCGGATGGTACTCGCATCGCGTCTGGTTCTTGGGATATGACTGTGCGGCTGTGGGATGCGGTGCAAGTGCAGTCATCTCCCATGTCCAGAGAGCCAGATTTCTCCACATTTTCGCTGCATCGAAGCACTGCATCTCCCACCCAAGAAAGCTGTATCACGCCAACCGACACTCGCAACGATCACTTCATTTCCTTCTCGTCCAGCCTGGAACATGCCCTCCCCAACCCTACTGACTTGCTCGAACCCACCTCTCATCATAATTCCAATTCATGCCCTTTCTTGTTGTTGCCGAGATGCGTGAGTTCTTAGTCTTTACCACCCGTCCTTGCAGTTGCTAACATCAGAACTTCTAGCTCTATGTAACGATAATTTTACTGCCGCAACATCGAGTGTACCGTTTGATTCTTTGATTCCTTGTCAATTTCTATACCCAGCACCGAGCTTGAATAATTACGGTTGTCCGACTGAATTATGTGCTACAGAGGGGCACTAGTTAGTATGTACTACTCTAGTCAGTCTAGTGCTTGTTCACAGTAGCGCTTTCGAGTCGTCTTTATCGTCTTCTGTTTTCAGCTTTCCAGCGAACTTAATATTTCCACATGTGCGCGAGGAGTTACTGAGAATTCGACATAGCCAAGTGGCGAACATTACAAAACTGAGCGTAAGTCAAACGAAAAAGCAACTATGTACCATATTGACGGGTTGATTTCCAACATTAATAATAACATTTCCAACACTGTTTTGAAGATATCAGAACTTCAAACCGACTTCCGCTGTGGGAAATACAAAGAAGTCTACGTTGGGTGCACATATTGGAGAGGTATACAGTTCCAAAGTCTGAAACATGGAAATTTATTGTCTTGGCAACAGGCTGCAAGTAACCACAGCTGGATGCTACACGCGAAGTCGTCAAATTAACATGTTGATCAACAAGCTGGGAGTATGCACAAAATTGATCATACGCCAATATGCATGAACACTATGTGCTGGTCTAAGGGCATGTCCTTGTCGCGAGCCAACGACTGGGCCGCTCGGTGCAGCGCTCGGGCAGCTCGTTTGGAATTCATTTTGCCATCCCCACACAAGTTTGTGTAGAATTCCTTGACTAAGCGTTGCACAGTATTATCGTTGACCTTCCATAATGTCCCAACGACACTCTTAACCCCAGCGAATTGCAGGCCAGCCGCTAGATGTATCACTTCGTCAGGACTTCTAGGGACACCAACTGCTGTTTCACAGGCCAAGAGAAATGCAAATTGATGCCGAGAGAGATCCATTTGGGTGATATTGAGGAGTGACAGCGGGTGGTCGCGCATATGAAAGGCCGAATTGAAGGGTTCGTCAAATTTCTGTGTCCCGTGACATGCGAAATGGACCCAAGTATTATCTCGCAACGCGCACTGTGCTCTTGATTTTGTGGCATCAATGCTCGTTATCTTGGTGAAGGAAACAGTTGGGGGATGCAGCAAAAGACTCCGCACCAATTCCAGCTCAGGCTCCACACTATCCAAAGTGGATAAAGCACCTGCTGGGCGATTCTGGCCAATGGCAGTGAAGAACACCGACAGCGACCTGTCATGACTTTTGCGAGCCCTCATCAGCGCGGTAAGCGATGGGGTGTATGAAGAGGTATATTGCTGTGAAAGGGACTCCCCATTTGCCCTGTATTCACCAGCAGCATGCAACGGCAAGAAATTGAAGAGAGACGTTGGGCACCACCATATTCGGGAACCTCGTTGTGCAAATTCACCCAGATTCTCGACAACCGGGCGG
Organism: Suillus subalutaceus; assembly: GCF_016647625.1. Taxonomy (NCBI): domain Eukaryota; kingdom Fungi; phylum Basidiomycota; class Agaricomycetes; order Boletales; family Suillaceae; genus Suillus; species Suillus subalutaceus. The sequence continues at coordinate 49,168 of NW_024540257.1, forward strand.
ACGACATTGTTCCACAACTCCCTCAAAGTTTTTACCAGCGCTGGTTGGCTCCCTTTAGGACTGGCGTCTTTTTCAACTGCTTCTTGGAGTGCGAGCATCAATCTCTTGAGTTTCTCAAAATTGGTAGGGAGTTGAATGCTAGTTGGAGGCTGCTTGTGCAGGATAATAATGGCATTGCAAGACCACTTGGTTGCAATGAGCATGATGATAGGCCCATCACGAGCTGCATCTTGAAGATCGGAGAACAAAGGGGGAAGTAGGAAGCGAGAGAAGCCCTCAATCTTCCGGATCTCTTCTACAGCTCCATTCCAGTCCTCCACTAGATGTCTGTACCGGATTTCTTCTGCTTCTATATCAACTCTCGGTGTCCCTTCTGGACGGCTCGCAGGAGGTTTATCAAGGAGGGAGCTGAGATCCTTGAATCTCTTCATCAAGGTCACTGCATGATCGCCGCGAGTCTGGAGGTCGTCAAGAGGCGTGCGGAGTCGTGTCATCTGGGTCCAGATAACAGTCCTGCCTTGTTCCAACAACTCAACAGCACGATGCACGTCACCACTACGAAGAGCACATGATGCAGCATCCACGGCAAACATGCTTGGGAAGTGGCTCATGACATTATGACGAGACGATACTGAAGCTGTTGCAGGCATGTGAGTGTCCAGAAGTCGCATAGTAGTCGTACAAGCCTCCAGTTCAGTACCGTGTGAGTGTAGACTAGCATGGTGAGCCCAGAGTAGAGCTGCTCACAGGCGAGGTAGCAAACATCCAGAGACAATATTTGCTGCTGCCTGGAAATGATCCATGGCAGCATTCAGACTGTCAATATCTTCATCCGGACCATTGCCGTCAAGTCTTGATCGATGGAATAACAAACAGACCTCAGCTAGAGACTGATGGACTCGTAATTGATGAGGATCATGTTGCGTCAACAGAGTCAATAAGCAGTGGAGAACATCCCGTGACTTGTTGAGGTCTTTGACACGGCCTCGGTGATCAAAGCGGGTGGAGAGTCTATCCGCAAGACCATTTAATGACCAGGGCCGATCTGCATGACCGACAGGGTACAAAGCCAGCGCTTCTCTATGAAGCGCGATAGCCTCATCTAAGTCTTCATCATTGCCTTGGTGATCAAAGCGGATGCCGAGTTGAACAGCAAGTCCATATAATGACAAGGACCGATTTGTGTGACCGAGAGGGCACAAAGCTAATGCTTCCCTGTGAAGCGCGATAGCCTCTTCCATTTCTTCATCATTACTACGTCGGTGTTGAAAGCTGGAGGACAGTCCCTGCGCAAGATCATGTAATAACTTGAAATGATCTGTGTGACTGACAGGGTGCAAAGCTAGCGCTTTCCTGCAAAGCGCGATAGCCTCAGTGTTCAAAGCGGGTGTTGAGTCCACTCGCAAGGTTATCTAATGACGAGCACCAATGTGTGTGACCGACAGGGAGTAAAGCCAGCACTTCCCTGTGAAGCGCGATAGCCTCATCCAAATCTTCATCATTACCTCGGGTTTCAAAGCGGATGTAGAGTTGACTTGCAAAGTTATTTGATGGCAGGTACCGATCTATGTGACCAACAGGCCGCAAAGCTAGTGCTTCCCTGTGAAGTGCAATAGCTTCATCCAAGTCTTCGTCATTGCCTCAGTGTTTAAAGCAGGTGGAGAGTAAAGTCACAAAATTATTCAAGAGCCCATACCAATATGTGCGACCGATAGGGCACAAGGCCAGTGCCTCGCTCAGAAGCGCCATAGCCTCATCCAGGTCTTCGTCCTTGCCTCGGTGTTCAAAGCAGGTAGAGAGTCGACCTGCAAGGTCAGTTAATGACCTGGACCGATCTGTGTGACCGACAGGGCATAAAGCTAGCGCTTCCCTGTGATGTGCGATTGCCTCATTCAAGTCTTCATCATTGCCTCGGTGTTCAAAGCGGGTAGAGAGTCGACCTGCAAGGTTATTTAATGACCAGTACCGATCTGTGTGACTGACAGGACGTAAAGCTAGCGCTTCCCTGTGATGTGCGATTGCCTCATCTAAGTCTTCACCATTGCCTCGGTGTCCAAAGCGGGTGGAGAGTTGAACTGCAAGGTTATTTAATGACAATGACCGATCTGTGTCACCAACAGTGTGCAAAGCTAGCGCTTCCCTGTGAAGTGCGATAGCCTCATCCAAGTCTCCATCATTGCCTCACCATTTAAAGTGTGTGTGCAAGCAATTCGCAAGATCATTTAATGATTGAGACCGATCTGGGTGACCAACAAGACGTAAAGCTAGTGCGTCGCTCTGAAGTACAATAGCCTCATCCAAGTCTTCGGCATTGCCTTGGTGTTCAAAGCGGGTGGAGAGTTGCTTTGCAAGATTATTTAATAACCTGGACTGATCTGTGTGACCGATGGGGCACAAAGCTAGCGCTTCCCTGTGAAGTGCGATTGCCTCATCCAAGTCTTCATTGTTGCCTCAGTGTTCAAAGCGGGTAGAGAGTCGACCTGCAAGGTCATTTAATAACCAGTACCGATCTGTGTGACCAACAGGGTGCAAAGCTAGTGCTTCTCTGTGAAGTGTGATTGCCTCATCCAAGTCTTCGTCATTGCCTCGGCGGTCAAAGCGGGTGGAGAGTCGACCTGCAAGGTCATTTAATGACCTGGACCAATCTGTGGGACCGATAGGGTGCAAAGCTAACGCTTCCCTGCGAAGTGTGATTGCCTCATCCAAGTCTTCATCATTGCCTCGGTATTCAAAGCGGGTGAAAAGTGCATTTGTAAGATTATTTAATGCCCCCCAGCGAAATGTGCGACCAACTGGGTGGAAAGGCAACACTTCCCTGCAAAGTGCGATAACCTGATCCAAATCTTCGACATTGCCTCAACGCTTGAAGCGAGTGTCTAATAATCCACCCAGATTACATAACAATACTCGGCAAGCATGCATGTTGCAATATCTGAGTGCATCGTAATGAAGCCATATCACTTCATCCAAGGCATGTGGATCATCTCTACGCATACACTGTACTGTCATATCAACAAGTTGATTCAGCGGTAACGGACGTATAGATGCAGTGGGCTGCTCCTGCCCGAGATCATTTGCAGTAGTGCTTCCAGCCGATGTTTCAATTGCAAGCAAAGCTGCTCTGTGAATGAGGCTGTTGGCGTGGCAGACATTGAGAACCTTGCTCAGTAACTCTTCAGCCGCATCAGCATCCGTCAGAAATCCCTGTTTCATGAAACGAGACAGCAAAGCAATGGCAAGATGGAGTTGGGTGGCAGGTCGGTCTGGATGACCAGTGGGACGCAATTCAAGAGCATCTTGAAAAATAGAGATAGGGATGTCGAAGTTGGGGTATGTTTCATTAGCCTGGCAACTGACAAACTTTGCGGTAGCTAGATTGAACAGTGCTGCAGGGCGGCAGGGATGATCCATGGGGCAGATATCCAAGGCATGTTCAAAGTGACTTATGGATTGATCGAAATCCCAACGGTGCTGCATTCTGCGGTAGCGTGCGAGAAGATCATGTCCGGCATCCATCCTTAGTAACAATGCATGCATATCGTCAGACATAGGCTATACATTACAAGCCCTCAGCATCAAGATATCAGATTGCATTTATCACTCATGGTAGTAAGGGGGCAAAGAGCTGCGGCATCATTTTCATCAGAACGTCGCTCTACTGTTATGAACAGTAAAGTGCACAAAGATACGACTTCCTCTTGTTCTGGCTGAAGGATGATGGCTGGGATATTCATTAACATCCATTAGGCGTTATTTGCAGTAGATAATACTGACGATGCAATTTTTCGCTGCGATCCAATAATTCTCCGACAGAGATCTCGAATGTGCGGAGGATTTCTCCATGACAGAGCATGGGACCCAACTCAAACGAGGCATACACGCTGACACGAATTTTAGAAGATGACTCACACGGCCTAGAGTCATTCTCAATACCTGCAAGAAAGACAAGATTAAGGACAACGTACAGAAGTATGTGCTCGTTCCATTCGATAACAGTCTGATCAACGTGTACAGGTTTATTGCTCGTCTGGCATTCAGCACTGTCGGTCTTTACTACTACGTGGAAACCAGCGGGGATCCGTCGGAGACCAAGAGTAAGATCGGTTGCGCGAATGGCTTGGAAATCGACAATACATGCTGAACAGAGATTGATATCACATACCAGTGATGACGACTTTTTGTACTTCAGTGATGTGTGTCTCTCCCGGGTCCTGGGTTTGTTCTGGGTGGCTCGGCCCCTCTCCCAAGGGTGGAGGGTATTCACTGAAATGACCAGGGACGAAGCTTGACATATGGCTGAGGAATTGATTCGATTTAACACTTGAGAGGGAGATGTGTGCTTAGCGCTAGAGGTCACGAAAACTGCAGTACCTGTGACTCCTGATGCCCACATGATGGACTATATATATAAGGGATGTAAGGAATTGTATTCCCTTGGCTATGGAACCGTACCTTTATCCCTTGATGGTGCGACTTCCCTTCTTACGTCTTCCGCTACATATAAAAGTACAATTTTATGTAGTAGTTCTACAGAGAATTGTCACCCTCTCTCACACGGCGTTCAAACTCGCAGCCTTGTCCCTACAACATGTAGCAGACTTACAACAGCATGCACATGTGCATCAGCAATGTAGGCCGTATCAGAGAAGCGATGAGTACTAGTCCTTTAGGGTACGTTGATTGCGCTGCGGGCAATTTACATATGAGATTGCACTACCAGCTTTTGAAAAACTCGACCGCACTGCCTTTACTGGGACTTCTTGTACTGCATTTTCATATGCTGTATAAGTTTACAAGGTCACGTAGGGTCCGATGGGTACACCAGTTGCAAATGAAAAGGGGATTCACGCTTGCCGTGTCAATAATGATAGTGGCCCATCAGCGAACCGGTGAAGAGTATGTATATCAAAATAACAAGAATCAACACAATTTTGCAATGATGCTGCCAGTAGTGGCAGTAGAGGCAACTAAAATTTATTTGCTTTTGTTTGTATCACGCGTGACGCTCACTCCCAGCAGCGCCCTCAATGCTTCACCCGCTCCTTCGAGGATGTCCTACTATTCACGATCACCCCCACCTCTTCAACACCCAGTTCCGACTCATCCAGCTTTCATACCAGAACCGCCTTCAACGCCAGCTTCACCTCAGGGTTATCAACGCTTTGCTAGTTCACCACAAAACCAACAATATGGTGCACGAACTCAATACCATCCTCCTCCATTTCAACCAATCCCGAATCCTCAACCCCAACACATTCCAGACTTTGCAGCATGGGGCATGAACGACACTACCGCTCAGTTCGGGATGCACTTGGGTCAAACAGCTGTTGCTGCAGGCCAGGACTATGTCCAAAAGAATGTACGTGTTCCCGATTTATTTTTAATCTACTTGCTCACCATGAACAGTTCGCTGGCATGATACAAGTCACCATGCTCAAACACCACTTCAACGTTTCAAATTCCTATGTCATGCACAAACTCCAGCTCGTCATATTCCCCTGGCGACATAAACCCTGGACACGAAAAGTCCGTCGCACAGAGGCTGGTCACACAGAGTGGCAGCCTCCTCGCGATGATATCAATAGTCCCGATTTGTACATACCCCGTGCGTCTTTTTCCCTTTCCATTCACCCCTTCTTATTCCTTGCGCAGTCATGGCACTCGTCACCTACATCCTCGTAGCGGCCTTTCAAACTGGTCTTCAAGAACGATTCCACCCCCAAATCCTCGGTTCAAGTGCAACACGTGCTCTCCTTGTCGTCCTACTCGACTTTCTCTTCGTTCAATGTGGTTGTTACCTTCTCAATGTCCAAGGCACGGGTCAAGTGGTAGATTTGATTGCTTATGGTGGATACAAGTTTGTTGGGTGAGTCCGCTCTTTACACCCTTTCACTTCATTGCTAACTCGAGCCAGCGTCATCCTCACACTCTTCGCGGGTCTCCTCAATCTAAACCCGACAATATATGCCCTCGTATTCCTCTACGCGTTCGCTGCAAACGCGTTATTCATAGTATGTCCCTTCTATATACCAAATACCTTACTCACATTCGTGTAGCTTCGGTCTCTCCGCTCAGTAGTTCTTCCCGACTCACCCGCCAACGTGGGCACCGTCAATCCCGCATCTAGAAAACGCCGCATCTCGTTTTTGTTCCTGGAGGCTGTTTTGCAGGTCGTCTATATGGGTATTTTGGTGAGGGTGTGAGTACTTGGCGTGCTTTCGAGTCGTCGCGCTATGGTAATATAAACTATGCATGTTTTTTCGTAAGCGTTGATTGTGGTGATATTAATTAACCGCATGTAATAATATAGCTCATTGATAACATTTGCCTTACATCTAGCGCTTGATGTGCCAACACAATAGTGCGTTGAATGACATGCAGACGCCATGACTTCGAACTATGATTCTTGGTCCAAATGATTTCTCGATATCAATTCCCACTAGCCAGGCAGCTCCAGGCCGTGCTCCTCGAAGTTTATATCTCTGGCAACAACTCATCAAAGAAGTTCTACATCGTGGGTGTATAATCAATTAGTCGTCGTTTTTGGTCTGTTTCCTCTCAGCTTTTTTTCCAGTCTTCTGTCTAGAAACTCGACAGTATAATGAAAAAGGAAGCAGTGGCCCGGGATGCTCAGCCTCATCATAAAGTATCTCACTGAGATATTGTGCTGGCAGCGACGAGCGGCGCTGGCCAGTTCTCTTCATGGTTCAACTTATGTACTCACCGCCACAAAGGACCCACTAACACAGAACAAGGCACCTGTCGCTGCCCACACCAAGTCAGATATCAATGAAATATCTGCTGTTCTCTACAATGTCGACGTCAGGACCTCGGAAGCGAAGAAAGGTAGCACTGACCGCGTCTCGAGATGATGCCCTTCAGTACCAGAACCTAGTGTTGTGAACACGTCCGCGATCGTGCCTTCTTCGGCTACGTGTTTCGTCTGTGCGGCTGCTGCGATCATTGCGGGAGTGGGTCCGAGAAAGTAATGGAGTGCCGAGGGAATATCGTGCGTGAATAATAGATGATACGATCATGTTAACGACAGGGATGCTAGATGCAAGGATTGTTACCTCTGATTGTTACAATCGTGCTCCGGTTCGAGTCCTCGCGCAAAAGGCTATAGCATCCTAGTAACAGCACCGTTTTGCAGCTGACAAAATCTACAGATCAAGTTGAAAGCGTACGAGATGCTGTCAGTCATATGAAGTAAGAATTGGGTATGAAATTAACTCACCTCGCCGTCTTATCATCCAATTATCATCTGCCAGAATTGTACTGTGCGCCACTGCACCGGATTCGATGCCTTTCTTTATGTGTTCGTAGCGAATTTCCAGTCGGAACGCAAGAACCGGCATCATGATATGAAGTCAGGTGTGACTCTGGGGTAAAGACACCGTCTCGTGGCCAACTATCCCCAACGTTCTCGTTAACTACCCCATCAAAGGGTCATCAAGGGTTGGCATGAACTAATCGGGTGGCACTCGGTCATGCATACACCACTCCCTTCCCGAATCCTAAACAGCATTGGAAGGTCGATCAGATGTTCGTCTTCCAGGCCTAACAGAATTCAGAGCACTAGTACTATCATGCAAAGGAGACGGCTGACTTCAGCCGCAGGTACGAATGATACGACTTACCCCAGCAACTTGGATGGGGCAGCTGCGGCTCAATCGATAGCTATACTGGTCGAGGTGCCGAGATAGTATTATGGTACCATGGTATCAATCAAAGAAAAATGCCAAACACTGCTTAGTACAGTGACTGATGTGGGACTAATGATACAATACAAGTTGAGCTCTGAGGATATCAGAGATTACAGTTCCTGTGTTCTTTCTGTAAAGGGCGAGCGGTAACTGTTGATATGTCGATAAGCAGCCTCGTTACAACTTCGTGAAAGGATATCTTCATTGTCTTCTTTGCAGTCCTTTGTCCTCGAGCTTGTTGCAATCATTCATTGTGCAATCCCCTGTCCTCGTTTCTAACCCCATGCCATATCTATACGGCAGTCTTCCGATTCAGGCCAGTGCTGCTCTTTCTTATTATAAGAAGTTCTCTGCATCGCAACTTGTAGGTCCCCAGGTGGCACAGGACCACAGCTTTGTGACAGGAGTCCCAATGGTTCTTTCCGATGGCAGCCGCTAGAACTTTCCTTCTTTTGTTTCTTCATGTTAGTCACGGTAGTCCGTAGTCTTACTGGCGCCGAAAAATTATATAAGAGGCCATCGATCTATTAGTACTTGTGTACATAGATATATATCCTTCTAGGATTCGAATTGTTAACCATTGCTTTTTGAAATGAAAAACTCATCTTCCAGCGTCGACCCTACAGCGTCTGCAGACAATGGCGTCGGGCTCTCCGACTCCACTTTATCACAGCACCGCCGGAGGATGCTCGACCTCATCAATCGCCTACATACGACAGGGTTAGTTTTTTCCTCCCTTTCTGTCATGTTCTTGGGCTCATTGAGTCAATGTAAATTCTAGTGTACAGACGGACATGGACCTGCCTATGATTGCAGTCATTGGCTCGCAGAGTGCGGGCAAATCGTCTCTTATAGAATCTATATCGGGGATTACACTCCCTCGCTCAGCTGGAACCTGCACGAGGTTAGCGCATGCCCGTTTTATTTTTGGAAACGCCGTGTCTAATCCTATTGAAGGTGTCCAACGGAATGTAAACTTTCACACTCGGAAGATGCCTGGAAGTGTGTTGTCAAACTCCATATCACCACCGACGCATCGGGCCAACCCTGTGATGTGGCCACGATTCCATTTGGATCGCCTATCACCGATAAGGCGGACGTGGAAGATCGAATTAGGCGTGCTCAAAGGGCAATCCTCAATCCCAGCACCAACGCCCAGAAGTTTTTGCACGAGCTAGAAGATCAGACTGCTGAGCAAGCTGAGTTATCTTTCTCGAAGAATTGCGTCTCTTTGGAGATAAGTGGCAAGGATGTGGCGGATCTTTCATTCGTGGACCTTCCTGGACTCATCGCGAGCGTCGGGAGTGCAGGAAAGACCGGGGATATTGATCTCGTCAAGGGTTTGGTTACGTCTTACATTAAGAAACCCAGTTGTGTGATCCTCCTGACGGTTACTTGTGAAAGTAAGTGGATTTCGCGTCTCAATTACTTATCTTTACATCTCCTATTTTCCTAGCCGACTTCGAGAATCAAGGAGCGCATCACTTGACGAAGCAATATGACCCCGAGGGCAAGCGCACTGTCGGTGGGTCTCTGCATTCATGAAACCTTCGGAAGCGATAATTAACTTCTATGTCGCAGGCGTGCTCACAAAGCCGGACCGCATTCCTGCTGGTGAGGAGAGCACTTGGCTAAGGTTCATCCGAAACGAGCAGGAGCCGCTCGTGAACAATTGGTACTGCGTCAAGCAGCCTGGGTCTCAGACGCTCAAAAACGGGATCTCCTGGGCCGAAGCAAGGAAGCAGGAAAATGACTTCTTTGCTTTGACACAGCCCTGGTCGACCGTAGAGCCGCAGTACCAGAAGTTCATGCGAACGAGCAACCTGACGGAGCGGCTGAGCACGATTCTGTCCGAGCTTATCACGAAAAGGTCGGAATTCTTATCTTGGCGCTTTTTGATGCTGATATACACGTAATAGGCTTCCGGAGATCCATAAGGAATTATACAATATTTTGCACAAGACTCGAGACGAAATGATAAAACTTCCCAAGGCGCCGTCTAACGACCCTGTGGGTGAGGTTTGGAGTGTAGTCGGTCAATTTTCGAGCCAGTTATCTCGACGACTCGAGGGGACGCCTGATCAAGACGGTATATTGCAGACCATTCGACCACACCAGCAGGCATTCAAACGTGCTGTAAGAGCAACAGCCCCAAATTTTATTCCATGGGGAAAGGGCGACACTCGTGAACTGCCGGTGATTGATTTCCTGGCGAACGAGGAGGACGAACCACGGGAGCCTCAAGTGGGCCCGGGAGGGCCCGTGCTTACTCCGAGGTCGCCCACGCCACAATTGGAGGAAATTTACATTGAAGATGTTCTCAATCACGCCCAGAGGTCCTCGGGGTTCATTCTTGTGCTGTAACAAAAACTGACTAGATCCCAGGGCTCGTACTCGCGAACTTCCCGACAACTACCCTTTCATTGTGCAACAGACATATATAAGGGAGTTTACCGAGAAATGGGAGACGCCCTCGCTCATACTTTTCGACAAATCATACGACATTCTGAAGAAAGAACTGAGCGATCTAGTCCACGAGCATTTTGGGAAAATGGGAAGGGGCGGCGCACTTCACAGCGTACTGTATGTGCATCCCGCACTATTTGACACCTCTACGCTGACACCATCGTTACCCCAGGATGATAGTGAATGAGCACCTCGACAGCGCCGCAAAGCAAGCAAAGGAAAAAATCACTTGGCTCTTGGAACTCGAGAAGGCACCAACGACTTTGAACGTGCACTATTACTCTGACTACAAGACCAAATTCCTAGGATATTACAAAGGTTGCAGAGATCACGGAGAGCTAACCACAAAACTGCAGAATTATCGGGCGCCCGCCACCATTCACCCAAACCCAATCCACGGGCAAGCGTTCCAGCAAGCCGTCCACAAGGCTCTCGCTGGGCTGACCGAGGCCGGTCTTTCCGTGCAGGCCGGTGATCTTCCAAAACTTCTGCCCGTGGATCCCATGGAGCCTGCCCTTCTGATCATGGCGGGAGTAAGGGCGTACTTCCAGGGTATGTTTTTGCACGAAAACGTAGATTTAAACTGAAGGAGTCCCTTTGTAGTTGCCTACAAGCGCTTCGCTGACATGATTCCATTGGCCATTGACTATGAAGTAGTCCTCGGTTTGCATAAGGGCATGCAACAGGCGCTTGTTGATGGGTTGAGCTTGACAGGGCCTGATGCATACGCGCGGTGTCAACTGATGGTGCAGGAGCATAGTACTGTGGCCTCGAAGCGCACAGAGTTGCAGAAGAAATTGGACAGACTTCATGCCGCCAGTTTAGAATTACGCAAGCTCTTTGTATAGAATTTCGCATGTCGATAGTGTATCTAGATCGTATCTAGATAATTATGAATGTTTGAATGCTTCTCATGTAACAAGTGTGCGCTTACACAACGCGGTGGTCTGTGCGTGAGAAATGTACCAGCCAAGGAAGTGTGTGACTTTTCAGTATGAGAGTGACGGTGACCCGAAATCGAATCTGTGGTCCGGCTGTCTACCATACGCTAATCAAGGCCTAGGTCCACTTCGCACAGGATACTCAGATAATGGCCCCCTCGCCGTCGACGGCGTCAGTACCCCTTTCAACGTCGTCCACAACATCAACCATGGCCTTATCAACGGCGCCTGCTACGACTGCGAGCTACTCAACCGGTGATCATATCTACAAGGGTAAACATACAAACAGATCATGGCAACAGCTCCCTCCAGAGCTCATCAGGTACCTCTGCGCCACTGCATGGCATTGCAGCTATTTCTAATTAAACACGCCTGCATAACAGACATATTGCGTCTTTGTACCTCAAGGATGTCGCTACGCACCTATACTGTCCATTCACTTGGGAAGTTAGGGAGGTTTGGCCCTCAAGAATGGTCTATGCAGCTTTATGTCAGGCCATAGAACTCGAGAAGTTGATGAATGTCACCCCTTCTTGGTGTACTGCTCGTGTGTTCACCTCCTTTATCTTATCACTGTGACGCGCTAATTCACTGTGCTAGTCAAATCCCATCTATTTTGGAATCATGCATGCGCACTCCTGGATCCTCATGACATACTTCACCAATATGCAATCGTACGCCCTCAGGCCCCCGCAGATGGGGCTGCCGGGGCTGCAACTATCGCTCCACAGCCTTACCGTTTACCCCCTCACACCCATTTTCGCACTATGACTTACCATTCCTGCATCATCTGCCGCATCAATTCACCTTGTTCGTCCGTTGGCCTCGGAGCCGCAAAGCGAACACATGTAGTCCCAAGGTTGGGCGTGATATCCGTGTGTCGCGAGCATCGCAAAACCGCTTTTTGCGGTGTATGCCTACGTGAGGCTCCCGCCGCCGAGTGTGATCCCCAGTTTGATATCCAGAGTAACATGCGTCTCAGCGGTTATAATCAACTATACAGCCATGGAAATTTTAATCTGGCCTTGGGCGGCTATAACCCATATGCAACTACCCTCAATCCTGCCTTGATGGTATTGTGTTCTGAAAACGAAGATGATGAAACCTGGCCTGGCGTTGATGCAACGTGTAGGTCATGTCGTTCAGAGGGGCTTTGGAACCGCATCAAATCAAGTGCTCGTGACCGCGAGGCGATTGGTGGTCCACGTTTCGTTCAATCCTCGTCCTCGTCACGCTCCTCACCCGCAAGCCCGCGACAACTCGCATTAGCACGTGTTCCACCCTGGAAATATGCATCAGCAGATTGGGAGACGCGTCAAACAGTCGATGCGTTCATCGAACTGGGCGAAGGCTCAATTACAGAGGTCCTGAACGTTGCCCGCGAAAAGCTGTGGCTACGGTCATACACGAAAATGCCGGAGCTTATGGAGCAAGCTGTCGCTGCTACCCGTTGGGCCAGCGAAGGCATGGGGACTGACTTCTCGCAAAATTCTTACCATCATCGTGAACCGGAGAGTGTAGCAGCGCCGCCGCAAGATCATACACGCACTACAGAAGGGGGGGACTCGTATAGCCCCGTCAACAGCCTGTCTCCTTCACGTCGTTCGCGCTCACCGTCTCCGCGCTCAGCGTACTCCTCAGATTACGAGGGCTCGGAGGATGAAGATGATCCCGACTTGCTTTCTATGACTGAAGATGCTGGTGGTGTGCGCGACCTGGCCATTGCTGACTGGGCACGGACACGAATTCTTGACGGACACTGGTGTAGTCCTGCCGATCAGTGGTATGGTTACGCTCGACCAACTGGTGGAGGTGTCAGAGATCCTGGCGAGGAACCTGACTACGAGTCGGAAACTGACGACGACGAGCCTCTTGAGGGTGGACAGTCTCGCCGCCGCATCAGAGTTCCTGCTACACATCCTTGTCCGTGGACACTCTCCAGGCCGTCATCCCCGTCATCACTTCCTTCACCCACCGACGACTCGCATCCACGCCTCTCGACTATTCGTTCTCAAGCCCCACCTTCGTTCGGACTTTGTGAGCAGGCTTTCCGTGCCTTTTCAAAACAGCTGCGCCAGATCCTATTGCCTGGGATGAACAATATTGTCCGACGGCTCGTTATTGAGTCTGCGAATGGGATAGGAGGCGCTTGGGTAGACCCTGCTGTGCGCGCATCGAAGATGAACCTTGAAGATGTGCTTGCTGAGTTGCGCACGCCTGGAGTATGGTTTGATGGCGTTGATTGGGCGGCCGGCGGCTTGGACATCGGCGGCAAGCGCGAGGACGATTCTTTGAGTAGCACCAGTACGTCAACGAGAAGCGATGGATCGCACACGACGAGCCCTGTTCTTTCTACGACAACGCTGCACACCACGCCGTCGCCTCCACCATCACATCCTGAGGAGAAAGAGCATGAGCCTGCAACGATAACACCAACAGCAAGGCCGAAACCACTACAAGTCGTTATCCCCATTCCTGTATCACCGGTGCTAGAATCACCCAAGCTTTTACATCCTATCCCTTATGTACCGGTTACACTGGCCCATATGGCACAGTACAGTCTCGAAGCGTTCAAACAGGTGAGTTTCATTCTGTGCCGCAATGCTACCTCGTCCGAACCAACCACATTAGGTATGGCGCGAGGCATGTGCACCGTTGTATCACTGCCGATGCTCTGTCTGCGAGCGTGCTATGATCAAGGCAAATGTTGCCGCTGGTAACCCTGTCACTCCTCAGGTGCGGCCTGCGCCCAAAAATGAACCCCAAGCCCGGGTACCACAGCCTCCACCACAGCAACCGCCGGAATATGAGAATCTAAGTGAAATAATTCTAGAAGAGGTACGTGTTCCAAGAAACAAAGTGGTGAAGGAAGAAGAGGAAGAGGAGCTAGAAGGAGAGGAAGAATTGTATGAGGACGAGGAAGAAGAGAGTGAGGAGGAGCAGTATGAGCTCACGAACACACGTTCCCAGACGCACACTGTCACACCCCGGAAACGCTCTTCTGGAGACCTCGAGGCAGAGAACGCTGCTGCTGGTGATCCTATCGAGGTCCCTCGTACCTCGACTCCGCCGAAGCGTCCCCGGACAGACTCGGATCGTCCTGTTGACGACCGAGCGCGGCGTGGAGAGTCTGTAGCGCCAATCCCTTCGCCTCGCCAACGAAAACGCTCGTCAGAAGAGCTGGACGTGGGCAATGACTCTCCGTCCCGGGGTGATTCCCTACAAAAGCGACTGCGCGTTGAGGAGTCCTCGCCGGGCTCCCACTCAGCGCCTCGCACACTCAGCGTCTCACCTCCTGTGGTGGATCGCGCAGATGGGTATAGCAGGAAGGGCTTTGTTGACGCTGGGGATGGTGATTTTAGCCGTCTGCGAACGGGCCTGGTCAATGGTGGCGAGCTAGACGGATTGTACGTGTTCGAGGAGCCGTAGGTTAATTTAAAAAGTGGAATTGTGTTCAGCATTAGCATGCTTTCAACTCTTGTATTTTGCATTCTGTACAACTATACCATATCTCCTTGGTTTTTTCTACGGCGACAATGACGACGACTAACTCTGTTTATGTAACTGAATGGTTATAGATTTGGGGACAGGTTAACAGCAAAATAAAAATCCATCGTGCCCGCTGGCTGGATTGAACAACCGACCTCATCATTACGAGTGACGCGCTCTACCACTGAGCTAAGCGGGCAACGAGGAAGGCAAGCTATCAATCCTACAAAATACCAGTGATACCTGGGACCTCATACTCATTATCATCGACCCCATCACTCTTCACCAACCATGGCAGAGACGAGCCCAAAAATCAAGATTGTGCGTGCACGAGCTATAACTCAGACCCTCCCACGATAACCTGAAACTCTCCCAGATGGCGGGTGCCGCGCCAGACCTATCTGCGGCTACATTCCAAATTTTCGATGAGTCACATACGATTGGAAATGCTCTGCGGTGGATGATCATGAAAAAGTATGTTGTGTTCTTTGGTTGACGAATGTTGAGTTGATGATGGTATTGGAAGCCCGAAGGTGGAGTTTTGCGGATATAGGTCAGTGAATGGTATCGGCTTGTTGTCTGCGGTCTGCGATTTGCTTTATTCTCCTGGTGTTGCTTGGTCTAGCTGGTCGATGCCCTCCGGACCTGTCATCGCGAAGAGACACTGAGATGCGCTAGCATGGCATCCCTTGCTTCATGTATGACAGATGTATTTCGATTTACTGATCTGCTGACGCTTACAGCGTGCCCCATCCTTCCGAAAACCTCATTCAGCTGCGAATACAGATGTATGGTATGTAATATTCGTTTGTTCACATTTTTTCTCCTGAGGAGCTGATCCGACTTTTTTCAGATGGGCTCTCGTCCTTGAATGCGCTCCTTGAAGCACTGACGAATCTTGATGCTGTATGTGAAACCGTCGAAAACAAGTATCACGCAAGTCTTGCTACTGAATGACTATGAGCGGTGGGAAGAGAGGAGCTAGGCAGTGCTGGTGTGCTGGTGTGTGCAAGCCACTTTCACGACGAGTACACTACGGTCGTTTGTCCGTTGTGCACGCAATAATCCCTTCTGGAGTTTGGCGCAGTATCACATATGCATCGTCCTGTACGTAACGATTTGTCTTGCGAACTTGTTTATCAAGTGGGTATCATTGATCAGCTGGGACGTTGACTTTGGCGATACATCCTGTGGTAGTAATGGCAGTGTTGAGTGCATCGTGTGTGCTATTCGAAGTGATTACTGACTGCGGTGTTAAACCCAGTGCCCGCAGCCGAATAACAATGCATGACAGGCCAGGCTTATAATTTAATTAGCATGCTTTATAAATCCAAATGATTGTGGTTCTTTGTATACGTATTGCGTGTTCCCCTTACCGCCAGTTGATGTACTGTTGGTATTCATGATCCTGACGGACAAACTTTCTGCAGAGGCAGAGCCTGAGATTGATGTACCTCCTCCTGCTTATGACACATTGTCGATCCGCAGGGGTGCTCCATCGATACCCGCCATCTCCATCGCCTTCGCTCACGACAATGAGGCAGCTTCCACTGGCAGGACTAGTACTGTTGTAACGGATGCGCATGAATTTGAGCCTCCTTCTCGGGGTCGGCTGTGGGCACGTACGTTGCCCTAGGAGCAGGAGCAACATTGACTTTACAACACAAGTTACACAACCTCAAAACGATGCAGTGATCCCGAATACTGGCCGCAGTGGACGTGGACAAATTACTCCCAGAGCGCCCACAGCTTGATTCCCGCAAAACCGTTCCCGCAGAGTCTGCGTCCTCCTCCTGCCAGAAGCGCAAGCATGCCAAGGCGTGTAAAGTAAAATCCTGCCCAAGCTCATGGCTTTCTCTCCTCCCATTTACATCCTCCAAAGCTACGAAACACGTCCGTCAGTCTGTGCTTATGCTTATCCACGATCTCGTCGTTCCCCCGTCAACCAACTCCCTCAACCTGAATCCCAAATCTCCGCAACTGACCCTCCCAGATCCACACGAAATCCTAGCCTCCTGCGCTCAATCCTGCTCTGCCAAGAACCTGTCTTTGTCTACGCTTCTTCAAGAGCCAGCTGTAGCAGGTCACACTGCCATCTATTGGGCTATCGTCCACTATCGCCCCTCGCTCCTTGATGCTTTGCTCAGACACTCCTCCCCTTTAACGCCTGCAACGCAAAGTGAGATGAGGAAGGCATGTTTGGTGGCAAGTAATCAGGCATTGTTCCAAAACCTCAGACTCAGTGCGGGGTTATGCGCAAGTGGGTTACGGAGTGGTGAGTTTTGAGTTGAGAAACTGAATTGGAGCTCATGCTTTTGACTCATTAGCTGCTGATAGTCTCCTTCTTGGTCAGCGCCCACCAGATGACGTGCGTATCGAAGAGGGCCCCAATGGTGCTTTCGCTGCAACACTGGATATCGCGATGTGGCAGAAACGTATACGTGCGGTTGGGAGCGTGAGCGTGGAATTTATTGCCTCTGGTGAATATCTTATGCTCCTTCTTTAACCCTCATTCCTGCTTTGATTCTTCCTCAGTTCCTTTACCAATGGGGAAATCCAACTAACGTTCTTTGCTTCTCAGGCCGTATATTCGCACTAACCTTCTTCACCACCGATCGTCCCCAACCCAACACCAAGTCCACCAAAGCCAAAAGAGCTGTAG
This sequence comes from Suillus subalutaceus, assembly GCF_016647625.1. NCBI lineage: Eukaryota > Fungi > Basidiomycota > Agaricomycetes > Boletales > Suillaceae > Suillus > Suillus subalutaceus. The sequence continues at coordinate 66,432 of NW_024540257.1, forward strand.
GGCCATTGCACGTCTCACTCTCCCTCCTCGAGCACAGCCTACCAACCTACGTGGATGCAGCAGTAGTCATCGATCGGCCTCCTCCCCTTCCTTCTCCAGGGCCTTCTTCACGTTCACCAAACAAGGAAAATTTCCTACTCGCCAAAAGGGCACATCTACAGGGCCAGTTTTTCAGGCAGAGAAAAAGGCTCTGACTTTGAGAACGGAGCGGGGCTTGGGGGCCTGCGAAGCGAAGAAGTGGGACTTCAACTATGATGGACAAGCGCACGCGCGCCTCCCTTCTCCTCCTTCGCCCAGCTCCCCAAGCTCTCCTGGCCCTGCAACGTTCTCAGGTGCATACACACCTACACAGAAACATGTACAGAAACAGATGTTACTTCCACCTCCCTCGCACCCCCACCGCGGATTAATGCAGACTTGTTCATCTCCCTCGCTCAAGCAATTGTCCCCGTCCCGTTCCTCGCATACGTTAACATCTGTATTGGATAGTAAGACTGCAGCACTCATGCCCAAGAAGCAGCTCGTGAAGCTGAAGAATACCTCGTTGGGATCGCGTGCCAGTGGGCGTGCTCCGGTGGTGCTCCGTTTTAGTGCGGGCGAGTCTATGCTTGCTTGTCGTACGAGGAATGGAGGTGAGGATCTTTCAATACTGTTCTATTTTTCTGCAATGAAGCGAGAAGCTTTTGTTGAATGAATCTTCATAAATTCTGGCTGTATATTCATCATACATAGAGCAACCTGACCAGTGACGTCTCTAGCAGCAGATCCACACGCCCTACGTCATCCTACCGCCAAACCCGATACCTGGTCCGAACATGGCACGTTGTATGTCTCTGCGATCGTAGTGCCACTCGGCGAACAAGATGGAGGCGGGTTGATGTTTGAGTGAGTTTTTCCACATGCCATCTCATAATATGCAACGACGATCGGGGAATTGAAGTGATAGACGCTAATGTCCGTTCGCAGCACATCCCCGCATATCGCGCCTGATGGTAGTTTACGAGCACGGCTAGAGGCGAGGTTGGTGAAAACTGAGGAAGGAGGGAAGGAGTGTATTATTTGTTAGTTTGATGCAGGGCGATAGGCTTTCTTAGTGTGGTATTACCGTATTGTGGTCTGGTTAATCTTGTATAGGATTGTATTTTGATACAACTGCAGCTTGGATGTGTTCATCAGTATACGTAGTATCAGCACTTGGAGGGCAAAAAAGCCTGTATGAACGAAATAGATGAATGAAAGGGCCCGGGCATTCGCCGCTCATACTAGGCACGGGATGTGCGCATACGATTGTCCCGCGTTTCAATATTAATACTTCGAAGATCGCACTGACCGCACTGTCGCCAAAATCAAGAACAGTTCTCGGAGGTCATAGTATCAATGGAGTCAAATACTCTGTTGTTCCACAGAAATTTGTTGTCGCATCCTTGCAGACTCACTGTCTCCAGGCTAAAACTCACTGTGAGAGGGGGGTACCAGGCGCAGTCGTCGCGGCTACATGACAAAGCGGGAAATGATTAATGATTAGTGAGTCTCAAACAAACTAAACACCTATGTGAACGAATACGATCTGCTGTTCAAACGGAATCTGCTTGCGCAACTTCTTCACAGCCTTGTGCAATGCCCTTGCAGCACGCTTGCAGTCCAATCTCCCTGAATCGTCAACCAAGTTGTCGTAAAAATGAGAGACGATCTGGCCTGCAACATCGTCGTCTACAGACCACATGGAACCTATTACGCTACGAAATCCGGAGAATTGCATGGCTGCAGCGAGATGAATCGCCTCATCCGGACTCCACTTATCACCCACAGTAGTGTGGCAAGCCGACAAGAATGCGAACTCCGGATCCTGCAAGCGAGTTCGTATGATATCCTTGATCATTAAAGACCCGTCGTACATGGCGAAGGAAGACTCAAACGGTTCTTCTTGATTCGGCATACCATGACAGGCCAGGTGAAGCCACTGTTTTTGGCTTAATGTGTCGAATGCTCCCTGGACTGTTGCATCACTGCCTGCAAGCGATGTAAAGGACAAAACGGGTGCGACACGCTGAGCGACGATATCTAACTCAGCAGCGACACACCGAAGTTCCTTTGCTCTGTCCGGGCTCGCTTGACCGATGGCAACAAAATGCTGAGAAGAAGCATCTCGAGAACCCTGCCGTCTTGCGCGAATGAGGGTGGCCAAAGTTGGGGTGTAAGAGGAGACGTAAAAGTGAGAGAAATTATGACTATTCGGCTCGTAAGGCCCAGCGGCATGGAGAGGAAGCAGGGTGAACTCAGCAGTAGGACACCACCAAATGCGTGAGCCACGGGGGACGAACTTCCTGAGCACTTCAAGTATGGAGGCAACTACACGCCTCCAGAGTGTGCGTAAAACACCGACAATCTTGTATGATTCGGTTTTATGATCAGAAGTGCCAGCATGCGATGTGAGGGACTGAAATGTAGAGGTCAACTCAGAGACCTCAGCTTGCGTGATATCGAGTGACACGTGTGCAGGATCTTGGGAAATCAGGATAATCAAGGCGTCGCAGCTGTACCGGCTTGCGTTGACGATAATGACTGGGCCGTCTTCTCCTGCCTTCTGCAGGTCAGAGAACAGCGGAGGCAGCAGAAACCGGGAAAAGTCGGGTAACCTGCGGATGCGGGAGATAACACCATCCCATTGAATTATGAGTTGCCGGATTTGCGAGGACCGGTCTTCAAGAGATACATCTAGTGCGTCTAACGCTTTACGAATCCGAAAGCTGAGTTGTTTAAATTCTTCTGCCAAGGCTTCACCAGTGCCGCCTGATGCAGAAAGTTCATCTAGTGGTGTACGGAAGCGGGCCAACTGGGTCCAGAATACTGCACGACCTCGTTCCACCAGTTCCACAGCAGTGGTCAGAGCACCATGGCGAACATTACATGAGAAAGCATCCATTGCAATGGAGGAAGTGGCCTCCCTGATCACATCGAAGTGGCGGGAAAAAGAGGACAAAACAGTGACGTGCCGATCAAGGAGCTCCAATGCGGTTTGATAGGCAACCAATGCAGAGTGATGGTTCAGCTGCTCGGCAGAGGCAGCCCATGACTTTGCAGCGTAAAGATCCTTACACCAGACTGCATGAGATATTTCAGGGAGTTGCAGATAAAGCCCAAAGGCCTCTTCCAAGTCAGATGTCATACTCTGTTGTTCGAATCTGACTAGAAGGCTCTTAGCAAGGTTGTTGAGAGACGATGATCGAAGAAAATGGCTTGGGGAAAGGAGCGCGAATGCAGCTCGATAGAGCTCAACTGCCTCATCCAGGTCAGACAGCTCACCCTGTTGCTTGGATCTGACTCGAAGGCTGTTGGCAAGATTGTTGAGAGACTGATATCGAAGAGGATGGCCAAGTGGACGGATCGCAAATGCAGCTCGATGGAGCTCAATGGCTTCATTGAGGTCAGGCAGCGCCCCCTGTTGCTCAAATCTGGTATCAAGGCCGATAGCAAGGTTGCTGAGGGAGATGGATCGATCAGGATTGCCGAGCGTACAGAGTGCGAGTGCAGCTCGATGGAGCTCGATGGCCTCATTGAGGTCAGGTAGCGCCCCCTGTTGCTCGAATCTGGCATCAAGACTGTTGGCAAGGTTGTTGAGAGACATGGATCGATCGGAATGGCCAAGGGGACAGAGTGCGAGTGCAACTCGATGGAGCCAAATGGCCTCATCGAGGTCAGGCAGCGCCCCCTGTTGCTTGAATCTGACATTAAGGCTGTTGGCAAGGTTGTTGAGAGATATGGATCGATCAGGATGGCCAAGGGGACAGAGCGCGAGTGCAGCTCCATGGAGCTCAATGGCTGCGTCTAGGTCAGATAGCGCTCCCTGTTGCTCGAATCTGGCTAGAAGGCTGTTAGCAAGGTTGTTGAGAGACATGGATCGACCAGAATGGCCAAGGGGACAGAGCGCAAGTGCAGCTCGATTGAGCTCAATGGCCTCATTGAGATCAGGTAGCGCCCCCCGTTGCTCGAATCGAGTATTAAGGCTGTTGCCAAGACGGTTGAGAGACATGGATCGATCAGGATGGCCAAGGGGACAGAGCGCAAGTGCAGCTCGATAGAGGTCAATGGCCTCATCCAGGTCAGACAGCGCCCCCCTTTGCTTGAATCTGGCATTGAGGCTGTAAGCAAGGTTGTCGAGAGACGATGATCGAAGAAAATGGCTTGAGGAAAGGAGCGCGAGTGCAGCTCGATGGAGCTCAATGGCCTCATCTAGGTTAGGCAGCGCCCCCTGTCGCTCGAATCTGATTCGAAGGCTGATGGCAAGGTTGTAGAGAGACATTGATCGATCAGGATGGCCTTGAGGACAGAGCGCAAGTACAGCTCGATGGAGCTCAATGGTCTCATCTAGGTCAGGCAGCGCCCCCCGTTGCTCGAATCTGACATTAAGACTGTCTGCGAGGTTGTTGAGAGATATAGATCGATCAGGATGGCCAAGGGGACAGAGCGCGAGTGCAGCTCGATGGAGATCAATGGCCTCATCGAGGTCAGGCAGCACGGCCTGCTGTTCAAATCTGAAGGTCATTGATAAGGTTGGTTGTCTAAAGACATGGAAAAGACCGTTCCTCACCGCTCCATATTGTCTGCCATGTATTATAGTGAAATATATAAAGTTAGATGAGGACAGCACAGAACGCAGGGGGCATCAAAGTAATGCAGCACCGCAGGGTAAACAAGACGTAATTGCAAATATCTCAGCTCACTGTTGAGTATCAGTACAAAATCAAGGATACCCAGGGCAAATAGTACGCACAGAGCGATCAGAAATTCAAGCAGTCACTTCCGAGCGAAACGATACGATGAGTCCTAAGTCCTGACTTAAAAGGGACTCGAGGGATAGCTGTCTTCCGGGCCGTCTTACAAGATCTGACTACGGCGACGAAATACCTAGATGCAAAGGCGTGAGTATTCTGTAGGGCTGAGTCAGAGTTCGATGGGGAATGCAAATGATGAAGAGAGTTGTGAAATGACGTTGAGTAAGAGAGACGATGAACTTTTCGTGCGAGGCAGAGAACGTCGGAGTCCTGTAAACTTCGATAGAAAACATATGGTAATTTTGATGATCTAGTGCATATATACGGAAGTGAGTGGCAATTGCAGTTTCGGTTTTTTTGTTTTTGTTTTTGTTTGTGTTGTTGGTTTTGCGTGCGGGTGAAAAGTACAAGCGAGTGGCATCTAAGGGTGACGGAAATGTGAAAGGAGCGGTGGAGACATTGTCAAAGCATAGCTAGTAGGTACAAAGAGAGAAGCGAGAGGTGGTGGTGATAACAGTTGTTATTCACTTGAGGGAGGCTGCGCGCGCGCGGCGCCGGCAGACACCTTGTTCATCAATCTTAGTATTAGGTCTTTAGGCCTCGTCCATGATGCATGATGCATGAAATTTGAAAGTCGGTACTATGGAAAGTTGATTGTGATGGACTCCTGGAGTTATGTACTTTAAAAGTCGGAGTTTGAATGTCTGTTACTGGTACTGACGATGTAGTTGAGGTCGGAGTTAGTTTTGTCAGACAGGAGTTTGACAATGGAATTTGAAGCTCAGGCTGGTGATCACCGCGTCAACCCTCCAACAAATGCCTCTACAATCATTCCAAAGCCTTCATGGAGTGATGTCTAGTATACAGATGTGACCAGATGTTGTTTGCTGATATCCCTCTCCATTGCTCTTGTTTGGCTTGGTACAGCCAAGCAAGACGAACAGAGTGATTGTGGACGTACCAAACGGTCCAAACTAAACCGTATCAATATATCCCTTCCGCCCCCGCAATGCAATGCTCAGATGTACGGTTACCACATATCTGAGAAATGGCTTTATGAGAAAGCTCGTTTCTTCCTCGCCAAGCTATGATATCCCAACCTTCCCGAAATCAAGGCTATGACCAAGGCCAGAACAAACCCCAGCTACAGCTTCAGAAAGACCTTCCACATTCACTCGCTGTCAACGGGTTATACAACCCTACCTCTCGAAAAGATTGTTCCAGCAGAATGCATAGTCAATGATTTCGTTTATGTATTGTACATCTTCAACGACCTGCCAGACAGTTATCACCAGCGCCCTACTCAGAAACAGGTTGATGAACTTACTAGGTTCATGGGCAGGGAGCCTCAGTGATGGGTAGACACTTTGCCAGCAAGGTTCTACAGATGAATGAATTATGGCGAGGCTGGACTAGGGGTCACGCTCGATGTAACATGGATCGTCCAAGTATGCAATGGACATGTGGGTACTGGGTTTGTCGCATAAACATAAACAACAGAATTTTGGCCCCTGAACGACTCGGTCACAGTTCTGTCAATGGAGCTAAATACTCTGCTGTTCCACAGAAATTTGTTGTCGCATCCTTGTGGACTGACTATTTGGAGGCTAAAACTCACTGCGCTAGGGGTAGGAGATGCAGTCATTGTGACTACACGACATGGGAACTGTTTTGAGACTGCCAAAGCGAAACACTCAGGTGAGTCAAGTTAGCCCCCTCATTCTTCAAAATCGGTGCCTCAGTCTCATTGTAGCATTCAGTGCAGAGCCCCGGCGGGTCTGTCTGCGTGCCACCCGAGTTCCTTAAGAAGAGGCCGTCTGGCTCAGGTTGTTGAAGTTCATTCCCTGAGCAGGACTTCTTCAACTTTTGTGAGGATTCTTGTGGACCAGCGGGGGCTACACTCCAACAAGAATGGATGAATCAGTGAGGTGTCTTAAGATTTAGGTTCCGGGCTTAGTAGGAACAGCGACAATAATAGGAGTTCGTGGTGCGCAGAATATACTCGGCTGATTCCGTTTATCTATTATATCAACTAACTACTCCGCCACTCAGATGCTCTCGTAACTCCGCTAGGAAGTGCACGAACCATGTCGGCTGATTGCTATGTCACAACACTCCCCCTCAATCTGGAGACATGCCCATCATGTTGGAGAGTCTCTGATGTGATGGTTTAGCTAGCGGTTTTGTGAGTACATCTGCTATCATCCTGTCTGTAGGACAGTATGTCTCTTGTATTATTTTCTCGCGAATCTTATTCCTGATGTAATGATTTTTTACATCAAAGTGTTTTGATCTTGCATGATATTGAGGGTCTCGAGCTATCGCTAACTGCTGCCATATTGTCTCCGTATAGGATTGTTGGTCCTTCTTGGGCCAAATTCAAATCTTCAAACAAGTATCGAAGCCATACCGCTTCCTTCGCCCCATATGCCATTGCTGTATATTCTGCCTCTGTTGAGGATAGTGAGACGGCATTTTGTTTCTTGGAACTCCAGGTAATGGCTCCTTCACTTAGCTTGAATACATATCCTGATACTGAGACTCTATCGCGGATGTCATTAGCATAGTCTGCGTCTGTCCATCCCTCAAATTTGACTTTGGCGTTTGTGGAATCGGTTCCTCGATACTTAATTCCGAGGTCTTTAGTCCCTGCTAGATATCTTAATACTTGTTTTGCCACTGACCAATGTGTTAGTCCAGGATTTGCGGTAAAAGAGCTCAATCTCTGAATCGCATACGCGATGTCGGGACGTGTCGCCACTGCAAGATACATTAAAGATCCAACTAATGAGGCGTAACTATTACTACGCTCGCCTTTTGCGTCGGTATCTTCCTTTTCTAATATGACTTTCAGATCCATGGGCATACCTACTGCATTGCAGTTCTGGAGACCGTATTTTTGCAGGATTGAGTCTATGTACCGTGCTTGAGACAACTTAATTGTTTTCTCAGCACAGTTTCTTGTTATCTCAATTCCTACTATTTTCTTAGGTTCTCCTAGATCGGTAACGTCCAATATCTCTTTTAACTGGTCTTTAACTGACTCATAAGATCGGGATTATTAGCAAACAGGAGTAGATCATCTACCCATACTGTTATGATCTGTGTGCCTGTCTCGGTTTGTCTTATATAGACGCATGGATCCGACTCAGTACGTTTAAATCCTATCTTTGTTAGATGACTATTTAATTCAATGTTCCACTCACGTCCAGATTGTTTCAATCCATACAAGGTCTTTCGAAGTCGGCACACTCTTCCTGTACCGTCTTCATACCCTTCCGGTTGGACCATGTACACCTCCTCTGTTAAGGTGCCAGTTCAAATACGCTCCTATTACGTCCATCTGCTCAACTTCCCAATCTAGGGCAGCTGCAACAGACATTGTCGATCGAATTGACTCAAGACGTACTACCAGTGTGAAAGTATCTGTGTAGTCCATACCAGGAATTTGTGAGTATCCTTTTGCTACTAACCTTGCTTTATATTTAATAACTTCGCCTTCTTTATTTGTTTGCTTAACCAGGACCCATTTGTTTCCGACGAGCGTCCTATTCTCGGGTGGTTCTACCAATTCCCAAGTACCCATTTCGTTTAGCTGGGTAAGTTTGGCTCGTATCGCTTCCTCCCATTTTGGCCAATCAATTGACGCCTGTGCTTCTCTTAGGTTCTTTGGCTCATTGGGTTCAATGTGTCCTCCTTCTACCATCGCTATCAAGACTATATCTTCCTCTGTGAGTTCTGGCAATGGCAGTTCACCGTTTTTGACTTCATATGACTTAGCTTTATTATTCTCGTCATCCTCGAAGTCTGGTTCATTCATCTTGCGGTAGTCTTTTCTAACCGTCTGTCTTTTAGTTCTTCTGGGCATCTCTTGTGTCTCAGGCGGTTCTTTCCGCTTATTACTTGCGGATGTATCCTTATCTGAGTTGTTTTCTGGTAAGTGTTCTCGTATATCTGATTGCCGTTCATCCTTGGAGTGTTCTTGTATAGGTGATTGCGCGTCAGCTCCCCATGATGTCTGCGCATCTAATTCTCCCATATCATTCTCCCCCTCGCACTGCACATCACTAGCGCTTTGTGGAGAGTTTCCTGGTGAGCTTATAAATTTATAATTTCTGCTCACTCGTATCTGACGTGTTCGGGCGTCATAGTATCTTATTGCCTTCGGTCCATCCACATAACCAACAAAGACTTGTTTCAAGGACCTAGGCTGCATTTTTGACTGATTGGCGTTCTCCTGGAGAACATAAACAGGTACGCCGAATTCTTGTAAGTATGACACGTCAGGTTTTTTACCACTCCATACTTCTTCAGGGGTTATATGATCTAATGCTCGGGTCGGTGCCCAATTTCTCACATATGCGGTGTGTGCAACCACTTCAGCCCATAAGAACTCTGGTAGGTTTCTATCAGTTATCATCGCTCTTGCTAATTCTGTTAGCATTCGGTTCTGTCTCTCAGATACACCATTCTGTTGTGGTGAATATGGTGCCGTGGTTTGTAAGTCTATTCCCTTCTCTTTGCACCATGTTATCAGCTCATGATTGATATATTCAGTACCATTGTCTACCCTAATCGCTTTGGGTGTTTCATTTCTATGTTGTTCAAGGTAGGCAATATATTCCTTTACCTTTGTCGACACCTCATTTTTGTGCTTTAGAAATTCAACGGTACACCTTCTGGAACAATCGTCCACGAAGGATACATAATAATGAGCTCCTCCTATGGATTGGGTCCTAGCTGGACCCCATACATCACTATGCGTAAGTTCGCATGGTTTCTCTGCTCGTTCATCTACTGATTTTGGGAAAGATTCCCTAGTTTGTTTCGCGCGTATGCACGCTTCACATTCAAATGAAGGTTCGCTTCCATCGACATTAAAGCCTTCTACTAACTTTTCATTATATAGCTTCTTAAGGCCAGTAATAGCTACATGTCCGTATCGTTTATGCCATGTCAGCCAATCGGCTGCTGGTCTTCATTGTACGGTATGTGCTCTTGCTATAGGTTTTAATTTTGCTCTCACATTTAATTTATATAGGCCATGATCAATATTTCCTTCTGCGATGTGATGACCTTGTCTAGCATACAAGGACACTTTCCCACCGCCGAACTTAGCACATCCGCCGTCTTTATCCAACTGGCATACGGATAACAAATTGTTTGATGCGTTCGGTATGTATAGTACATTTTTTAAGTAAAATTTGATCTTCTGATTGCCCATATAGCTTTCAAGTTCAACTGTGCCTCGCCCTTTTACTTCAAGGGGTTCATTCCCTATCCCGACCACCTCACTTTTCGTTGGGGCATAATCTGTGAGTGCAGTTTGAACTCTGGTTATATGTGATGTTGTTCCTGAATCTGTGAACCATTCGTACCAGATCATTGACTCTTGGTCCCTCTTTGGGGCACAATCAGACTGAACCATAAACGCAATGTTAGGTTCGTCTTCGACTTCCATATCAGTCTTGTCACCCTCGCCGCGCACTTGGTAAGCACGTTTTGGCTTTTGAGGTCTGGATGACGTTCCTGAAGTCTTCTTTCCCCAGCACGCCGAAGTCTCATGTCTGAATTTATCACAGGACGTACACTTCGGTGTAGAGACTCGCGTTTCTGCAGGCACATATAGGCACATTTTGCACCTTTTCACAACTCATGACAATTGGCCTGCAATGCACGACTTGCACCATCAGCTATATTCGACTTCTATCATGTCCCTAGTCGTTTTACACATAACGCGCAGCTTTCCTGCGAAACGCGCCATAGGCGCGGTACTTTCCCGCACAACGCGCAGCATTCCCACATGCGCACCTTGCGCGCTTTATTGCACTTAAGCGCCCTGCATTGCCCTGCATTGCCTATCATCCAGGAATGTCCCTCTATGTCCATCCACCTCATTGGTATGTCATATGCCTTGCCTCGTGGTTTGTAACAAGCATTGCAGCATTATTACATGTCATTACGTATTCATAGCGCTTATTGCTCCTATCCCTTCCGCTTCCGATGCGATTTCCATAGTATAAAGTTGCTGACTTACTACACCATCATTATTACTCCCCTTTGCTGTACTTCCCTTGCTATTGGGTTTTACCTTAGAGTAGTAGTCACCACTTGGGCGCACTTTGTGTTTCCAATGGTTATCGTTATCCACCTATACTAGACCTTTATCCGCGCTCGTTATAACACTCGCTCCGCGTTTGCACTCGCTTTGCACATCCGCTTCCTTATCCGTTTCCTTATCCGGTATTTTCCGCACAACGCGCGCCTTAGCGCTCACGTTCCCACGCTCGCGCTTACCTTAGTGCGCTCTCTCGCGCTTCACGCTCACTTCGCTTTTCTTCTTGCGCTTTCGCGCATCCATCGCACTACAAGGGTCTTTCTTTCATCTGGTTCTGTGTTCAGTAGCAGTCCCCTTTAGGGTCGAACGTTCTTGCATTCTGCGAGTATAGCAGCTAGGCAGAGCCAAGACTCACTTATACTGGTTGAGCATTTTTAGATATTTCATATCAGCCCAGCCAGGTTGAGATCGCCTCATCAGCTTGCCTTTCCAATAACATTTCGCGGTGGCATGATTATGCCTACCGCAAATCAAGCATTCTAGTAAGTTCTGTTTGGGTCTTTCCTTCTCAATCTTACGCTTTTTCCCACGTTCAGTACTCTTAGCATAATATCCTTTCTCCTGCGTACCGTGTGTCTCCCTGCGATTATATTCATCTATAATCAATGAGGTAATCTCCTGGGAGGTTATGCCTTTTGTCCCTTGCGTATCCGCATGTGTACCAAGGTACGAGGATGTGAAGGCATCCCAAGAGTCCAGTAAGGACATCACGAGCAAGGACTTGTATTCCTTGTCCGTAATCATCTCGCCCATAAGATGTAGGTCATTTTGTTGCCGTTTCATCTCATTGATATGTTCAACAATATTGACGCCTTCAGTTGCCCGCATAGCGAATAAATTTTGCTTTGCGACGACGATGCTTTGTTGTCCTTGAACTTGATGAATACTCATCAGGTTTGTCCACATTTGTTCGGCCGTTGCAGCCTCTGTAACATGCACCATCTGCTCGTCAGTGATGCTGTTCATTATCAAGGTCTGTGCAACTTGGTCGAGTTTGTTCCAGGTCGCTAACTCATCCACCTTGCCTGCATCAGGCTTTTTCGTCATGCCGTCGACATGTTCAGCCACGCCGTGAAGCTTGAGAAGGCCCATCATATGGGCTTTCCATCCACTCCAGTTTTTTTCTTTCAGCGGTGTAGAGATTCACATTTCTCCAGGCTCATATGGGCCAAATTCACGGCTTTTCACGACGCACTTGATATCCTTACAATGCGCTTCTAATACGACTTCCGTGCAACGCGCACTTTGGCGCGTACCAGCGCGTTCAAGTGCGTTCGAGCGCGTTACGGCGCACTTCGTTGCATTTCCCTAGGATCCGTCGCCTGTCCTCTGCATGTCCCGTCCCAGTCCTCCAAGGTCCATTGGTGCGTTTTCCCTTCTTCAGAACTCATACTCCGTCACGCAGGCACTAGTACTTATCGTCATATCTCGTTATGGACCCTGACTTACCTCACCATTTACCTTAGTACTTCCTATTCGGCTCCGAGCCGTGGGAACTCGCTTAGCATACCTACACGTCACCATGTTTGTTTTCCGGTCACTTAGTTGTGCTCCACTACCATCGAAGTGTATAGCTCGAGTTTCTATCTGAATACACCGGTTTTCCTTCCTATTGGCGCTTTGACACCTTTAAGTGTCTATTTCTACATCTATCAAAGTCCTTATTCCCCATCTTGATTGTCATCTCTACTCGAAGCACTCCATTGTGATCGCACGAAGTGCGCTTTGACATTTGAAGCGCGCTTTTCCGCACTTTCCGCCTTGTTAGCGCGTTTAGGCGCCTTTAGCTAGCGCACTTCGCTTTTGGGTGCATTATTTGCCTCAGTGTCCCATTCAGACTTCGAGACCAAATCGCTGGTTATAGATCCCCCTCACCATTCACTAGAGGAATCTTTCTCAGTAGCAATCCCCTTGGGACGACTTTCCACTCGTATCCAGAGGAGCACTTGAGAGCCCACTTCCCACTCTTCCCCCTAGCACGCAGCTATCATTCCTCGCCCTCAGCGGTTCAATTTTATATGACGACAATGCTCCCAAGTTTATTTCTTTAGGTTTCTGAGTAGCTGCAGGAACAGGTACTGTTGCAGGGACAGGTACTGTTGTGGAAGCCCCAACAGTTGTAGAAGTCGGAGGATTAGGATTGGGATTCGACATCTTGCTTGTTTGTGTCAATGTATTGCTTTGACGTTAACTTTATAACATATCACAGGGCTCGTAACCTCTTAAGATTTAGGTTCTGGGCTTAGTAGGAACAGCAACGATAATAGGAGTTCGTGGCGCGCAGAATATATTCGGCTGATTCCGTTTATCTATTATATCAACTAACTACTCCGCCACTCAGATGCTCTCGTAACTCCGCTAGTGTCATATACCATATATCCGGTTACAGATCTGATGATCTGGATCTCAGATCCGATCCAGATCCGATGAACATATCCGTCGTCCGGTCCACAGATCTGCTTTGATTCTTATTTCATTTCCTGTTCATATAACTCTAACTATTGTTCATCTCCTTTCGGTATTCCTGTACACCGGTATACCGGTTATCCTTTACTTCCGCTTTGCTTACTGATCCGCTATGCTTGCTGATCCGCTACACTTACGAATCCGCTTTTACTTGTACTTCATTCCCGGTTCATGATTCATGATCCATCCGACTTACCAATACGCTCCACTTAGACTTTGCTTATACTTTCGTACATAGCCTCGCACCTTTGTTTATTGATCATTCCGTTGGCTATCCGTAGTATATAAACCTTTGTATATGCGCTGTAGTAGATCAGTTCGAATATCATCTTAGATTGCACTCATTCCGTCTGGACTCTAAGTCCCTCCATTATCCGTCCGGACTTGAGTACGCTACTCTTGTCTATTCCGAGACTTAGGATAGATTCCTATAGTCTACATATCCGCCTCTGTCTTCGGACAGTCCTCACCCATTAGTTTCTAGTCCGGATCCGATCCGGATTAGCCGTTACTCTATACATTCGACATCCGGAAGTCTTAACGGATCCGTTGCAATACTTATCCGTTGTGATACAAGACTTATCCGTTACGATACTTATCCGTCTCACTAGACGCGATACTTTAGCTCTCTGAAATAAGGGGCAAGACTCGGGAAAGGGGCACAGCGCACGAGCTGAGGCCGAAGCCCTTCGGATCCGATACTACTTGAGTACGGTCTTAACAGCTAGGAAGTGCACGAACCATGTCGGCTGATTGCTATGTCGCAACAAGGTGGCTTGTGAGGGTGCTGTTGTAGCTCTTAAGGATCTAGGGAAAGGCATGTCTCATAGGTTTTCATCCTACAATGAAACTGGGTCTAACAGTAAGCTAACCCACACTCCAGGAAAGAATGTTACTGTCTCTACCACCGAAAACACATCGTTCAAACTTCAAACGAGGCGGACATAGCCAATACAATGAATGTCACTGATGGACATACTATTTGTGTTCTTCTCATAGACTAGGATCACGAGGCAGGACCATAGAAATACCAATAGTGAGAAATGCGAGCGCCATGAAAAAGTAGTATGCCAGCCACGCATCACGACCTTCCTGCATCGAATAAGAAAAGACCATTGCACATACTGGTGCAATAATCCTCACTACCCCGTTAATGAACTGGACAATGCCATTGGTTACTCCAATGGAGGCGCAATTAGGAGCAGCTGCTCTAATAAACAATCCTATGCTTGCTAAGGATGCATCTCAGCCAAACAGAACACATGAAATGCTGGATTGGCATATGGATGCACATATCCAAGATAATTATTAGCGCACGTTGAATGCCAATGGCCAACCACATAGCGAAGTTCATTCCATAGGCTCGAGCCAGAGCATTGATCATGGGGAATAAAAATATAACAGGTATACCAGAGCCGAGACCAACCATATACATGGCGCGTGCACCAAAGCGATCATGCAAGCGAGCATATAAAAGGAGCTGGAATATGCCATCGGCGAAACCTGCTGTTGCAAGTATAACGCCAATGCAGGAGGGTCGAGGGAAACACCACCGAATTCAATTGGTGTCACATAGAAAAGTGGCTAGAGCTTGTCAATTGCGATAATAAAAAAGGTTACAGCACCAGAATTTGCTGCTATGGTAAGGACCTTTGGAGTGAGTGCAGCGCTGAGTGAAAGCGACTTTGATGAGTCCTCTTCAGAGTTTTCCTCCCCAGAACGATCCAAGGCATTACTTGATAGTACAGAACACTTTGCATATGGATGTTGCAAGAACCATTGTTTGATCATCTCCCAAAGCAGTGCCCTGGTCGAAACGCTCTTGTTACTGCAGTCAGTGTGTTCTAGATATGATTTTCAAAATCATTCTCACCTCTTTGAGATGGCAATACATGACTACACAAACAAAAGAAGCACATACATCAGGAAAACTACATATTACTTAATGTTCCCTTAATAAGGTCAGAGTCGCTGAAATCGTGAACAAAGTCCAATTCAAGTCCAGAATGAGTAAGAACACTGCACTTAAAAAAATTAGATCCATTTTCTTATGTTTGAGCTTAGAGTTGTCTTAACGCGCTTTGAAAAACAAATGTCGAGATTGTCCAAAATGGTAAGTGTGTAACAAGATGCAATCAAGACGAAGTCGGAAATGTGTAAAGCGCAGGTCAAAGCAAGATGAAAGATGAAGCAACAGAAAATTGTGGTGGAAAAAATCAAGCAGCATGTGGCTCAGATGGTAGTCATGATCAACGAGATGTGGAAGAGATGGTACAGAAGCAAGCAGCGATACCAGAACATCATACTAAGCTTGAGAGAATGCAACAAAGAAGTGATGTACCGGCGAGGATCCAGGGAACAGCAATCTGGAAATCAGGATGAGTGAATGCCAACAGTTAATACATGCAGTGAAATAAACTTACCTTTAGCAGAAAGCAAGGAAATTGACATATTCCTCATCAATCTCTTCCTCCACAGGCTCGTCAGCGCCCTTGGACCGTCCTCCACGAGGGGTAGCTTTCATGTATTCCTGGGCTTGCTGAATGATGCCCTCCATGGCTGTGGAGGGAACATTCTTGATCGCTTGCATGAACATGTGCGTATCGTAACCCCAGAGCGGCTCAGAGAAGCTCTCATTCTCCCCAATCACAGCCTCCCAGATGTCTCCATTAGAAGCGGATGCCTTACCCTTGCGTGTAGTATTAGCAGCTTTCTTCTTTCCCTTCCCAGTAGCCGCTGTGATGGTAAAACTCATCGATCCTACAGAAAGGAGGTACAGAGCGCATTTTACCTGTTGAAAAATTAAGATGAGTAAGGGAAAGTGAAACATAAAGGTAGGATAGTTACCACCCCTGCTGACAAAGCAAGTGATGCCCGCATGATTTCCTCTTCGCTGTTGAGCACTGGAATTTCCATCCAGCCTTGAGATGTGCAGCAAAAGTCTGCAACATAAATGTAGACTGCCACATCCCTGACCATGCCTGAATTATAAAATTGCATTAGCATGAAGCAATACAGAAACAACACGAACCTCTGGGTCATCAGAGCTAACATCTGAGAAAAGGAAGTGGTTGTCTTCGAGCCAGAACTTGGCAAACTTGGTATGCTCTTGGTCAGTTTTGTACATAGTGTCAGAAGCCATGAGACTTGTAATGATCATGACAGCGGCAGATCCAAACCCTCTGTGCCATTCACTGAGGCATTGTTTAACCTACCATTTGTGAAGTAAGTGTTGGTATAAAATTGAAGACACCGTTGACGTACCACATGATGGATGGCACCACCAGGTACGATTTGGTATTTCATGAGGGATGGATTGTCTGCATAAATGATGTTCCATGCCTTAGTGAGAATTGGAATGAGTACATTGTCCTCAATCAACCAAGGGTGGACATTCTCGCCACCAGCTGCATGCGCCACTGTGGGGATAAACACCCCGCACCATAAATTTCGGTCCAAGCAGCCAGGAGGAAGGTCGCTGTTCTTGTATTTTGCCCCCAAGGCCTCTCCAGCCATCACGTCACCTTCTGCCTCTCGTTTGATATGCTTGGGCGGAGGAGTGTTATCCACAACTTCCACGTTGGTCTGGAATGCAAATCTTGTTAGTAGTGAAGTCTTACATAATCAGCGTGACCTACTGATGCTGTGACTCATTTATTCCCACCTGTGTTCCTCATGGCAGCGCTGGCATCATAGTCTTCAAGATCAAAATTGTCAGCATCGTCTGCAATCATGATAGAGTCCTCCTGGCCCTCAGGGTCCACCGTGGCATCCTTTGGTTCAGACTGAGTGATATGGGGATGGGTGCTACCCAAACCATGTTGAAGGAGCCTCATTTGCAAAGGAATTGGTGGAGTTGGAGGTTTGGAAACATCCTTGACTTTAATCACATCCTAAAAGTAAGTTAGTATTGAACAAATTTAAAACTAGGTAAAAACTTAGCTACCATCAATTTCTGGATGCACTTTGGTTTACTCATCTTTGTGAGAGTATACACTGCTAAGCGCTCGGGCCCCTCAGCCGAGTCTGGTGTGTGATCTTCAATTTCAACATCGTCATTGAACACAGAGCTTTCAGGTGTCGCAGGGGGAGCTGTAGCAGTAGTCGTTGCATTAGTCGTTGCATGAGTGACTTGAGATAGTGCAGATCCAGTGGGACGAGAAACAGAAGAGGCACTTTCTAAGTGCAATGGCGCCTTGAATGGGGTAGACTCAATCTTTGTATTGACTCATTGAGCCCAACCTGAAACTGAAGATATTTTTCTTAGATCGCTGGTAAATTCATGGAGCAGATTCCAGTAAAATAACATTGTTTCAGTAAGTAAAAGCATGATGGGCAGTTGAAAAACACCCACATCAGCTTGTTCCATTCCTGGCAGTGTCTGGTGCACGTGGGTGAGATGGCTGCATTGCAGTTCAGACTGCATTGACAGCATTGCAGTGATCAGTCTTCTGGATGCATTTCCTCTGTCCCAGGACTTGAGAGTCTTCATCTTCATCGTCATCGACTGCAACAACATGAGCATGAGAAGATGTCGCTGCAGCGCCTTTGCCAGTTGGGTGGGGTCATGGCTTCTTTGAAGATACCGTGTTCTCCTGCTGAATGGCAGCTTTCTGCTGAGCGGCAGCCACTTGCACAATGGCTTGCTTTGCCTTCTGGTCTTGTTCCTCTTGCTCCTTCTCAGCGCGTGCCCGATCTTCTTTAACCTGAGCTGCAGTCCACCTCTTCTGTTTCGTGTCCAAAACTACCTGAGCAGGCCTCTTCAACGCATTAGTTGGACGTGTGTGAACCATGACCAGCAAGACTCAAGAAAGATGGAAATGAAGACACCCAAAAGGTGACAATGAGGTCAACTCGCTACTAGTAGGACTCAGAGTTGTTGAAGGGTGTTTTACGTGTACTAGTACATTGTGTTTTCGTGACATGCACTATCATTACAAAACTCAATTTCTCTGCAGTAATTTTATGATCAAGTCTCTCCCACAATGTCTGCACACCCTCATCACCAGTCCCGAAAGAACACTCATTCACGCAAGATATTTCAGGCTAATCTAATTCCTTGTCCTCACACTGGCTGTACACGTTCCTTCAGAAACCAATCTGGACTCACGCAACATCGCCATGCCATGCACAACTCTTCTTTCAACATCCCAGATCAGCAGGCAGCCCAAGAAAATTCTGAAGAACCAAACCTCGAGACCAGGAGAAGGCCTTGAGGCAGGAGAATTTGGCCTTGAGGCAGGAGAGTTGGGCCTCGAGGCGGGAGAATTAGGCCTTGAGGCGAGAGAATTCGACTGTGAGGCTGGGTAATAGAACATCGGGGCGAGAGAATTCGACTTCGAGGCCGAAAACATGAACATTCCAACTCCAGCCCTAAATCCCGAGGAGACCTACCGAAATTATCACTTAGAGCTCAATGGTGCGTATCTGACTATTTTATCACTGATGTGTTTCTTATTTTTCTATCAATACAGGGCAAATCTGCGATGAACATGGACAGTTCATCCACCCAGATGCTCTGCCACCTCCATTCACATCAAGAGAGCATGGTGACTGGACACCGTTTTGCGATTGCACAGAGTTCGAGACCACGGAGTTTTTATATACGAAAAATCAAATGTCTGGCGGTGATATTGACAAGCTTATGTACCTGTGGGGACGAATCTTGCGCATCATGGAGACACCCCACCATTCGCTGACCACAAAGACTTGTATTCAACCATTGATGTGATACCCCTTGGAGAAGTCGCATGGGAGAGCTTCACAATGAAGTTTAATGGAGAAGGCTCAGTTCCCAGCGATTCTGACTCGGAGGCTCGCGCCCCATGGATGGATACTGCTTACACTGCGTGGTTCCAAGATCCCCATGCTGTGGTCCACAACATGCTCACCAATCCAGACTTCAAGGATGAGATGGAGTATGTGCCTTATTGTGAATGGAAGGGAGAGGGAGGTGACGCAAAATGGCAGTGGCGCAATGTCATGTCGGGAGACTGGGCATGGAATCAAGCTGTAAGTTCTTTACTATTCAATATTTGACATGACGCTGATCTAAATAATCTTAGGATGAAATCGCCAAAGATCCAGCAACACATAGTTCGACTTTTGTACCTGTCCTTCTTGGAAGCGATAAGACAACGGTCTCGGTCACAACCAGACAAAATGATTATTATCCACTCTATGCATCAATCGGCAATGTACAGAATAATGTTCGCTGCGCTCATCGCAATGCTGTCACTGTTGTTGGCTTTTTAGCCATACCAAAGAGTATGTAGTGTTTTCACTTTCTGCAGTGCCTCCTGTACAACGTTTCTACAGCCGTAAAACAATATTCCGAGGATGTGCAATTTAGAAAATTTAAGAAACAATTATTTCATTCATCTCTCTCGTGAATATTGCGGTCTTTCAAGACCTTCATGACTGTTCCTGAGGTCGTGCGCTTTGGGGACGGTCACTTTCGACGCGTCATTTATGGCTTAGGACCATACATCACGGATTATCTGGAACAGGTCGTACTTTCTTGTATCATATCAAATTGGTGCACTAAGTAAGTGTTCTTTTTGCATGAACTTGTCTAAATCTAACGTATCCCTAAGATGTTTTGCTTTGCCAGCAGATCTAGATGGCGAAGATGCCCAACTTCGTGCTCAAATAGTCACAGACATCCTTTGTGATAATGTCGACTTCAGTACGCTGTGGTATCAGTGGGGTGTTGATGCTGATGTCGTGGTAAGTTTCGTTTTGATCCAACTGCTCGAAGCTTTCTAACAACAGTAGCCATTCACGAACAATTATCCACACGCCGACATTCACGAACTTCTGTCCCCTGATATCCTGCATCAACTTATCAAGGGTACGTTCAAAGACCACCTTGTCATCTGGGTCGAGAAGTATTTAGAACGCATACATGGAAAAACCCGTGCTAAGGTGGTAATGGATGACATAGATAGAAGGTACCCTTACAATATTTCTTCAGCGACTCTTGCTAACCCACAGACTTGTTTCTCTAGAATTGCTGCAGCACCATCATTTGCAGGCCTTCGCCGGTTTCCTCAAGGCCGTGGATTCACTCAATGGACCAGCAACAATTCAAAGGCCTTAATGAAAGTCTACTTGCCTGCAATCGAAGAACATGTCCCCGATGATGTTGTCTGGTGCTTTTGTGCCTTCCTTGAATTTTGCTACCTCGTATGACAGGATATCATCATGGAGAATACGCTTGAGGAAATTAAGGAGGCCCTTGACCGCTTTCACTGTTATCACAAGATTTTTCAAGAGACCGGTGTTCGTTTTGACGGATTCTCACTACCACGTCGGCATTCTCTTATGCATTATATTACGCTTATCCGCATGTTCGGCGCACCAAATGGTGTGTGTTCATCCATAACAGAGTCAAAACACATCAAGGCCGTTAAAGAACCATGGCGATGATCAAGTAAATTTAATGCACTTGGACAGATGTTACTAACAAACCAGCACCTTGATAAAATTGCTGCTGCACGTACAGACTTCATGGCACATGGAATGTTAGGTCCACATCCTGGTACGTATATCTCTTATCATATATAATATTGCTACTGAATAAAAAATTGAGTAGATATAAGCCAACAAGACCCATCACACGACAACAGAGATGTGGAGGACAGTGGTGAGGCAAACGACGGTGGTGAAGTGGACGATGATGGCGAAACAGACGACAGTGGCAAAGTGGACGACAGTGGCAAAGTGGACGACAGTGGTGAGGCAGATGAGAGGGGCGAGGAAGATGAAAGTGACGAGGAAGATGATGGTGCAGTGGAGGGAGCCCAAGTGCAATGTGATGTGAAACTGGCACGCGTACCTCATGCGTTATCTTTTCTTTCATATATATTATTATCTGACCCAACAAAAGAACGCAAACGAGCATGCACCATTCATGCGCTGGCAGAAGAACTCAATGTACCAAACTTGCCCCGACTGGTCCGCCTTTGTCTCTATGACCAACTCCTCGCAGATGATGAACATACATCTGATACCATCCCGCTTAGTGCTTGCCCCAGATTTGAAGGCCGTGTCAAGGTTTTTGGATCTGCAGTATCTACTTTCTTTGCACTGAGCGATCCCAGTGGTATTGGGGGAATGCAACGCGAACATATTTGTTCTGTCCCTTTATGGCGCGGAGGTCCAGGATGCTACGACACCGTATTTGTGAACACTGGAAGTGAGGATGGAATACATGGTATGGAAGTTGTCCATGTGCTATGTTTTTTTTTTCCTTCTGTTATGGCCGTGATTTGGAGACTTTTCCGTGTGCTCTGGTACACTGGTTTAAGCTTGTCTCTGACGAGCCTGATCCTGGAAATGGAATGTGGATGGTCAAGCCATCCTTTCTCGACTTAGAGCTCAACACTCTGGAGCTCTCAATCATTCACGTTGACACTGATCGTTCGTGCAGCTCACTTGCTGCCCATCTTTGGTGAGGAATTTGTCCCACAGAAAGCTACATTCCACGAGACTCTAGATACTTACTGCGGGTTCTATGTTAACAAATTCGCAGATCATCATTCTTTTGAAATAGCGTCTTGAATACATTATTTGCAAACTTTGTCACTTAACTACTTGATAGCCTTGCATTTTTTCTCAGTCAGACTAGTAAGTAGTGTTAAGTAAAAACGAGGGTAATTTGAAGTCATCTTAGCTGACTTAGTGCAAATTTTCAAGTGTCAAGCTGAATTAAGTAAAGTGTACATTTCCTGATGCTAGAGCTGGAACAGTGCATGGCAAAAGGTATGGGTAGGTTTTCAGGAGTTCTGATTGTCCAAATATTTCAGGGAATCTGTCTGCTGGTCAAGAGAGCGATCCACCAGTGAGTGACCTAAGATATTATAAATCTTACTTCAAGAACAAGCGGAAATACTGAATGCACCTACCCAACGATGCTGGCTAACATTAATGGGAGTGGGATGTATCTGTATGCCTTTGGCAAATTGGTTGCGTCAGTCATGTCCATCATCATACTTTTGATGACACCATTTTCCCCATTGAATGCCCTGCAGATAACATGACTGATCAGGACATCAGTAATTGACTAGTAATTGACAGACGAGATGACTATGTATCTGAGATGCAAACCTGACCAGCAGACCGAGAAAGGTTCTTGACAGCCCAAACGACAACATGGTAGTCGCTATCGCGAATGAAGCGATGAGTATTACAGGCTTCCGCCCAATGTGATCAGACAGTTGGCTCTAGTAGAGAACAGCCAGTGTTTGAGGGACATGGTACGATAAGTGCTCGAGATGACATCAGAAAGGGACAGAGGACACCGAAGGATGAAAACATGCTCACCAGGAAGCTGACATAGTATCCAACCTGTTGTTCGACTCCATTCGTCACGCCAATGTCTCTGATTAGCTTGACAAAATTTCAGTTGGCCGATCTTCGATTCCAAGCAGAAGACAGCATGAACTCACTTGGGGGGTGAATGGGGCAAGGGTCTTAAAAATAAGCGGGGTGTGAAAATATTGAACACCAAAATCATGGCAGGACCAGGATTTGAACCTAGGCCTTCCCAACTCCAGGGGGACGTCTTAACCACTAGACTATCCAGCCGTTACAGTTTCCCTCACTGCATCCAATGTGTGGATTACATCATATTCCAACAAAAAAATGCAAAACCAATATGATCCAGAACTGATCCCAGGGCAGAGGTGTCTTAGATGCCATCGGCTGCTCTGGCTGTTGCAGAAGGGGAGTCTCCTCATTATCCTGACGTGGTATCATGGTTGTGAGGGAAAACAACCGGATGCAAGATGGTAGATTCATTATATGTGATCTCAAACTATTCCAATGAGGCGATCGCTGACTGGCCCGTTGGCAGAACATGTTCTTTCCAATCAACTAATACGTGGCAAGTACTGTATCGGGGTAGGTACATACCCCAGCTACTCCACTATGTGTACGACCAGTGTCTGGCACTGGCACTAGTACCAGTGGATTTTGGAGGGTGTATATACTATAATTGAAAGCAGATAAATCAGTAAAAAAAATCGCAAATCATTAAGTGATTTACACGCACAATCTCAGGCTCTAGAGAATTGTAAACCAGATCAGTACCAACAAAACACGTTACAGTAGCAGACATCAGTGATCATGAGGCATGCCACATGCAGCACTTTGTTTGCTTTGCGGTACAGTGATCCCACGGTCCTTTGTACACTACTACTCCACTGTACAATTTGATTTTCTCATTGCATTCTTTGTCAACTCCCTGCAAATCATATATCATCATGTTCAGAATACATCCTGCTATGTGATGGTACCAAAATTACAGTGCTCAAATTTATAAATCCATCCGAAGCTGCAAATTATACCTCTAGGGCAATATATTTGAATTTCTCGAGCATCAAAACCTCACCACTGCACTAAGTTTCACCCGTTCTACTTTATGTATGAACATTACAGATGGATTAGAAGCAGTGGAGATGATTTTAGTCAAAGTTTCATTGGTGAAACACGTTGTGATCCACGAGTAACTTCATTATACAGACTAAGCTTGGACACGAGGTGCCTTTTTGACTCAGTCTCGCTCAACATCTCCCTTTTGCTGCCAGTATTCAACATATATCTTCAAAACACGCATATATTCTCTTAATATGGTTGGGAGGCCAAAATCATTGACGAAGAAGGCACAGGTCTTGTGTGAGGAGAAAGAAAAAGTCATGGCTCGTGCTGTGGCTATGTACCAAGCTGAACTCGCAAAACCAAGCTCAGAGAAGAAGCAGGGCCTTTGAAAGGTGTGCAGGGATGTTCAGAAGGCATACCTCAAGGAAACGGGCCAAGTTGTCAGTTTAAATCATAATACTCTGGCAAATCTCGCCAAGGGAGGGGTTCGGCTTAGCGAATTCAATAGCTCCACGAAAAGCTGGCTCACACCCACAGAAACAGACAAAGTTATCGAATATGTTGTGGAAATGGCTCGACAGTGGCTTTCCACTTAGCCACAAGCGTCTCAAGGAGCATGTTGATGAAATCTGTCGAGCCCGACTTGGAGATGCCTTCCCGCAGTCTGGAGTGGGAAAAAACTGGACTCAGCGCTTCGTTGAGAAGCACTCTGATCACCTACGAGCTTACCGAGCACATTCACTTGATACTGCTCGTGGCCGTGCCGTGAACCCGACAACTAACAAGGCATGGTTCGAAATGTTGAAGGATCTCCTGGAGAGTGGTGACGACAACAAACCAATGGCACCAGAGTGTATTTGGGG
Source organism: Suillus subalutaceus (assembly GCF_016647625.1). NCBI lineage: Eukaryota > Fungi > Basidiomycota > Agaricomycetes > Boletales > Suillaceae > Suillus > Suillus subalutaceus. Next base: position 91,034 of record NW_024540257.1, read on the forward strand.
TGTCGATGAGACTGGAATTCAACCAGGAGGAGGAAGCACCCAAGAACGAGCACTTGGTAGTGCTGGAACGCAGGTTCAGTATCAGCAGCGAAACGGCAATCGTGAAAACATTACTGTGTTAGTCACAATTTGCGCAGATGGAAGTACAATTGCACCTGCGGTGATTTTCAAGGGAAAGGCATATCAGTCCAAGTGGAACGAAAATAATCCACTCAAAGCATCGTGAGTTGGCATGCATTATGTTGTGCTCTTAATCACTCATATAACACTGTTCTTTATAGTATTGGTTATTCAAAGAAGGGTTGGACTGACGGCGAGATTGGTGCACTCTGGATCAAACAATTCGATGAGCAGACATGTGACAAAGCTAATGGTCGTACTCGCCTACTTCTCGTTGATGGGCACAATTCTCACTACACTCGCGCATTCCTGGAGTATGCTCGGCAGCACCGAATTCACGTCCTCTGCTATCCTGCACACAGTACCCACATCTACCAGGGCCTAGATGTGGCAGTATTTGGTGTCCTTAAGCAGTGTTGGTCAGAAGAACGAGACAAATGGGAGCGCGAGAAAGGAGAGAAAGTGACGAAAAGCAACTTCCTTGCAATCTATGGTGCTGCCCACATTCATGCACTCACATCAGAAACCATTAAATCTGCATTCCGAAAAACCGGTGTATGGCCTTTCAATCCTAAAGTCGTCACAGATGAGATGTTAGCTCCTGCTCGCGAATCATCTAACCAGGGCCATCTTCCAATCACTCCTGAATCTCCTGTTCGAGCCATAATACAGCTGCTCAGAGACCTGCAACCAAGGGCGGAAACTCGTAATTGTGATATTCAACTTGGTACAATCGCTGAAGAAGATGGTAGTATTAACGACGAGACAACTCCAGGTAATCCTCACTGTTTGCATTTCAAAGATCAGATCAATAATTTATCAAACAGCAGACGAGAATACTTACGAGAACGATAGTCCTTTTCAGACTGGTGATAGAACCATTCCAAATGTCTTTGCACGACTCGAGGAAACATCTGCACTGATTCCTTATATCATCATCTCCCATCAAATCAAGTTCAAGGTTGCCTACCATGCCACTAGCAATAGTCTCACCCATTAAACGTGCGAGATTTCACTGTAACATATCTTCAAAGTCAACACGGGAGAAAAACTCGAGGAGACAGTCAAAAAACTCACCAAGCAGGTCACAACACTCAAAGAGCATGTAAGCGCCCTTCAAGCAACTGTAATTCTCCAGGGACGCTACTGTGATCGAGTTCGCCGTCATCTCGAGACACAAGAGAAGAAAGGCTGCCGAGAGGGTGACAATGTCAAGTTGAATGGAGATGGTATGCCAAGGCTACTTACCAGTGACGAGGTCTTCGAGCAAGTCCTGGTATACCAGGAGCGTCAACAGGCAAAAGCGGCCGAGAAGGAAACAAGGAAAGCAGCACGGATGGTATGAACTCGAGAGATGGAGTTGTGGATGCAAGAGGATGAGGCAAGAAAAAACCGAAACAAAGCCAAAACAGAGCAGTGGAAGGTAGCTGTTAAAGAGTGGGAGGTAGAACAACGGCTAGCAAAGCAAGAGAAACGAAAACCACAGTGGAAGAAGCCTGTCCGAGGACCACTCGAGAAGCCTTGTCCTAAGCCAAAGAATCCAAGGAGAAATGGTGGAAATATTGATGAGGAGGATGGGCAAGATCAAGGAGAGTTCATTGACATTCACGAAGGGTCGATTTGCGATGACAGCGAGTATGAGGATGACGACGAGTACGACGAGCGGTGAAATGTGACATTTGTCACACGCTGTAACATGGTTGTCACACCAACTGTACAAACGAATCAGGAAGGCGAGAAAATGACTCGTTCAACCAAGTGAGGTGCTGCCAACTAAGCAGGGCCCCAGATGTTTTAAAAACTTGGTATATAGTAGATCAAACCCTGCTCTGTCAGATGTACCAGATCAATTTTTGTATATTAAAGATTTCATTTTTTTACACTCGTTTTTTCATTTCACCGTCCAAAGGAGCGGTTGATCACTGTAACTGCCGCGATTTGCACTGTAATAACCGGAACTTGCCGGATGTCATCTTCACTCAACCAGGTCTGCCCAGGAGACTGCAAGTTGGTGCTGGCGCTGTCCTTACATATTCGAGATAGCAATTCTCAGCGCCATACGTTTTCACACATGGAATATAACTAATCCAAAACGCGTTGATCGACTTCCCTAACTGTCAGTCTGTGGTGAAGTAGCGATTCTCAAGTTTCAACTGCCCTGTATTTGACGCATGGAAGGCAGCTGGAAGGAGTATCCAGTGCGTTGTTCCTCCTTCTCTTTCATGTAGATTACTATGCTAACATGATAACGCTAATGATATGAATCTATGGCAGCCATTGTACACTCGCCCTCCTATCCTCAAACCCGCACAGTAGCATGAATTGCTCTTTTACCCATGTCGGATGCCCTCTACTCTTAAAATGCTCGTAACTGGTCGTGTCGTGTCGACGTCTCCCTGGCTCTATCCTTGAAGGTCGGACAGCGTGTTCAAATTTCAGAGCGCTTACTCTCTGCGAGGCGCAAAATAGGCAAAATTTAGGCAAATGATGATCTTTGAACATCGAACGGGTAAATTTCTGGCTAAACAACAAAGGGGGCTTTCAGAAGCCTATATCAATAGCCTCGAGGTTAACGCATGGATTTTTTATTTCACTAGAGCTCTAGAAGTTTCATGAACATTGCATTGACGATCGTTTGAAGCTCCGTCTGTATTGTAGTACAAGTCCTTCGCCCTAATCTCATGTTCGACCCTCAGTACTGTCGTTCCCAATACTGAGCATACGTTCTACAATCTCTACCCAAGATGCCTGACGTAACAGTGATCAACGACCTGAAAGAAGATATCCACATTGCTTTCTTCTTAGGTGTCCCTACCAACTGGAAAAATCATCTCAAACCTGGAGAACGTTGGACAACGCACCTAGCCAGCCTCCCGCTTCACTTTGAAGCGCGCTCTGTAACGGAGAGTCGCGAGTTCAGCCACGACGAATCCATGGAGATGTTTGCAACCATCGGAGGTGCTTGTGCTGCTGGTACTGCTTCGGTAGTTTCAGCAGGTGCATTGTTTGCTGGTGACATGGTTGCTGGCATACCCATGGTTTCGGGGCCGCTTATGGCTGTTGCGAGTGCTGGTGAATTTTGAGGTTTTTTTGATGTGATACCATGATGTTAATGTTGTCCATTGACAGGTGGCGCGAAATATGGTGCGTGGGGTGCACATGGGAGGAAGTTTACCGCGAGAGTCTGGGTGCCGTTGTGGCACCAGCCTCAGTATTCAGTAAGAATTGTTAATGGGAGGTGTGTTCTATGGGATGTCGGCGCCAATAGAGTGGTCTGATAGCTTCTGTATGTCCGACTCGACAACATGTTTCATCTCTCTGTACATATCAGTAGCCACCCCCTGAAATGTGTACGCATGTATGCAGCTCCCATTATGTATTCTCTCCAATGCGTCGAGCGTACTGTAACATAGCACCGACTGACAGAATTGGCGACAAGTTTGAGATGCCAGAAGAGAGAATTTCGGCTGCATCCAGTGCACAGTGGGATGAAAGGGCGACTCGAATGTTACAGTAAGCTATATGCATGCGTTCGAAGGAGTGACATAGTGATGTGCTGGAGTAGCTGCTCGATATGAAAAACAACGATATTCATGCGGTCATGCGGAATATAGGGCTGGGAAGTACCAACTGCTCGATTGGATGCGATGTGATACATTCTGGAAGATTTGAAGACAAGAGTCGGATGCATGTATGCACTGCAACGGCGCTGGGGGGGTACAGTGTTGAGGATGGCTGGTATGACAATAGAGTCTTTGCAGCATTGATGGAGGTGTGGAGGCCTCGTGTCCTGGGCGTCTGTGGAAACGAGGCAGTTGACTGAAGCAGTATAAAACGCACAACACACGCACCTCTGCAGCTTAGAGAAAGACGCCCACCTCCAAAGTCCACCTCGGTCCTCGACCGTGTCCCTCCAGTAACATGACGAAGCTCATTCCAATGACTACACTCCTGCGAGAGTTCAAAGGTCATGAAGAACGTGTAATGGCAATGACAGTTTTCCCCGATGAACGACGGATGATTACGGGCTCATGGGATAAGACACTTCATCTGTGGGACTTGAAGACAGGTGCTATATTGAAGAAGATGGAGGGCCATAGCAATTTGGTGTGGGGCTTGTCGGTATCACGAGATGGGCAATTGATAGCAAGCAGTGATACTGGCGGAGAAGTCATCGTCTGGAACGGAGAAACTGGAGAATCGCTCACTCGACTCACCAAGGTCTACTCTTATATCACCTCACTGGATTTTTCTCCCGATGGGACAGTGCTGGCCACTGGTTCAAGGGATGGAAAGACGAAACTATGGGACACCAAAACTTGGGAGCTGCAAGGAGATCCAATTGACTGTGGTTTGGTTTTCTGCGTACGGTATTCAACCTTTGGAGAACTTCTTGCCATCGCAACATCCAGCAATATCGAAATTTATAATCCAGGCACGAGGAAACGCGTCACATCCTTCAAGGCTCACACATCGCGCAACTACTCACTCGCGTGGACGCCCGATGGCACACGCCTTCTCACAGGCGGCGATAAGCGCGATCCTACCATACGTGAATGGGATGCATTGACCTGGCAGCAGGTCGGTGATCCTTGGATGGGCCATTCTAGCTATCAATGCCATTGCAGTTAATCCTGCTGGCACACTCGTCGCCTCCGCTTCTAGTGACAACCACGTCCGTCTCTGGCAGCTCTCAGATCGACGAATCATTGCCATCTTCGAGCACTCATTTTCAACGATATCCGTCACTTTTTCTGTGGACGACAACCACATCCTAAGCGGAGGCTCCGATGGGATAATCTCGGAGTGGGCATATGGTATTCATCCAAAGGCATGTTTCTGTCCTTGACTCATATACCACAAATCGAGCATATCTCGTGCAGATCCTAGCCGTCACAACAGCCCGCATTGCATGCAGAGATGGAGACTTATCTACCGCTGAAGAATTACTCACACAAGATATCAGCACCGATGCGAACAACCATACTTCCTACGCCCATCGCTCTTTCGTTATGGCCCGAAAACACGACTGGGACCACGCTCTTCAGGATGCAATCAAGGTGAGTTGTATGCACTGGTCATGCCCCCCTTACAAAAGGCTAACTTGATTTTTGACATAGTCCATCAGCATCCAGCCCTCATTGGTAGGCTATATCTCCAAGGGCATCGCCCTCTGCGGAAAAGGCCATGTCCGGGATGCGAGGGCAGCATTTGATGTTGCATCGATGTACACTAACCAAGATTCAGAAACTATTCATTTCCTGCTCTTGATCAAGGTATGTTGCAGTTGCCTCGCATATTCTCCACTTCATCATGTATTTCAGGCCATCGCGCTCTTCAGTGCAGATCAACATGACGAGGCAAACCTGCTCCTCAAAGAACTTGCTATCGGTTGTCCTAATGCCGATACTCTCGCGTGTCGCGTTGTGCAAGTAAGTATTATCCACGCTTCGTCATCAACACTAATCGTTGCAAATTCGCACATTAGGCATATCTACGTGTTCAACTCGGAATCAAAGCCTCGGATGGCGCACATCATGATGAAGCTGCCGACCACTTCACTGCCGCTATCAACTCCGGTGCTTTCTCATCGAAATCCATTCATGAAATATACGAGGACTTGGTCGTGGTGCGTTAAGATGATACGTACATAATGCTTTTTATAACTGAGTGTCTTTTACAGCTTTTTGGCTGGAACCTGCAGTCCTTGTGGCAAGAGGCACACCAGAAACGGTGTGATGCACTCCTTCGAGCAGGCAAACTTCAAGATGCCGTGAAATCATACCGGTACATGATGATTTCGAGTGACGAAAATACCAAGGCTGACTGTCTTGACTGGTCCAATGGCAAGTCTAGAATTCGTAATGTCATGCAGGCTACAATCCTCACCTGCATTTCTCTTAGATTTCAAGCAAGAATGCAGCGCACTCTGCATTGTCAACGGAGATGCTGCCCTCACTGCAAATGACTATAACAGGGCTATTGACCTATACTCAGCGGTGATCGATCTGGATTCTGCATCCGATGTCGTCTTCGCAAATCGCAGCAAGGCAGAGTTAGGTAAAATGCTATGGGAGGATGCGCTCCTCGACGCGCAAAAGGTGCGATGGCATCTACGTTTTCGCAGCCCATATTGACCTCGGCGATGCGTAGGTCACTGAACTCAATCCTTCGTCATACATTGGATACCAGTTGACATACACAGCTCTGCGTGAGGCGCGACGTTACAACGAAGCCATCGAGACCTTCACAATCATGTTGTCCAAGATGGACAATGCTCCCGAAGCGCATATACGAGGTAAGCCTTGGAACACTCCTGCATCGTCCCGAAATACCTATCTCGTTGTGCAGATCTGCGTCAGCAGTATGTCTATCCATCTGAAGTAGAAGACGATATTCAAAGAGCGGTTTGGATGGAACTCGAATATGCTCCCCTTCGTCTGATCAACACCTCTACGGGTCTTGTGTGCGATAGAACGACACAGATAAATGCCTTCAAAACGAGTCCGGAGTACATTGAGCTGATCTCATTTCCAACGAAGGATTCGAATCTCCGAACGGAGCGCATCAAAGATATAGTGGCAACGTACTTCCGCTGCGTCCTGCTATCACACAGGTGGGAAGAGACGGAGGCGCTGCTGCACGACATCCAGGACAAAGTTGTGTACGAGTTGAATGAACTTGGTGGCATCGTGAAACTGCAGTCATTCTGCAAAATCGCTCGTGATGCTGGGTATTACTGGGCATGGATGGACACATGCTGCATCGACAAGAAGAGCAATACCGAGCTTCAAGAATCGGTCAACTCCATGTTCGTCTGGTACCGCCACTCAGCGCTTACCATCGTCTACCTATGCGATGTCCTTCCTTCATCCCAGCCCGGTGCACTGGCGAGGAGTGTTTGGAACAAGCGAGGATGGACCTTTCAAGAATTTGTCGCTCCGAAAGTTGTTATCTTTTATCAAAAGGATTGGTCGTTATATCTCGACGATCACACTCCCAACCACAAAGAGTCCCCTGAAATCATGAATGAGTTGGAGGGTGCGACGGGCATAGATGCACGGGCCCTGATCTCCTTCCGTCCAGGGATGTGTGATGCCCGACAGAGACTCCAATGGGCATCATCGCGCGTCACTACATTGCAAGAAGACATCGCGTACTCATTGTTTGGTATCTTCGGTGTCCACTTGCCTGTAATCTACGGCGAGAAGAAGCAGAACGCGCTCGGGCGGCTCCTGCAGGAGATCGTGGCTCGATCGGGCGACATCACCGTCCTCGACTGGATTGGACAACCTTCCGAGTTCAATAGCTGTCTTCCAGCCTTTATTACCTCTTACGCCACTCCACGCACCCTTCCATCTTTGTCCGAAGACCAGATTCAGACAGCTATATCTTCGCTGCGAAAAAATCCTCTGGCTGTGGAATTGGCTTCCAATCTTTACGACCGACTTGATAACACGAGCGCTGCTCGTTTCGCGAACTGCAGACTGCAGTTGCCTTGCATAGCGTTCTGTGTTACAGAAGTCAATCTGAGCCACGATGCATCCCAGGAGACACGATATGAAGTCAAGGCAGAACGGGCTTCATGACCAGCTGATCACCACCAAAGAGCCGATTGAGTTCTCGCGGACAAGGCCCCTTCATCAAACGTTTATGCTTGTCCATCCCTGGGATCGGTCTCTCCTCGAGCCACCAGACTTTGCAGATCTGTTAGACGATACCGAGAGCGAGGGGGATTATTGGACGCCACCACCTTCTCCGTCAGACGACTCACCTAGCTGGAATCGTGTAAAACAGGAGGTGGATGATTTAGAATCGCGAGCTTTGCGGTTACTTGTTCGCCTTGGGCAACCTTTTGGCGCATTTTTGCTAGCGCGGCAGCGCGGTGGAGAATACAAGAGGGTTGCGTCGGATCGTGATATTATTGCGCAGGTCAAAGATGTGGCTTCTGTTCAATACCCGATGGACGTCAGGACGATAGAAATACTGTAGATGCATGTTTTTCCCGAAGATTAGTGATCTGAGCGGTTTTCATTGGTGCTTCGTATATGTGATACTAGATACTACATGCATGTGTTGGACTATAGTTTCCTACCATTGAGATCTATGTGCATCACTTCTCCGTCCGATACTAGACTAATGCCCCTTCATGCTCATTACATCTACCTGCAATGTGCATGGGTGCTCGGGTTCAATGTGTGCTCCAAGCCTCATCGCTTCCCTATGTATGATATCTCTACAATGGCTACTAAGTCTGGAGGCCGGCCTCAGTCATATACCAAGCGCTGCAATATATCTGTCGGCATATTCGAGACACTTGGCAAGGTTTGCGCTAACCTTTCCACTTTGAGAATGTTGCTGACGGCATGGCGGGGAAATTGCGCACTAACATGCGCTCAGGATATGTTTTGAAAGTGTTTGTGAAAAAAAAAACATAAGAGAAAGTGACATAGACTGCCCCGTCTGATTACATTATTATCATTTCCATCATAAGATTTAACAGAGATGGAGAGGGCAAAGGGGTAGATGACAAGCTCTTGGCTCAGCATATGGTTACATAGACAACATTTGTGACAGGTACCGAAGCTGATCCCGTATCCGCATCCTTGAAAGCTTGACAAGCCCATGCTAACATTGGTTCCCAATTTAGAGTACACGGTTCTTCCATTTATCTTTCACGTTGTATAAAGCTTCGGTGATAGTCTGAGGAGCAGCGGATGACTGGAACCCAACCCTGACCAAGGGTTCAGTGGTGAATCGGTATTGCGCATACAGGCAGGTGCTGTCCTCAACTGCGGTGCCTAAGGTCGCGCCTTTCTGCCAATCATAGCCTCGGGTGAAGACCATCTCCTGCACCCGATTATCGACAGTGATGTAATACACGCGGATCTGTCATGATGAAATGAGAATGAGATTACGGGGTATGGAAGGGCTAGCTTGACGAAAACTCGTACCTGTTGCAAGTCATGCCACGCCACGGCTGCGATGGGCGTGTTGATACGGGCAGCGGGCATCGTAGAAGTAGTGAGTTGCCGGAGGTCATAGGTCGTGCTCTTTGGGTCGTTCAACGACATTTCGTAGATATGATAGTCTTTGTTCTGAAAGTAGACTCGAAATCTCCCGTCCTCGTTCTGCACGCCAGCCATAGTAGTCCCGACGAAGTTGGTAGGCAGAAGGTCTGAAATGCCTGCTGAATCGGACATGGTGGCTACAACTCGTGAAGATGAATATAATCAACCATGGATGTGTTGCTAACTGTGACTCACATTGGTAGAAGGTCGATGACTGTTATACTTCATTCTGAATGCAAGGTGGCTGTAGATAGAATTTCCATATGTGTACAAAATATTTAATTACCTTGTTTGTTTGCCTGAAAAAGTGTGATCATGTCCGCTGCGCACGCTGGTATGCCGTCTGGAGAACTTCTTGCCATCACAACATGGAGCAATATCCATCCAGGCACGAGAGAGTGCGTCGCATCCTTCAAATTCAAAGCTCACACTGGAATCCGAAACGACTCACTTGCACGGACGCCCGGTGGCTCACAGACGGCGATAAGGTCAATCCTAGCATACCACACTGAGAGCCTAGAGGTGTGCGTTTGCAAAAGGGACAACTCACATGGTTTCTCAATTGGGTAATCCTGGTAAAACACGGACAAGTCCGAGTCAGTCAGTCCTGCCAGTGGTTACAACACGGTTCTTTCGGTCCTTGTATCCTGACCCCTCTCGGATCCTTACTCACAGAGTCCAGCACAGACTTGACCCTGGACTTTCCATTTCCCAGACGTCCTCCCTTGCTCTGGCCTTTTGTGTGTTGACACTGTTGAGTCCTTGCTGCAGGTTATGAAATCATGTGAACCCAACGATCATCTATACCAACTTGCCAACTTTGGAGTTTGCGCATGCCTCAGTGATTGTGATTACTGTCCATTCATCGGGCGTTATCTTCTGCAGGATAATTTACTCGTATGACAGACCAGCTATCACTGGCACCTAGTACAGGTGGATCGTTCGACCTAGTATGCTTTCGACGCAGTGCACACCTTCGCTGATACTGATACTCTTCCTTCGCCTCAATTTCGTGCGCAATCAGCTATGGGCCAACCCGCATGAAGAAACTCAGGCATACCTCCACCATATTTTTAGCCACAGTCCACCCACAGCGGTCAAGACCGGTACATCCGAATCATGTGTAGACACACGCATCGAAGGCCTTGGCAACCCCAGGTATGTTTCTTTCACTTTTTACTCGTAGCCCACTGTAACCTGACTAAACATGATGTGACAGACATGCTCTTGAGTTGCACTCAATGACGGCACAACAGCTAAATTTCTCGTGATCATCCTACTTTCCATGGCATGAGTTCAATCAGACTCGTATAGAACAACTCGATTTTTCCGCCTGCATCACTTCCAGCGGTTTGTATTGTTTGCAGTGAAATACACTGGATTCTACATCTTGACTTAGTGTGCTAAATGAATAGTACGACTCGTTGATCAAAGCCAAGTACAACCTATGATAAGAATAGCAAGGTTCACAGGACACTCTGGGACTCGTATGTCTCCTCCAACCCTGCAATTGGCTTGCCACTGTCATTGAGGACTGACTACAACATCGCCTGTTCCTTTAGTAAGGCTCTCTTGCTAACGCTGGTCGGTCATCTTTGGGCTTCAGCGCTTGGTTTAATCACATCAGTGTCTATCATGCCGAACCACCATAGCCAACACGGAAATACACACAGCATAATCTGAAACATCAACTTCTCCACTCCCACTCACTGGACTTCATTGACAGTCCCCATATCTCTACGTGTTGCTTCACCTGCCCATACCATTATGTCTGGTAGCGTAGAAGGCCGGTATATCAGACTTGAAGGCTGAGGTGAGTCATTCCATAGTCATCTTTATATCGTTTTGTGATCCTCACGCTCAATCTACAGCCCTTGGGCTCGTCGCAAATATCTTTTTAACCTTCTTCTGAGTGCATACCCGCAGGAATTTACGCGTCCATCAACTGTCGATTCGAGGAGGTGCTGGAGGCAATGTGCTCTTGGCTGTCGACAGCGAGCTCAGGCTTGTCCTGGAGCTCGTTGCTGTGATATCCAACCGTCCCACTATTCCGAAATTTTCTGGTGACGCAGCTACACGAGCAGGTGCACTCGAAGTTTTGCAACAGAACACCTGGGTGCACCTTGCTTGCCACTGGTAAGCAGGACCGTGCGCATCCTTACAATTCTCGTTTCGTGATGAGCTTTGATGACTTATCTTGGATATGTTGCTCGCAATCGCCTTTCCTTCTTAATTACACTTACCATAGACCTCTCACACCAAATACACATGATGGAGACTGTATGCTCCATGAGCCATAAGCTGCACCGTGATCTTGGTTCCAGATCATCGAATCGACAGAGTGAAAGGAAACCAATCAAAGCAGGTGCCCGATGAACGACCGCATTCCTTTTCAAACGAATGAGTGATAGACCATCAGCAGACAAAGCAAACAATTGCATAATTTTTACGCTGAAACCATGGACCAGTCCCTTTAGCCTGGTTTGACCTATGTTCTCTGTCGATGCCCCTTCCAGAGTGCCGTTGAGTTGCAGTCGAACTCGACAATACCAGAAAAAGCTAGAAAGTTTTTGATTCGAGTCTATATGCATAGAATACGTACAGTGTAGGGAGTGGTCTTTATATGTACGAGGCAGGATATAAGCTTCAATGTTAATAATCTTAGTCACTGAAGTCGTATACGATGGGTGCGTTGCGGCAAAAGATGCGAATTACGCTGAAAACTGCGAAGATCCGGTTGCGGTGATAACCAGAAGGATGGGTCTAGTGACAGACAACAGCCTATGGCATATCAGCCGCATCTCGATGTCCAATATCACTGCAAATGGCTTGTCCGATCTCGGCGAGCAGGCTCCTCTAATTTAACAACAGGAGAAGCGATTCTCCAGCGTGACTTCAGTCGCAAACCTAGTCGCAGTTGTAACAAATAACCTGAGAGCACGGACGTGAGCTCAGAAATATAATTAGATGTTGACTAACCATTAAACTTTGCAAGCGGCATGAAAAGAGGTCGTTGCAACGAGGAATCTGATTGTATTCGTGAACCATCACCAATAATAGATATTGCAAGGGGTCGATATTCTCGGAGAGTTGCTATGAGCAATGCATCAGAATCAGACAGATAATGATCATCGTCAAGGTCACTATCATTGCCAAGCTGCCAAGCTCATTGAGGTCATCGTCATTGTTGTCTGGCACACCCACGAGCCTCATGAGTTGGGCTTGCCCTGCGAGATGTGCTTGAAGTTCGGCCTGTGTTCAGGTCCGGGCTGGGCCTGCGAACAAGAATTGAGCAGCCCTCTCCCTTAGTAGAAGGTGTCACGTCCCGCGACCCGAATAAGATGATTTTCGGGCGCTTCAGCTACACAGCCTATATTGTATATAAGCTGTGAAGTGAACACGTACCAGGAAGCAAATAATTGAACTCTGACTTGACCAAAACAACCATTATTCCCTGTCGCCCGCCCATTACTGCTGATAGACCCCCTCGTACGTGCTGATTTTGAAATTTGGCGGATGAAAGCTGAGACAGCGCTGCACTCAGTACTTGACTATGTCTTCATCCATTGCTGGGACGCAGGATACATCAGAGATAACACCCCGCCAGGAATTCAGAGGACACACTGATTGGATCTCTGGCGTCATACACCTGCCCAACAAACAGCGGATCATCACTTGTTCATATGACAGCTCACTCCGAGAGTGGAACTTGGAGAACGGGGAACAAATAGGAGAAGACTGGAGAGATGAAGAAAGTAACGTGCACAGTATAGCATTGTCTCCAGATGGGAAGAAGGTGGTTAGCGGCGGCGGCAGTAATGATCACGCAGTGATGCTGTGGGACATTGACACCGGCAAGGTTATAGCTAAATGGACGGGGCACAGAAAGGAGGTGGTATCTGTCTGCTGGAGTCCAGATGGTCGGAGAGTGTTAAGCGGATCTGATGATCAGACTGCAAGACAATGGGCCGTGGAAAGTGGAAAAGCTAGTATGCTTCGAGCACCGATCATCATGACTGCGCACACAGCAGTGTGGGCAGTCGTCTATTCACCAGACGTGACCATGTTCGCAACTGGTGGACGTGGTATGCCCTTCAATGGACCATACCCAATTCAAATCTGGAATGCAAATACTGGCGGGCATGTCGCCACTCTCAAAGGACACACGGACTCTGTGCGTTGCTTGGCTTGGACCAAGGACGGAAAAACGCTCATCTCCGGGTCATTCGATTGCTCAATTAGGACATGGGACACAGCCACGTGGGAGCAAAATGCGGTACTGACAGGACATGCTCAATATGTTTTTGCCATTGCAATATCTCCAAATGACCGTATCCTCGCAAGCGCATCGGGTGACAACACAGCGCAATTGTGGAACCTCGAGAACGGCCAACCCATCAGATCCCTCCTCTGGCACACAGAGGGAGTGTACTGCTTGTCGTTTTCCACCGATGGAAAGCTACTATTCACTGGCTGCCAGGACAAAAACGTGTACTCATGGGATGTTGCTGTGATTGTTAGAGAAGCCGGCCTCGACAACCTTCTGTCAGATTCAAAGGTTAGTTGACAGACATGTTTCATTGTATTACATTCTCACAACTGAACGCATTCTGCCAGGCCAACAAGTCGGCACTCAGTGTATGTCACACTCTCATTCAAAGATCTCATTGTGCTCAACCAATATACTCTAGGTTGATGCTACTGGCATAGCCACGACTTCAACGCCCCCACACCCAGATGCAATGATAAGAGAAAAAGTTATTCGAGAAGCTGTTTGGATTGAACTCGAATATGCCCCGCTACGTCTGCTTAATACCTCCACGGGTTTTTTGTGCGATCGAACGGCACAACTAAACGCCTTCAAAACGAGTGCAGAGTACAAGGAGCTTTTATCATTCGATTCAGACCTCCAAATGGAGCGCATCAAGGAAGTGGTAGCAATGTACTTCCGCTGTGTCCTGCTATCACACAGGTGGGAAGAGACAGAGGCGTTGCTGCACGACATCAAGGACAAAGTCGTGTACGAGTTGAATGGAGCTGGTGGCATCGCAAAACTGCAGTCGTTCTGCAAAGTCGCTCGTGATGCTGGGTATCGCTGGGCATGGATGGACACATGCTGCATCGACAAGAATAGCAATACCGAGCTTCAAGAATCGGTCAACTCCATGTTCGTCTGGTACCGCCACTCAGCGCTTACCATCGTCTACCTATGCGATGTCCTTCCTTCATCCCAGCCCGGTGCACTGGCGAGAAGTGTTTGGAACGAGCGAGGATGGACCTTTCAAGAATTTGTCGCTCCGAAAGTTGTTATCTTTTATCGAAAGGATTGGTCACTATATCTCGACGATCGCACCCCCAACCACAAAGAGTCCCTTGTAATCATGAAGGAGTTGGTGGGTGCGACGGGCATAGATGCACAGGCCCTGATCTCCTTCCATCCAGGAATGAGCGACGCCCGCCGGAGACTTCAATGGGCATCCTCACGCGTCACTACACTGCAAGAAGACATCGCGTATTCATTGTTTGGTATCTTCGGTGTCCACCTACCTGTAATCTACGGCGAGAAGAAGCAGAACGCGCTCGGGCGGCTCCTGCAGGAGATTGTGGCTCGGTCAGGCAACATCACTGTCCTCGACTGGATCGGACAACCGTCCGAGTTCAATAGCTGTCTTCCAGCCTATATTACCTCTTACACCACTCCTCCACGCACCCTTCCATCTTTGTCCGAAGGTCAGATTCAGACAGCTATCTCTTCGCTGCGAAAAAATACTGTGGCTGTGGAATTGGCTTCGAAACTTTATGACTGGCTTGACAACACGAGCGCTGCTCGTTTCGCGAACTGCAGACTGCATCTGCCTTGCATGACATTTCGTGTCACAGAAGTCAGTCTGAGCTACGGTCCATCCCAGGAGACTCGATATGAAGTCAAGGCAGACGGACTTCATGACCTACTGGTCACCACCAAAGAACCGATTGTTCAGTTCTCACCCATAAAGCCCCCTCAGCAAACCTTCGTACTTGTCCGTCCCTGGGATCGGTCTCTCCTCGAACTACCAGACTTTGCAGATCTGCCAGACGATACGGAGAGCGAGGGGGATTATTGGACGCCACCTTCTTCTCCGTCAGACGAGTCACCTAGCCGCTCTCTTGTAAAACAGGAGGTGGATGATTTAGAATCGCGAGCATTGCGGTTGCTTGTTCGTCTTGGGCAGCCTTTTGGGGCATTTTTGCTAGCGCGGCAGCGCGGTGGAGAATACAAGAGGGTTGCATCGGATCGTGATATCATTGCACAGGTCAAAGATGCGGCTTCTGTTCGAGGCCTGATGGACATCAGGACGATAGAAATACTGTAGATGCATGTTTTTCCCCGAAGATTAGGGATCTGAGCGGTTTTCATTGGTACGTCGTATGTGATAATACATGCATGTGTTGGACTATAATTTCCTTTCAGAACAGACTATGGAGACCTATCTGCACCACTTATCCGTCCGATATTACTAGACTAATCCCCCTTCATGCTCATTACCCCTACTTGCTCGGGTTCGAATGTTCAATTTATGCTCCAAGTCTCGTCACTTCCCTATATACCACCCTTCGTTCTTTTGTGCCGTGAGGGAGCACCCGGAACTAGCTGGAACTTCATGCTAAAGCCTGTGCTCGAGTGACTATGCAAGTTAGTGCTATCCCTATCCTTGCTGTACGAGATAGCGATCGATTGCAGTCGCTACCACGTGTGCTACATGTGTTTTCACGTTGGAATCACTATGTTCTATGCTAATTCAAGACTTTCCTAACTGTGATGACCTTGGATCTACAATATTACGATTCCATGCCATAAAGGTCGAGTTCGTACGTTCTTACACTCCGAGTGGTTTTTACGCGTGGATTTGTACGCTAGTCCAACATCAAGTTGTTGCATTAATTACCGTGATGCTCTCGTGGTGTGGTTGTCTTGCTTTGCATGTACCTTTATCTCACGTTGTTCTCTACTGTAGTCACGGTGTCATTTCCTCAAGTCACAATTAAATCTTGTGGCATCGTCTTCTAGGTGAGTGAGTCGAGCCGGGACTTTTGACCCAGTCATCAATTTGAAATCCTTCTGTACTTCGACACAACCTTAACTAGTAAGCACCCATACTTTGAACAACCTCAAGATAGAGGCGCAGCTCATACACTGACTCACCTGCGCAGGGATGCTCACCAATCGAGGTTGGCTGTTGCATCTACTTGTGAAAAATGTACCTCCGAGTCGCATATTTTATACTTTACCAAGTATCCTTGTCACCTGCTACTACTCGAGTGCAGTGAAAATTTTCCGCAAACAACTCAACTCAGTGAACCATGCATTATAAGAGTTGTGTCATGACGAAACCCGAATGAGTCCGTGTGCGTGCCATCGAGTCTGGTCGGAAGGTGGGCTCTGTGGTTCGTGCCGCATCCGCATCATTGCTATGATAATCTGTGGCGACTAACAAATATTAATTTCCACAGGACAAGAGTACATTGTGCGACCTAGAAGGAACAATAAGTCTACTCTGGGCCACCAGTGGCTCACAACTTGTGGTCCCACATACAATGTGCATCTAAATATTGCTGTGGGTGTGATGCCACAACTCGTGAGGCGCGTATTAAAGGCAGGGCTCCTTCTAACCAGCTTAGCATCTTACTCCCCCATCATGGAGCCTGCTATCCGCTCTCGATCTAGCAACCTTCCTCTTGAGATTCTCCTCATGATCCTCGAAGACGCGGCAGAGCCGACGTTTTCCCAAAAAGAGAAATACGACGATAAAAATCCCTATGCAACTGCCCTCTCCCTATGTCTCGTCTCTCGACTTGTGAGACGCATCACACTGCCCAAACTCCTGCACACCATCTTGCTCCGCCGATTTCACAGCGTAGGAATGTTCGCAAATGCTCTGCATATTCAAAAAGCATACGCTGTTGAAAAAAGCGATCTTTTCTTTGACTATACCTCCGTCGTACAGAGGATGTGGATTGGTAATTCTCCAGAATCTCAATTACAAGATTCTGAGCTCGCGCCGGAAATCAGCGTGCTGGTTCCGGTGTTACTGGCCGGACCGGCACTTGCGATCGACTGCTGCTATTTAAAGCTTGTTATTCATAGCGTGGAAGATGCATCGAC
Organism: Suillus subalutaceus; assembly: GCF_016647625.1. Taxonomy (NCBI): domain Eukaryota; kingdom Fungi; phylum Basidiomycota; class Agaricomycetes; order Boletales; family Suillaceae; genus Suillus; species Suillus subalutaceus. The sequence continues at coordinate 108,368 of NW_024540257.1, forward strand.
CTCCTGCGAAAATCCCAATGTCGACAACGGACCCTCCTTTTTTCCTGGAAAAACCCAAAGTCTAACGATAATGGGTCATACCACCTCCAGTACGATATTCCAGACCGTTCAGAAAGGATCCGGTTTCCTCGCATCAATCCCCCATCTCACCTACCTGATCGATCTGCCTTTTGACTCGGACACTTTTCGTGGCATCAGCAGGGGCTTAAAACCCCCATCATTCCTGCTGGGTCTGTGGTTGCGCGACATTCCGTGGACTTGTATGAAGAGCCTTGGAACTTTTTCAATAATCTACCCGCATCTGGCTGAGCCCTACAAGATACGCTCATATATCGATCACACAAGGGGAGTAGACTTGCATGTGGAGCGGCTCACGGTATCTGCTCCCCTGTACAAGCAGGATCCCAGGTCCTTCCCGTGGATGGTACCACCGTTTCCTGTGACCCATCCTGGACAGAAGACGATTCATTCGGATGGTGTTTCCTTCGAGGTTACGAACTGTCGCGAACACTTTTGGAGGTTTTATTATACGTGGGATAAACCTTGGGCCTGTGGGATAACTGACGGATTTGAGGGGCAGCTGGTGTTGTGAAGATGATGGTAGATGCTTTGATATGACTTATCTTGGATATGTACTTGCTCGCAACCGGTTCTCCTTGCTGTACACTTACTATAGACTTCTGATACCCAATGCATGTGATGGAGATTGTATGATTCATGAGCCATAGGCCGCAGCGTGATTTCGGTTCCAGATCCCCGAATCGACAGAGTGCATGGAAACCATCAAAAGCGGGTACCTGATGAACGACCGCAAGCCTTTTCAACTGAATGAATGATAGATTGGCGGACAAAGTAAACAATTGAAGGGGGTTGTATAAATCTTACGCTGAAACCCAACAGATTGTATTTAAAGATGTAAAATTTCCTGCTGAAACTATGGACCATGCACGACTCACTCCACAAAGTAGCGGGGATTTTGCAACGGATGCGTTTATGATGTGCGCTAAGAACGCAACTCGAGTAGGGCGGCCTAGCGTGGTTTCTTCGCAGGCTAGTGGTGCGCTTCTGAAAGCTTTAAAAAATCAAATTTATTGCCCTTTGGGGTCGAGGAACCTACGTCGGACATAGCCTGATTCGAGTGTGGGACGTTTACTCGAGGCTTTTGATCGTCTGGAATGTTTGGATAATCAGTTGTAAGACCTTGAGTTGTATCAACCAACAGGGAGCGACCTACCGAAACACCCGTAGTAAAACTATACAGGGTCAAATATGAGCTCTGGCTTGATTCTGAAGGTGACAGCACGAAGCTTCGTCTCCTAAATTTGCGCTTTGAAGAAGTCATCTTAGAGGCCTCTTGGTATCATTGACAATGATACATCACACCGACAATAATACCAAGAGTCTCGAGTTTGCAAGTTGCACATATGACGATGAAACACTCACATACACGTTTCCTTTCAACAAATCTATAATTTTTTATATGAAGCTACATCGGTGACACTAGTATATCTATGGACGTATCATCAGCCGAACGTCCTCTATATAGCCAAGGAATGACCGCAAAGACTCACCCAATATCCTACATCTTCGCCTTAGTGCTGACCGAACCGTGTATGATTACATCCAGGATCTTGATAAGCACCTCTCCAAGTCCGTCTCATTCGTCTTGAGGAGCCTACATTCGGAAGAATTAATATGCTGTGACCCATCTCGAGTCCTCGACGGGAAAATAAGATACTGTTGCACACTAGATGTCTTGCCCCCAAGTTGATATGTAGTCCACTGAGACACGACCCTGTGCTCTGCAGCGTCAAAAACCTCATTCGTGGGGAGCAGTGCCTTGAATATTATCTGCGACGGGTAGAGTCCATTTCTGGTTTTGCCTGTGTTTATAAACGTTCCTTCCCGAGTGCAGTTGTACTCGACAGCACCCGGAAAAAGCTGGTAAGTATCTGATTCGAGTCGATATGGATAGAGTACGTTCAGTGTAGGGAGTGGTCTTTGTACGTACCGTAGAGGCAGAATGCAGGTTTCAATATTGATCTGTCACTGAAGTCCTGTACGATGGACGCGTTGCGGCAAAATATGGGAGTTGCGCTGAAAACTGCGGTTACGGCCGATACAAGCAGAAGGATAGGTCTAGTGTCAGATTCTTCCCAGCCACATATCAGTCGTATACATGCAATATAATGGCTTGTCCAATCTCAAGCTCAAATAGTTGACAACTTTTAAAGCTTAATGACGAACATGCTCACGACCCATATGTAGTGCTCTATATATATATCCTTGCTGTACGTCATAGCGATTATTATTAGTGCCGCCACATGCCATGTTGACGCACCGCAATCATTATCTTGTACACTAATCCAAGACTTCCTTTAGATCTCCGAGATTGCCAAAACGAAGTGGCCAAAGTGATATTGTGCAACTTGACCGACCAAGAGACACCGGACAGTGGTAGTATGGATGCTAACGGTGCGGACGCCATTGCAGAAATATTGTACATTTCATGGAAACAACCATTTCACCTATGAACGTGAAAAGCGAGGTAAATACGAACCTATGAGGTATACTTATACATCTGTCATGAAGGAAATGCGATAGTACTAATGATGGAGTCTGAAAAGAGGTCAAGAAAAACACTGCGTGAGCTCGAAGATAAGGAGAATAACATGAAACCAAGTCATTTGCCTGTGATCTCACTGCAGTGCATAGAGCGGATACGGATTCTTCATAAGGCGCTTCTTTTTCTTGTCCAGCTTCATTAAACTCCCCAGATACCCAAAGATGTTTCCGCGTATCGCAGCATCGTGCAGCGCTAGCGGATTCGCATCACGGCGCTCAAAAAACGTCCTATAAATTTTCTTTAGCGCCCGTATCTCAGCATCTTTCTTGCAATTCATGAACCCATAATCAACCACAACAGAAATCGCGATTCTATTCTCCGAATTTTGTCCATCAGTCTGGATGACAGACTGCTTGAGGTCCCAGACAGACTTGCGCATACGGTAGTTTTGCAAGACGTCCGCAAGGTAGCGAAGATCCACGTTAATTCCATTCTTGCGGAAGAGATCAGGAATACGTGCAGAGCGGAAGGCATTACAGAATTCGTCGAATGTGCATCTGGTAATGAGGGCCTGATAATGTTCGCCCAAATACATCTCCTCCTCTTTGCAAGCGCATGAGCAGAGACCGAAGGGAATCCAGAAGTCATCGAACGGTACAGGATGCACTTTGCTCAAGAGCATCGTATAGAACAAATGACATGATTGCCTGTCCTGAGGCATGCTAGCTATGCGGGCTCGTATGTCCGCAGGCGAGTCTGTTTCTGCGCCTCCGGTAAAGCGCCATGCGCGCAGAACTATGGCCATGGCATCCCCTTCGTCATTCGACTGGCTAACGATAACGGCAAACGGATCAAGAATGTGCTGGTTCTGCAAGAACCAAGGGAAGTAACTGCCTCTGGATTCGGCGGGGATCTTGTAGTACGCTGCTTTGATCTCTTCTACAAGTACGCCGCTGACCCGCCAATCATTGATGGTCTTTGGGGGGATTCCTAAGTGTCGCACTAGTCCTGAAAATGAGACACGCATTAGGGGCAGTGTGATGATAGTTTCAGGGACTCAATCGACCCAGTCGACTCCAGATGTACATACCAATATACAAGCCAAGAAGCTTGGACCAGTTCTCCGCCGTGAATGCACGTTCAAACCCATAATCCTTGCAAGTCTGTGGATCTTGCGGTAAAAGGTCGTTCGCGACGGCAAACGCTAGATGGTCTGTGGTGGTGATGGGGTGACGGTGTTTGCAGGCAAAGCTGAGCGGTATACACATCACTAGAAGTCCAAAAAATAGATATGGTAAACTATGGTAAGCTCGTGTGATAACGTGCCACAACATGTCCATCATGGCGGCCAGGTGGCAACAACTCGAAGTAGAGCTGTTCACCGTGAAATTGAGTACGGGATTGCTGTATACCCAAGCGGAAGTTGACACAATGACAAGTTGACAACTGCTGACGACGAAAAATCTGCACGGCAACGCCCGGGACATGTACATGAGCAACTGGAGCTAGCCGGAACCTTCTAAAGCTCTGCCATGTATGATGTTTGTCTTATCCTTGCTGTACGAGATGGCGATTATGGGTGCTGTCACATCTATGCCATGTTGACGCACCGCGATCATTATCTCGTACGCTAATCCAAGACTTTCCTTAGACTAAATCTACGAGATTGCGATTCCATATGCTGAAATGAAGCAGTGGTTGTCACAGTCATTTCTGTCTATGGATTTGCTATCTCTGATCCGAAATGCGTGTTGATTGATTGATCTTTTTAAAAGTGGCGGAACGGTGTTTAAATCGTCTCGGACTTGGATGCGTGGAGGGAGTGTGTTGTAAGGTGCGTTGTCCTTCTCCTTCACTTCCACATAGATTGGTACGCTGATATGGACGTTCCCTGAAGTAACAGTGGCTAATGCACACGTAGTACCCTCCACGCCTCTCTCGCTCAAAACCAGTGTATACTTACAGCAAGAATCGCTTGTTCAGGACTGGCATTCTTATTGACTAAATGGTCGAACCGACGTCGCTGTGTACCAAAAATCCTACCGTGATGATACACCACCAGATCAACCTTCGACTAGTGAAGTGGTGTCGACATCTCCCGGCTCTTGTCCCTGAAGCTTGAAGGTCCGCTCTTGACTGGGTCTTGCCTCAAAGTTAGATTTGGACAGCATGAGATGATGCTGAAACTTGCAGATCGCTCGCTCGCGATTAGGCAACATGGGCTGCACTCGTCCTACCATGGTTTAATGTGTCCTGACAAAGTTTAATTTATGGTCTCGCTGCGAAAAAAAAAACTGACTAGTACTATCCTCATTTATTTGGAAGTTATTTGGACCATACAATGATTTTCCGGAGGGCGCCTTGATACGAGAACCCCTCGACATAGTAGAGATGTGCATTGTGTTACCTAGAGGCTAGCTCAAACCTGTTAGTGATCGACAGAGTCTAAATATCAGCCACCGCTGAGATTCAACGGGGGTTTTAGGTTGCTGTAACTGTAAACTCCGCGCAATCAGTGGTAGTGTTTCTGACGAACAAGATAATACCTGGCTTCAAAGCTTCATCTTTGCGAGTCACTTGGAGCAGTTCTGCTTGGAGAATCACATTAACATTGTCTCGACTACCGTGCTATGAATACTCGATGTTCGCGATCCTCGACATATCCTATTTCTGAGCGATTTGGGCGAAGGCGCGCAGCGCCTCCCGGTCCCGAGTTGCGTGTCCTGCCAGATAAAAGGTGAGCTGCGGTTCCCAAATGTCTAGGAGTTCGACGACGCATCGAGCGAACCGAAGATACCCATAGAACTAGGAGGAGGATGGATGCTTACATGAAGAACCCGTCACCGAATGCGGGGCATTGTGTGCCGCAGGAATTCATCTTGAATGGCAGGCGTTGCTTGAAGGTATGGTGCGAGAATCTGAGCGTGATCTCGAAGATAGATCTGGAAGGCATCACTGGCCCATCTTCCCATCGTCTTGACGACCTTCGAATGGGATGTTTCGGAGGAGGTATTCCAAGGTGGCGCCTATTCTGATAGCGTGGCCTTGCAACGGGTCAAGGCCAGCATCCTTTGCAGCGCGAGCGAGCCGTGTGATGAACTTCGTTTTTGTCAAAGGACGGTGTGCCTCGCCGAACTTATAGGAAAAGAGTGCGATATCGAAGTGGGGGTTGTTGATGTTGAGATGGTTGGATAATGCTGCCTCAGGATCAGTAGGGCCCTCTTGTTTCGCCCAGAAAAACATCCTCCCCATTTTGCGATGTTTTCGTGCGGGGCAAATGAAAAAACTGTAGTCGCGAGCCCATTGCGGTCTGTTTCATGGCGAATGTCGGATCGTTTGACATGAATGGAGGGATCGAATGATGAAAGGGTTCGGACCGTGAATTCTCCAGCTCTGGCCATTGAATAAAAGGCTGTTGTGAGACAGCTACCCACTGTGGCATCGAGAGGGTTGTTGGGGTCTAGTTTCTGCAAGATGCTAGTTATGAAAGCCACAGTGTAAGGTGGTCTTTTCTTCCTTCTTGATGACGAGGGCGTGAGGTTCTTGGCTGCTCTTAGCATGGCATCTATTTTGTCGTCATCTAAGGACCATGATTTTCCATGTAAGATGTGCCATGCACGAATACCGTGGACATAACTCGATATAGTTTTCCCTGAATATGATCCGGCTAAGTCTGAAATAAAGCTGAAATGAGTTCAGAAGACGCTGGTGCACGCATGGCTTCGTTGATGGAATTTGAGTCACAGTATACATGGTAGGCAAGGATGCCACTTCCATATGCCTCCTGGGTGCTGCCGGCCCATGCGTGGATCATGACATCTTGAATGCGCTGTGCATCGGCGTGAGGAAGGGAAGATAATGATTCGTCATCAGTGGCTGGTCGCCATAGACGGAGCCTGTCCTTAGCTGCACAATGGGGTCTTAGGACGGAAACCCGAGGGCTGAGATTAGCAGGATAAGCCGCAATAAGCTTGCGTCGCTTTAAAGAGCTCTTCTCCTTGGCGACGGAGCTCGTCGTTGAGGTGCTCAGCTGATTCTCGCGAGCGGGCTCGGTCATTGACATGTGGGAGCGCTTTGACGTTCTTGCTGCGTGCATGGCACTCAGAAGGGATAGCGGGATCGTCGAAGTTTGTGATGAAGGGTTGGAGTGGCTGGGGAATGCTAATTGGGGGAAGCAGTAGGTCTGAGGGAGGGTAGATTCCCCTGGACGGAGCGTCTGCTGGGTTGTAGTTACTGGGTACATAGCGCGTGAGGAAAGTGCATTGTGCGGATGCAGTGAGCTCATGGATCCTTTTGAAGACAGTATTGGTGGCTCTGTTGCGGCTACGCCCTTTCCACCACCCTTCGACAACTCCTCGATTGTCCCCGAATATTTTAATGCAGCTGCCCGTTGGGCATGAACCGAGGAGTGCAATAATGAGGAATTCCATACCGACAGCCTCTGCCCAGCCAATGTCTCTGTCCTCGGCTTTCCAGCCTGGAGGAGATGCCATGCTCGCCATCTGCCGTTGATCCAAATCGCGATGCCAGTGCCTGAGCTAGCGTCTGAGTAAGCCGAGGGGTCAATGACTTCGACGGGCCCTGGATTGGCCGAGAGACGAGTGATTGAGAGAGGCTGGCTTTCCACCACCGGAGGTCATCACCTGTGTGCTTGGGGGGGGAACGAGGCATGTGTGGTCGGTCGTGAAAGATGGATAGCATGGTTTCGAGAGAAACGAGGTAAGCTCTTCCTGCTGGGAGGACCAGAGAAGCATGTAAGAGTTTCCCATAAAGCTCCTGGACTTCCCGTAGTGTGTGCGAAGACCGAATCTCCCATTCCCTGATAGCTGCCACATACTTCTCCTTCTTGCTCTGTGGGATCGAGATAGAACGCGACTCGATGTCCCAAAGGAAACCGATAAAAGGGGCACATGACGAGAAAAGGATGTCCTTTGCCAGTTCCCAGGGTATTCCAAGAATTTTGGATAGGCGGTTGATGTCGTCAAAGCAAAATGTGAAGCGAGCATCTTCTGGCAATCGCGGGGAGGCTGTTGAGAGATCAATGATGGGAAATGAACAGTCTTCGTCAAACTCTTCAATTCTGCCGTCAGGCATGGTTGAACCACGATACCATTTTCGACCTCCTTCAATAAGCATGCCACCATTTCGTGCAATGATAGCAGCACGAGATTTGCGCAGGTTGTTGTAGCTGGCAAGGTGCTCTCGCAGAATCCGAATGAATAGGTGATCATCCACCCATTTGGATACAGGACCAATTCCTTGTGATCGGAATATGTCTGCACCAGCATCTGCAACCTCGCCATAGGTTCCCGCTGATGCCGAGAACCCGAAACAAAAGCTAGAATCAATTGCAAAGCTGTCTTCTCCTGTCCTGATGACCAAGCCTGGCCATTGAGAAGGATGAAGAGGTACTGTGCGGTAGGCTTCAGCCACGTCACGAACAGCTGCCTGAGATCCTGGGGGGAGAGACCAGATGAGTAGACAGATTGTTGATGCTGTGCCCCACGTGCATGGATATAAGTTAGAGTCGATAGAGGAATTAATGGATGATACTGTAGCTGATGGACGAAGCGGGAATGAGAGGTTTTGTACGAGACGGAATCTTCCTGGCTTTCCCGGCTTAGGAACCATGGAGAGTGGGGCTGTCTGAAAAGGACCAATGAGTTCTTCAGTCTCTGATTTAGATATAGGTCCGATATAACGACCAGTGGAATATTCACGGTCCAGAATGGCAGTAAAGGCGTCAAAATGTGCATGTAGTGAGGGGTTATTAGGTGGGGTATAAGTTTGAGATATGGTTGGGATGCTGCCCATGAAACCAAAGCGAAAACCATTCGGAATATGTGCATATTTACGTATGAGATTTGAAGAAATGAGAAACTGCAGCCAGGCCTCAGGCCTATAGGGAGTGATAGCGTTAGATGCTCTCGCTTTGAGGGCAGTCTTGAGCTCCGTGATCCTTTGCTCTGCATCCTGAACATTCGTGCACGTGAGTTCGAGAGGGGTTGGTGCATCCCTTGGGTCTCTGCCAGTCGTAGCAGATTTCGAGGCCTCTGGATTGACCAAGTGACCCTCTGCGTTTCGACGACATCGAGTCTTGGTTCGTTTGTCCCATAGGAACTCGGATGCGCATTTGTGGATGGGGTGACGGAACCGGCCGAGGCATAGGGCGCAGGCTGATGGGCTGGTTTGGCCTGCGCCCGCTGGAAAAAAACTGCTGCGACTTCTGTGGTTTCTTTGCCATTTGGTTAGCGGGGCGGTACGGGTGATAGCGGCCATCATTCACAAGAGGTACCGTCTCTGCATGCCCATTTCGGCTGGAACTCATGTCTCTCCCCCGAGAACGGAAGGAAGTGTTGGGAACTGCAAGCGAGTTTTGCAACTGAGTGAGATAGAGCAAGCATGAAAGGATTCGAGTAAGCCAGGGTTCGAACAATTATACGAAAGCAAAGATTTGGTTAAACCATGGTATACAGGGATGTGCGAAAGCAGTGTGGGCATAAGCGAAGCAGCGGTTAAGTTGTTTGAGAGGGACACAGGAAAGCGGGAGCACAGGAGTTTGTGTCAGCATGAGGGTAGATAGAGCGGCAGCATAGCGAGCGCAAGCAAGGGAGAGCGGAAGACAGAAGACGAAGTCATATATGTGTTAGCACGTGGGAAGCAGATGGGAATTGTACCCCGAAAGCAGGGATAGCCAAGAGTGAAAGCATTTAGACAGCCAGCAGGGTCCGTTTCCGAAGTGAGATTGAATATATGAAAGAAATTGGTCAGTGATCGAATGTTGGTGGGTGATGCACTACGCACCATTTTGAGACCCTCATCTCGTTCAGCCTCCCATACGTCGTCAGATATCGAGTTGTATAGGGCATTATTGAATAAACCAATGTTGAACCCTTGGTCTTGCGCTAAGCAATCATGCCATTCACGGCGCACAAATCCTGCGTAGCGAAGCAGAGCCTTTTCTCCTCGTGGCCGCATGCGATGCTCATGGTTGGTAATGAGCGTGAAAAATAATGCTAAGCCTGCTGATGCTTTTGTGGCCAGTTGTTCTTTTCAATGTGCACAAGAAAGCTGGTCTTTGCGAGGTCAAACTGCCACCAAGATAGGTCATGATCCTGTAGAGCCTTCTGAGAGGCTTTGAAAAGACGCGATCGTCTTGAGGGCAACTACACCATCCACTTTGGCGAAGCCAAAGCGTCATCTGAGTCTGACGTGGACCTAGAGGTGGTGGAAGCCTCGTGGCAACCGTCAGGGCTAAAGTACCACAATTCTACATACTCCATGTTCTTGATCCTTTGGATAGCATACTGGGATGGGCGAGGTATGATAACATCTGCAACGAGAGCCCCTTCATCAAAATCGTTGATCTTGGGCTTTTTCTTCTCAGCTTCACGCCTCTCTAGCTGTTCCTCGGCCTCTTTTTCAGCTCTCTCGCGCTCTAACTGTTCTTGCAGGGTGCGAGCATCTTCCTCATTCTGTTGCTGCCAAAGGATAATGCGTTCCTGGCGCTCGAGTCTCCAGCCTTCAGCCATTTGCTCGAGTGCATCTTCTCTGGCCGTGCCCCCTGCCACAAGGGCGTTGAGCCATCCCGCGTATGCTGCTGACTCGAAATTGGGCTGCGCTTCCAGCGCTGGGTCTGCTAAGATGCGTTGCATGGTAGGCCGGGTGAATTCGGAGAGTGTTTGCTAAGAGTGTGTTTTGGAGAAATTGACTGAGTGTTTCTAAGAGTAGTAGCGAGAGTAGGAAGAACGGAGAAAAGAGAAGGAGGAAGAACGTCGTCGTTGAGGACGACTGAGACGATACGGCGCGACGTTGCAGTACGAAGTCAGAAGGTTCGTACTGCCTCCGACGCTTGCGCAAAGACTTAACTCTATTCCTACACTCGTTCCTCGTTACATAATAGACTATCAACTACGCTCTCAATTCAGCGCGTTGATACTGGATATCAATATTCAATACCAAATTTTGCTGAACAGCTTGTCCTGTGAGTTGGCTGTCTGACATGTCTGACCCATTTGTAGCGTGGTCCGAGGAACGGGTGAGGGACCTCATGTGATACTACAAGAAGATCTCCAGTGAAGGAGTGGTTAGTATGCGTGGATAGGCTCAGCGAAAAACGTATGATGTGAGATTATCTTTAAGCTAATGACCACCAGGGCTGCAATACCAGACTGTCGTCCACATCTCGTGCTTTTAAGTGGACACGGCACCAGATGTTTGATATGCTCAGCACGTTTACCACTGCTTGGTACTGTGTTCAGTTGGAGGGTCCCCATTACTCAAGCACAGTGGAATTTTCCAAGGAGCAACTCAACTCAACGAGCGACCATGTACGATGTGGGTTCATGTACGTGCATCGAGTCTGGTCAAAAGTAAGAATGCAGGTAGATTATGTGGTTCGTGCCACCTGTTCTTAATTCTAATGATAATTTCTGGTGATTAACAATGTGGAATTTCCACAGGGTCAATCACTTTGTGCGACCTAAAGGAACAACAACGCAGCCATAGCCACAGTGCGTGATCTCACCCACAATGCGTCCACATTATTGCTGTGGACGACGCTGTAATTTATGAGGGTATTAAAGGCAGGGCTCCTTCAAACCAGCTTCTCATCTTACTCGCCCGACATGGACCCTATTGCCAACTTTCCATTTACCAACCTTCCAGCTGAACTTGCCTTCCTCATCCTCAAATATGCCGCGCAACCCACCTTTGACCAAACTGACAAATATGAGACTAAAGTCCATACTCCTCCACACTCGCACTCTGTCACGTCTCCAAAGCTGTCAGGCGCGTTGCGCTTCCCGAACTCCTACACACCATATCGTTGCCGAAATCCGAAAACCTGAGAATGTTCGTCGATGCTCTATGTATGCAGCAAGAGTACACGGAGATCCAAAACAAAACGAATCCCGTTCGAAGTGCGGGGAGGAACAAACACAAAACGACCTCTATTTCGACTACACACCTCACATACACAAGATATGGATTGGGTGCTCTGGTGCGAATATCGTACCAGATCACCTGCTCCACCCGGACTATGCACCGGCACGTAAGCTTGCCATCAGCGTCCTGACACCGGTGCTACTCGCTACGCCGTCCCTTGCCCTTGCTTGGACAAGTCTGGGGCTTTTTTCAGAATGCCTGGAACATGCATGGAAGTCCCATGCAGACACGAATGCCAACGACGAACGTTCCCCGCGTCCATGGAACACCAAAACCCTGACGCTGTCGGGTGAGACGACCGCCGGCGGCCAATGGGAGCTCCTCAAGGACACTCCCCAAGGATCCGCTTTCCTTGCCTCGATCTCTCATCTCACCTACGGGTCCCATACAACCACATTCGACCACTTTCTTTTTATATCCATGTCTCATGGCTTACCTCGGAGCTATAACCTACCTTCATGGATGAAGAGCATTCCATGGCCTCATCTCAAGAACCTTCAAACTTTCTCAATGGCCTACCCGTATATCAGACCTCCGTTCGATATGTACGATTTCGTGCATCTCACAAAGAGAAAGGGAAGAAGCTTTCACGTAGAGCTGTTGACATTATCTGCAGCCATGCTGACGCGCCGCCGCAATGATCGCCGTGATTGGAGGATAAGTGCGTTTGGTGATACTGCTCCTGGAAAGGAGTATACTCGATCGGATAGAGCTGTTTTGAAAGTGTCCGATTCTCCCATACAATTTGGTTTGATGATGATGATTGGGAGAAAATTTGGGCATGCGGGTTGTGCGCCTGACGAGGGGTGTTATGAAGCCGAGAAGGGATATTATGATATGACTGATGTTACATGTATGTACATGATCGCGATACCCAATGGACATGGTCAATCCTTGGTTACTGTGCAGATCTTCGAATCAACTTTCAACTGACAAAAGGCAGGCTATGATGAGACATGAAATAGCGAAGTCCGGTGTCTAAAGAGTTCCTTGCCAAGTCAATAAGTGATGGAATCCACGTCGAGTAGGGCTAGCCTTAGTCTTCGCGGGCGGGCGCGCTTCCGGGACGTTTTGACAACCCCTGGCGAGGCGTTGAGGGGTAGTAGCGAAAGCGGCCTGCTGGAGCAGCACCAAGCGTAAAGCTTGATCTCCGAACACAGTGTTTTCAAAGAAGTCACCTTAAAGACTTTCCGTGTAATATTTGATTGTGCAAGCTACACTGCATAATGAACTGCTACACCAAGAGCCTCAAGTTTAAAATCGCATACATAACGATGAAGCGCTCTTACAATATTTGTTGATCTCTCAGCGCGTACGCGTTTCGTTTTGATATATTTACAAATTTTACATGCAAGCGATATTAGTGAGATCATATCTATAGACGTATCGTCAGCCGAACATCCTCAACCACCAAGGAACAACCGCAAAGACTCACCTAACATCCTACATCTTCGCCTTCGTGTTCCCCGAACCATTCGTAATCTCATTCAGGATCTCAAAACTGGTTGTGCCCCCTCACATCCGAGTCACTGATCAACGACAATTTCGAGCACCTGGGACGAGTTGACAACAGCTCGCATTGTTACTACTGTAATGCAAACATTGCGGCGACACTGATAACTCATCGAGAGCGCACATTCTGTGATCTCGGCACAACCACCGTGACAATCTGCACGGCGGTGTAATCTCTTAGTTGACACATTTGAAACACTCGGCAAAATTCATGCAAACCTTCAACGTCACAGCGCCGTAAGAGCTGCGGAGGCTGGGAAGTCCACCCGCCGTCGACATGCTCACATGCGCACTCGTGAAGAGATTGTCGAGACTGCTCAGGATCTTGAAGCATCCTTCGCATGGGCACCTCCGCTCTCGACTGAGCCTCGCGATGCAGATGACCTTCTCGCTAGTCTAGAGAGTATCTCGCCTGACGACATTGCCGCTGAATTTGCAGCTCTCGAAGAGTTGAAAAGGACTGAAGAAGTTCAGAGCATTAACGAAGTTGAAGTGGTCGTGGGAACTTGAAATGCTTTTGATTTTGATGAGTTGGACAACCAGACTGTTCTAGATGAGATTGAGGTGGTCAATTACATTAATGGCGAGGGTGAACCGGTGACAGCTGGGACGAGGCAACATCAATATTGATGTCATATAGTCTAGCTAAGCACCTAGCTATTTTGCCAAGTTTTGCCGGTTATAACCGGCAAAACTAAAGCCAAGTACATAGTTTCTCCCCCCCATGGTGAGGCCAAACAAGACCTACAACAGCGCGATCCTGGACGTACCAAAACGAAATCGTATTAATATAACCCTTCCACCCCCGCAATGCAATGCTCATTTGTACGGTTATCACATATCTGAGAAGTGGCTTTATGAAACAGCTCGTTCCTTCCTCGCCAAGCTACATCCCGACCTTCCTGAAAACAAGGCCATGACCAACGCCAGAGCAAACCCCAGCTACAGCTTCAGAAAGACCTTCCACATTCACTCGCTGTCAACGGCTTATGCAATCCTCCCTCCCACACAGATAGTTTCTGCGGAATGCATAGTCGATGGTGCCGTTCTCGTGTTGTACATCTTCAGCGACCAGCCAGACAGTTACAATCGGCGCCCCTACTCAGGAACAGGTTGATGAACTGACTTGGTTCATGGGCAGAGAGCCGCAAGTGGTGGGTAGATGCTGTGCCAGCAAGGTTCTACAGATGATTACCCTACGTACGTACTGGTTCCGTCGTAGTCGTTCCCACTGTCAGTCACGAGGGCGCAGCAGTTAAGCGCCTATCTTGCGCAGCCATCTGCGTAGCCCGCAGCCTCTAGATCTATATAATTTTGATTATCTTCAACGCGTCAAGTCACAGCACCAATATGGTCTTGCTCGACAAATTCCTCGATGAAACCGACGACGAAGTTGACTTACCTCCCTCCTACGACACCATCGCCTCTGTTTCAACCGTCAGAGATGAAAAACCACGTCCTTCACCGCCACCTTCACCAGCACCGCCTACCCGTCCTACAGCTTCTTCATCGTCCTCAACGTGGCTCTCCCTACTTCCAAATGCTCGTACCAAACAAACACGTCAAACTGTCATAATCCCTCATCCGCGATCTCGTTGCTACATCCACTACTGATAACTCTGCTGCTACCCCCAATCCTGGCCTCATGCGCATCTGCCCTATCTCCTTCATCCTTCTCCGCCATCCTCCAACAACCCACCTTCGAAGGACACACTCCCATATACTGGGCCATTCTCAACCGCCACACCCACATCCTCCCTGATATACTCCAATACGCAGGTCCGCTCAACAATGCCTGCGTTGCAGACATCCGTCTTGCCTGTCTTGCGAGTGGCGATCAGCTATTGTTTGGGAAGCTTCGCAGGGGAGAGTTGCCGTTTATAACCACACTCAGAGCAGGTGAACACGCTGTTTTACCTTCTATGTAGTTGGCCTGACGCACAAGATCCAGACGCCCTCGTTCTAGGCTCCACATCCGCGGATGACATCGACGTCCGTGAGGTCGATGGTGAAGCTGCCTTTAGCGCATCTATCAAAATTCGTCTCTGGCAAAAACGAATGCGCGTTGCTGGCGTGGTAGGTGTAGAGTTCATTGCACGAGGTGAGCATTCTTTCATTTTCATCTTCGTCGAACTCAGACTTTTTGTAGGACGAATATGGTCACTCATTTTCTTCTCTTCCCCCTCCCCTTCCCCCTCCTCTGGCTCTCTCTCAACTCGTAGTGCGGGGACTGGACCTTGGCAAGTCGCACTCGGTCTCATGGAGCACAGCCCACCTACGTTTGTAGATGGAAGGCTCGTCATCGACGTCTTTCGTCCTCTTTCATCCTCAATACCAGACTCCCCCGAATCGTCTTCACCCGCACACTCAAGATACCCATTTCTTCCCTCAACACCTATACCTACCTCGCCTACGCAAGCAAAAACCACCTGTGGCGATACGACTTCAATCTAAAAATCGACTTGCCCATCGCACGTCGGATGGGTCTGTGTTTAGTGTGTTGGAGCTTGGGCGGGGTGGTCTAGGTGTGTCTTGTTCTTGTGAGATGCGTTGTGTTGACTGATGTGTTTTTGTCTCTCTTATGCATTCTCTCATTTTCACCGTTCTTCTCTCCCCTACACCATCCATTTACCCTACGACATCTATGCCCAGCTTACAAAAACCCTGCAGACCTCCACAACCAGCTGCGTGGTCCGAGGAAGGAACGCAGTATACGAATGCGTTGATTGGTGTACTGAGCGATGATCTTGGGTGGGAGTGAGTGTTTTTTGTTTTGTTTTGGTTGGCTTCTCTATTTCCTCCTTATCTGCTGCCTTATCGTTTCGTTCTCTGCTTTGTTCCTCCCCCATTATCTTGTTCACTCATCCCACATCTCATCTACTTCGTTCCTCCTCATTCTCCGTTCCTCATATCTACGCCGCCCGCTCCGTTCCCTTTCATCCGCCTCCCCACAAACCAACGCTAACAACGCCCTCCCTATAGCAACACACCCTACCTCGCACCCGACGGTACCCTCCACGCACGACTAGATGCAAGACTTGAGAAGGCGGAGGGTGGGAGCTGTATCATTTGTTAGCGGTTGGATACGAGGTGTGTTAGTACTGATTTATAAGGAGCGCATTGGGTTTGGGGGATTGTTGTTTGTGAGGGGTGGAGTCCCTCTTGCCTGCGATGCGCGTCCTATTGAAGTTATCTACGATGCGTAGAGTCCCTGATTGGCACTGATGCGTAGCTGGTTGCATTGGCACTCGATGGCTGCTGTATGTGTTCTGCATATACCCATGTCCCGGGCGCGTTTGAAGTAGTGGAATGGATCTATCCATATCTATTGTTTCAAACGCGTGAGGGAGAGCGAGGGATGCAATAATTGAACAGGAAGCGCATGTTATTTTCTTTGTTGTGTGCTAGAGTTGTTATCTGCGATGGGATACGTCGAGTCTTTTCAGGCTACCGTCGTTAATGTGCATCAAGTACTTATCCTTCCCATATCTCTGAGTTTGAGATTTCAAAGTTGAGTATATGTTGGTGAAAGATGTTGATTTGATACTGTACAGTACGGTGCAGGGAGTGGTGGACATAAGTAGCGTACAGAACTATACGAAACTTATGACACCATTTCCTACATCGATATCGTACGAGTGGGATGTACATTGAACGTGAACGCAAGTGCTACGAGCTTCAATATCTGATCAATCTGTCAGCGTGAAATTTTTCGACTCGTTTTGCCCTTCCCATACTTACCTGATCAATGTCTTCGTCGCATATGTTCCAGTACCCCCCTTGTGCGTTTGATAAATCAATGTAAGAGCTTTACCTTTACTAAGACTTATCAAACGCACGAGGGAGTGCGAGTGTTTTGGTTCGTTCGAAGTTAGGTTTGTTGATCCAAGTCGGTGAGTGAAGAGTATTGGAGGAGTTGTCCAGGGGCGTACTTAACTTGAGTCTGTTTTCCCTGCTATACCGCCACATGGCGTCCTTTTAAAATGACCGTTCGTAGCCTGACTCCGACTTTGAGTGCGCCTTCGACTGTCAAGAATTGATATGTCAGCAGACACCACGGAGTAGGAGTTTTTGGTGGATAGTTGAGGTGGTGTAGGAAGTGGTTGCTCCGTATACTGTGAACATCCACTGGCAACAACACTTCAAGTTCATACATCGTACGAGCAGGGTATAGGGCGCTATATATGACGCGGGTAAGGCTGAAATTCCCTGGCGATGGACGCATCGGGGACAGTTTAAATGTGGATTGTGAAGTGAGGCGAGGTAGGGATGGTCGATGGCATGAGAAGAAAACCTTGAAAACTCGCATAGTTTTGTAGTATGGCTAGAGGATGCGACTCACTTGCGACTCACCGGGGTGTTGCTGACCGTGCCTTCGTTGCTTACCACGTGGTTGGCGAGAATCCCTGATTCTAGTTTGCTTCTTGATTTGCTGTTCCCATCTCCTTTCCTACTCCCTACTTCGTTTCTCCGCTTGGTGTTATGCGCCTTTTTATCATAATTCCAGACCAACTGTAATTTATGTGAGTAAAAACTATTACACGGTAATACCTTGCAGCTGATGACACCCTTCAAGTACGCACGAGTCACGACTAGATCATCGATGCAAGGTTGGAGGGAGAGGAAACAGTGAGATTACATAAGTATTAGATAGGTGGGAATTTGGTACGGTGCCTTGGACTGAAAGTCATCCGAATCCCAGTACTTGTCTTCGTTCCGCCACCTATTCCTCCTGATGTATCTTTGGTCTTATCATGAGGAGTATGTCGTGTTCTCCGAGCGTATGATTTTATAGTATGCAGAATGCGACTCACCGGTGACCGACTCGGAAGTATTAATAGTCAGGACTTCAATTTGGATGCTGACATGAACGTTGGCGAGGAGGGTGGGTCGAGAGTCCCTGCGTTGCTACTTCACGTTTCCCATTAATACTTCTCGGGTTCGTTTCGCCCGTTTCTTCCTATGTATATGTACCTTGCAGCTGACTCGGATGGCACCCTTCACTGGGCTCCACGCGTGGGATGCAAGATTGGAGGGCGAAAGAGGGACTGACGACAAAAGAAACACGTCGTCTTTCCCTTTCTTGTACAATTGGGCTGCGGGCGCTTGAACGAGGCTTGAGTTTGAAATTTGAGCGTTGAGCCTGTGTATTGTGCACAACTACGATCAACCTCGTGGCTGTGAGGTGCTGTATTCAAGTACCTCAAGTTCCTCAACCACCTTCCTTCCTTGCTCTCTTTACGTCTCATACATTAGGCGAAGACAGACAATCACTTATCCTCTGACCTTGCATATCTGATCGAAATGTACTTTCTGTGGGTCAAGGATTTGGACAAGGTCATTCCCCTTCGCCTGAGGCGAACCACAAAGAAAGGACGCACACAACACAGCTCGACGAGTCAGACAACCACCGGCCATGAGGGTGATAGCTCCACCCCTTCAGATATCTCTACGATTTCCCCTTTCTTTACCTATGCCCCCCTTCGAATCCATCACTAATGCAGCCCATTTCTACGACCAGAGAACCAGATCTCGAAGCCTCTACCAATGTTTCTTCCGGATCCTCTGGCGGTGTACCACTTGCCCGCGAAGCTTCTGATATGGCTCAGATAGCTTTACCATCTGTTTCAGGCCATTGTAGGTGCAATTCCACTTGTTGGTGCTCCGATGCAGGCGGCTATCGGTGGATTATTGTCAGGCCTTCAAGCCATAGATGTGAGTACTTAGGCAATCGCGAGGACGTTTCTTGATTTTAACGTACATCATAGAGACATAATCAGAACAAGGCGGACCTCGATAGTCTGACATCACGACTCAATCGACTGAGTTGCAATTTGTGCAACGCCCCCGCCTGCCTTTAATCCTTCTGAACAATCCCGGAGAGGTTCATTTGTTTAGGTATGTGCTTTCTCGGTGTGCTGAAATGTATCTGACATCAAGCTGCACTTAGGATGCTGCAAGACACTTCAACTCGAGTGACTGCGTTGCATGAACGTTGTCTCGCATCTCCATCTGTCACACAAGCTATCGCTGGATGCTTCAGTGAAATCGACCGTTTTCTGGCGGAGTATTTGGTTGCGTTCTATTCTCTTAAGATTGTTTGCCTTCACTCACTACTTTGCTTAGTGGTCATCCCAAATGCAAAGTCAACATGACATGCACGAAAAGTTGGAAATCATACGGAGGCAGCGGGAGGAGGATCGGAGGGTTGCTGATCACAATGCAAAGCTGATGAACAGAACTGTCGCACTAGTTGGTTGTGTGACACTGGTGGACGCAACAGGCCACGAGCATGCAATACCAGTGAAGTTCTGCACCTCATTTCAGGTCCGCGCGCCAGCCTCAAAATCCGTCTTGTGGACGCTTACTGATCAAATTTTCTTTAGCAACTCAATAAGATGCTCCAAGTTCTGTTTGAGTGTGACTCCATTGAAGCACGTCTTCAGAGACGATATGTAGAAGAAGGACAGTACGATTTGTGCATCGACGATGGTAAACAAGTAACCCGACTTACAAGCCATGGATGGTCATGCATTGCAACAGGCACAAAGATTGTCATGAGGGTTATCTTCGAAGAGGAGGCGACCGAATTTGACTATGAATTTGACTACAAATGTCATTTTTGCGGCACTGTGAATCACATTGCCGTCTGGTCTATTATGTATTCGCTTGAACGGCAGGCTGGTTGTTCGATTAATTGGTAAGTATGTTTGTCTTCTATGGGCTGATGATGCCTAACAATCAGAAGTCGAGGGTGCGAACGACGGTTTCAGATCTCCGTGAACCTCCCAGTGCGAAGCAGAGCACACGATCCTCTAATGGGAATTCCACTGGGGGGAGTGACGAAGACTCAGGAGATGCAACTTATTCGCAACTTCTTGTCCAACAAAGTGTATGTCATCAGGAACTTTTCTAGTCTTAAGCTGAAAACTTGGTGCATCTGCTGCTTCCAGGTTGTACGTGATCCCCTGTTTTTGAGTTGCTTACCCGATGTTGATGGTGCCTTAGGCTCGCCGTAATTCCTACGGAACCTGCAACTCGCCGTCCACTACATTTCTCTTGTGACTGGCTTGTCGGAGAAGATACGACCTGTGGATTTGAAGGGTCGTGGATGCATTGAGGATGCATTCCAGGAGTCACTTGTCAGGGGCTTCAGATGCGAAAATTGAATGTCATTGGCAAGGTTGCCGAACCGTCGTGAGGCGCGTCAATATATCGCGTCACATCTCTGAGCACCATCTGGGGATGAAGAGGAGGATCTGATCCTTTGGTGATATACATTTTCTTCAATTTATCAATATACAGGCTCGTGTGCTGTTACACTCGCTATCACCGCTATGATTCGCTCTTGTTTTCTGCTATGTAGTACAAGTGCAGGTTCATGTTTTGCGTATACATCGCTCAATGTGTAGCGCAAGTGGCTATACCTGTGATTTATATTTAATCTGCCATCGGGAACCTCCAGAGGTTGACTAGCCGACTCTTGGAAAGTCGTGACGACAGGTATCACCTGAAAGTTATCAGATGTCAAGGAATCTCCATGATGTTAGAATAAATGCACATCCATTATCTTCGATATCACAAATGAGTCTCGATGTCCTGATGAACTCTTCATAAACGTCACACATGCGGAATAATTACAACTACGACCGACTTGGCATGGCCTTTAAGCAACCTCCAATGGTATATCCTCGAATCCGAAGAGTCCGTGGATATTGGACGACCTCCAAACGAAACGGAAAGAGCAATCTCTTGGAGGTAGTTGCATATGCCGATGCCGGAGCTATTGGTAATAGATGTGGTGTTCCACTGACTTTTATTGCATGCAATGAACACAAGAAGATGACTCATCTCAGTGTTGAGCTATTACATTCACAAGGACACAAATATCTAGAACTCGACTCGCACAGGGTAGCCGCTTTATCTCGAAGCGTGCACTGAAATCGTTGGAAGTTCGATTTCCATCGTTCGAAACATATCTTCAGGTCGCCTCCCTGCGTTGAGTCTAGTAATCGTACCATGAGTTATTGTGGATGATCGGCTCGTAGTTTTCACCTACATGGACAGTAACGAATTTGCATATGCTGTTTATGCATGTCATCTCAGACTCTGGAACGACAGTAACTCAGGAGAAGACATCACTCACAACTTCTGAGAACCGTGCCTACACCTGCGGATGACAACAGTCGAGTTTGCCCAGTACTGAGATTATCATTTAGTTGAGAAGTTTTGTATAGATCATGCTGCGTACCAAGATGCATATGCTGATAGCCAACAAACTGTTAGGTCACGAAATAAGGTGCTTAGTGGTTATCGCATTAAAGCGGTGCAAAACTTGCCACACAAGACAGCCCATGCTGGTGAAATTCTTAATTATGCTCTGGATACGGGTGTCCGTGCTACATCACATGGGTAAATACCTTAACGGTCAGGTTGCAGCACATCGACGTACCGGTGGACACCGGATCTTGCAGAGCGTAGGTAAAAGTAGACGGAAAGGCTGATCATGGAGTCACACAAAACAGTCTGAAGTGCTCTTGCGACAGAGATTTTGAGTACCTACCAAAAATATGTCAGGAAAGGATTTAGGGAAATACTCCAACGTACCGCGTCGTTCAAGAAAGCCCCGGCCTGCCTAGATATGTCGTTGAACTAGGTTCTTCGAGCGTTATCGAGAAAAAACTTACTGCGGTGGAATAAGTACTAAACGCAAAAGAGAACCGTCAGTCACATGCACAAAGTAAGCACTGTCCAGCCGACTAACTCAAACCGAGCACTATCATAAACAAGTCTGAGAGAACAGCCGAGATGTAGTGCACGATGAAACTCACCATAAGACGAAGCTGCAAATAAAATCTGTTGCTCATCAATGTAAGGTCATTGATCTCTCGTTAATGCGAAGGAACACCTACTATCGGTATGGTGACGTAGATGTTGTTGCCGCTGACTGTGTACGCAGCTGAATTACAGATGGCACATACAACTAACGCATGATGACGTACTTATCCATACTCGGTGACAATAAAAACTGCGGCGCCAAAAGGTAAGCATCACTCATATAGCAATCAGCACGGTACCTTTGCACGATGAATGGTAGGTATACTGGAAATAACTCAGATAAATGATCCCGAGGACGTATTTGGAACTCACATTCACAAAGAGAAGCATCATCGCCTGCCGTAGGTCGAGTTCAAGTTGGGTATGCTCGATCTGAGAGTAAAGGTATCTTGCTCACCGCCATGCTCCTGCAACTGCGTTAAAACCGGAAGACGCCATAATTATGCACGTGAGGCAGCTCACCATGCCTGACAACTCGGGGATGTACTTCGATGACAATTGGAAAAGAACGACCAGTACATGAAACTGGTCAATAGCGCCCCGATGGTATTCAGAATTCTGGATCATAGTTAAACAATGCATGCGATAAGTATGATATAAAACGAACAAGACAGTGACGACCTAAAAGTCTTCAGTTGGAGGATATATAAGTGATATTGTTGTGTACTCACGAGATACTTGAGCAGTGGTCTGTCAAGAGGGAAGGCTCGATAATAACATAAGCCCTGAGCAGCAGCAACACCTAGTTGCCTATCAGAACTATCTAAGTGGGTGTCGAATGCGTTCGGCAACCGAGACAGACTGACACGAAAGAGATGGTCAACCCTAAAAGTTTGGACGATAATACCAAGTGAATCGAAGCACAAACGTTAACGCTCTGCTCCTACCTATGAACTGAACGGCAAATGCACGTGGACACGTCACTCATTGCTGAAAGCTGGGAGGAAGGCAGCTTAGTGGCGCTGCACTGGAGGGAGGTTACACAAGACAAGTTAAGGCAGATTGCATCTACTTACTTGTAGTTCGGGTACTACAGGGTACTACTAGTATTGGCAGACCTCAGTTTGCCAAGTCAATTGAAACTTAAAGCCTTGAAATGAAACGTTAAAACATTTCAACACAAATTGAATATAAAAGATCAAATACACATTGCAATGCCGTAACAATGAGCGAGCATCGGATAGAGGTAATTACCTTTGTACAGGTGATACCTGGCAGTGTTGTTACACGCTGGGCTGAGGCTGACGAGCCTGCGTGTGGTGCGCAAGGCCTGATCCGGGATGATAATTGCTACTTGGTAGGTTGTTCTTCCAATAGTCTATGATGTCTGAGCTTTTGTTACTCATGAATCAGCTGCCACTGATTACACTGTCCCCTTTTCATCAATCAGAGTCAGTCACGGGTGTTCAGGGAAGTTTGAGGGTTTGACGTACACGCGAGCGTCATCAATCGCAGCCTAATTTCCTTTCAAGCCCATCTTTTGCTATGTGGTCCCATCTCCACTGGCGCAAGTCCCCAATCCTCCCCGTGAAAGTGACCCTTCTCTGACCCTTTACAGAGACCAGCTTGTTCCAACGCTATGTAGACAGGATAGAGGTCGGGGAAACTTTAACGCTCGACCATTCATCATGCCATGCGCAATTGCAAATCATGACTCTGTTTTCCCTTGATGGTGGCTGCACGTCAGACACGCCGGAGCATCGTACGAATAGGAACGGGTGACCTTCGTACGTAGAAGTAGTTGTGCCTTCAAGTCCCTGGAGGCTAACGTATGAATTCGAATAGGGCTTTGTTTGACATGGTAGGTCCTGACAATAAATTTGATTTAAAAAAAAACCAAACCTCCGAGCCCCGGCGCGTCCACAGCCATCAATAAAATAAGAGACGGGCGCCACATTCTTCCAAAAAAGTGAAGACCGGACAGGCCCCATGATGATCACCACGAGAAGCAGCAGCAATATCGACGATTCGTTGAACCGTTCTCTGGGATATGTTGTGTAATAGACCGTGGTTTTCTGATCTAGTGAACTTACAGGCGTACCATGCAATCCAGTACTTGGTCGGAAAAGTTCAGCGTGCATTTGATTTACCTGCACATCTAAGGCATCTCCACCCGCAGCTCATGATTGTTGGCATGCCTTCCAATGGGCTGACGAGGGTACTTACTATATATACGTAGTGCCTGAGTTACATCACGGCGTAGTCAGCCTCTAGCGAACTTGAATGACGAACAATCTCACCTTATGCTTATATCAAACCATACAACGGCCGGTTTAAACAAGTCTTGAGGCTAATATCACCTTGATCAGCCGCATCTCGATGTTCAAATGTTCATTGTCTAGCTAGTTCGTTCATCGGTTCACAAGTCAAGCTCAAGCACAAATTACCACGCTGCGGCCCCCGGCAACGTCCGACTTCCACGAGAGATGCGACTCGCCGTAGTAATCGGAATTTTGTTAACATGGTTGGGGAGAAAGTGGGCGCTACTAGTACTACTACTAGTAGCGCTGTCCTTGGTTCCTCTATCAGTTTGTTCCTCTCTCAACGAACGTCCTATTATAAATTGATTTTGGTTGAACACCTGGAACTAAATGTCCCAGCTTCCGGCGCCTGAGAGGCGCGTCCTCTCATTACACACAACTCTAGGCTCAGACCCAGTCGAACTCAAGTGTTCTACACTGTACTACCCTGTCTCCTGCGCCAAAGATGGTCTCACACTCGTGTTCACGCACGGACTTGCTGGTCGTGAGTTCTTCCATTCATTGACGGCCATATCTCGCACCCTGACCTAATATGTGCTTCAGATAAGGAACAGTACGACCCTACTATCGCGCGCCTGCTATCGCACGCTCAAACTTGCGCTATGATCCGAGATATATGGGTGCTTGACCTCCCCAACCATGGTCAAACGGCACTTCTCAACCGTTCCGTGTTTGATGCGCGCAAGGCAGCCGGGAAAGCGATGTGCAGTACGTTCTTCCCCATCATGTATTACTACTAATACTAACATCACCTCAAGCAACGAAAGATATCTCGCTCTACCTCCAAGCCTTCCTCTCTACTCCCTTGCTCAAATCCAGCACAGTAGTAGGAATCGCACATTCAGGAAGTTGCACGCTCTGGATCTTTGCGCTCACATCCATGCCCCCTTCTCTTACGCCCTTTGCTCTCATAATGGTCGAACCCACATTGATGTTCCCTTCTCTTACTCCTACTGACCCTCGCTCCATCCACGGAGCCGCAAACGTCCGAGGGTCACTGACTAAACGCGATCGCTGGACGGATAGGGAAACGTTGACGAAGTGGTTGGTGGTGGGAAAGGCGTTTGGAGGAAGTGGGATAAGAGGGTTTTGAGCAGTTATCTGAGGTATGGATTTGAAGAGGTGAACGAGTCCGAACTTGGTGCGGGGAAGAAGAAGAGTTATGTGACGCCCACGTTGAGGAAAGAGGAGGAGAGCCCGTTGTATGCGTGTTTATCGCATACGGTGGAGCCCGAGTCTCTTGGGCGTGCGTGCAGGCGGTGGAGGAGGCTGGGAGGGGGGTTCATGTCGTTTGGGCTGATTTTGAGGAGTTTATGTGCGTTGTTTTCTTTTCTTTTTTTCTCGTGGTCGACAGTGGCGTGACATAATTTATATAGATCTAAAGTGGCGAAGAAGGATATTTTAGACGCTGCGGAGCACAGGGTAGTGTCTCAGCGAATTATCAAGGGGGCAGGACATCTGGTATGTGTCTTCCTCTTATTTTCCTGTCGAAGTGAGTTGTAAGATATCGTTTTCCCAAAACCTATTAGATTCCGCAAGAGAAACCAGACGAACTTGGTGAGGCACTTGGCGAGATCCTGAATGAGATTACGAATGGTTCGGGGAACACGAAGGCGAAGATGTAGGGCGTTAGGTGAGTCTTTGCGGTTGTTCCTTGGTGGGTGGGGATGTTCGGTTGACGATACGTCTATAGTTATGATCTCACTATATATATCGCTTGCATGTAAATATATCAAAACGAAAGGCGTACGCGCTGAGAGATCAACAAATATTGTAAGAGCGCTTCATCGCTATGCATGCGATTGCAAACTTGAGGGTCCTGGTGTAGCAGTTCATTGTGCAAGTGTAGCCTGCACGATCAAATATTACACGAAAAATCTTTAAGGTGACTTCTTCGAAGACACTGATTCGGGAGATCAAGTTTCACGTTGGTGC
The DNA here is from genome assembly GCF_016647625.1 of Suillus subalutaceus. Taxonomy (NCBI): domain Eukaryota; kingdom Fungi; phylum Basidiomycota; class Agaricomycetes; order Boletales; family Suillaceae; genus Suillus; species Suillus subalutaceus. Next base: position 134,426 of record NW_024540257.1, read on the forward strand.
TACTCCAGCAGGCCGCTTTCGCTACTACCCCTCAACGCCTCGCCAGTGGTTATCAAAACATCCCGGAAGCACACCCGCCCGCGAAGACTAAGCTAGCCCTACTCGACGTGCATTCTATCACTTATTGACTTAGCAAGGAACTCTTTAGACACCGGACTTTGTTGATATCATGTCTCATCATAGCCTGTCTTTTTGTCAGTTCAAAGTTGATTCGAAAATCTGGGATCGAGATGTGTTGTTGCACAGTAACAAAGGCTTGACCATGTCCATTGGGTATCGCGGTCATGTACATACATATAACACCAGTCATATCATAATATCCCTTCTCGGCTTCATAACACCCCTCATCAGGCGCACAACCCGCACGCCCAAATCTTCTCCCAATCATCATCATCAAACCAAAATTGTATGGAAGAATCGGACACTTTCAAACCAACTCTATCCGATCGAATATACTCCTTTCCAGGAGCAGTATCACCAAACGCACTTATCCTCCAATCACGGCGATCATCGCGGCGGCGCGTCAGCATGGCTGCAGACAATGTCAACACCTCTACGTGAAAGCTTCTTCCCTTTCTCTTTATGAAGTGCTCGAAATCATATATATCGAACGGAGGTCTGATATACGGGTAGGCCATTGAGAAAGTTTGAAGGTTCTTGAGATGAGGCCATGGAATGCTCTTCATCCATGAAGGTAGGTTATAGCTCCGAGGTAAGCCATGAGACATGGATATAAAAAGAAATTCGTCGAATGTGGTTGTGTGGGACCCGTAGGTGAGGTGGGAGATTGAGGCAAGGAAAGCGGATCCTTGGGGAGTGTCCTTGAGGAGCTCCCATTGGCCGCCGGCGGTCGTCTCACCCGACAACGTCAGGGTTTTGGTGTTCCATGGACGTGGGGACTGTTCGTCGTTGGCATTCGTGTCTGCATGATACTTCCATGCATGTTCCAGGCATTCTGAAAAAAGCCCCAGACTTGTCCAAGCAAGGGCAAGGGACGGCGTAGCGAGTAGCACCGGTGTCAGGACGCTGATGGCAAGCTTACGTGCCGGTGCATAGTGCGGGTGGAGCAGGTGATCTGGTACGATATTCGCACCAGAGCACCCAATCCATATCTTGTGTATGTGAGGTGCGTAGTCGAAATAGAGATCGTTTTGTGTTTGTTCCTCCCCGCACTCCAAACGGGATTCGTTTTGTTTTTGGATCTCCGCGTACTCTTGCTGCATACGCAGAGCATCGACGAACATTCTCAGGTTTTCAGATTTCGGCAATGATACGGTGTGTAGGAGTTCGGGAAGCGCAACGCGCCTGACAGCTTTGGAGACGTGACAGAGTGCGAGTGTCGAGGAGTACGGACTTTTAGTCTCATATTTGTCAGTTTGGTCAAAGGTGGGTTGCGCGGCATATTTGAGGATGAGGAGGGCAAGTTCAGCTGGAAGGTTGGTAAATGGAAAGTTGGCAATAGGGTCCATGACAAGTGAGTAAGATGAGAAGCTGGTTTGAAGGAGCCCTGCCTTTAATACCCTCATAAATTACAGCGTCGTCCACAGCAATAATGTGGACGCATTGTGGGTGAGATCACGCGCTGTAGCTATAGCTGCGTTGTTGTTCCTTTAGGTCGCACAAAGTGCTTGGCCCTGTGGAAATTCCACATTGTTAATCACCAGAGATTATCATTATAATGAAGAAAAGGTGGCACGAACCACAGAATCTACCTGCATTCTTACTTTTGACTAGACTCGATGCACGTACACGAACTCATATACATGATCGCTCGTTGACTCGTTGAGTTGCTCCTGGGAAAATTCCACTGTGCTTGAGTAATGGGGACGCTCCAACTGAACACAGTACCAAGCAGTGGTAAGCATGCTGAGCATATCAAACATCCGGTGTCGTGTTCACTTAAAAGCACGAGATGTGGACGACAGACTAGTATTGCAGCCCTGGTGGTCATTAGCTTGAAGATCAACAATCTCACATCATACATTTTTCGCTGGGCCTATCCACGCATACCAACCACTCCTCCACTTGTAATATCACATGAGGTCCCTCACCCGTTCCTCGGACCACGCTACAAATGGGTCAGACATGTCAGACAGCCAACTCACAGGACAAGTTGTTCAGCAAAATCTGGTATTGAATATTGATATCCAGTAGCAACGCGCTGAATCAAGAGCATGGTGAGGCTTTGAAGCCAGGTATCATGTTGTTCGTCAGAACACACTGCGCGCATACACTGATATTGCGCGGAGTTTACAGTTACAGCAACTTAAAACCCCGTTGAATCTCAGCGGTGGCTGGTATTAGACTCGATCGATTAACAGGTTTGAGCTAGGTAACACAATGCACATCTCTACTATGTCGAGGGATTCTCGTGTCAAGGTGACCTCCGGAAAATCGTTGTACGGTCCCAATGACTTCCAAATAAATGAGGATGAGCCGCTGATTTCCTTCTTCAACCATTGCCTACCCCGCGAGCCCCTCAGCGCCGAACTTCCACGCCGTGGCAATGGATGCAGTGCTGACCGCCTCTCCATCGATTGCGATTCCCTTGGAATTTCTTTCCGGCGCACAGTCCGCGTACCCGAAACCGGGAAGCCAAACAATCTTCCACCTGGACTTGGGCTTTCCCACTCTATAATGTTGCTGAATTTTCTCATGTCTTGCCACAAGATATGGTAGAGAAGGGTGGCTTGTTCTTTGCAATGTACCGTGAGTTTGGTCGGTCCTGGTTGAGACCTTATCACACATACATCACTGCGGGCCGTAGAACGGGAAGCAATGTGGTTGCAGTTTAATAGCAAAAAAAAATTCGCTATTCGGATATATGTTGGCGGCGTCAATGGCAATCACTGGCGAGCCTATGATTCCAAACATGGCCTACTCTGCTCAAGCGGCAAAATGGCGTTGTGAAAAAAAGCAGGACTACATCATCGTACCTGAACAGCCATGGGTAGATGGTATTGCAACTGGTCCGGGTATAGTTAAGCAGTTTGTTGCTGTTCCTTATGGATCGGGTTATTCGATCGAGTACCAGGTACATTTTTCAGTCTACGGAATTAGTGATGTCTAAGAAATATCCAGATCACCGGGTCGGAGGAAAACGGGCGGGATCCAATTCGAAGTCATACCGGCGTATGACACTTCTGTGCATTTCAAGGGAGCAGACATCTATCGCACACCTCATGAAATTGGACTCTCTCTCGGCTCCGAAATGACGATGGTCAACCCGAAGATACCACCTTCACCTACAACCGCTTACAGCGGTATGCAGAATGTGCCAACTTGCGGGGGGCAACTTTTGTGAAGACTCTCACGGGAAAGACAATAACTCTCGAGGTAGAAGGTTGCGATACTATACAAAATCTCAAATCAAAGATTCAAGACAAGGAAGGAATTCCGCCGGACCAGCAACGGCTCATCTTTGCCAAAAATGAGCTTGAAGATGACTGGAAGCTTTCGGACTACAACATTCAAAAGGAGTCGACGCTCCATATGATCTTGAGACTGAGAGGGGGCGGGGGAAATGATGCCAACGATGAGTTTCGGCGCTGGTGGGATGATCAAGCAGGCCATCAACGAAGATCACAACAATCCACGTATCTGGGACGTCGAGAGGGCAAAGGTCTTCAACGTACAAGTTCTGAATGCGACCCACTTTGAACATGTTACCAAGATGATGGCACCCCCAACCCCAGTTGACGTCAAAGTGTATGCGGCAGCAGGTTTTCCCTTCTTCGACATCTTCAATGAAGTGCCAACTGATATCCACGGATATGACGCATTTAAGACGATCAAATCTGTTTCTACGTTAGATTCCGTTATGGGTGCGGGGACAGGCGTCAGTTACGAGCCCGGCGTGGATGTCCCTTTGCAAAAATGCAAATGCCAAAACAATATGCTGGGCTGTGTGTACGTACTAGATAGCAAACCTTATTTTTCCTCGTGCGGATGAAGTGATCGCTTACCGGCTTGTTCTGTAGCATTCGTCCTTGTCACCACGCCGTTTGCTCGGAGTGCGCATCGTACGGTTCCTGCACTCGGTGCCCGGTTTGCAAGAAATCGGTGACGAAGGTTGTGGGCATTGCTGCCCCAATGGGCGCCCCCGGCATGGAGTCAGTTCCAAAACTTCCAGTAGTATTATTGGAGATGACTCAAGTCGATGATGGGCGGGAGAAATTCGTCAGCATTGTCCGCAGTGGAACGAAATGACGAAACTATGGTTGGATCGGGAGATGGAATAGCACGGTGGAATATGCTCCGTTGGGTTTGGGCAGAGGAATACCACGAACATTCATTATATACAATATTGCGCATTGTACTTCGTATCGATTGTATGCAAACTAAGGCGTGACAAGGATGGTGCGAAATGAACGATGTGCAAAACAGCTGAAAAAGCCAAGTCGAATCAAAACTCCCTTGCACAGTTGATTGTTGCACTCCCTCGTGCGTTTGAGAAAGTGATATACTTACTTATCCCACTACCTCAAACACATGAACATGCGCGCAACGAAAGTCAGGGAACAAAGCCAGCCAAGCAGCCTAGATGGACATTAGGAACGCATTGCAGATATTTAATATATCTACTACGTGCTGGGAAAATTCAATGAGAACTTGACACGTACACTAATTCAAGTTGACCAGCTCCACAAGACCCACAGCAAAACGCACGGCCTCCGCATTCTTCCGACCCACCCAGATCAAACGAAATTCTGAGCCACTTGATTTGAGCGCACATATGATTCGGGTAGGCCTTGAGAGAATCGCCATGGCCTTGATCAGATGCTCAAATTGGATGGGGCCTTCGACGTTGTTGGATTGTCCAGACATGTTGAGGGAGGTTGGCTTGAGATCGATGTAAACTTTGACGGCCGCCAGCGCAGGTTATGGATGTCGCTGTCGCCAGTTGTGATAATACTTAACGATGTAGCCCATGTACTACTGTTCGTGTGGGTAATCTAAAGCGGGTAATGGCAGGAGCTGGATGGTGGATGAAGGAAGTTGGTTACTGCGTTGGGGTATGTCGGGGAAACGACTCCTATCAGTGTAGTTAGTACATACTCACTTGACGAGGAGTGTGTGACCACTTGTTAAGGTGAGTATCTTCAAGACCCAAGGTCATGACAAAGTCTTGGAGATGCTCACTTATTCAAGTTGACGCTTCAAAGCTTCAAGAAGTTGCATCCTCGCTCGTATGCCGTATGGTGGTAAAGAATGAAGGCTATGGCGAAACTTCTCTGCATGGCGTTTATTCTTTGCACATTTTATGGCAGAATCTCAACTTACATTACATCGTTCCCTACCTAACGTTCTGGTACTTCAAGATATGTAGGTGTAACAGTGGCGCCATCAGGCGTCCAATATACTTTCCAGTGATTAAGCTTTTCTCACTCTTGTCCAAACCTTGTAACAGTCATTTATTCGTTATTGCTTCAGAGGCCTTCGGCTGAGCACTTTACAACATGTCCTTTCCTTTCGTCTTTTCTCCCCGTTTATTTCCGAGTACTGATTGGCTTAAATACCATACTTACCCGTAATGTTAGCTTAGTGTTTTCTGGACCCCTGAATCGCAGACTTTCATCCTGTCATTCGACAGAAAACATTATTCTATCTGTGTCGAAGGGCTTACGACGAGTCATCAATCATCGTCCAAGGTGTGTTCTCATCATCCGATTCACCTGACGACTCACTCGTGCTCAAGAAAGGATTCTCGACAATTTTATTACTAGTTGGTTCCACTAGGGAGGTCCAATCACGGGGACTGGCCGTAGCGCTGCTAACGCTTGCCGAACGCACTCCAGCACAAGGCTGGGGTGTGACGGACCTCGTTCGTACCACGTCGCTGTAGGAGCGGACGGGTTTGAGAACGGACTCACCAACACGTGAGACGGGGCTCTCGGTTGGTGAGGGAGTTGGGGTTTTGTAAGTCTCTTGCTCAATCAAGGGAGACTCTGCTAATGTTCTGGGTATAGTGGGCTCGACGCTGGTGACAGCGGAGCATTGAGGTTGAAGGTTGTAGTGTGATGACATCGTCGTTGGTACTGTTCGGTGGGCCAAACCGATAAGATCCAGATGACGATGTAGAGTAGAGATTGTTTTGACAAAGGATTCAAGTAGACTTTTGGATGTCAAAAAAGATGTGGTATTGACTATTTAGCGTGTGCGGCTCGAATGATAGAATAAAAGTCTGCAATTCGAGGGCCCAGAAAACACCAAGGTAACGTTACGAGTAAGTACGGTATTTAAGCCAATCAGTACTCGGAAAGAAACGGGGGGAAGAGAGAAAGGGAAAAACGGGTTGTAAAATACTCGGCCGAAGGTCTCGTAGAGTGTCTGAAGCAATAACGAATAAATGACTGTTGCAAGGGTTTGGACAAGAGCGAGAAAAGCCAAGTCAGAAACTATATTGGACGCCTGATGGCGCCATCGTTACGGCAGACAGGCTGAGACAGCCTATAGTTGTAGCGTCCTCGTATATGTGCACATCATCCTTGACATCGGCATCCATTCAAGTTGAAACGGCAGCTAATGAAGGGAGTTTGGATAAAATACATCCACTAACTCATCTCATTATCAACCATCCCTACCCTGTGTTAACAACACCCTAAGTCTGCCGCGAGAGCTTTGATAACGATTTCGCAAGAAGGAAATAAGTTAGATTGCTTGTTACAAGACTGTGATGGTAGAACAGATGAGGTTTGAAAGCAAAGAATGAAAACTATTCCTGGACCCCCCGTCTCCCGTTCATTTTGTTTCATATGTTTACAGTTTCTCACACCCAGTTTCCTTTTCTGGCTCGTGTAACCTGTTTTGAGGGGCTCGTCTCTGTCCTCTTTGACTCCCGTTTTGAGGGACTTGCCGCTAGTCCCGGAAAACAGTCGGACCGTCCTTTTCATCACACGCTGCTTTGATTCACTGCCCACTGCGGGCAACACATCCTCTACCGCGACCTTTCAACCATTCCCCAATGCGTCCATCATAAGTGATTTTCAAGCTTGCCTGTATTATCATGTCGCCTTACATCATGTTCTTACGATGTTCGAAGTGATATCCCATGCTTGCATATAGAACACGCACATCGAGCATAGTAAGTCACCACTCCCCACACCGTTTGCAGTCCATCGCCTCGACCGTCCAGTAAAAACCCACGCTAACTTCTTTCCCCCCACTCCGAATGTCTTGTAGCTACAATCTCGTAATTGAGAGCACATTCGGGGGATGACCGGTCTGTCACCAAGTGATGACCGGTCTGTCACCAAGTGATGACCGGTCTGTCACCAAGTGATGACCGGTCTGTCACCAAGTGATGACCAGTCTACGAATGACATTGGCAGTCTTATAGTTGAGGGACACCATACATAAGCGGGTGGCAAAATATGTACGTCCTGCACAACCACATACTCTTCATGGACAACAACTTAACCCGACTCTTCATCAACAAACCCAGCTCGAACGAAAAAAAAACGCTCTCTCGCTCTCCCTCGTGCGTTCGAGATCAACGGTATTGCAGGTTGTCAGCTCTACTATCTCCAACGCACGAGGTGGTGGTGGTGGTGGAACATTTTCAATGAAGACATCAATATTGAGAAGACAGGGTGAGGCCCGGGCTAGAGTGAGTTAATTTCTGGCAGACATTGATATTGAAGCTTGAATCACCCGCGTTCAAGTTCGGGTTTCAACTTACATCCTGCTCGTATGATCGATGTAGGAAATGGTGAATAGTGCTTCGGCACGCACAGTACTGTAGATATGTTCACCACTCCCTGCACCGTACGTATACTGCGTAATATCAACTCTGATGAAATACCCTTCCCCAACTCCAGATATGTTCTCAGCTTTGAAATCTCAAACTCGGAGATATGGGAAGGTTATAATTAATTAACGACAACCTAAAGAATATAAATGACAGCTTAAATACTATGCGTCGCAGTGGACAAAACGACACGCTTCCTGCACTTCCTGTGTGACAACCACCGTAAACTCTCTTCCTCTCCATGCGTTTGAAGTAGAGAAACAGAGTTTGTTCCACTACCTCAAACACACTCGGGATGGGGAGAGGACGAATATATGTCTGTGGAACGCGTGCAACGACGACTCTAAGTATCGCATGCCAATGAGGTCAGGGAAAGACTCCACGGATCGCAGATAATCAGATGCTCATCATGCCGATCAGGCTAGAGGCCCCCCCCAAAAAAAAACCTTCCCACTTCGTTCTACTCTGCCAGCCGCCAGATCGGGGTGAGACGCAATAGCGAGAAGAGATGCCGATTGGAAGGCGAAAATTAGCAAGACAAACATGAGAGGCAAGCGGATGTGAATTGCAAATACCTTACATAAAGGAGAGATCCATCATAGAGCAGAAATCGTAGCAAAGGAATTCGAAAAGTCACCCGCTTTGTTGGTTTCGGACCAGAATCATAATGAGAACACTGGCAAACCAGTGATAGATACGAGACGTAGACACGTCGATTTCGGCGAGAGAGCTTGATGTCCGTCAGATTGGCGACATCCACGAACTCGGACAGGTCATCAAAGCACCACAACTGTTCATGCATCTAGTAGCATGCTGTGCATGCAGATATCGAAAACCACACAAAGGAGACGTAAACTGAGTGGTGTTTCAATTCCATGCAAGTAAGTAAGTAATAATGTGGTTTACAAATACGTGAAGTGCATGATGGTGAGGGGGGCGTAGCGGCGTGCAACAACAGAGCAAAAGTATAATAAATCAGCATAAATGAGGTGACTACTGACGGCGGATAGAAATTACTGTACCCCGCGCATCACAAGGTCGCAGGTAAGGCTCAACATTGAGTCCTTACTTAAACCCGCCCATGCCGCCCATACCACCCATGCCGCCCATGCCACCGGGCATACCACCAGCAGGTTTCTCCTCCTCACCATCTACAATGCAACATTCACTTGTTGTCAGCAAGCTTGCGACACCTGCAGCATCTATGAGTGCTGTCCGTACCACCTTGAGCGGGTCGACGATACCACGCGCGATCATGTCGGTGTACTCGCCCTTTGCCGCGTCGTAACCATATGCGAAGGAGGTGTTGGACGAGTTTGTAAGCGTGCCGACGATGACGCTTGCTTCCTCACCCGCGTTGGTGAGGATCGTGCGTGCGGGCTGTGCCAATGCGCGGCGGATGATGCTAACGCCAAGGCCTTGGTCAAAGTTGGCAGTTGGGATGATATCGGGGTCGGAGGAGGCAGGTTCGCCAGCTGCGGCTGTCTTGAGCGAAAGACTGGCCTTGAGAAGTGCGACACCACCACCCGGGAGAATACCCTCCTCGACAGCTGCACGCGTTGCATTGAGTGCATCGTCGTATCGGTCTTTCTTTTCTCCGACCTCGACTTCAGATGATCCACCAACTTTGATGACGGCGACACCTCCTGAGAGCTTCGCAAGACGTTCTTGGAGTTTCGTTTTGTCGAACTCGGAAGTGGTGGGGTCGTTCAGGAGTGCACGGATCTGCTCGCACCGTGCTGAGATGGCATCCTTGGAGCCGGCACCATTGAGGACGATGGTGTCCTCTTTGGTAATGGTGATGCTGCCAGTGCTGCCCAGGAGGTCAGCTGTTGCGTGCTCAAGCTTGACGTCCAGTTCATCAGTGAAGACTGAGCCGCCGGTGAGGATGGCGAGATCGCCAAGGATGCTCTTGCGATTGTCACCGAAACCGGGTGCCTTGACGGCTACGACCTGGAGCTGGCCGCGGAGCTTGTTAAGAATACAAGCTGCGAGGGCTTCGCCATCAACATCCTCTGCGATAATAACCAGCGGTCTGCGAGCGGAGGCGGCAGTCTCGAGGGATGGGAGAATGTCCTGTAGTAACGAAATTTTCTTCTCGGAGAGGAGAATGAAGGGCTTTTCGAACTCGACTTTTTGAGTCTTGACGTCGGTAATGAAGTACGGGGAGATGTAACCGCGGTCAAAGCGCATGCCCTCCGTCACCTCAATCTCATCCTCGATCGTCCGGCCCTCTTTTACGGTGATGACACCCTCCTTCCCAACTTTCTCCATTGCTTGTGCAATCAGTCCACCAATATGCTCGTCACCGTTAGCAGAGATGGTGGCGACTTGTGCAATCTCAGCTGTGGTGGTGATCGTTTTGGTGTTGGCTTCCAAGAACTGGACAACCTTTTGTACGGCGGATTGAGCACCGCGACGGAGGTCCATGGGATTGCACCCTGCCGCGACGTTCTTGACGCCCTCAGCATAAATAGCACGAGCGAGGACGGTTGCGGTAGTAGTGCCATCACCAGCAATTTCGTTTGTTTTTTGCGCGACATCCTGCACGAGCCTGTTTCGCGAACGCGTAAGTGGTATGTTGACAGTGGGACAAAAGGAACTTACCGGGCGCCGAGATTTTCAAACTTGTCCTTGAGACTAATGCTTTTAGCCACGGTTACTCCATCTGATGGTGATTCAGGTAAGAGTAGACCTAGAGAGAGAGAAAGGGCTTACCCTTCGTAATTTTGGGGCCACCAAAGCTCTGCTCGATAATGACGTTGCGGCCTGTGAAATCGCGATTTTTTTTAGTTCTAGTTCGGTTTGCAAGAGTGAAAGAGGTGGTACTAACCTTTTGGACCAAGGGTGACGCTGACTGCATTAGCAAGGACGTCGACACCCTTGAGGATGCTAGCACGACCGTCGTTGCTGAACTTGATCTCCTTGTGTGCACCGCGGGTCAGAGTAGGCTTAACCTTTGCGGCAGCGCGACGGAGGGCACGGGAAGACGTGTGCATAGCTACTTCAACAACAAATTAGAACTTCAGGAAAAGAAGAGAGAACGAGCAGAAGAAAGAGTTGGTAAAAACTCGCAATAAAAATGTTCGGGGAAAAATCTAGAACTTCACTGATTATGTAATCAAATACACAGTTATGGAAAAGGAAATAAGTACTATATTTGGTACAGAGTGTCGGCTCTTTGTTAATAACCATTACTACCTCGCAGCGCTGATGGTCCTACGGACTATGCGCTAACCCGTAGCTCACAAACTGCAGTCATCATTAACAACCTCAACGGCTACCACGAGCCCTCTATGGAGGAGCTAGAGAATGAGCTCCCTCGAGTTCTTGATGGCCAGGTTCCGCTGGGCGACCTTCTTTCTAGAGTGGCCCAGGCCATCTATGCTGAGCTGTCTGAACTTGCTGAGACGTGAGTGTACCCCATGTTCACTCCATATATGTCCTTTGAACTACCTCCATTAAGCCTTCCAAATATGTCCGATGGTGCTCGAAAACGCACGCTCGCTGATTGGGTCGTGAAGACTAAGAAGCAAGTTGTAAAGCTGTATGCCATCACTAAGTGGGCGCGGGATGCAGATACCGTACAGAAATGCATGGCGAGTGACGCGTTTTCATCAGGGCTTTACACTTCATGATCTTTTTCCAGAACATCACTGCTTTTCTCATGAATCAGAACCAGCAATTCGAAGATGTCATGAGAGGTCTGACGTACGCAAAGGAAAGCTTGGATCCTTCCAGGTACAGAAATATTGCACACCCTCACGCTTGTCCTCACGCGTTCTATGCCGTAGGCTACGAAATCATGACTTACTCACCTCGCTGGATGTTCTTACTACGGGCAACATATCAGCGGCTACCTTCTGGCATCAAGGTTTTCCCCATCTTGCCATATGCTAGGATTATGCTCATGTCTTCCCACAGAAATCTATCATTCCAATTACTCCCTTAACAGACGCTGAAGTTATAAGTACGCTCAGTGACATGGAAGACGCCATCCGCTACCGTCTCCGTATGTCGGAGATAATCCCGGTGGAAATGTTTCAGCATCGCATTGGTATCTTTCTGAGCTTATAATCCCAAGTCCCTCACTCAATTCATCTCAGCTAATGGACGTGTGCACTTCTCGGTCCCCAAGTTGTTCGAAACTGCCATCTACCTAGGAGGTGCAGAGAAGAATGACAGCTGGTTCTTTGATAGTGTCAAATTCCTGATCACTGTTGGTGGTGACCTCACAGGCATGCAAGGTATTGATGTCGTTTGATTCACTGCATATTGTCGTTTATGGCGTGTACACCTAGAGTTCCCTTCCGAGCCCACCGGCCTCCTCAGACGACACATTGCAGACGAGGCTGATCGACGGATGTCATGTTACCTTCCGCTCCCAGATAAACAAGAATTTGCTCCGAATCCAGAAGATCCACCGCGACCGCAGCTTCCAGAGGGAACGGTAGATGCACCTCTCGTGAGGCTCTTTAATTTCCTTCGTAAGTGAAAGAGTTTCTTTTCGTTGGACGGTAATTCACGGAGACGCACAGAAATGATGTCCATGTCCTATCAACTTGAAATATTGTGCTACCAAGTAAATCTTCATGATCACAATGTTGTTAGCTGACGGCTTTCCACAGGCTCAGAGGATGCGCTCCCTTGGTTGGGCCTGACTTCCTCAAAGTTGAGATGCGTGATGGGCGTAAAACACTTGCTGTATCGTATTGGATGTAAGGCCCTCAGTTTCATGGATCATTCTCCTGTTGCTCATGTGCACTCAGGCGACCTCCACAACCCGGAGCCCCCGTGGTGGCCCCCAATCGTCTCAAATTACCACCGCATGGTGGTACCTTGACTATTTCTATTGTCGAGAAGGTTGACAAAAAAGCTGCGCGATCACCTATAGCGCGGATGCTTGCCGAGCTTCAGCGAAAGTCAAAATTAGGTGACATGCGCCCTTCTGATGATGTTGAAAGCCTGCAGTTTGACGCAAAATGGGAACCGATGAAGGGCGTGTTGGCTGCCAATATCGACGCTGAGGAAGCGATAGTTGCGGTTAACGAGCTTGCGGTTGTATGTCAATATTTCCTCCATGACGAGGCTGCTCACAACATACGTTCGATAGGAGTCTGATAATATTGACTTTGAGTCAATGTTGAGAAAGGTGATCGAGGTGCACACACAAGCAATCCTGAGATTCTACCTGGTCCAGCTTCAACGGGGTCTTATTCGGGTATTCTCCCCTGCAGGCAAAGTGGTTCTGGTTTCTGAGAGTGGGTACAAAACAATCACAATTCTGATCTCGCGTTAAATGTTACACAAGGGGGTTATCATTCTCTGCGGGTACATCTCTGTGCCGACGAAGTCGCGATCGTGTCCATCGACACCAGGACAGGCCGGCTGAGCATTCGAGATACTGGTGACCTCGCAGCAGCTGGCCGAGGACCACGATTTTCTGCACTATCTGACAAACTCAACGAAGCACCCAATCTGCTTTTCGATGTTACTCATCAGACTACGATTTAACGTACGCGATCTTACTTTTACACTGATTACGATCCTCACGGCAGTATATTGGCAGACGATTACAGATATTGTGGAACAAAAAGCCAATTACCTTGGCTTCCAAGTGTTTCCGACATCGAAACTTCCCAAAGAAGGTTTGGTGCTCTTAATTCATATTTATGCTCCGTCTCACGTCCGTCTCAGAAATTCAAAAGCTTGGATCCGCAGCGCGCGGCATGATGTATATCCAGCTTGCCAACTTCCCTACGCACTACCTCGTGCTTGTCCTCACAGACGAAGAGTTCAGGTACGCGCTTATATCAACAAAAATGCTCTCGGACACGATGTTTGGCAACATGATTATGGAGGATATCGGCTGGCTTGATGTGAGACGAATACGAGGTGATAGGAGTGTTGGCGTTGGCATGGATGAAGTTGTGATATCATCTATGTCGCACGAACCACTGGTGTTGCAAAAGAGAAAACGAGATGATATCCCTTCAGAATTATCAAGAAGCGAAGATAGGTGAGATATCTTTCAGCTCTCCGGTTTGTGTTGCTAACATGTAAGCATAGTTTCAACTTGGAGACGCAAGTACTCCGGGAACTTTATGCATATTGTTGGTATGAAAGCCTTATTCCGTCGTCATCCAATAATTCTCAATTGTTCTTCTAGCGCACGCGTTGCATACACCCGAGTCGAGCGCCAGTTTAAGCTTCGTGGCATCCCCTACACCCATGTCAACCCCACTGTCACCCTCCCACAGATATCCGAACTTGGACACATTCAATCATCCCTTGCACGTTCTGTACCGGCACTTTGTGTTCAGTCCTCAGACATTCTATCAGGCGCACCAGCAGCCGAGGCGGCCATGCCTAACATCCGCGTCATACCATTGAACTGGTGGTCAGACAAGAAGGCGCAGGTAGTGACATGCGTGAAATTGAAGTACGTACAACAGCCAGTTGGGAAGCGTGCCGCGGCAGGGTCTAGCAGTAAAAAATATCATTCGTCCATCGAAAAGAATCATCTATGACGCGGCCGAGGCTGTGGTCTCCTTTTTATCTGAAGAGGTCGATACCTGTGTGGACGAGTTTTTAGAGGAGTGGGCCCGCGTTTCTAAAATGGTCGTCATTGCCCGTGAAGGTATGCCGTGCTTGAAGTTGTCGATGTATTATTGATGCTTAGCAATGCAGTGGCACGAATGGCGAAAGGGAAGAAATGGCCGGACGTGAGACTGTTATCATTTGACCTACAAACTGTGGAGTTTGCGTACGCCTCAGTGAGCTTCACCGTTCATTTGTCGAGTAATGTTTCACCCCACTTCTGCAGGATTATACGGTCTTAATTACTTGTACGGATCAGCTATCGCCTACAGGTGGATCTTTCGAGCTACGCTTTTCACGTTGTGCGCCTTCGCCGACCCTCCTACAACCTTCCTCTCTCGCTCCGCCTCATCTTCGTTTCTCAAATCACCAGCTACGAACCAATCCCCATGAAGAAGCTGAGCCATATCTCTGCCACGTTCTCCGCCATGGTCCATTGGCATCCTCACTCGACCGCCTTGTTGAACTCCTTCGAAACACCCTTCCTATAGCAGTGGAACTTGAACACATGAGAGCGAGCTCCCGTGACACCAAGCAGTCGCCAGGACGTGGTAGAGGTCGACCACGTATAGCGGCTACGACTGGTACATCCGAACCATGGGTAGACACATACGTCAAAGGCTTAGGCTGGTGGAGGGTGCTATATGGCGACCTCAGGTGCAGTTCTTCATTATATGCTCATAATCGGAACTTAACATAACGTGGTAGACATGCTCTTGACTTCCGGTTAATGACGGAACAACGGATTGCTATCCTAGATGCGTCATACTCTCTTTTCGGCTCAAGCTCCTCAATATCATCACCATCTCCCGAGCTTTTCACTCTGCTACCAATTCCAGACTTCAAGACCCTTGTTATTGATGCCATAAAGTCTGTGCGTATAAAAGACGAACATGCAAGGGTGGCCTACATCGACGCCGGGGTAGTTTGTGATAGCTCTTTTGTGAGCGGTGTGGCAAGGGCATTGCATGAACGAGTGTTGAAGAAGTTGCGAGATAGACAACTCTAAAGATTTCTCTACTCGATTGGCATTCTTTATATACTTGGTGAATGCGTCTAAAATTTGCAAAAACACCGCTACGTTGGATCGTGCATGCTGTGGCTACCTCGTTTTGCCGGTTTTGCCGGTTATAACCGGCAAAACTAAAGCCAAGTAGTTTTGCCCCCCTACACTAGGACTCGTTCGTCCTAAATTTAGAATCTTCATGTCATTTTGTATTGCGATGGATTTCAACATGTAGTAAACACCGACATTCTATATTATATTCAACATTCCAAATACTGTAAATACACAAGCGACGCGAAAGGGAAATAGTATCAACGCAAGATAACGACATACAATGCATAAAATCGACAGTTCAGACCTGGGACTGAGATGACCCTGTAGCTTCAACGAGACGTTCCTTTGTGCGCAGGTCAGGTGCTTGATACATGAAAGTCACTGAGAACACACCTGTGCAAGTTTCTGCCCTTCGGATAACGCAAGGAGGCAAGACCGCAAGCCTTTTAAGCACCATTGCCTTTCAAGCCAGGAGAGAAGGTGGCGATCCCAAAAGACCTTGAATGCACGGTTAAGCCTGTCGTCCGTTGGACTTGGAGCTCGCGAGAGATGGAAGACCCAGTTTGGCATGCGTACTTCAGGGCGTCAGAAGATGATCGACTTTTATCCCGTGCTTCGTTTGTGAAAATCGTGAACGCAGTCATAGCGTGAATGACCTCCATATCTGGTACAGTACTTACACTTTTTCATAATGTATAGCGACGGGAGCTGCCTTTTCGCTATACAATATGAGAGATATACACTACCAAATAATTCCCACGGCAGAGGGGTCAACCAAGATTGGGGGTGTCGATGTGCGCTACTTGGCAACACATGTCCAGAAATCAATACATTCAGTGAGAGCCAGTTCGGCAACTCGATGTTGGGGTGTATTTGCCATGTTGCACATCTGGCGCAATGTGAGTTGCACCGGCATGCTTCCGGCATATAGTCGGAGCTTGAATGTAATCCTAGGTTAGACGACTGTATCCCTGGGCTCGTGAATCCTTCATAGTACTATGGAGTCCCTACCCGAAGTCTTTCCAGGGCTTCGTCTTCAAAACCGGTCTCAGGTTCATCATAAAATCATACAGTATGTAGTACTTCTACTCAGCATTCTCATCCATGCCTCCGGCAGTCTTGTAGCATCTATGTACCCAAGGGACCCACAACCCTACCATACATCAGCGCTTTCTGGTGAAGCATGGGTGGTCGAATTACTCACTGGTCATCCGGAGCGCATTCGTTGTGAGCTTGGAGTGCATGCCCATGTCTTTGCAGAGCTCATATCAGAACTCTGTACCCTTGGGTATTCCGACTCCAAGTTTGTCTCTCTAGAGGAGCAACTCGCCATTTTCCTGTATGCCGCTGTCACAGGCCTGTCAATCAGGCATATTGGTGAAAGATTTCAGCGTTCCAATGAGACAATATCTCGGTAAGTGTCATATTTTCATGGACTGGACTCATTTGTCACGCTATATCTAGATACTTTCGAAGGATGCTCGTAATTCTATCAACCCCGCCATTCTATTCAAAATACGTCCACCTCCCATCAGATGAAGCAGTTTCTCGCAAAATTCGCCAGAATCCCAAATTCTGGCCGTTTTTTAAGGACGCCATTGGGGCGCTTGATGGGAGCCATATCCATGCTACACCTCCTGCACTTGAACGTGCTGCCTACCGCGATCGCAAAGGTCTCGTCTCTCAAAACTGCCTGTTCGCATGCGACTTCGACATGAATTTTACCTATGTCCTTACCGGTTGGGAGGGATCCGCCACAGATGCATGTGTTTTTGAGGACGCGTCTACCAAAGTCCTTAAGATCTCCCAAGAAAAATACTTTCTAGCTGATGCTGGTTACCCTCTACGCCGTGGACTCCTGATACCATACCGTAATGTCCGCTACCATCTCGCTGAGTGGGGATGAGCGAGTGTAAGGTAAGACAGTCCATATTCTTTGGAACGCACACTAACATTGATAGTAGGCCGTGCAATAAAGAGGAGCTATTCAATCTTCGCCATGCCATGGCAAGGAACGTCATTGAACGTGTCTTCGGCGTCTTAAAGCATCGCTTCCGCATCCTCATCCTCGCACCAAGGTATAACTTAAACATTCAAGCGCAGATTCCAGCTGCTCTATGTACAATTCACAACTTTATACGCCTGCACGACCCACAGGAGGGTCCTATCCCAGATACTAACTCAGATGGGGATCCGGCTGAGGATGAGACTGACCCACATGAGGCAGTGGTACCAGAGGAAGAAACGGCGGATATTGAAATGAGCCGCTTGCGTGACAACATCGCTGAAGACATGTGGGCTCAATATGGGCAAGTTTTGCATGAACAAGTACTAGCAGATGGTGATGACTTAGATGAAGAGGACTTACTTGGCCTGGATGGTGATGACAACGCAGACGAGGATGAGGGCGCAGATGCAAACAATGATATTCATGTATAGTTCTTACACGTGTATTAGAACCCAATGCTACATGATTGTGGACTCGAAAATGATGGTGGGACAACAAACAACAAAGCAGACAGAAAACAGCGCGACAATCACAGAACATACAGCCTAAGATACATTGTACAAGTAAGGGACGAGATGTGAAAGTGATACCTACTTCGCTGCATGAGCCTCAAGAAGCGCCTTGATATAAGAGCGGCGTGGTCCCAGTGGGCTTTGCACATAAATCTCCATCGCCCGCTCATTGCTTGTAAAAATTAGTAACAGTCGGCCTAAGTCCTCTGCAGGCACCTCCGCATCTTCGGTTTGCATAAGGATCATGGCGCGATCAAGAGCGGTTGCAACCAAGGGGGGAGGGGGTGGAGGAGGTGGTAGTGGTGGTGCAGGCGCAGGCGCTGCAGTGACGGCTTTTTCGAGAATGTCACCAATGCGGTTGATGGAACCCTGCATGCCAACAACAGCAGTGGCAGGTGAAACCTTCAACCCTCGTGCTGCACTGGTCATCATTGCGACCGCACTGTCACCGTGACGTCCAGATCGCGATTTTTTTGCAGGAGGGGGTGCTGATACCAAGGTAGAGGACGGCAAGGGACCAGAAAATGACGGATAGCTGGATAGGTGAGTTGATGATTCTATGTTGCACGATGCATCATCATGAGTGCGTTTTCCAGTGCCAATACTGGATGCAACAGTGGAAGGAGGCAAGATGGGAAGACGAGAAGCATTGAAGTTGGTATCGCGAGGCAGTTCCATGGTAGCAGCAACAGGGTCATTACTGGCACTGGCAGCTGATGCGATGATGGTTGCAGCAGCAGCAGTAGTGATGACATGCTCTGCACCAGGCTCAACATCATCGTCAGCCAGTACTGGAGCTGCAGCAGCAGCCGGATGAAATGCGTGAGTTCCCTGAGCGCCAGTGCCATTTGGGAAGATCTCAGCTAGTTTGTCGTAGTATATCCACCCGCTGTTGGCAAATGGCCGCATTGAAGCGCGGGACGTCTATTTAATATATTAGATTACAGTAGATAGCTTTGAACAGGGGACGTACACTTGATGTGACGTGAATAAACTAGCTTGCGGAGGTGAGGGTCGAGCCAGTCCATTGTGGTGCTAGTCAGAGCCAGTTCGGCAACTCGATGTTGGGGCATATTTGCCATGTTGCACATCTGGCGCAATGTGAGTTGCACCGGCATGCTCCCAGCATATACCTTTGGTCAGTCGGAGCTCGAACCTTCCCTATCTACTGACTAGCACCACAATGGACTGGCTCGACCCTCACCTCCGCAAGCTAGTTTATTCACGTCACATCAAGTGTACGTCCCCTGTTCAAAGCTATCTACTGTAATCTAATATATTAAATAGACGTCCCGCGCTTCAATGCGGCCATTTGCCAACAGCGGGTGGATATACTACGACAAACTAGCTGAGATCTTCCCAAATGGCACTGGCGCTCAGGGAACTCACGCATTTCATCCGGCTGCTGCTGCAGCTCCAGTACTGGCTGACGATGATGTTGAGCCTGGTGCAGAGCATGTCATCACTACTGCTGCTGCTGCAACCATCATCGCATCAGCTGCCAGTGCCAGTAATGACCCTGTTGCTGCTACCATGGAACTGCCTCGCGATACCAACTTCAATGCTTCTCGTCTTCCCATCTTGCCTCCTTCCACTGTTGCATCCAGTATTGGCACTGGAAAACGCACTCATGATGATGCATCGTGCAACATAGAATCATCAACTCACCTATCCAGCTATCCGTCATTTTTCTGGTCCCTTGCCGTCCTCTACCTTGGTATCAGCACCCCCTCCTGCAAAAAAATCGCGATCTGGACGTCACGGTGACAGTGCGGTCGCAATGATGACCAGTGCAGCACGAGGGTTGAAGGTTTCACCTGCCACTGCTGTTGTTGGCATGCAGGGTTCCATCAACCGCATTGGTGACATTCTCGAAAAAGCCGTCACTGCAGCGCCTGCGCCTGCACCACCACTACCACCTCCTCCACCCCCTCCCCCCTTGGTTGCAACCGCTCTTGATCGCGCCATGATCCTTATGCAAACCGAAGATGCGGAGGTGCCTGCAGAGGACTTAGGCCGACTGTTACTAATTTTTACAAGCAATGAGCGGGCGATGGAGATTTATGTGCAAAGCCCACTGGGACCACGCCGCTCTTATATCAAGGCGCTTCTTGAGGCTCATGCAGCGAAGTAGGTATCACTTTCACATCTCGTCCCTTACTTGTACAATGTATCTTAGGCTGTATGTTCTGTGATTGTCGCGCTGTTTTCTGTCTGCTTTGTTGTTTGTTGTCCCACCATCATTTTCGAGTCCACAATCATGTAGCATTGGGTTCTAATACACGTGTAAGAACTATACATGAATATCATTGTTTGCATCTGCGCCCTCATCCTCGTCTGCGTTGTCATCACCATCCAGGCCAAGTAAGTCCTCTTCATCTAAGTCATCACCATCTGCTAGTACTTGTTCATGCAAAACTTGCCCATATTGAGCCCACATGTCTTCAGCGATGTTGTCACGCAAGCGGCTCATTTCAATATCCGCCGTTTCTTCCTCTGGTACCACTGCCTCATGTGGGTCAGTCTCATCCTCAGCCGGATCCCCATCTGAGTTAGTATCTGGGATAGGACCCTCCTGTGGGTCGTGCAGGCGTATAAAGTTGTGAATTGTACATAGAGCAGCTGGAATCTGCGCTTGAATGTTTAAGTTATACCTTGGTGCGAGGATGAGGATGCGGAAGCGATGCTTTAAGACGCCGAAGACACGTTCAATGACGTTCCTTGCCATGGCATGGCGAAGATTGAATAGCTCCTCTTTATTGCACGGCCTACTATCAATGTTAGTGTGCGTTCCAAAGAATATGGACTGTCTTACCTTACACTCGCTCATCCCCACTCAGCGAGATGGTAGCGGACATTACGGTATGGTATCAGGAGTCCACGGCGTAGAGGGTAACCAGCATCAGCTAGAAAGTATTTTTCTTGGGAGATCTTAAGGACTTTGGTAGACGCGTCCTCAAAAACACATGCATCTGTGGCGGATCCCTCCCAACCGGTAAGGACATAGGTAAAATTCATGTCGAAGTCGCATGCGAACAGGCAGTTTTGAGAGACGAGACCTTTGCGATCGCGGTAGGCAGCACGTTCAAGTGCAGGAGGTGTAGCATGGATATGGCTCCCATCAAGCGCCCCAATGGCGTCCTTAAAAAACGGCCAGAATTTGGGATTCTGGCGAATTTTGCGAGAAACTGCTTCATCTGATGGGAGGTGGACGTATTTTGAATAGAATGGCGGGGTTGATAGAATTACGAGCATCCTTCGAAAGTATCTAGATATAGCGTGACAAATGAGTCCAGTCCATGAAAATATGACACTTACCGAGATATTGTCTCATTGGAACGCTGAAATCTTTCACCAATATGCCTGATTGACAGGCCTGTGACAGCGGCATACAGGAAAATGGCGAGTTGCTCCTCTAGAGAGACAAACTTGGAGTCGGAATACCCAAGGGTACAGAGTTCTGATATGAGCTCTGCAAAGACATGGGCATGCACTCCAAGCTCACAACGAATGCGCTCCGGATGACCAGTGAGTAATTCGACCACCCATGCTTCACCAGAAAGCGCTGATGTATGGTAGGGTTGTGGGTCCCTTGGGTACATAGATGCTACAAGACTGCCGGAGGCATGGATGAGAATGCTGAGTAGAAGTACTACATAC
Organism: Suillus subalutaceus; assembly: GCF_016647625.1. Taxonomy (NCBI): domain Eukaryota; kingdom Fungi; phylum Basidiomycota; class Agaricomycetes; order Boletales; family Suillaceae; genus Suillus; species Suillus subalutaceus. The sequence goes on from NW_024540257.1 coordinate 156,016, forward strand.
TGTATGATTTTATGATGAACCTGAGACCGGTTTTGAAGACGAAGCCCTGGAAAGACTTCGGGTAGGGACTCCATAGTACTATGAAGGATTCACGAGCCCAGGGATACAGTCGTCTAACCTAGGATTACATTCAAGCTCCGACTATATGCCGGAAGCATGCCGGTGCAACTCACATTGCGCCAGATGTGCAACATGGCAAATACACCCCAACATCGAGTTGCCGAACTGGCTCTAACTAACTACTCTCGTAACTCTGATCTCGTAGCCTCGATCCTAAGAGCTTGTCATTCCAGAATTAATCTAATGTAGCCTGCTTTGGATTCTGCAATTCCTCACACCGTAGTGTTGCTCAGAATGTACGGAGTTTGTGAATAAGATCAAGTGAAAATTCAGCGCCAGCTTGCGCAATACATGCAACCTCGAGCTACTTAATATTACGATCGTGCTGCATGGGTGAGTCTGAATGTTCATCGATGTATGCAAGACCCATCAGCCAGTCAATCAAGGTAAGATTCTTGCACCCACTAGTATCAGAAAGCTTCGTGGATATTGCCACAGGACCATCTTTCTGGTGAAGTGTATTTGGTTTCTACTTGTATGGGTGGGTTTTAGACGTGGCTGGCGTTTCTTAGGGCTGCGCACCATTGGAACTAGAATGTCTATAAAATTGTTCATCTTACAACTTTGTTATGAATCAGCTTCCGGCAACTCAGTAGTAGTCCTACTCGGTACAAACCATATCTCATAGTGTATATCGGACCTCCAAAGGTTATACATTATACATTATACAATTTTTTGGGCGTCTACCCGCATACCACGATGGGAGCTGCCAAAACTCGATACAAGATGAGATTTATACATTACTAACGTATGCATTATGAAAAAGTGTACTGTAGCAGCCGATCTTGTGGGAATGCAGAGGTAGAATGGTCCTGGGGCCTTAACGCCAGAAACACCGGAAACATCAAGAACTCTGGTAAGCTCTGAAACTCCTGGATTGCTTGAAAAGCTGGCGGTAAAGGCAATTGTGGGATGATTGCGCACTCGCTGATTGTTTCCAGCGTATTCGAGAAGTCTTCCACTGCAAGCCAGACAGACGCCGCAGGGGTCAACTGCCATGCTTGTCCATGTGATGTCTTGAGCCACCCTCGTCCACTCTGGGTCTGCAACCACTCTCGTCCACCCATGGTCTGCAGCCACTCTCGCCCACTCTGGGTCAGCAGCCACTCTTGCCCACTCTTGGTCTGCAGCCACTCTCGCCCACTCTGGGTCAGCAGCCACTCTTGCCCACTCTTGGTCTGCAACCATTCTTGGCCACGCTTGGTCTGCAGCCCATCTGGGGTCCGCAGCCACTCTCGTCCGCCCGGAGCATGCAGCCATTCTCGCCCTCCTGGGGTCAGGAACCACTCTTCCGCACTCAGGGTCAGTAACCACTCTTGCCCACTCTGGGTCAGTAGCCACTCTTGCCCATGAAAGGTGTGCAACCATGCATGCCCGATCGGAGTCTGCAGTCCATTTAGGGTCTGCAGGCGGTCGCGCTCACTCTGGGTCTCCAGCTACTCCTGCCCACCCTGTGTCTCCAGCCACTTCCTCCCGCCCTGTGTCTTCAACCACTCCACTCGGCTCTGTGTCCCCAGCCATTCCCTTCCGCTCTGTGTCTGCAACCAGTTCCTCCCACCCTGTGTCTGCAACCACTCCCTCCCGCCCTGTGTCTGCAACCACACCCTCCCGCTCTGTATCTCCAACCACTTCCTCCCGCTCTGCATCTCCAACCACTCCCACCCGCTCTGTGTCTCCAACCACTCCCACCCGGTCAGCGTCTCCAACCACTCCCTCCCATTCTGCGTCTCCAGCTACTTCCTCCCGTTCTGTGTCTCCAACCACTCCCTCCAGTTCTGTGTCTCCAGCAACCCCTCCCTGCTCTGAGTCTGTGCCAGCTCTTGCCCGCTCTGAGTTTCCGACGAACCAACTGGAATGTTAAGCATCCGCTGCCGAATCTTCTGAGTCTTCTGCTGAATCTTCCGAGTCCGCAACCATCTTAGCCCCCAATGGCTCTGCCGCCATTTCTGCCCACTTGTGGTCTGCCGCCACTCTCGCCCACTCTTGGTGCCCAACCATTTTCGTCCGCTCCTGGTGTCCAGCCATTCTCTGCCGCTCTGGGTCTCCAGCCACTCTCGCCCACTCTTGGTGTCCAACCATTGTCGTCCGCTCCAGGTGCCCAGCCATTCTCGGCTGCTCTGGGTCTCCAGCTACTCTCGCCCATTTCTCTTCAGCCACTTTCACCCAGGCATGGTCTGCAGCCATTCACGGCTACTCGGGGTCTGCAGCCATTCACAGCCACTCTGGCTCTGCAGCCACTCTTGTCCCCTCTGTGTCTGCAGCCATTTTCGGCCACTCAGTGTCTGTTGCAGCCACACACGTCCAGTAGAGGTCCGGAGCCACTCCTCCCCGCGTCGGCTCTGCAACCACTCTCCTCCAGTCTTGGTATGCAGCCACTTTCCACCGGTCTGGGTCTGCAACCATTCTCGCCCCCTCGGAGTCTCCAGCCAGCCTTGCTCGCTGATCGTCTCCAGCCAGTCTCGCCCGTTCCAGGTCTCCAATGGCATGTGCTCGCCAGGGCCATCAGTAACTTGTCGTTGTCTCTGAGTCCACAGCCACCCTCGCCCACTCTGCAGCCAACCTTTCCCTCTCTCAGTCTCCAACCAAGTGTCCCCTGAGTGAGTCTCCAACCAATGCCTCCCGCCACAGGTCTCCAACCAGTCTTCTCCCTTCTGTGTCCGCAGATAGTCTTCCCCACCTTGGGTCTGCAGCCATGCACGTCCATCCAAAGTCTCTAACCAGGACCGCAAACCCGACCCGCGAGCTCCCCGAAGCCATAACAGGCCCGTAAGAACATGCAGCGGCTCCGGTGGCTCAACTATGAAGGCCAACGATTGTTGCAAGTTCTGGGGGGCGTGGAGTTCCATAGGCTGATTCTGTGACTTCAATTCTAAGAGCGCATCTATGAGGGCAGTGCATTCTGGAATGTCTTGGATCATCAAGCGGAAAGAGGAATGAGCGAGTAGGGAATGTGGTGCTGTCATGGGTTGTAATCCAAGGAGGTTGCAGTTTGAGAAGTCTGAAACATAGTCTCGCATGGACGAGTGGTAGATATTCACGGGCTGGCTGCTGTTGGCGGGAATATACATGAAGGATCGTAGCTGTACCAGTGTGGTCGCGACATCGCTGCCTTGACCAGGGCCAAGGAGTTTTGAAATCTGTGAGATCGGCAGAGGATCTGCAAGGGTAGCAACAACTGACAAGTGCTGGTATGCCCGGTTGAGGTCCGAACAGGTGGAGAGGATACAGTTGTATAACTTGTACACTTCCGTTCCAGGTAGCAGATCATTTGTTAGCTCGAGCATGAGCTCAAGGCCATCCTGGGGGTCATCATATCCATCATCGACAAACTTCATCATCGTAGATGCCACGATGAAACGTCTGCCAGCTCGATTCGCCAGCCGCGCAAGTTTATCCGCTGTGGGCTGCGGGAAATCAGGATGGCGACTTCGCAACTCTATGAAGGAGTGCCGTAAGAATATACAGATATCATTGTCAACATCTTCGCCGTCTAACGAGATGGTACCAGCAACGCCCTCCCCAGAAGTGATCACCGGTATCTCATGCACCAGTGCGCGCATCTCTTCTTTTGAATGGCTTTACGGATATGCTCTTCCAAGCGACTTGTGAGTAGAATGTGGATCACGGGAAGCTCAGGATCACGAAGAGCTTCTCCGAGAAGGGAGATGAGATCGGCGACGGTTTCAGGTTTGCATTCATCGAGGGCATCGACAACAAACACCGGAGGCGGACACTCGCGCAGCCTGGATTTCAGGTGAGAGAGAGGTTGGCGACATAACGCATTCATCTGGTCGCGAAGAGACTTGCTGGGGTCTAGAACCGCAGGATTCTCGCGGATAGCTCTGTTCACGTCCTTCTTGATGCTGGGAAAATTGGTCGCAAGCTGGTAAGCAAGGGTCGCAAAGAAATGACCGATCGTGCTGCGGTTCCTGTGCTTGCGCGAGAAAAAGAATGTCCCCGCGAGCCTTGTTTCGATTTTCGTCTCCTCTGTCATTTTCAGACCTTTCATCCTCTCAGCTACAGTGAATGCCACAGCAGACTTTCCAACGCCTGCCGTGCCGTGCAGCCAAATGATTTGACTCTGTTTTGCTCGTCCAATGATCCGTGGATAAATTTAAGAAGGTCTACTCGGTCCCTTCAAAACATTTTGGATGAGGCTGGCGTTCAAGGGAGTCATATTCAGCACATAGGACAGCGATCTGAGACAGGTTCTCCCAAGTTCCTTCGGCCATTGCTAGAAGCTCGCCAGGCACTGTCAGTTAGGTCAGAGTGAGAGTTGATAAGGGAAGGAGATATTTACGTTGAACCCAGTCACTTATTTACAGAGGTTGATGATAGAATGTGACGCAAAATGTGAGTTAGGATGGAGCAAGTCGGGGAAGCACTAGTCAAGTTCAACGGTGTAATTAGAAATCATGATTGGTGATGGCTATCTCGGAGTGGACGACATACGGCGATGTTAATTGGACAATCAAATCCTAAGCTCAAACTTCGATCTTTCAAGTCCGGAGGAAGTCGTGAAACGATACTTGGGTATCAGCCTGCTCAGCAAGTGCGTTCACAGTTCAACTGGGCGGCAGCAAAAAGACCGAGTAATGGAGATAGCAACGTAAAAAGAATGTTTGAGATAGAATGGATAATCAACTGCGGTGCTATTCCAACTTGCTGGATGGTGGTTGAATGCAGTCGAGTTGAAAGGCTGAGCAGGCGCTTGTCTCAATTCAAGGTTGCTGTGCAAGGTTACCTTTGCACCACGGGTTATTTAAGTAACCAAAATTTGACAAGGTTATAGTTGAACGTACCAGTATCACTCTACCATATACGAACTATCGCTGTTGAATACTTCCAGGATATCTATAACCTCGGATGCGGCTGAAGCTGAAGTTGCACCTTGACCGGTGACCTCTCTCACTGTGCAACGCAAGTGTCACCACACGCCGCCACCTGCCAGGATAGTTTTCTGACCCAGTCAGCTCGATGATCATTGATCAGTGCTTATATTTGCCCATCATGAGAACGATCGAAATGAACACAATGAGATTGGTGGGTAAAACTGTGTCGGCTATGTATACAAGTTGAAGCGAACATGTCAAGCAGTTGTCTGCCATGGTCAGGGGTCTTTGAATGTCGTCACTCGTGTGACACATGTCACAGACGTACTAGTTCGAAGTTATTTGAAATTGAAGGAGCCGAATATATTAAACACCAAAATCATGGCAGGACCAGGATTTGAACCTAGGCCTTCCCAACTCCGGGGGGACGTCTTAACCACTAGACTATCCAGCCATTACAGTTTCCCTCACTGCATCCAATGTGTGGATTACATCATATTCCAACACACCCCCTTAATCCACACAGGGATTACAAGGTACCATTTTTTGGGTTCAGCGGAAGTTGTGCCTATTTCTAAGGTCACATCCGTCAACAGGGCTCATAACCTATTAAACACCAAAATCATGGCAGGACCAGGATTTGAACCTAGGCCTTCCCAACTCCAGGGGGATGTCTTAACCACTAGACTATCCAGCCGTTACAGTTTCCCTCACTGCATCCAATGTGTGGATTACATCATATTCCAACATATTAATGCTAGACACTAGACACTGCGTTAGCCCTCAGTCGTGATGGAACAGACTGTATTATAATATACCTAGACACTGCGTTAGCCTAGCATAAGTGTCCATTAGTGTCTAGGTATGGTTCGGATATGCGAAGAGCTCACCCTCAGTTGTGATGGAACAGACTGAGGGGAGAAGACGAAGCAAGAAGGTCTATATACAATGGTTCGTATTCCAGTCGTTCAACTCCGCTGCCGTAGGCTTATCATGTCGGCACTAACAGAATAAGGCCCGACTGATCATGATCAGTGCTGTCCAAATATGAATAAAATAATCTCGACGGCGTATTTTATTCTAATCATATTATATTCTCTATCCGCCCCGAGATATTTAATGATAGCATTATTGTATTCATATTGTATTCATATGTATTCGTATCTAATCATATTTAATGGATAGAAACATCATCGAGGTACTGAATTCCGTCGCCGAGGCCAAGCTTCAACAACTCCTTCATAATGACAGCGGCGGAAGCAGTCTCTGCAGTCATTGAAGAGCATGAATCGGAAAGTGTGTGTTTGCTACTAGAAAACAGGCGCTCGACAGCGACACTGACGGTGGGAATAGCAAGAACATCACGAGCAATGCACGACAGGATAGGAAATGTCGTCTCGTGTTGCTGCGAAGACAACAGTCAGACATTTTTGTTAGGAATTATGTGAGAAGGTTACTCACCTTCCACCACTGAAGCGGATTGGTCATTTGTTCAGGTGAACAAGGGTAGAGACCACTTAAATAGATGTCTACTTCTTTCTGCGCTGTAGAGGAACCACCACTAGACATGGTCAAAGCTGCAATGAGGGCAGACTTCGATGGTGAGGCTGGGGCTGATGCAGGAGTAGCGGCTGATTTTCTTATAGTGCCGTCGTCGGTCTCATAAGTCCCATAAAGGTGTTCGAGCAAGATCTGAGCACGACTGCCGAGATTCCCAGTAGGCCATAAGTTCTTGTCTTCGAAGTATGCAACTCGTATGCATGGATGCAAAACTAGTACTAGGATGAGCTTGATGACACGTAAGACAATAAAAACACTTACCGGCACCTAGCAAAGGGTAATCAGATTCCAAGGCTTTGTCCATGTGGTGCCAAAGCTTCTCAAGGCCAGCTTGCAAAGCCTGTGCGAGTCCATATGCTCGCCACTTCTTCAGAACTGAACCCTGATAGGACAACTATAAATGATCCAGTCCAAGTGAACGATGGTAGTAAACATACACTTCATAGATTAGACTTAACAATGCTTCTACCCAAGCTTGTACAAGAGTCAGGCCATTGTTTGCTTCAATCCCAGGAACTCGAGCAAAATGTGACGTAAAGCTGTGGGCAAGTTGTAAGCCGTACTTGCCACATACAATGAGCTTCTTTTTCTCGTCATCATTACGTTGAAAGGCTCATTCCCATGAGCGATTGAAAGAGTAAAATGGCCCCTCTTCCTCATCAACTCCAAAATCACAAAGATGCATAGCAAGAGGGCCATCTTCTGTTCCTTCTGGCATAGTCAATGGCAGGCCTGTAATTGCATGTTGAAGGTCAAGAAGTAACCGTGAAAGCTGATCCACGCTGCCAAATATGGCCATGTTTGTGATTCGAAGCGCAGTCAGACTCACAGCATTCCACTTACAGATTTTGGTGGGTGGGAAATCTTTAGATAAACTGTACAGTTCATCCCCGACACTTATGCATAATGCATTTCGTTCATGGGCTATCCAATACATATGTTAGTACCGTATTCAGAATATGGATAAATACACCAACCATAATGTATTGTATTCATAATATATTGTAACATATTCACTCGTATTCCTCAGGACCGAGAATACAGGGCCAAGGTATTATATTCAGAGTATTCGAATATATTCATAATAATATTCAATCATATTCTATATTGTGGCCAGCACTGATCATGATAGCCTAACCCAGAAACCGTGTTTGAAACTGAAGACTTTTCCAAATCCTACAGAATGTCATGCACTAGAACGGTACCGTACAAATGAATTATTTCACGCATAATAGTACTAACTTCATAAAGAAGCAAAACGAGGAAGGAAGCGAGGAGATGGCGTGAGGCTGTCCCAACCAATTGGCAAAATAGTTCACTACTTCATAGAAGAAGATGGTCAAACACCTCATAAAACCATCCGCCAAGTTGAAGGAGGAATATGGCCTTCTTCATAACTGAGCACATACAGGCGCAGGATTCCGAGTTACGATGCGACCTGACTCTCCCAGTGTTTACACCCGAAGTTAAGAGAATGGGCGGCCAGAGTCGAGTTTACCTCGGCGATCCGACATCGACTTTCTCATACCCTGGCAGTGCACGGTGGTCACTGTTCTTGCGCGTTGGTGCTGCCTTCTTTGCAGGATTCTTTGTATGTCTGGCTGTGGTTGCGCAATATGTCTCATCAAACCAATCATGCTTGTCATTTTCACTTTTCACTGCTTTACTGCCTACGCACGTGGGAGCACCCGAATGGCATGAATACCCTCTGGCCGAGCCCACCAACGTGTTTCCCTCCATGTTTCCCTCCAAGTATGTTTCTCTCCAGCTGCCGTTGTTTTCAAGATTGGAGCTGTAGTTGTGTAGTGTTGGCCATCCAGGTCCAACACAAGCAGGTGCCGAGCCTGGTGTAGCTGCTACAGCTCCTTCCTATCCTTTGCATTCTGGTGTAGTGCACCTTGTATCCCCTACACGTTTTTCTCAGGACAATGCGAAGGCCAGAACGAAGGACTTCAATATTTTCCGTAGCTGGGGAAGCTTATCTCCATGGTACTCCATCCAACGTGGAAAATTTGGTATTGATTCTGGTCCAGAAGCCCCCGATACCTGCAATATCACTGGCGTCCATCTTCTACATCGTCACGGTGCACGATACCCAGCTGACTACTGTGAGTCGATCACATCTAGATTTTAAGTAGCTTCTGAGAGAGGGTTTGTGCAATAGCTAGCGGTACTGGGCCGGGTAGGTTTGCCTCGAAGTTAAACAGGAATGCAGAAAATGTCACAGCTACTGGGCTTCTTTCATTTTTGGACGACTGGTGAGGTAGCCTAGAAAATGAACAAGGTAGCTGATGTCTGATCCCATTTCCACAGGACATACAAGTTAGTAAGCGAAGGTAATGGCTGTACGTTAACAGACAGCAGCTCCAATGCTCAATTATTGTCAGGATTGACGCCTTTTGGGAGGTCTCAGTTGTGTAAGAGAATTATTATGTCTTATAGCAGCAGATTGTGATATTCATATAGATGATCTTGGCGTGTCGATGCGCATGAGATACGGGTTTCTTCTAAAGGTTTATTTTATGTCTCCCTGCTTTGTTCTTCGATTTGACTATATCATTCAGAATTTCAGCGAAACAAATACGTTGCCTGTGTTCAGAACGGCATCCAAGTAAGTATTTCAAGAGTCAATAATTCGCATCCTGAAGATGACGTATGAAGAACTCGGGTGTTAAACTCTGCGCAAAATTTTGCTCTTGGATTTTTTTGGTTACCCTCTCGAGGGCCAGTATCAACAACAGATCATGATCAAGGCCAAAGGTGTAAGTCATCTGAACTATTCTAAGATACCTGACTAACAATGCGTGCATGTCAGTTAAACAATACTCTTGCCCCTCAACGATCTTGTACCAATAGTGACAATCCCAATCGGGGCTACCGCAGCCAACCACATGTTAATGCGTGGAAAGCAGTGTATCTCAGGGATACCGTTCTGCATTTGCAGCAATACTTCGATGGGTTTGTATTGGATGTTGAAGATGTTTATGCCATGCAAGAATTGTGCGCGTATGAGTCGGTCGCTCTTGGTTATTCCAAGTTCTGCGAACTCTTCACAGAGAAGGAGTGGGAAGGCTTCGATTATTCGTGAGAGATCTTTTCTATACTGTTTGCACGCCGCTGATCTTGACCAGACATGATCTTAACTTTTGGTGCATCCTTTCCTTCGCTTGCCACTGAAAGTCGAAAATTCTGACAAAATATATAGGTACAATGTGGCTTGGGGCTCACCTGTTGGTAGGGCAGAAGGAATTGGCTATGTGCAAGAGCTCGTGTCTCGTCTCACTCAGACGCCGATTGAAACGCACAATAGTTCCACCAATGCGACACTTCATAACACTGTCACTTTCCCCTTTGGACACAGCCTTTATGTGGATGCAACACATAAAACTGTGGTATTAAGTGGTCAGCTTGTTGTTAGTTTTGAGCTTGGGAAACGTCCTGATCTTCGTTCATTGACAGTCCTTACCGCATTGAACCTTTCGAGCTTTGCGGCAATGCGACCATTGCCCAGCGATCATATTCCAGAATATCGCATGTTTAGGACAAGAGAGCTTGCTCCATTCGCAAACAATGTACAGTTCCAGCATAAGTAATCCCACGATCCTTCTAAATTACTTCTGATTTTTTTTTCATCCTCAGTCCTATCGTGCTCTACGGAACACGACCCACAAATTCGTGTGATCGTTAATGACGGTGTTGCACCGCTGACGAATCTAAAAGGGTGTCAAGATCATCCAGATGGGATGTGCTCGATCCATGCTTTGTTGACGCGCAGAAAGAGAACATTCGGAATACGGACTGGGACTTTGCTTGTAATGCCGATTTGACGATCCCTGATGGATGGGAAACTACCACGGGCTACCCTCCTCTTTAGATTGTTGGGGCAACTCAACCTCGCGTTAGGGTGCACCCCATGCAGCCTGCGTTGGGTCAAATTTATTACTCAGGTCACTGTCTCGCGAGGTATAATCTGCATAGAGAATTTTCCATCTCCATCTTGTGTCTGTACCTGCTAGTATGTTTTACTAAATGTTGGCGTCTAAATCATGTTGTCTGTGCATGGTACCTGTGTTAGTTATCCCATTTTGATTTATCTCTATCCACATGTCTGACTCACTGAGACTCCTCGGAGACTTGCAGAGATGAAATGGATTGAACAATTTGAACATATTGCAGGCTCCGCGACTGACAATCAAAAGTAAATGGTGTAACTCTGGTACCTCAGTATCTGGTGTGGTTGAGGGTATCTTAATTAAGCTCCGTGTTCCGCTCTCCCCATGGCGCGGGATACACAATACAAGGCATGTATTTGTGGCTAATTCATGTTGTGTACTGATGAGAAATGACACAAGAAGTACTGTGGTTGGCCAGCAGTGTACATAAAAGAAGTGATGAATCTGGATTCCAAAGAGTGCCAAAATTTCAGGCCAGACTGGAATTTATATTTTGTGGGTGTACAAATGACATCATAGTGACTCGGAGTCTGTACACTTGTTCAATAACTTGGAATGCATGAATCGAAGTGAACTTGCATTTCTGCTGTATACCTAAGCCTTCTCAATGTATCATGCTGCTCCTGAAAGCTGAAAAACCTTGCAACACTGCCAACACACTGCTTAAATAGCTAGATAATGTGGGCACCAATCAGTAAAACTAAAACAGCCTGTACAGAGCCTCTAGTGTTGCCATGGCTCTGGCTTATTACTGGTTTGAGCCGTGGACCGAACCATGAGATAACACATGACTTTAGCTTATATAATTTACAGTTCGGCTTGGCTCAAATGCCGACAGTTAATTGGGTTTAATTTTATTTATACTAAGCTAATGGGTCGCGTGATTCTCAGTGTCATTGCGAACGACATGAACCTTGTTTGAGTTTGACTCAAATATTCTCCACTTAGTGGGCATGATTTGAGCTGGTTGTTGGCAGCCGCGACCAGTGTGTTTTCACATGTTGGGGATTTGTTAATCCCTGTTTCATGCTCCATTACTCCTATAGTGGAGTAGGGCTTGCTTAGCGGGCGACTCAGGTTAGCTTTGGTTTGTCCTCTTTCTAACCTTTCCTGTTGCTTCGCTAGGTGAGCTATTTGTTAGATTGTGTTGTATACCTCTTTCTAACCTTTCATGTCACTTTGCCAGTTAGTTTTTGAGCAATCTCACAACTTCGTTATCATCAGAATTCTTCTTCATGTCTGAAAATGGAGAAACCTCTCAAACAGCTACCTCAACAGAACAAACCACAGAATGTTCCACAGATCTCAACTGCATTGAACAATGCAACGAGCTCATTAATCAACATCGACTTGGACACAGTGGCAAAGCCATCACCATACTTGATATCAGAGAAAGTCTTCTCCAGTCCCCCGCTGTTAGGAGTGGACGGAACATTAATGAAGCCCTTGATGTCTTCATTGGAATGCTCGACAGTATCAATGCTTCCAGAGCACAAGCTTCAGAACAAGGACACCAAAGTAGCGGGACTTTCGAGGAAGAGGAAACTCATCGAGAGGATAGGGGAAGCGACAATGTTGAAGAAACAGAAGTGGGACGAAAGCAGACCAGAGTTGTCACTGATTCAGAGGATGAAGATGAACCCAGTTCAAAGCAAGCCAAGACTGTTGATTCCAGCAAATTTCCCTAGACTGAAAGACGGACAACAGCGCTTGCCTCTTTACCTCAGGATATCAGAGAAACCTATCAACAACTCGAAAACTTTGCCACTGATCCAAAAGGTGTTGTCAATGACATCCTGTCAACTCCAGGGTGCCCACCCTTCCCACCTAGTGAATGGCTCAACATTGTTCATTGGAAGTATGTTGACCTCGCCAAAGTCCTCGACTCAGCTCACATGACTGAGCTGGATCCAAAAAAGACCCATGTCATTGACAACAAGATTGAGCTTGCCTTGCGAGTCTTGAAGTCATCAGCAGGAATCAAAACATCCTCTGACCATAATATCGCCTTCTCCATGTATATTGAAGCAATCTCCTTTGTCTTCCCTCAGTGAAGGGATGAATTCACACAATATAACACCTACCTTAGTCGGCTCTTCCATGCCATGGAAATCCACCTCCACTCCTGCGTCATTGAATTTGACTGATCCATTAGAAACCAAGTGGCCATGCAAAGAAACCTACGCCTCACTGATTATTCCCAATTTGAGCACCTCAGAACGACCTTCCTCACCTCCTTTGGCATTGGTGCCAATTCCACCTCATCTGCATCTAGTTCCAGGGGAAGATCAAATTGGAGGGATGGATATGGAGGAAGGGATGATCCCTGTCATAAATGGAATAGAAGAACCTGCCAGAAATCAGATGGTGAATGTAGGTTCTCTCACTACTATGATTGGAGAGGATGTTGTGGCCCCCATTGAAAATCGGAATGCCCGGATAAAGGAGGGGCTAAATGAGAGTATCGTGCAGGGACAAAGATTTAGGCACAAAGGAGTTTGGGGAAGTGGAATCTCCTGCTGTAGCCATACTGCCCTCTGGACAGAGACTGTGGTTCCAATGCCTCAGCCACCTGCATGTGAGTTCTTGAACCATGGAGCTTTGGATACCATCCAGCGCCATCCCTCTTTGTTTAGAGTCTCTACGCCTATTAAAGTTGACGTTTTCGAATCTCTACTCTTGGACCATCCAAACCAACCTTTTGTTTGTTCGGTCTGCACTGGACTTAGAGAAGGTTTTTGGCCTTTTGCCGATTCTCATCCTGAGGAATGGCCGCTCATCTATGACAACTCTGATCGACCTCCCAAGACTGAGGATGAAAAAGAGTTTCTATGCGCGCAGATTGAGAAGGAGGTTGAAGTTGGACATTACTCTCAGGCATTTGGACCAGATCTGCTTCCTGGCATGTATAGCATGCCTATCCATGCTGTACCAAAACCAGGAACTAACAAGCATTGACTGGTTACCGATCATAGTGCTGGGAAACATGCCCTTAATGCCATGATCTCTCATGATGACATTGCTGGCGTCACTTTGGATAATGTGCATGATTTGGCTAATGGTCTGCAGGTGTTTAAACACTGGAGACCTCATGCTAAACTTAATCTTTGGAAGGTAGACGTGTTGGAAGCTTACTGACATATGCCTATGCACCCATTGTGGCAGATAAAGCAAATCGTGAGTTTTCAAGGTCGTCGATATGTTGATCAAAGAAACATGTTTGGAGGTCGAGCTTCTCAGCGGATCTATCACATGTTCATGTCTCTAGTCATATGGATCGTGATCTTCAAGATTCTTATTAATTTCCTGTACATCTACGTCGACGACTCTTTCTTGTTTGAAGATAAACGCAGTCTTGAGCTTTATGCTCTGTACAGGAAACTCCTTCCATCGAATCTTGTCAAGCTTCTTCGACTCTGGGATGCTATCAGTCTACCTCATGAAGAGCGAAAACAGATCTTTGGCCTCAAACTTCCTATTATCAGTTTTGATGTTGACCCTAACTTAATGTGCGCCCGCATGTCGGTTGACTCTTGTACTCGTCTTATTCAAGAGTTGGTTGATTTTGCACAATGAGGGTCATGAAGGTCTCTTCATGATTTTTCAGCATTTAGCCAGCTGGCTGAACTGGGCTCTCAATGTCTATCCACTGCTTAGGCCTGGATTATTGGCTCTCTACGCTAAGACCTTGGGCAAACCAGTTTCAAAAGCTCTTATTTGGGTTAATTGGGATGTCATTTGAGGATTAACTTGGGTCATACATCATCTTCATTCTGCCGAAGGCGTCTTCTTCTTCAAATCTGTCTCATGGAACTTTGCGTATCTTCCAGATGATGTGTTGAAAGTTTACACCGATTCATCCGGGGTTGGCTTTGTATTGATTCCCTTCCCTCAATATAGGTTTCCAGTCACCCTTGCCTGGGTCAGCACTGATTGGAACTATTTTTTATCATGAAGCCTTAGCTGTTACAGGAGCTTTACTTGATTCTGTTGTGCATCTTCGTCCTAATTAGCAAGTCGCTATATTCACCGACAATCTTAACACAGTGTCCATGTTCAATTCTCTCGCAGCCTTACCTCCTTATAACTGGCTCCTTATGGCTTCTGTAGATGCCATCCTTGCGGCTCAGGTCGATTTTCGAGTGTTCTTCATCTCTGGCATTGACAACGTGGTGGCTGATCACTTGTCTTGTTGGAAAAACACTGAAGTGCAGTCTGCCTCTCCTGGATTGATAATCCATCCTTTTTCACCCCCTCAGAATACACTGGGGGCAGCTGAAAAATGATTACTATATCATCTCAGGCCAGGCAGCCTTTACGGGATGCTTGGTCGTTGGAGCACTTTATCCATGAGTGCACAATCTTGTTAGGTTTGGTCTTGGATAACAGTACTTGCCGGGCATATTCCTCGCACTGAAACTCCTATCTCACCTTCTGTAATCAACATCATCTACCAATCGATCCTACTCCTGACATGCTTTCATACTATGTGACATTTATGTTGCATCATAGTCAGCCTCGCTCTGTCAAAGCCTACCTCTCGGGAATAGTCAACCAACTCGAGTCCCATTTCCCTCATGTGCATCAGTCTCGGCACTCTACCCTTGTAAAACATACTTTGCAAGGAGCACTTCGAAGTCTTGGCCGCCCCATCATATGCAAACAGCCTATTATTCGTGATGATTTAGCTCGCGTATTGCACATTTTACCACATCCTTTGACTCACAATGACTTATTGTGGGTTACTCAACTTCATTGTGGTTTCTACAGTCTTCTTTGTTTAGGAGAATTAGTAGCGGCTGACAACCGTTTGATGAGAGACTTTATGAAGTTCTCTCTTCGTACCTCAGTCTGTGTTTCAGACACTGACTTTGGTTTTCTGATTCAGCAGGACAAGATGGACATGTGGTACAAAGGAAATAAGGTGTTGATCCAACAGGTGCTAGTTGGTTCTGACCCTCTTCCTCTCTTTATGCATTTCCTTGCCTCTTGTGACTCAAAATTTCCATTACATCCTTACCTTTGGTTGAGGAGTGATGGCAGTCCGCCTACATGTTCTTGGTTCATCCAAAAGCTTCGGATGTTTTTTCCCGACTTAATTTCAAGGCATTCTATGCAGGCAGGAGGTGCAACTTCTCTGGCGGCAGCTGGAGTTTCTCCAGAACATATCCATGCTGTAGGACACTGGAATTTGGGGATGTGGGAGCACTATGTGTGTAAAAAATCCGACGCTGTTGCAAGCATTCTTTTTTCATGGTCATACCATGCACGACCCACCTTTTGCAAATGTGTAGTTCTGTTCCATGCATATCGAGCCCCTTCAGTGACAAATCCCGTATTATACGGGTCACCCGACCTACATAATATCCCGTGTAATACGGGCCAGCGGATTATGGGCCGATGTTATGTATATACCCGATGTTGACGGGTGGGCCGGGAGGAATATTATTTCCGATGGAGACGGGTGGGCCCATCTATGCTGATGTTATATATATCATCGATGATAGCAGATGGGCCGGGAGAAATATTATTATGGAGATGGGTGGGCCCATGTGGGTAATATGTAGAGTAGGATTGACATATATTATAGACCTGAGGAGAGATGTATAGCAAATAGTATTATATAGACGGGTGGGCCGACGTATCAGTATTATTTTGTAGACAGATGGGCCGAGGGAGCGGTGAAATATTTATTAGATAGACGGGTGGGCCGACGTAGGGAAATATTAGATAGACGGGTGAGCCAAGGGTGGGGTGAATTATTTGTTACATAGACGGGTGGGCCGATGTGGGGTAATATTAGATAGACGGGTGGGCCGAGGGTGAGGTGAATTATTTATTACATAGACAGGTGGGCCGACGTGGGGTCATATTAGATAGACGGGTGGGCCGAAGTGCAGAATTTTACATAGACGGGTGGGCCGACATCGGGTAATATCAAGTACCAAGTACTAAAACCCAAAACCCAAAACCCAAAACCTGAAACCTGAAACCCGAGCCCTGAACACCCAGACTCGGGACTCAAGAGACTCAAAACTCAAAATTCAAAACCCAACTGGAAAGTCATACATTTTTACGAGTTAAGAAAATTCAAATTTAAGATGATATACATTTTTGTCATCTGGAAATACCGAGTACCGAGTACCGAGACCTGATACCCAAGACCCGAGATTCGGCACTCGGTAGTCAGTGAAATGAGTACAGAAATACATAAGATACTACACATTAGTTTCAAATTTTGACTTGTGAATCACAAGTCTTGAGTCTCAAGACTCGAATCACTGAGTACTGACTACCAAGTACCAAGTACCGAGTGCTGAGTGCCGAGTGCTGAGTGCTGAGTGCCGAGTGCCGAGTGCTGAGTGCTGAGTGCCGAGTGCCGAGTGCTGAGTGCCGAGTGCCGAGTGCCGAGTGCCGAGTGCCGAGTGCCGAGTGCCAAGTGCCAAGTGCCGAGTGCCAAGTGCCAAGTGCCCTGAGGCTTCCGGGTATTAAAACACAGATAGCCCTCGCTCTCAGGGGGTCATCAGAATTTAGATCACCTCAAACAGATGTGATTTGGGTGAGATATGAGCAAAATACTATATACCGGGTGAATTTCAGCATTGGAAGTTTGATGCTTTCGATGTTTTTGATGTCGGGTCTTGATGCTTTCGGGCATTAACATGTAGATAGCCCTCAATCTCAGGGGTGTGGCAAAATTTAGATTGTCTGAAACAGATATAATTTGAGTGAGATATATGCAAAATACCACACACTGACTACCGAGAGCTGAGTACCAAGTGCCGAGTGCCGAGTGCTGAGTGCCGAGTTCCGAGTTCCGAGTTCCGAGTGCCAAGTACCCCCGATGCTTTCGGGTATTAACACCCAGATAGCCCACGCTCTCAGGTGCCTGTCAGAATTTAGATCATCTCAAATGGATGTGATTTGAGTGAGATATGAGCAAAATACTATATACCAGTTGAATTTTGGCATCAGAAGTTCGATGCTTTCGATGTTTTTGATGTCGGCTCTCGATGCTTTCAGGCATTGACATGCAGATAGCCCTAGATCTCAGGGATTCATCAGAATTTAGATAGTCTTAAATAGATATGATTTGAGTGAGATATATGCACAATCCAAGATACAGGGTGAATGAGTCCCAAGTGTTGAGTGCCAAGTGCTCAGTTCTGAGTTCCGAGTGCCGAGTGCTGAGTGCCGAGTGCTGAGTGCCCCGATGCGTTCGGGCATTCAATCACTGTCAGGAGGTGTTCCCTCATCCACCTCAGTGCCATCAGTGTTGCAATCAAGCTTTCTGCCGTGTGCTGAGTGCCGAGTGCCAAGTTCTGAGTTTCGAGTGCCCCGATGCTTTCGGGTATTAACACCCAGATAGCCCTCGCTCTCAGGGGCCTGTCAGAATTTAGATCATCTCAAACAGATGTGATTTGAGTGAGATATGAGCAAAATACTATATACCGGGTGAATTTCAGCATTGGAAGTTTGATGCTTTCGATGTTTTTGATGTCGGGTCTTGATGCTTTCGGGCATTAACATGTAGATAGCCCTCGATCTCAGGGGTGTGGCAAAATTTAGATTGTCTGAAACAGATATAATTTGAGTGAGATATATGCAAAATACCACACACTGACTACCGAGTGCTGAGTACCAAGTGCCAAGTGCAGAGAACTGAGTTCCGAGTTCCGAGTGCTGAGTGCTGAGTGCCGAGTGACCCGATGCTTTCGGGTATTAAAAGCCCTCGCTCTCATGGGCCCGTCAGAATTTAGATCATCTCAAACGGATGTGATTTGAGTGAGATATGAACAAAATACTATATACCGGGTGAATTTTGGCATCAGAAGTTCAATGCTTTCGATGTTTTTGATGTCTGGTCTTGATGCTTTCGAGCATTAATATGTAGATAGCCCTTGATTTCAGGGGTGTGGCAGAACTCACATTGTCTCAAACAGATATAATTTGAGTGAGATATTTGCAAAATACTATGTATATACTGACTACCGAGTGCTGAGTGCCGAGTTCTGAGTTCTGAGTTCCGAGTGCCAAGTGCCGAGTGCCGAGTTCCGAGTGCCCCGATGCTTTCGGGTATTAACACCCAGATCGCCCTCACTCTCAAGGGCCTGTCAGAATTTAGATCATCTCAAACGGATGTGATTTGAGCAAGATATGAACAAAATACTATATACCGGTGTAGAGACTCGATCCTGAGTAGCCTCACAATGGCATATATTGCACTGTAGGTCGAGTCTACAATACTATGCATGCAACGCGACACTAGCGCGATAAACGCGACGTTCGCACGACGCGTGCGACATAGGCGACACTTTCGCGACATAGGCGACACTTGCGCGACTTGCGCGCGCTTTAGGCGAATTTTCCTGCGCCTAAGCGCTATAGGGCGCCTGACTTCCCACTGTGTTTTCCCATGTCCAACCAAGTTCCCAGGTATGCATTTCTCCATTTATCATTTATTTCAACATCGTACCATGTTTATTTTCACTTGGTACACATTTTTCATTACACATTTTTTTTACTTTACACAACACACATTACCACGGACCACCATGATCATAGACAGTCACCATCTCCGAGTTTTTATTATGTTTTGAATAAATCATCGCAAGCCCTAGTAGCAGTTAGCTCTAGTGGCCATATCCGCATCAGTTGTCTTATCAGCGTCTCAGTACACGTCTTAACATCTCACTATCGCTCGCATACCGCTTTCACCCAGTTCCGCTTTTCGACGCGCGACTATCCCGCGCTTCGCGCGCCTATAGCGCCTTTGTTCCCGCGCTTTCGCCTTATCACGCGCTTTGCGCATTCCCCCTAGAGTTGACCAGTGGATATTTGCTTTCTCCGCTTCCCCTAAGGGACGAACATATCGCACTCATATTTTCCTCCCTTCAACAATTATATCAGCTGCACCCTCAGCTGAGTTGAAGATCCTTCATCGGTAGTCGGGACTCAATGGTCGATTGTCGGGATTTGATAGTCAGGGCTCGGATATTGGTACACTTCACTTGATTTTCGGTAGTTGGAACTTGGCATTTGGCATTTGGTAGGCTTGGATGATGTTGGCTTTCAAAGATCTATTATCATATATTGCTCAATGAAATACCAGACGATCAGAAGTGTGCTGGACATCACATATTCATTTGTCGAGACCCAAGTCTCAGAACTCGGTACACTTCGCTCGAGTTTCCACTTCACCCCTTTGCAAGGCTCCATGCCATACTACATCATTAGATGACTTTGAATTATTACCTCCATGATATACAACTAGCTGAGCTCCATCATGTCTACAATTATCATTCTCCTGGGCCCACCCGTTTATATTATATACCCCTACGTCGGCCTACCCGTCTATGCAATATATGTCTACCATTGGCCCACCCGTATATAATAAATCTTTCACCGCTCCCTCGGCCCACTCGTCTACAAAATAATACCAATACGTCGGCCCACCCGTCTACAAAATAATATTAATTCGTCGGCCCACCCGTCTAATATGATATATATCTGGGCCCACCTGTCTATGTGATAACAAGCACCCTTGATATACCCGGCTATTTGATACATATCTACCTTGGTATACCCATCTACATAATATCCAACTACCTCGGCCGATCCGTCTATTGAAAATTCATGTCCATCGGCCCACCCATCTACTTTACATATTCCCCACCTGGGCCAACCCGTCTCCATCGGGAATAATAACACTCCCAGCCCATCCGTCACAGTCGAGGATATATCTACCTTCGGCCCATGGTCCGCTGGCCCGTATCATACGGGATATTATGCACGTCCGTTCACTCGTATAATACGGAGATATGTTACTGCAATATGTGGCATATCTGTATTTATATCTCTTTATTTTTCTTTCTTTTCTTTTCTGTTATCCCTCCCATATCCCTCCCCATTTAATAGTCATTATAGCGGCCGTTCCTTCCATTTCCTTTAGTTTTTCGTTTGTCTGGGGCTCAGATATGTACTTATCTGTGACATCATACTATTAGTCATCATTAACAGCTGGCTCCTCGGCATGTTGAGGAGCCAATTTTGGCTTCACCGGTGTTTGTATGCCTCCCTAAATCCTGCGAGGCCCGTCAGGTCAATTTAAGGCTTAGAACCAGCTTAAATATATATTGACAAAAATGTATTAGAAATTAGAGTTATCACTCAAGAGCCAAAAATGGTGTTCATTGCACAAACTCTGCATCTACAACTAATGGACAACTAGTAATAATTCCCCAAGATGATGTGAGTGATTCTTTTAACATTTGATGAAAACTAAAATAAAGGTTAGCTATACGTCAGTGCTATTCATGCACAAAATTGCGAGAGCAAGCCAGGTTACAGAAGGCTGAGGAGTGCTGCATGCAAAGAATCCAAAGAGAAGCTGAGGGACAACGAAGAGCTGAGATGGCTGCTCAAAGGCAAACAGGAGGGGAAAGAGTGCAAACACCAAGGAGATCGAGGTGGCCATGTTGGTTATTGAAAATGCTAGGTCACGATGGGCAGGAGTAGATGTCGAAATTGCATGGATGATTGAACTGTTACATTACATTTTATCAATAAGTGTTAAACTTATGTGCAGGGTATGTACTATGGATGCCTATGGGGGTGAGTGTGTTCACATGCTGTGAACAAACGGTGGCCAATGCCGGGTGGGCAATGACTTTGAGCAGCATGGCTTGAACTCAAAGAAGGGTCGACACACTTGCACCTGTAGACGGTGGGGAACAATTTCGATCAACATGACTATTAACATACTCACAGCTGTGAACAATGGGAAATGACTTCAAGCAGCATGGCTCGAAGTCAAAGGAGGATCGATACACCCACAGACTGTGAACGGTGGGCAATGACTTCTATCAGTATGGCTCAAGCACAAAGTAGGATCGACACACTTGCACCTGCAGACAGTCGGGAATGATTTTGATCGACATAGAAGGAGGATTGACACTTGCATCTGTGGACAGTGGGGAATGACTTCAATCAGCATAGCTCAAAGTTAAAGGAGGATCAACACACCCACAGACTGCAAATGGTAGGCAATGACTTCTATCAGTATGGTTTGAGCATGAAGTAGGATCGACACACTCACAGCTGCAAAGGCAGATAATGACTTCGAGCAGCATGGCTCGAGCTCAAAGACACTCAGCTACAAAAACTCCTTGTTGGTATTAGTGGAAGCAGGTACATTGACATAAACTTCAATCTGCAGGAAAGGACATTAGTATGTGTGTTCAGATGATATAGGTGCAAATTAGCTGATACTTAATCCATCTCAATGGTCACACATCCTCACCATCCTCGATGCTATCTGCAACCTGTTTTGTTTAGAGACGACAACCAAAGAGTACCTTGGGAAATGGACTATGTCATGTCAGCTGTATGGGATACATCAGGAAGATGCATTCAAGAGAAGAAATAATTTAAAAATTGAAGTCAATCTAATGATGAACACGATGCTGGAAAGATAATAAAAAGGACAACCACTAAGACAAGGTAGTGGTAAGCAAGAAGCAAGAAACAAAAGACCAGAACCGACAAAGATGAGAATGATCAATGTAATATGCCATAGATGATAGCAGTATCTTCAATGTCATCACACTCCTGGACTGCAATAGCATTGAGAAGAGCATCATGTACAGAACTGTCGTGTTAAGAGTGAAAAACCCATTGGAGTTGGATGCTGTATCATGTAACAGTATATATTCCATGTCTTGCTGTGAGGCCGCCCATCCTTTGATAAAGTTAAGTCTCTCCTTTTTCAGGATCAACTTAATGATCTGCAATGCTTCCATCAGGACTGGGCTGAGGCGATTCCTTTTCTTGGTGTACATCTCGCTACTCAATGAGAACACCCATTCGCATGGAACAGTGGATGCCTATATCAGGAGGTAGTCCATAGCAACAGTGTAGACAGTTGGAAACATGCTCTGAGATGCCTGGTTAAAAAGCAGTCAAAAGGTATTATGTGAAGTATAAAAGAGGAAGGTGGATAATGATGAAAAAAATGTTATGAGTGAAAACAGGATAGGAAAAGCAAATACAACAGTATGACGAAATGGGTGCACAACATGGATGCATTCAACATTGGAAAGACACCAGGAGGCAGCAGCATGGAAATAGTTTGAGTATAAAACAAACTTGCTACAAAGGTGGCAGCAGGACATTGCTCAGAAGGGGTATCACAACTAGCAATTTGTCAAGACTTACAAGTGTAGTCACCATGAGTTGACCAGGGCCTTGTTCAACACTATCTTATCAGAAACAGCTCAGTGACTCAGATGAAATGAGATTTTGAGATACATATTAAATGTAAGCACCATCAATCAGGTGCAATAAGCAAGTTGATGTGTTTTGATGGCTCAGTGCATTGATGACTGAAATAAAAACAAACAAGCATTGAGAGCTGGTATTAAATGAGAATGGTAACAGCAGATGAGAATAAGCAGGCAAAAACAGATGAGAATGAGAACAATGATGAGTAAGCTAGATCACTAGTGAGTGCAGTGATATGAATCAGAAATTCAACCAAGGCAGTTGAGGGTGAGGCAAGTATAGAGTGCTAGTTGTGGACAATATTGTCAAACTATGAAAATTTACAATGTCATATGCAAAAACAGTGACCATGATTATTGTATCTTGAGAATTTTGTCCAAGTCCAAAACTCAGCATGAGTTAATGTTTAATGTTCAACATCAATGTCTAATGCTAATTCAATTATCTCACATCAAACCTTACTCCTCTCCTCTTCTTTTCAGGACCACACTAGCAATCTCCACTGACATAATCTTACTGTGCAGTATCTGTGCAGGCAGTGCTGTTTGATACTGCTGCTTCTACACTCCACAGATTCCTTATATAGTTTCACTTACCTTGTTACTATAGGCACTGGTTTGGACACTTTTTCATGATTTGAATCTCTGAGCCTGGGACTGCAGATATTAGTGCTTTGATGTCAGCAGTACTGAAGAGCATTTTATATGGTGAATATCACAATGGTTTTGTCTGTTTCATACTCGCCAAATTAGGCTCACCTCTCCAGACTTTCAGTACTTGTGTTCATAGGTACAATCTGGGCTTTGACTAATCTTCCTGTCTCTATCTTCAGTCCCTATCAATTCATATGCATTACAATGAAACGCATCTGTTGAAAATGAATTAGTATGCATGTGCTAGTCTGCATCACCATTCTTCATCATAGATTCTTGCAGCAGCAGTGAGTGTGGTCTCAAATTGTTGATTTACAAGGTAAAACAATAGCATATCTTCACATTATCTTCATCTGAGTCAGAAAGGCCTTTGTTTATGGAGGCCAGAACAATGTGAACAACCTCCATTGCATAGGCAGATTTTTTTGTCTAAAGCTTCTATATTGTTTTTGCCTACAGCAGTCATGGGAATCAATAGCTCTGGTAATGAAGCAACAAAAGTTATCACATGCAAGAGCCTAACTTGGACTGAAATTATATGCAGGCCAAATGAATGAATTGAAGATTACTCATGTACATTTTGGCTGTTCTTTGATCAGTAGGACTCTTGATCATAAGGTGCAGTATTGCTTCCTTAAGAATGTTAAATGATTCCCTAGAAATGTAGCTATTGTTAGCAGGAGTTGGACTTTTTGTGGCCTTGACTATGATAAGTCAAGTTTTGATAGTCAATTTAAGCAAGATGCACTGGCAGCAAATGGTACTCACATAAGAGCCCGTTCAGCAACTGGTGTTTGAGCAAAGTTTGTGTTTATGTATGGGAATGCGTTGGAGCGGCACAGAAGCTGTTTGCAACGGAGTTTCAATAACTATTACCTCCCAATTATGACGACTCCTTGCAAGGTCCAAGGTCGAATCAGCCCTTATCGGTGAAGGCAGATTGTCTCAGCTGCAGCTTCTATTGTCCTTTATACCCAGCTCCAACTCTTCTTGATGACTCAGAAGAAAAGCACGAAACCCAAAGCCCAGTGGAGTGAGGAGGAGGTTGATGTCCTCCTGACCTACCTTCAATCACAGGTGGCAAAGATCGCTGTGACAACTTTCAAAGATGAGACCTTCAATGAAGCAGCACAGAAGATCACAGAACATCATGCTAAAAAGGGACTTCAGAATCAAGGTGCAGCAAAGGACATGGCACAGTGCAGGGGAAAATGGCGATCAGTGCGTCTTTTGTATCATACTCCCTAGTTGAATCACTAACTGATTATTAATACCCCTACAGCTGAAGGAAGTCTACACCGCCATTGACACATATCGCAGGAGTCAATCTGGATGTCACTGGGACAATATCAATGGCGCTAATATTCGGGGGACTCAGAAGCAGAGGAACTCCAGTGGAACCAGTATATCAAAGCTAGCAATTCAAACAAGGTATGTTTGTGGCTCGGGGGGTAGCTGCCTACAACCCAGCTTCCTTGGCCACAACTGCTGCTAATGCCAAGGCCAGTGGATCCTCATCGTTAGCGATACAGCCATCAGAGAGTCTTAGCGCCTCTGGACTTGAAGCCGCTGTTGTGCCGCAAGTCGGATGGGACCAGATCAAGTCAGCTGCTGGAAGTTCCATGAATATGCCCCCTCCCCCCTCTTCTGTCACACCCTCTACTACCAGTAAACGCACACATTCTGATATGGTCTCGTCCGCCAGTGCCACTCAAAGTATGGCATCGCCCATGGCTCCACCCAATGTCGACAAAAAGCCGAGGTTGTCGACGCACAGTAGCAGTAATATCACAAGGAGTCGCAAGAGTTCCAAGGCTGCAAAGGATGCTGCCAGCACTGCCATCTTCATGAACCTCTAAGGTTCCCTCAACCGCCTCACTGACAGCCTTCACATGTCAGCATCCAACACAGATGAAAATGAAACTCGGGTGTCGGAGGAAAGGGTGCAGGCAATGAACTTCATGCAGGAAGAGGATGACATCTCAGATGATGAGCAGATCACACTCATGAATGTATTCTCCAGGAGCCCGTCAATATGTAGCATCTATTTGGCTGCAAAGCCTGAGAAACGGGTCCGCTACTTAAAGCCTGTTCTTGCTCAGGCTGCCAGGGGGGAATTTGGTGTGTTTTAAATTGTTGTTTTTACTCTTGCATGTTACTTTTTTGTCTTCTTACTTGTCCATTTCTCACTTCTTGCATCACGTTACATAGCCGTCACTATTCAATATGCAGTGCATCTTCGTTTGTAGCTCTATGTACATTACAAGTGTTATTCTAGAGATCTGCGTCATTGTCGTCCTTGCTCCCATAATACTCGTCGATGTCCTTGATATCCTCAGGATCCTCGTCAAGGTCTAATGAGTGAGCTACGTCTACTAAATCGTGCTCGTATAGTATGTTCTGATAATCATCCCACATCGCAGTTGCCATGCGATCACGAAACACATTTGCATCTACGTCATCACCGACAATTTCATCGTCATCAGGAACAACATCACTGGGTTGTCCCTGATGGGTAGGATTGTTGTTGAATATAGCCCTGTGAGGGAGAGGTGCTTCATGCGGGTCGTGAATGCGGATATAATTGTGGAGGGTGCATAATGCTGCGGGAATGCGAGCCTGAATTGTTATCTTGTACTCTGGAGATACTAAGAGAATGCGAAAGCACCGCTTCACGACACCAAAACTACACTCGATAACATTATGAGCAGACACGTGACGAAGGTTAAAGAGTCCTTCCTTATTAACAGGTCTAAAAATTGTATTATTAGAGCCACACTACATAGAGAATAAAAGTCGTACCTGACGCTAGCACAACCCCACTCAGCTAGATGGTACCAAACACCATGGTAAGGAACTAAAAGTTGTTGGGATGAGGGGAAACCAAGGTCCGCAAGAAGGTATTTCCCAGGTGGAAGATCCAAGCCATCATGTTTGGCTACACCCCAGAGCCGTGCATCTGTTGCAGACCCTTCCCATCCAGTTAGCATGAAGATAAACTCAAGGTCGAAGTTACAGGCAAAGAGGCAGTTTTGCGATACAAAGCCTTTGCGGTTATAGTATAGATGGCGAGTGGCTGAGGGAGGAAATGTGTGGATGTGGCTCCCGTCGATCACTCCAACAGCATCACAGAAGTACGGCCAACATTTAGGGTTGTCACAAATTGCACTTGAGACTGGTGCATCAGCAGTGGGAAGGTAGACGTACTCCGTGTAAAAAGGGTGGGATGAAAGTATGTCTAGCATCTTGCGGAAGTATCTACAAAAGTGTTAGTATCAGACCGAGTGGGAAATATACTAAGATCGAAATATGTACTTAGAAATTGTGGCATTTGACCACTGGAATCGTTCAGCGACATGCCTGACAGTCAATCCTGTCACACATGTGTAGAGGAATATAGATAGTTAATCTTCAAGTGAGACGTAATGTGAATCACCATGACCAAGGGCGTGAAGGTCTTGTACCAAGTTCTCAAAGACATGGAGATTGATGCCAAGTTCACACTGAATGCAATCTGGGTGGCCGAGAATAAGTTCCATCACCCACTCTTGCCCTGTCAGGGCTGAGGTGTGATATGGCTCAGGATCATCGGGAGTATTGTCCATGAAGACCTGCATTGTAGCAGTAAATAGTACACTGAGGATAAGTGCAACATAACAAATAATGCACTGGTGAAGTGCAACATGGTGAAATTGTGTGGAGTGCGTCTGTGTCTATGGTTGAATGAGCGGAACTACAAGTTGCTGCTGTAGGGCATTCATAGCTTGTTATCACAATCAATGTAATCGCTCACCGATTACTTTCAGACTCAGCTTGAATCTTGGTTACACCGTGCTGATTCGCAAATGCAAACTTTGCTCAAACACTGGTTGCTGAATGGGCTCTAAGTGTGTGGAGTAGTCATAAATAAATCTGGCCAGGCTGATAAGCCCCAGATCACTGGCACATCTGTTAATATCCCTTGCAACAGCATGACAACCAGCCTAAGTGCCACTTGACATACATATATATTAAGATATAACCCAAAATATGTGTAGATACAAGGGCTGATGGGCTTGGTGGTGGGTCCAGCTGCAAGAGATGAAATTTAGAGATGGGAGGGATTGTAGTAGGCAGGATAGGGGGAATAGATGCAGAAATTTCCATGGCAGCAAACCAGTTGATTGATCTTATTGCACTGAGTATAGCAGCTATAATATTTGGTTTGAACTTCTGACACTTTAATATCACCATGTCCATAGAAGGGCCTCATAGGTTCCAGCCAGCAATTTCTCTGTGACTAAGGAGGTTTTTGGCATCAACAATTTCTCAATGAGATTGATCTGCAGTCTGCGGGGTCTTGATGCAGAGTATGAGTTGCTGAAAGACTTGGACCCTGTATGCAACTTGAGGATAGTAATATCATATTGGAAGGCTCCTGGGCTGTCCCTTAATCAGGCCCTTTATGATCATCAGCATGCTATTATTCTCTGACCATGACTTCTCTAACAAGTGGGCCAAAGATATACATAGATTTGCCACTTTCTACTCTTCTGGCTATTGGCCTTGAAGTATCTGAGTCAGAACTGCAGATATGGTAGGAAATTAATGAGATATTTACAGCTGATCCTTGAGAAGTACCCATGTGATTACACAATGTCACGATTAATATCTATTATATCAATATCATCCAATGAAGCCACTAACTCCTGACTTATTACATCAGTAATTCACTGATTACTTATTGAGCATTATTTTACTTAATTGCTCCTGATTTTAATCAACAAGATTTTTGAGTCAACTTAAACATTGCTTTTTCTACTTGTGAGAAAGTGGTTCAAGCATGTAAATAAGTTCATGTGTGAAATTCAAAAAGTTGAATTTAAGTGTTATGAGCAAATACAAAGTCTGAAATGTGATTTCAAAGGAGTGATGACCTATATATTTGTTAACATAAAAATGGCAGAGAACATCATAGGTCTGATGGTGCTGATGTTGTGGAGGAACAAGTTGAGCACCATATACAGGAATAAGGTGTACAGCACGGTAGATTGAATCAATATGAATAATGGAAATATAAGGTGTGTTATTGGCATTATGAGCGGGCTGTACAATCCACATTTCAGTGTCATTGTTTGGCAAGTCTCTGATGGTATCAAACCACCACACAACTGCACATGAGTATACTCTAGCCTTGTAAGTAAATGAAAAAAGACAGTACTTATGCAACATTCATACTCCTCATACCATCAAGATCCGGATTTTTGTTGACAAAGATGCAATAAAACCAAGGGTGCTTGTTTCTCCATATCAGACATGTATGAATATACTCATGGTGCATGCCCCCAATACCACTAGGATCACTTGGTGCAAAAAATCATAAAGTTGATGATGGACTCACTAATGTTGAAGCACCTATGGAGTTAGCTAAAACACCTCATGAATAATATAACACCTGTCTCTGTAAAACCACACTAACACATGCTTTAGAATGTAACCATGCTTACACTGTTGCTGCATTAGCACTTGAATTGACAATCCCACATCTCCTGAATATTCTGCAACACTTTCTCTTTAGTCAACTCAACCCCAATGATTTCTGTGACTCCTCACTTTTTGTCACCAATTTAACAGCAAAATCAATGTTTTCAACTCAGCATATTTGTTATCATTGTCATCCACCATGGTATTGACAGCCTAAGCATTGGCAACCAGACAAACTTGTTCATCTGGTGCTGTGAGATTAAGTGTGTGCAGTCATTTTATTTGAGTATCAGCAAGAGTGCAATGATAGTATAGTATTATACTTACCTACTTTGAGGGTGGCTGCAGAAAGGCATGTACTATTGAGCATCATGCATTGAGTAAAATCAGCATACAATGCTGCAAGTTTGTTGAGGCATTGATTTATGACCAATATCTGGCTAAGTGCCTTATACCAGCTGAAGCACCTCCACAGCTCCTTCACCACTTTGATATGCTTAGCTTCAGTGATTGAAGAGTACAGATCATTTGGGGCCCCAAAAGGTCAAATAAGGAGTAGGTAGTATTAAAGGAAATACTGGCAAGGGAGTGAGAATGTAGGAACCACATTGAGTGTTTGAAAATTTTTCTGGTACTGATAAAATTGGTCAAGTGCCTCTTGTATTTGCTCAAGAGTATTCTCTGTGATTACACTATATCAGACAAGATAACAAACTCAAGAATGTCTAAATTATATCTGCAGGGATATACCCCTTAATGGTGGATAAGTATACTTATAACAATATGTCAGTAAGATATTAGTAGTCTGATACATGAAAAATACCTTAATCAGGGCTTTTGAGTCATCGCATGCCCACTGCTTAAAGCCTCAGCCTTGTGAGAAGTGCCAAAGACCAACAAAGGCTGGAACAGTCATGATTCTAGACAAAACTAATTAGATAGGTATACCTATGACTAAAATGAACCACTTACCTTCAATTGATATGGTCTCTGATGTGATTAGCATCTTTCTTCAAGTGTATCTAGTATAGGTACTTCTCAATCCAATCCACCAGATGATCTTTGAACATCCCTTTAATGAGCTGGTGAAGGTTATTGGGGACAATTAGTTCATGGATATTAGCCCAAGTAAAATTATTTATAAAGGGCTGATATAAAGTGTTAAGGTGTTGTGAAAACATAGTGCAAAAGATAGGGCTTACAATGAGTTCACCAATAATGCCATATTCATTCCATAAGGCATTAAGATACCCTCCTTGACAAGTGCACCTGTATGGTGATGACAGCGCCAAGCAGCTGGCTCATCTAGATTGACACATGAAACAAACATCTGTATCATAATCAGTTTAGGTAGTTGACTAAAAAGATGAACAAGTACATACTTTGGATGTCAACCACATACAATGCACATCAATAAGACTTGCTCCTCATAGTCAGCAATATATGGTCCAAGACCATAGATAGCATGGTGGAAATGTCCATCACTGAAATGTGCAACTTTGTACTTGGTGATACCAGAATGAAGTGTTTCAAGAAATTTGGAGAGCAAGCAGCAAGACAATTGCTAGTAAAACTTTTGGAACCTCACATCACTAGTCACATGCTCCTTTATTGCTATCTCAGATAAGCAAACAGTGCATTTAGGCTCTGTTTGGACAGTGAAATTCAACCTAGAATTCAAAAAGAAATTCAAAATCAGAATTCAACTCAGGTATCATGTGACCTGCTCACATGACCTTCGGCACAGAAAGCTTACATGATGGATCACACTATGAGGAAATGCTTACGTGGCATAGGCCATATCATGATAACAGAGATCTATTGAGAATCCACAGTGTTGCCCTCATCAATATGGAGGGCTATGAGTACTCAGTGCAGAATTGGCACAAAGAAGACCTCCATTGACGCTGAATCTCATTCATCATCACCTGCATTGTTGCACAAGTATACAATCTGTTATTTCTAACTTCCACTCCCTGTATCCCACATCATACATCAATTTTGACCAGTGAAGCATGGATTTATGAGCTCAGTGCAGGTCACCCCAACAGAATCTGTGTCATATCCCATATTCCGGACCTACGTCCAATGATGTTCCCACGCCTTCCGGATGCACGTTCAGACCTCCATACCCTTATTCATGACTCCATATCCTTATCCATGTCTTCAGTCCTCCAGTCCACTATCGGTTCAGATCCATACACCTTTGTACATCCATATATCCATACCTCTGGACCTCTGCAGCTAAGCCTGCTTCATCCACCCTTGATCCTATCGGATCCGAGCTCATTCCATCTCGGACTTTACCTTCCCTAGACTACCAGTGTCATGCATGGTATGGGAACCATACCATGACATACATAGACAGGAAGTAATCACAGGAGAGTATACTAAAGGTATACTTCATTGTATTACAGGCTTGGTTTCATTTATGACAAATTTACTTGTACTTATATTTTCAGTTTGTTGGTTTCCTTCAGTTTCTTTCTCTTTCTTTTCTAAGGCTTATTCAGCCATCAATTTACTCAGTGAGCCACAAATATGTTACTTAGTGTGCCATGTGACTGGCAATATGCTGATTTGTAAGGATCCTTCATGATTTGTCATGCAGTTTCCATATGTTTCTGTCTGTTTCCATGTCTTTCAGACACAGATCCTTCAGTGAGCCATCAGATATGTTTGTAAGCATGTCATGTGACTGGCAATAGGCTGATTTGTAAGGATTTGTCATGATTTGTCATGCTTTGTAATAGTATTTACTATTTATGTATATTAGATTGATAAGCAGCTGATTCAGCACTGCCAAATGGCATGGTTAGTAAGCCAGTGACTTACTAATGCTGTGATGAGTCATGCTTAGTAAGGGGGGCCTCAAAAGGGTATAAAAGGAGCCCATCTTGCACCTAGTAATGATAACTTCCCACTTTCCACTCTTCTCTCAAACCGTGTGAGACCCAGTAAGATTCTGAAAGTGCAGGCCAAATAGGTTGCCTTGAAGTAAGATCTAAGACATTTCTACTACTAGTTATATACTACCTAAACTAGAGGTTGACTATATAACACTGAGAAACTTCATATCACTGAAACCATGAGAAAGACAAGAAGAGGACACGTCAGTAAATCCTCCCAAGAACTCACACATTATCTACCACGAAAACTAGAAAAGTCATAGACCGTGTACTTAAGGACTGGCAAGTAGTCTTATCCCTGTATAGTTGTGTTGTCACTATATACGCATTCCATATAAGACCCTTAAGTAGTAAGACACCGGTCTATATCCATGATCCTTATCCTAGTTCCGTCTTTACCTAGATCTCCGGATCCACTCATCTGACATCCAGACACTTCATCCAATATCTCTAGACCTCCGGATCTGACCTATACTCATATCCAAAGCTCAAACCTTAAATCAGCGTCTATCTCCTTATGGTAATCCCCTTGACTCCAGACTTCGGTTATCTGTGTTTCCGTCTTGCTTATTGATCCTTGTACTCTGTTCATCTCCGAGTTCATTTACTTATGTTCCGCTCATACTTACCAATATGTTTCCACATGCTCATACATAGCATTTGTGTTCAGCTTACTGATCCTCTCGGATCCCTTCCAGTATATAAACCTCTGTACAACTCCTGTAAAGTTTCCTTAGTTCGAATATCATATTAGACTTCACTCATTCTTGTCTTGGACTTTGGTCTGTCTTAGTGTCCTTAGGCCTAGGGAATCCTTCCCTAGGCCGACTTTCTGGTCCTCCAGATTTATCCTTCCATCTACATCCATGCTTAGGGATTGACTCCCTAAGCCAGAGTTTTGCCTTTCCAGCACTTCCTGTCTTTCTGAGACTTCTGTCTACTTCCTGTCAACTCCGTCTCTACTTAAGTGTAGTCTACCTCTGTTTGTTTCTACTCCGGACCTTGTCCATAGTAGCCTTTCTCCTCCTGTCCTAATCCTATCCGCTCCTCCGGTCCTCCTAACCTTTGGACCTTCGGACATCGTAACCTTCGGACGTCATAACCTTTGGACAACGAAACCTTTGGACAACGAAACCTTCGGACAATGTAACCTTCAGATGTTGTACCCTCTGGACGTCTTAACCTTCGGACCTCTGGATGTCCTGTCCTTCGGACCACTCCTCCTATCCTATCCTGCTTTAGACTCTGTCCCTTGCAGCCTATCCTCTATGTGTTTCTATCTAGGGAACTTACCTTGGGAAGTCTTACCTTTGGATCTAATACAGTGGATGAAACTCCTCCAGAGTCTCCTATACTCCTCCGGAAGTTTTTCACACTCATCCGGAAGTCCTCTAGCACTCTACTAGAGTAGCCAGCCTCTGGAAGTCCTTCGGACTTCGTCAGATTCCATCTGGACTCCATTCTGAAATTAAGGGCACGAACTCGGGTAAGGGGCACAGCGCATGAGCTGAGGCCAAGCCCTTCGGATCTGTCAACCCTTGAGCTACGGTCTTAACAATCTGCCACAACCTCAGCATTAATTTAGAAGTATTTGAAGCCTTGGTCTGTATTCTCAAGCAATACGGTATACATCAGTCTCATAATGGTGTCTCTATAGAAGAACAGCTGGGGATATTTTTGTACACTTGTGTGACAGGACTTTCGACTCGCCATCTTGGTGAGCAGTGTGACAATCATATTGGTGCTAGGCATGTATACCTGCATAAGTGTTCAATGGGTGGACCAAAGTTATCCCTCATATTATTCACCACTCCCCTATCAGCAGTCTTCACTTGTCTCAGCCATAACCCTTGTCCGACGCTATTCTGCACTTTCCCGCACTATGTGCGCACATTCCTGCAGCACTACTCATGTTCCCACGACTTATCCTACACTATTCCCGCACTTATAGCACTGTCAGAACTACCAGCAATGTGTTTTAGGCCCATTAGCACATGTCCGCTCTATCTAGCACTTGTTCCTGCGCTTAGCGCTTATCCAGCACACTGTTCTCATGCTCTAGTATCCACTTGGAACGTCGGAATCCATCCATTGTCCATCCTACCTCATTGGTATGTAATTTGCCTTGCCTTGAGTTTGTAACAAGTGCTACAGTCTTATTACATGTACATCCTATTCCTTCTGAGTCTGAGATGGTATAGTTTACTAGTATAAGAAGCCTATGGTGACTACTTTGACATTACTTCCCTTCTACTGTAATTCCTTTCCCTTAGGTTTTACTAGAAGTAGTCACCTGTCACAACCCTTTTAACGAATTAACGCAGGGGCGGAGACTAGGACTCAAACAAAGGTTATCTAACAAAGAAGAAAGGATAGCAGGGACGTCTTAGGATTGCTAGCAGTAAGCTAATACAAAAGAGGTTTGAACTGGAGAACTACTGACTACAATGAGCTACCTATATACATATATTGAAGCGGAGACTGAATCTGAATCTGAACTAACTAGCCAATCATTAAATAGGAAAGGGAATCGTACGATGTTCTAAATATAATTACACTATGATGTCATAGAACGTGTGATAGCAGTGCAAGGGTTCTTGAAGGTTCTAGAGTCATGTGACTTGATTGCTTGAGTAAGGAAGTCGAAATCAGGGATATCGGATATAGAAGTAGTAGGCGCTAACGGAATAGAGAAGTTCGGGTTAGGGTTTGGAAAGGTTATAGGTACAGACGCTGACTGAGCGCTAACAACAGGCGCTTGTGACGGGTGCTTAATGGGTGTCTTACGAGTATTTAGGAAAGAATAATGGTTTGTATTTGGAACTCGTGACATTACCCCCTCTCTAGGATGAGCATCATCGCGAATGTAGGATGGTCGGATGTTTTTCTCTCTCCACTGTTTGAATGCATCCGTATCTAGAATAGATCCAAGAATTCGTTTGGATTTGGCAGCCGTGGGATTCTTCTTATGGAATTCCGCAATGAGAATCGGGGAGTTTTTAACGTTTTCTTCTGGCTCCCATGTCGACTCTTCTATCGGATATCCTTCCCATTTTACTCGGTATTGCACTTTTCCTCGGAACTGTCGGCTATCTAGTACTTCTTCTACGACAAATTCTTCCTGATCGTCAACAATGTCTGGAGGTGGTCGGGTGGGTTGAGAATGAGGGATCATTTGAGATGCGTAATATGGAGTAAGCAATTCTACATGGAAAACCGGGTGAATCTTATAGCTTTCTGGTAATTTCAATTTATAGTTCACTTCGCCGGTCTTCTCTAGTATTTCAAAGGGCCCAAGACGACGATCTGACAGTTTTTGACTTGGACGACGTTGTTTAATATTCTTTGCGTCTAGCCAGACTTTGTCTCCCTTTTGATACTGAGGTGCGTCTTTAACTCCTCGGTCATAGAAGTGTTTCATGCGTTCATTAACCATCTTTAGAGTGTTTTCCGCATCATCTCTTGCTTCTCTCATTTGATCGGCTCTCTCATCGGCAGCGGGAATAAGGGATGTAGAGTTCGGTGATACTGTGAATTCGGGATTATATCCATAAAGGACTTTGAACGGACTATGACCGGTTACTGTGACTGCATTGTTATGTGAAAACTCTGCTATTGGCAGCCAAGATACCCAATCATTTTGTCTATACGAGGTAAACATGCGCAAGTACTGTTCGACTTCTTGGTTTACGCGTTCTGTTTGTCCGTCTGTTCTGGGATGATAGGAGGTCGAGGCAGACCATTTCGTTCCTAATCTTTTCGATACTTGTCCCATAAACTTCGAGATAAACTGTGTTCCTCTATCCGAAATCACTTTCTTTGGTGTACCGTGATGTTTCCATACGTTCTTTAGAAATAGCTCGGCAATTCCTTTCGAGTCTACATCTTTGGTGGTGGGAATGAAATGTGATTGTTTCGAAAATCGATCAACGACAACGAATATACTGTCACATCCTTCACTCTTCGGCAAGTCCACTATCAGGTCACATGAGATCGTTTGCCAAGGTCCTTCTGGAACTTCATTTGGCTGTAAAGGTCCCGTTGGTTTACTGGGGAACACTTTTGTCTGTTTGCATCGATCGCAACCGTCTACGTAATCATGGACATACTTCGTCATTAAAGGCCACCAATAGTTTCTGGAAATTAATTCTAAGGTTTTGGCACGTCCAGGGTGTCCAGCCGGTGGAGAGTCGTGAAACAACTCCAATATCTCTCGGCGGATCTCTTTATCATTTGGAACGTATACCAGTCCTCGGAACAACACCAATCCGTCCTCAACATTCCATTCTTCGATTCCTCTGCGCAATTGTACCGGTGCTACTTTTAGCGTTTCTAGCGCTTTCATTACTTCGGGCTCTCGTTCTGTGCTCTTTCTTATCTTTTTCATGAGCGAACTTTCTCCTTCTATGAGAATTTGGCCTCGTTTAGCAGCTTTGATCTTGAAAAATTCCGGTTTTAACAAAATGCGGTCAGAATTATCGTTTTCTACCCCCCCTCTGTGGTCTTCTCTCCGAGATAGATGGTCGGCTTTGTCATTGACTACACCAGGCTTGTGTTGGAGCGTAAATTCGTACTCCGCCAGGAACAAACTCCATCTGGCTTGCCTTCTTGTCAATTTTTGACTCGTCATAAAGTACTCGAGGTTCTTGTGATCTGTCCAGATCTCCACATGTTGGGGTTTTCCCTGCACATAGTGCCTCCACTCTTCTAACGCACGAATGATTGCTAATAACTCTTTGTCGTGGATGTCGTAATTTCTTTCTGCATCATTCATCGACTTTGAGTAATAAGCCACTGGGTGCCATAGGCCATCTTCCATCAGTTGAGATAGAACTGCTCCTGTTGCGTAATCTGAAGCATCGGTTTCTATTTTCATTTTCTTCTCAACATCTGGCATTACTAAGACGGGAGCTTCTGTAAAACGCTTCTTTAACTCATCGAAGGCGTTTTGCTGTCTCTCTGTCCAATCCCATTTGGCATCTTTTCTTAGCAAATCATTCATTGGTCTGGCAATGTCTGAGAACCCAAGTATAAATCTTCGATAGAAGTTGGCAAAACCCATGAATGCTTGTATTTCTTTTACGCATTTGGGAACAGGCCATTTCAATACTCCTTCTACCTTGACGGGGGTCCATGGACACACTGCCTTTTTCCACAATCAACCCAAGGAACTCGACTTTAGACTGCTCGAAGCTACATTTCTCAGGCTTCAAGAACAGGTCGTTCTCTTTTAATCGTTTGAGTACTTCTCGCACGACTTTCTGGTGTTGCTCTCTACTTCCATTCGTAAAGACCAAGATGTCATCGATATAAACGACCACTGTTTTGCCGTCTATTAAATCTCTGAATATTTCATTCATCATGGTCTGGAAGGTTGCTGGAGAGTTCGTCAACCCAAAATACATTACAGTTGGTTCGTGGTGACCAAAAGGCGTTTTGAAAGCTGCCTTCCATTCGTCTCCTTCTTTCATCCGAATATTATTATACCCCCATTGTACATCCATCTTGGAGTACATCGTGGCACCAGTAAGGGCATCAATCAGGTCTTGAGATCTCGGTAGCGGATACGCGTTTTTAACCGTCTTCTCATTAAGCCTTCTATAGTCCATAACAGGTCTTAGTTTGCCATCTTTTTTGGCCACAAAGAAGAAAGGTGCTGCAACTGGAGATTGTGAATCTCTAATACGTCCTAGTGCAGTCTCGGCTTTTAACCAATCTTTCAAAGTGTCCATTTCCTTCGGTGACAAGGGGTAAGGTTTCGCGTTCGGAGGAAGATCATTGTCGTCCTTAAGATCCACAGCATGATCCCATTTCTTTCTTTCAGGGAATCGTTTGGACTCTTCTTCTGAGAACACTCCCAGGTAATCGTGAAGCCAGTCTGGAACCATTTCTTCCACAGACTTCTTTTTCTTCGTAGCTTCTTCTGCTACCTTCTGCTCCGTGGCAACCGAGGCTTTATATCTAATCCATCTTTCAGGACTATCCTCGTCTTCTACCTCTTCACAGGTCGCCTTCTTCATCTCCATGTCTTCATCGTCATCCTCTTCTGTGGGAATCAGATCCGGAACTACATCTGTCTGTTTTTGTGTTTTTCTGTTTTCTCTATTTTTTTGTCTTTGTTCTTTTTTCGTAATACATTTAAGCGGACATCTAGATAGTGAAAACTGTCCTGCATTCCAGTCTATTTCTGGATTGTGATATCTTAACCAGTCAATGCCGATAATAACGTCATCGTTTCCTAAGTCTGTAACCATGAAGGCTGCTTTGTCTTCTACATGATCACCGATCTTTAGACTTAGTTCGGCGAAATGAGTCATTGATCCAGCGGCATTTAAAGAACCATCTATGTTCTTTACCGGAATAGGCCTTAATAATTTACGGCATATTACATCATTCTTCTTTACAAACTTTTCGTTGATAAATAATGTTGATGCACCGCAGTCCACAAGTGCTTTTACGTCTGCTTGTCGATTCTTTCCTTTCAAGGTAATCGGAATGTAAAAATGCTCTGATTTCGATCGCAAATATACTTCTGTTACATCCGAGAACGTAGATAAGATGGAGAAACGATTGTTCGGGTCCAAGTCCGCAGACTCTAACTCAGACCTCTCTAAAAACCCTTATCTCCTTTGGCTTTCACATAGTCTTTAAACCATTGGGGCATCGAGTCTTCTTTTGGCACTTCAGTAGCCTTCACTTGCGCTTTTGGAGCGCCTTTGCAGTTTCTTGCCATATGGCCTTCTTCACCACAACGGTAGCAGTTGAAAGAACCAGTCTTTCCTTGAGGTTTGGGAGCTCCTCTCTGCTTGTTGGCGTCGACGTCCATGGCGTTACTGTCTCTGGGACCAGCCCTTGGTTCGAAGTTTCTTGCGGCCCTGTTAGGGGTCCAAAAAGAAGTTTTCTTCTTCTCCGCATCTAACTCCTCGAAGTTTCGTCCTATTTGGATCGCATGCTCTATCAATTTCTGCATGTTATCTTTGTCCTTGTAGGCGATATGAGCGAGTTGCAATTTGACACGGTCTTGCAGTCCTGCTCTATACTTCTGTCGTAAGTCATAGTCAGAGAATCTGGTGTGTGCAGCTTTTTGTTTGAAAGTAGCTGTATACTCTGGGACGGTAGAGGATCCTTGTCTTAAGGAATCCAATTCCCGAACTGCCTTGCCTTCAAGGTCTTCTTGTGCCCACATGGCGGTGAAGTCTTCATCTAACTTCTTCATAGTGAGAGTTCCAGTGGCATGTTCTTCAATGTAGGACTGCGCCCATTTAGCAGCAGATCCCTTCATGAACGAAAGCATGTCACAACCCTTTTAACGAATTAACGCAGGGGCGGAGACTAGGACTCAAACAAAGGTTATCTAACAAAGAAGAAAGGATAGCAGGGACGTCTTAGGATTGCTAGCAGTAAGCTAATACAAAAGAGGTTTGAACTGGAGAACTACTGACTACAATGAGCTACCTATATACATATATTGAAGCGGAGACTGAATCTGAATCTGAACTAACTAGCCAATCATTAAATAGGAAAGGGAATCGTACGATGTTCTAAATATAATTACACTATGATGTCATAGAACGTGTGATAGCAGTGCAAGGGTTCTTGAAGGT
Source organism: Suillus subalutaceus (assembly GCF_016647625.1). Lineage (NCBI taxonomy): Eukaryota > Fungi > Basidiomycota > Agaricomycetes > Boletales > Suillaceae > Suillus > Suillus subalutaceus. The sequence continues at coordinate 195,392 of NW_024540257.1, forward strand.
TCTAGAGTCACGTGACTTGATTGCTTGAGTAAGGAAGTCGAAATCAGGGATATCGGATATAGAAGTAGTAGGCGCTAACGGAATAGAGAAGTTCGGGTTAGGGTTTGGAAAGGTTATAGGTACAGACGCTGACTGAGCGCTAACAACAGGCGCTTGTGACGGGCGCTTAATGGGTGTCTTACGAGTATTTAGGAAAGAATAATGGTTTGTATTTGGAACTCGTGACATCACCCCTTTAGTTGCGCTCTATAGCCCCTATTGACTTTCCTTACCCTTGCAATCAATACCTTTGATCTCACTCACTATCCATTACCCCCCTTTGACTCAGTGTCCGCTTTCTTGACTTCTGCTCTTTCCCGCACATTAGCGCTCTATCTTGCGATGCGCTATTCCCACGCTTTAGCACTCTTTCGATCTTGAGTTGTCCTTAGTAGCATTTCCCTCAGGTCGAATGTTCTTGCTTTATTGTTTGCAAGTATAGCAGCATAGGCAGAGCCTAGACATATACTGGCTAAGTATTTTTACAAGTGCCTAGTCAGGTTGTGTTTTTCACAGTGGTTCCAGCGCTCCCCCAATACCATTGCCAAGTGAATACTCAGTATGTCAGCTCATTGGTATCCCTCTCAAATGTTTCATGTAGGTACTTCAACCATCATGGGAGTAAACTTAAGGAACAGAAGAATGTAAAACTTACGAACACCAGCTTCAATGTTAGATGGCATGCATGCAAAGCATCATACAGCCTGACCCAAGAAGTCAGTATGCCTGTTTTACTCAAAGAGTCCAACAAACATTACCTGGGGGATCTATGCTGCAGATAATGAGATCTCTCAAGTCCACACAGTCTCTCCATTCTGGAATCGCTGCACTCTCAGTGCGGGACACCCCATTGCTCGCCTTCTGGTGGCAACCAGTCCAGAATCGCCTTTCCAAAGAGCCTATATGACACCTCAAACTCTAACAAGAGACTCTCTTGCTCAGTCTCTTTGCTTTCTGCCTTTCCAAGTGTACAAACAAAGTGACCGTCCGGGTAACAAGGAGTAATTCCCCTACGGTCGATATTTTGTTTCCAACGAGTGACAGTGCTTGGCACGCATGTAGCCAGATGTCAAGGCTGGAGTAGCAAACAATGTTTGAAGCCCGATTGATGTAGCATTACTTGAGGTGAGACTTGTAGTAGATATGACAAACACATCTATGTCAAAAGCACATATGAACCTGCTAAATATAAAAGTAGGATAGGAACATATGCTCTCCAGTTGTGCTTAACAATGCCGACCACTCATGTATACTAACTAACTAACCCTAACAGGATGTATACTAACCACTAACCCTAATTCAAAGTCCAACAATTATCTAAGGTTACCGTTTTGGGTAGAGGTGCATGTGCGAGGGGGTCATGTGCATGTGCATGTGCAGTGTGCAGTGTGCAGTGTGCAGTGTGCGGTGTGCGGTGTGCGGTGTGCGGTGTGCAATGTGTGCACCCAACTTTGAGTGTCCCTATTAATTGATTTTGCAATGAAAAGGAATTTACTTTCATGCCCCACGATGGCTTCAGCTTTTCCTTGGAAAGTTTTTACACCTCAGGTGTATTGACTCATCCTGATGATACTCAGTTGAAGCTGCTAGTCGTGTCTACTAATAGACTTGTGACCAGTCTGATGTATGTCCTTTGAGAGTGGGAAATCTTGACATAGTCAGACTGGTCAATCTCAGAGAAATTTGGCAGGCGAAGCACGGAGTTTGAAAATTGCAGGTGCCGTTTGTGCCGACACCATGTCGTTGTCCATACAGTTCCAGCAAGTACTCAAAGCCTTCACAAACCTTGATTTCATCTTGAAAGAGTCCAAACATGTGATTCTCCGAGCAGCAACAGGCTCTGGAAAGACACTCTGCATGATTTTACCATTGCTTCTCTCCTCCAAGATGATGGCTATCATGGTTACACCTCTAAAATCACTTCAAAAAGATCATGTACGCTGAATATTTGAATACTACTCTCATCACATGGAATTTGCACTTCTGGATTACAGGTCAAGGAGTTTGAGGAGTATGGGATTTGTTCGATCACAATTTGTTTTGTCAACCGCATCGGTTTTTTCTTCATTGATGAAGCACACTTCATTTCCACTGCTGGATAAACTCAACCAGGCAAGAAGGTTCCATTCCGTGCAGCCATGCTAGGCTTGTCTGAGATGGTGTTCAGCAGGAGGTCCATGGCTGTCATCCGCATGCCACGGAGTATCTTCAGCAATGAGAGAATTTTTTCCTCTGTGTCGAGGGCCGTGAGGGTCCACTGTCCATGCTAAAGATTCAGATGGTGGAGCATACTGCAGTGGTGGTGGATAATATGGAGCAAATGGTATCATTTGCAGGATCCTATTTCAATTTTAGTGCTGCAGCACAAATCGAGAAAGATGCGGTACTCTACGAACAAAAGTTTCTGTGCGATTGATAGTCAACTGTAAAGTCTATGTCACAGACTATGTGGCACGCCGCACTATTACTTCGACCGGCACAACCGGCACTTGCACATTTTCAAACTCCGTGCTTCGCCTGCCAAATCTCTCCGAGATCGACCAGCCTGGCTACGCCACTCGACTTGTCCGTGGTTATATAAGCCAGGCTGGTATCGAGCCTAGGTCTACTAGTAGGTAGGTGAACCGGTGTTCGCTCCTTTCCTAAGCATGCGAATCCTCACCGGTGCCTCCGGTCCATGCTTGGTCCTGGACTCGAAGGCGGTGCTGTCACTCTTTTTCAAACCCTGTAGATATATATTATTTCTAGCAAATACTCCAAAGCGCAGCACTCTACACTATGATCTACACAGTAGTAGTAGTTTATATTTTCACTACCGAATACTAAATCTCTTTCGTGCGATCGAGCCAGTCTTAACTTCGTGGCTGATAGCTATTCCGAATCTTCTCCATGTCTTTCCTTCATCATCGCTTGCCAATAAAAGCCAGAACCACCAGTTGGGAACTTCATCAAACGACCAACTCTGCTCCCCAAAGGTTGCTAATACAACTTCGCCCCGTCTCTCTTTCGCTTTCTGATTCAAAAACGCCAATCTTTCCTTGCGCTCCTTATCTGCGATCTGCTGTCGAAAGGTAGGCGGACCAAAGTGGGAAGGTTCGCGCCCGCTATTGGAAGGTTCCAATATCCCCCCGACAATATATATTCCGGTTTGAGGCGGCCTTTGGCGGAAGAGCTCAGCATAGCGTGGCATGAGGTGGATATCGATATTGAGATCATCGTGCTCTACAGCAATCGACGCGAAACTCAAGTTTATGGCAACTTTCTCCACTTCGAGATAGTGCATAGACATGTGAAGTATGCCCTCAGGGTCAACATGAGGCGAGATTTCGGCATGCGGCGTAACGCCAAAGATATCCTTTGGCTGCCAGCCAAAGCCCGCAGGCAGCCACGAGATGCCGAGACCGGGTTCATCCCTCTCGTAGATTTCATGCTGGAGCGTAAGTAAAGCAGATAAATCCCCGTCTCGAACTCTCAAGTAGGCAAATATGGCGAGAATGATTCCTGGTGAAAGTTGATAATCCACCGGAAGCGAGTGGCGAATTTTTGGGGGGAATAGGCCGAGAATACCGTAGACGTTGTCATGAAGGAATGCGCAGTCTCGCTTGCGACAGTACTGCAAACAGAGTTCAGGTGACATTGGGCGATCCCAATCTGATATTGGGAGAGAAATGGGAAATTCATCGCTCGTTATGCTGAGAAGGAGACGTGAGCGTGACGAAACCGAGTCGCTAGTCTTGAACATTTCGTTGGCGTCGATTCGGATGTTTCTAGCGCGGACTACAACTTTTCTGGCCAAGTACGTCTCCTGGAAGACCCAGACCCGTTTGGCATGATACCCCTTCATCCAAGTTATAATCCTGCGCCAAGCTTGTTCACTTCTGGATTCTGACCCTGTGTCATCTTCGGGAGGGTCTTTGGCGGTAGCATAGCGCCGGCGTAGCGCTTCGGATACAGCAACGCAGCAAGCTGCATTGCTGTAGTAGTCGCTCATCCTTGGTATCTCGTGCGCGACATCTTCTGGATCTGCTTGGTTGACGCAAATGCTGTCCATCCAGACATACTCAAGACCCATCAACAAAGCTTCCCTGGCAGCAAGGAAAAATATCTCTTGTAGATATTCCCGAGATAGCCCTGCCGGCACTTCCGACGGACAATGCAAACGATCCAACTCCCTTTCCTCTGCATCAACTGCCTGAACGATGTTTGGATGCATGAGACAAGTCAGACGGAACCAATTGTCGAATGTGGGTGCCTGGGGTATGTCATCCCACAAACCACAATAGTGTTCTGGACTCGGAGCGTCCGAAAATCTGTCTGGATTCCAAAGGTAGGATGCAATGACATAGCGCTTCGTGGTATCATTCTGGATGGTTTCAACTTGTCCCGTGAAGATGTTGATCAACCTTGTGGGGACATGCCTAGGGGCTGATAATGCATCTGTATTCTGATCTAGTGTATCGAACTTTTGCATCGCGTTGACCCAGGCTACCCGAGCCCGGTCGGGTTTAGCAATGGATGACGGGCCATCCGAGTTCCTTGATGATCTGAGTATAACTTGAAAGAGGGTTCGTAACCAGCGAAATGCTGCCAACAAGTAGCTAGAAGCAGGATGAGTTGACTCGACTCTCCCGGACGGGTTCATATGATATACCTTAGCATTTGGGAAGTAAGCTCATCCAAATGCGTACTAGTGGGTTCAAGTTGAAGCCAAAACGATCGAATCGAGAGACTGAGATTGCCGGAGGATAATATAAATTGGGGTAGTAGAAGTAGTACGGTATTGCTCACTGCAGCTAGTCAGCTTCAAGTTGGCCACGAGTTGGTGTTCCGCCGGCAGGCCACATCATACAACGTGGCTACTGGTTGGCAGTCCCAGATTGGCAGGAAGGTTTGATTACTACGTCACGGTCTACGTCGACGACTTGAGTGTAGACTGTCTGACTCATGTACGGAGTTTTGAGTAAAGAAGGTTAATTTATTGATGTTGCTTCTCCAAGTCATCTAACGCTTACTTCAAGTATTGCAGGCGCAAGGACGCCCACCCGTAGCCGATGCGGAGAGAACAAGATTAAGTTAAAATAATTGGACCAGCCAAACGATGTCTAAAGGAAGGAACTAGAAGCAATTTCAAAGCAAATGATTACGTCGGACCTCACATTGACCTAAGTATTTGTTTACATAAATATCCGAATTTTGATCCATTTTCCTCTGGATGACGCAGTGTTGGTAAAAATATCCCAGGCTGTCCCAGAAGTAATTTAATAAAATAACAGAAGAAGAATTCGAGTCTTCGTACACATACTATGTGAAATCCATTGCTTGACCATCCAATATAATCCTGACAAGAAGGAAGGAATGGTACATGATATGTCGAAAGACTTGTGCAATTCGGACCAAAGTTGCACCCGTCTCCAGCTGGTGCGGTGATCATCCGAGAACGTATCGTAAATGATGTCATGGAAAGCAAGTAGTACTATTGAACAGCTAGTCGAACTGGAGTTATGACCGTGAAAGCGTGCTACTAGCCGGCTCTGAGTTTAAGCTTGATTCAAGGTTCTCGACATCAACGTTGTCAACGTTCGCATACATACATAGTATGATTTATGAGCAATATATGACTCTTGTATACGGCAGCACCTGAGAACGACTTTATACTTTTCCCGCAGCTTCTTTGTTCTGGACAGGATGAAGGTTTTTTCAAAATACTCTAGTATGGCTATCAACCTTCCATCAACAAGTCCCACTTTTTTTCGTTTGATAAGCTCTTCAGGTCTCAACGTTCAATCATGTACTTCCTCTCTCGACGCTCTGCGGAGCCATCAAGGCCATCTTCTGATCTGGACATAGCTGGAGGGAGAAGCGCTGCAGCAGATACTAGTACTGTTCCCCAGGAGAAATCTCCAAGTCGTGTTCTTAAACGCGTCACCACCCTCTTCAACCCTCGCAAACGAACTTTGTCCAAAAACACCAGCCCCGCGGGCGCCCATGGAGCAGTTGGATTCATTCATGATGCCGCTGCAGCATATCCCCGATCCTCTAGTGATTCCTCCATTCCATCACCAGACGAAATTAGGAGACCCAGCGGCCTGGGACGCAGGGCCAGTTTAATGGAGTCTTTACAATCACCCAGCGATCTAGACCGGTCAAATGAAAATGGAGGTGAGGCAAGAGTGTTCAAGTCTTTGCCCGTTTTATTGAAGAATCTATCACAATCATTTCGTGCAGAATTGTTTGCAGAACACGCAACATATACAGGCGTTGCTATCCAGAGCCTTCCTGTGGAGCTATTGGAGGCAATTCTGTCTTTCTTGCCCAAGTTCGATTTACCCCGTATTGCCCTGGTTTCGGCTCAACTCTGCGACGTGTCACGTAACACATTATATCGGATACTCGACTTCCAATCGATATCAGAGCCACAAGTTGAAAAGCTTTGTCGAACCCTTGCCACCCATCCGTCTCTCGCTGCAAGGGTCCAATCTTTCTCATGTCACTTTTGGCCAGCGACGACGTCATCTGACGGACATCTTATACCCTCTCTTGATCTCACGACCGCATTGCATAATATGTCGAACTTGGAATCTCTTACCCTACGGACATTTGTTCCAGTATTTTCCCAGTCGCCTTCTCTTTCTTTCCGATTGAAGACACTCGTCATCCTGGATGACACAATCTCTGTGGAACAAATCATCGACATTCTACATTTCCTCAGAAATCAATCCTCCCTACAATATCTAGCCTTCCCTAACGTCGTCGAGAACCCATTCTTACCCGAATCTTCCTTCCATCAACACATATTCGCATCTGGTCTCGCACGAGAAACTATATTGCCATCACTCTCTCAACTACATGCTCCTCCACGACTCATGATGGCAATATGCTCCTTACTGGGACAAGCACTCCAAACTGTTGTTTTGGATATCACCACCACGCTGTATACGGGGTTGCGGCCTGCCGCCCTCCTCCGTGCAATTCAGGGTGTCTCCAAACTGGATGTGGTCTTCACTCACGAGGTGGACAAACGAACAGTTGAAAAATTCCTAGGTGCTGCCGGTGGAATACTGTCAGGTAGTGGTGCTGCCAACAGCCGCGGCCTCACCGTTTTAGAGGTGGAAGTGCTTTGGATGGATGATGACACCGCCGAAGTCAGTAATATTTTCTAAATTCAAGAATCGTTGATTTTGACGCTTTGCTCGAAGATACTATATGGCATTATTGATGCAGTCATCTCGCGGTTTAATGGCTTGCGCACGCTCAAGCTCACTACACCATTTCGTTCTAGGCAGTCACAATTGTTGACGCCCCCATTGTCTGCGTCCCTTCAGCTGTCCGTGTCATCTCATAGTCCCACAACGCCCTCATTTGGCCTTTCTTCGATGCTGATTACTTCACCTGTGGGCGTTGTCCTATCAAGCGAGTTTGTGAGCTCGGGCACGGAGAGGACACATGCCAAAATGTGGACGAAAGCTTGCTCTACGCTGAGTGATATTCAATTTTGTTTTCCGGATCCATCGTCGGAGGCAGACGTTGGGTTGTGTGGAATCTGGTTTAACAGGAAAGAATGACAGTCGAGCATTGGCCCTCTCCCAGGATACAGTAGAGTAGAAGTTTATCTATCCGCCCTTGCCCAGCGCTTCCGCCCCTCTGTTGATATGTTTTATATCTAATTTTCATTTCGTCGAGCTTAATGAACTTTTGGACTTTGAAAGTCAAGTGTTACCACGACAGGATATAAGTATGTATAGTGATGGTGATATGCAAGATATATGTATGCAAAAAATTATATGGCTAGATATCAAGAGTCTACCTTGGTGTTCTAATAGCACGAGAAGTGTTGACCGTAATCACATCTAGCTGTCATGTAAACCCATCTATCAATCCGTGCGAAGACGTTTCTTGGCACTTCCGTTCGCATGACCATTGATGGCCGAATCATCCACTGTCGAGAAGTAATCCATAGATCCTTTGGGGTCCGGCTTGATGGTTTTATCACCCTCAGTCCAGCCCAAAGGGCAAACCTCTCCATTTGCCTCCTGCAAAAGATGTAATGAAACGTTACGACATCCAAAGAAAGAAAAACATACCACAAATTGGAAGGCCTGGAGAAGACGGATAGTTTCTTCCACAGATCGACCGACAGGCAGATCATTAATGGTGATTTGCCTGTTTAAAAACCGCCGGTTACCAAACTAGTCCCCTCAGGGTTTACAGAGAACCCACCTAACGATACCCTTGGGGTCAATGATGAACAAACCACGCAGAGCAATGCCTTCCTCCTCGATGAGGACACCATAGTCCTTGGATATAGTCATGTTCCTGTCCGCAATCAAAGGTAGCCTGAGGTCAGGCCCAATGCCGCCCTGCTTCCTCGGTTGCTGCGCCCATGCAAAATGGGAATACTGGGAATCCGTGGAAACACCTATAAAACCATCAGAACGCGTCTAATAGACCAAAAAAAAACCCGAACTAACCGAGAACGGATGCATTCAGCGCTTTGAATTGAGGAAGCGCATCATTGAAAGCCAATATCTCAGTTGGGCAAACGAATGTGAAATCCCTGTTAGTGTTTGACAGCAATGGTGAGAATGTGACGCTTGAGGAGAAAGATGATCCTTACATGGGATAGAAGAAAAGAATTACCCTTGCAGGTGATACTAATGTTAGCCACTCCTCTCACGGATGTCTGGTGCATGAGACGCGTACCATTGGCCTAGGTATTCGGACAAGGAGGTCTCCTTGAATTCACCCTCTACAACTGCGGTAGCTGTGAAGGCTGGTGCTGGGCGCTGAACGAAGACGGCCATTGTTGTGAGGCTGGGTTGTGAATTCAGAAAAGAGGCGAATTGTTCAAGTGATGTGTGAAGATTTTAAATCCACTTAACCGACGCGTTATGTGTCTTTGTTTGGCTAGTCCATGGACCCATTAAACGCGTCCGGACTCGTCTAAGGTCTGCTGCGTGTACCTGCACATGCTTGCACACCACTCAACAAGACTATTGTGAATCTGTCATACGTCAGGAAAGCTTCGTCGAAACGACGACGAAGTGCGAAGTTCCTACTGACGAGTTCTGATCATGGTACCCCTGTTATCATTCGTATCTTTCTCGGTTCCACTTCAAACCCTAAGCAAACAAAGTCCGGACACCCTCACGTCATTCATAATTCATAATGAAAAGACCCCAGATTCCATCTTCGCTTCAAGTTAACGTTGCAGTCATCCCGCACTCCCGCTACTTCGTTGACGTCTCTTGAGATGGTGCTGAAGTTTGTCTTTGTTAGTAGATTCCTGTTGCACACTGCAAAATACTCACCGTGATCGATCAACAGGCAGTACAATATCCACGATTAAAGGACTATGGCCATGGCATGTATCCGTGATGTCCGTTATCTTCCGTTCTGGTATGTGTTTACAGCATTTCTCTTTATGCGCACTCGAGCAAGGACATCGAGGCGACGCAGGTATTTTGCAGGCATGATTTACATAGGCAAGCACACTCTTGAATCGATATTGAGTACAATCGCATTTATGTGTCTGATAAGTCCAGTTCAAATAGGGCCCTGGCAATGTGCCTGCATCACATGCGCCCATCACGCGATGAGGGCAATTGGAATCTGATTCAGAAACCGAGAAGTATATAAAGCAATCGGACTATGTACTAACCACTTAAGTAGCAAGGTCATTTACCGTCGCACCGAAGACCCGCAAGGAGAACTTACATAACTCAAGTAGCGCGACCGGGCGGCATCACTGTTCAGGACCGGGGTGATGGGAGTTGCGTAGCTACTCAGCTATGCTACTCCAATTCGACTAACGCACGTCCAATGTTGCTCTCATCCTCCACTCCCAAGTTTCGAGTAGCAATCTGGTGAATCGGATAATCTTCTCACAAACGGAATGCAGACTAAACTCCCTATGCAGTGGTGCAGGCATAGGAGGGCTTGTCCTTCGCTATCACGATTGGCAAGTTTGCTGGGCGTGATATCCACATAGACTTATACGAAGCGCATGATGCCATCACTACCGCTGGTGCTGGGATTTCAGTCTCGCGACGCACGGCGGAGGTCATGGTGGAACTCGGATTGTATGAAAAATTCCCCCACACTTCCTCTAGTTATGGTCCGTTTCGAGAACCTATGTCGCAATCGCGTTTAACCTGATCGTTTCAACAGATATGAGATTAAGGAAGTCTAATGCCCCAAACGGTGGTTTTGATGTCTTCAGAACATGTTTGTAAACTCCATTATTTCGAATTGGGGGTAGGAAGATGACAAGACTCTCCACAGTTGGACAGGGATCCAAAATGCATCGCAGGGATCTCCTTGACATTCTCAAGCAAAGCATCCCGTCCTCATGCACTGTCCACCTTAATAAACGACTTACTAAATATGAAAAGCAATCACCAGGATCCACTCATCCTCTACTTCGCTGATGACAGCACCTCGACCGCCGACGTGTTAGTAGGGGCAGACGGTATCCGCTCATCAGTGCGGAAGACATTCTTCGAAGCACTAGGCCCAGACACCGTAGACCCAAGCAAGATAAGACACTACAGTCATCCATCTTGGACCGGAACAGCTTGTCTATCGCTAGCGTCTTTCCAGCGGAGAAGCTCTCGAAATTGGATCCAAAGTAACGTAGCTTTGAATAATTTCATTATAGTAAGTCCTCAGAAAGCGGTCACGATTGTCAGGAATAACCTTCATTTCGCAGTTCTGCGGGAAGGGAAAGGTAATTTATCACAATCAACTGGTCACTGCTCGCTGACGAACGCTTACAAGCACATCGCCTCGTATCCGGTTTCGCAAGGAACGCAGATCAATGTCGCAGCATATGCTTCTGATGAACAGAAAGCTGGCACACCTTTTGAAGGCCGTTGGGTTTCAGATGTATCGCTAGAAGAGGTTGAGGAAGCATTTCAGGACTTCGAGCCTGATGCTAAGCGCCTTCTGAACGTAATTTGGGCCGAGTCGTTTATGCTATCTTCGACTTATGAGTATTTTTCGCAGTGTTTCGAAAAACCCTCAAGATGGGCGCTTCACGTGGTAAATGAATTGCCGTTAGTCACTTGCGACAGAGTTGCGCTGATAGGTGACGCGGTGGGTTTCTGTTTAGCTGCCACGACAATCCTTTGACTAGATCGCGTACATAGGCCCATGCCATGACGCCCTCCTGTGGCGCTGGAGCTGGTCAGGCAATCGAGGTATGGCATGTTCATTCAGCAGACCATGCAAACTCATCTATTTGTATGAAGGATGCTTTTGTGCTTGGTCGCCTTCTTGCACACCCACTCACAACTATTGAATAACGTGCCCGTCGCGCTGAAAGCATACCAGGACGTTCCGTCCTCCCGTTCGCTCAATTCGTAGCACGTGAATCGGAACGTAACAGGAAAGATGTTCGATTTTCACGCACCTGGTTATTATGATGGGACAGATCGAGGCAACGAACGAGAGGAGATGGAGATTCTGAAAGAGAAGATCGTAGACCAGTGGAATTGGGAAAGTAAAGGTGAAGGTGGTGCTGTTGCTGAATGGGAAAAGGCAGAAAGGCAGCTGCAGGAGGGTTCGTACAATGGAGGGTATGAGAACGGTACATCATGATCACTGTATACTAGCAATGAGTTTTTTGCATGCGAGTTGCATAAACGCACATTCGACCGAGGAAGGTTAGTAGACCAGTAAGCTTGTTTGATGATCAACTTGTCATGTCAACATCTGTAGCATCAGCAAGTCACCGGATTCCTTAATGACCCCTTATCCCGCCTTATCGGCCTTAATGTGCATAATAAGAAACATTTAAGAAAGCTTGCCAGGCTGCAAATGGTACTTGACCTTTTTCCTGATGATACTGAAGCTTCCAGCAGTGGCAAAAGGATTGTCTAAGAATCTAGTTAGAAGTTAGATGATATTCCCAAGTACTAACATACCTCTACACATGTCTATATACACCCAGTTTTGCGCGGTGCGAGGACAGAGGAGGACGAGCTGCACGACGGGAAAATGTCACACTTTGGCGGGGGTCACGGGCGTGTCACACCACGTGACCACTGACCCTATCCGACTTAACATTTTTGACGCTCAAAAAGCTGCGTCGTTTTGAGGGTTCCGGACGGACAGACCTTATAGGGAGCTTCAGCGTGCCTATAGTGACCTTGTTGGTACAAGGTAATCTTCTGATCATGATACCCTCTCATCATTCGTATCTTTCTCGGTTCCACTTCAAAACCTGAGCACACAATTGAAGTCCGGACACCCTCCGTAGTACGTCATTCATAATGCAAAGACCCCATATTCCATCTTCGCCATCTTCGCTTCAAGTTATTAAATACATCATAAGATTATATATTGTGGATTAATGTTGCAATCATCCCCCACCCCCGCTACTGTCTTTTCGTTAACGTCTCTCCTTCGTTACTTGAGATGGTGCTGAAGTGTGTCTTTTTTTTTTTTTTTTGTTCCGATTTCTGTCCTATTGAGAGTTATACTCTATGGAGGACAATACTGTCTAGTCTAAGGGACTCCCTGCGTCCCTGTCGCAACTCTGAGCACGCGAATGCCCTGGTGTGGAGCGTGCCCCCACCAGTCCGCCGTTCCCGCCGGCCGTTTTAGACGCGCTGCTCGTTGGAGGTGAGATGACTCTAAGTTCGTACGTGATAATGACTATCGATATAAAAACAGAAGCGCGTACTGAAGTGTGTCTTTGTCAGTAGATTCCTGGTGCACACTGCAAATGCTCACCGTGATCGATCAACAGGGAAAACAATCTCCACGATTAAAGAACCATGACCATGGCATGTATCCGTGATGTCCGTTATCTTCCATTCTGGTATGTGTTTGCAGCATTTCTCTTTATGCGCACTCGAGCAAGGACATCGAGGCGACGCAGGTATTTTGCAGGCATGATTTACATAGGCAGGCACGGGCACAATCGCATTTATGTGTCTGATAAGTCCAGTTCAAATAGGACCCAGGCAATGTGCCTGCATATGCGCCCATCACGCGATGAGGGCATTTGGAATCTGATTCAGAAACCGAGAAGTATATAAAGCAACCGGACTATGTACTACTAACCACTTAAGTAGCAAGGTTATTTACCCTCGCAACGAAGACCCGCGAGGAGCAAGTTCAGGACCGGGGTGACAGGAGTCGCGTAGCTACTCAGCCATGCTAATCCAATTCGACTAACGCACGTCCAATGTTGCTCTCATCCTCCACTCCCAAACTTCAAGTAGCAATCTGGTGAGTCGGGACTCGGGATAATCTCTCACAAACGGAACGCAGACTAAACTTTCTATGCAGTGGTGCAGGCATAGGAGGGCTTATCCTCGCTATCACGATTGGCAAGTTTGCTGGGCGTGATATCCACATAGACTTATACGAAGCGCATGATGTCATCACGACCGTTGGGGCTGGGATTGTAGTCTCGCAACGTACGGCGGAGGTTATGGTAGAACTCGGATTGTATGAAAAATTCCCCCACCCTCCTCTAGTTATGGTCTGTTTCGAGAACCTATGTCGCAACCGCGTTTAACCTGATCCGTTCCAACAGGTCTCTGATTAAGGAAGTCTAATGCCCCAAACGGTGGTTTTGATGTCTTCAAAACGTGTCTGTGAACGCCATTATTTCGAACTGGGTGTAGGAAGATGACAAGACCTCTCACAGTGAGACCGGGATCCAATATGCATCGCAAGGATCTCCTTGACATTCTCACGCAAAGCATTCCGTCCTCGTGCACTGTCCAATTTAATAAACGGCTTACCAAATATGAAAAGCAATCACCAGGATCACTCATCCTCTACTTCGCTGACGACAGCACCTCGACCGCCGACGTGTTAGTAGGGGCAGACGGTATCCGCTCATCAGTGCGGAAGACATTCTTCGAAGCACTAAGCCCAGACACCGTAGACCCAAGCAAGATAAGACACTACAGTCATCCATCTTGGACCGGAACACTTGTCTATCGTAGCGTCTTTCCAGCGGAGAAGCTCTCGAAATTGGATCCAAATAACGTAGCTTTGAAGAATTTCATTATAGTAAGTCCTCAGAAAGCGGTCACGATTGTCGGGAATAACTTTCAATTCGCAGTTCTGCGGGAAGGGAAAGGTAATTTATCACAATCAACTGGTCCCTGCTTGCTGACGAACACTTAAAAGCACATGGTCTCATATCCGGTTTCGCAAGGAACGCAGATCAATGTCGCAGCATATGCTTCTGATGAACAGAAAGCTGGCACACCTTTTGAAGGCCGTTGGGTTTCAGATGTATCGCTAGAAGAGGTTGAGGAAGCATTTCAGGACTTCGAGCCTGATGCTAAGTGCCTTCTGAACGTAATTTGTGCCCACGTTTATGCTATCCTCGACCTATGTGTATTTTTTGCAGTGTTTCGAAAACCCTCAAGATGGGCGCTTCACGTGGTAAATGAATTGCCGTTAGTCACTTGCGACAGAGTTGCGCTGATAGGTGACGCGGTGGGTTTCTCTTTACTGCCACGACAATCCTTTGACTATATCGCGTACATAGGCCCATGCCATGATGCCCCACTGTGGCGCTGGAGCTGGTCAGGCAATCGAGGTATGGCATGTTCATTCAGCAGACCATGCAAACTCATCTCTTTGTATGAAGGATGCTTTTGTACTTGGTCGCCTTCTTGCACACCCACTCACAACATCGGATAACGTGCCCGTCGCGCTGAAAGCATACCAGGACGTCCGCCTCCCGTTCGCTCAATTCGCAGCACGTGAATCGAAACGTGCAGGAAAGATGTTCGATTTTCGTGCACCTGGTTATTATGATGGGACAGATCGAGGCAACGAACGAGAGGAGATGGAGATTCTGAAAGAGAAGATCGTAGACCTATGGGATTGGGAAAGTAAAGGTGAAGGTGGTGCTGTTGCTGAATGGGAAAAGGCAGAAAGGCAACTGCGGGAGGGTTCGTACAATGTAGGATATGAGCTCATCCTTTTATGATGTCACCTAGAAGTATCAAATTTACACCGTCACGGTTGACATTGCGGTAAGCCTGCTCATTGCCGTTCATGGTAGCCGGACATGCAAGCCATATATCTTCGGGTATAAAGCTTGCAGGACGGTATAAGGCCGGCAGCGCGAATTTATTAGTGGAAGCTGCAATGGATGTTTGCAGTGAGCGTGTTGCGGGCCCACATCCTAACCTGTTCGGACGACGAAGAGGATCTTTGTCTTTTGTCTGCCGGCATTTCCCGTGTTGTCGATCGATCGTTGCCTTTTCCGTTTTGTGTGATTGGTACACTTTCTTCCATTGGTATACCTCCCAGCGCACTAGGATTCGGAGGATAGCTGGGATTGTTGGAGTATGGGTTTCCGTTCTCGTATTGATTAACATTACATTAGGGTATTAGACAACCTCGCCATCTCGTACCACATGCGACGCGCTTGGCGCCTGCATGGTAGCATCCTTCTCCGGTCATTCTTGCTCCGTCTCTTGCACAGTACAAATATCTTGTCGTCTCACTGTTAGCGTCCCTCAGTTGTTGTCCCCAACACTGAGGTACGCGTCTCACTTATCTTGCTAGTTTCACACTTACTTAGATCTATCTCAGCGTGTTCTTCCAACAGGTATATAGATCGTCAATATAGTTGTTGTCCCCAACACTGAGCGTGTTCTTCCAACAGGTTATGAGCCACGTGTTCTAAACGACACGAAATCTGGAAGACTACTGAAGTCCCTCTCGTTGAAACAACTCAAATATTCAGTTCTACTCCTTCTCTGACGCGTCGTCCTAATAATGGGGAAATACGACCACATCCCAGAGTTGACCGGAGCGGACAATTACATTCCCTGGGAGATGCAGGCGCAGCTCGTCTTAACGAACGATGACCTCTGGTGTCACATAACTGAAAATGCAAATCCGGGCGACATCCTTGGAACGGCCTTGTTCTTGCCTGTCGCAGCTACTCCAGCTACTCCTACTGATGCCGAGAAGGCAGCTATGCGAGCCTGGCTTATCAATGACTCTAAGGCTAAGACAATCATCCTCTGTAAACTCGCACCGAGCATTCATCTTCTCATTCCTCGCAACACTTCTGTCACAGCGCGTGAAGCCTGGAAAATTCTTAAGGATCACTTCCATCGTAACGACGTCAGTTCTCAATTTGTCATTCGAAGACACATTGAGGCACTTCGCATGAAAGATGCGCAGGATGCAAACAACTACGTCGGTCAACACACCAGTTGCCGTGATCGTCTTATCAGCATGGGTGCTTCCTATTCTGATGAGGAAGCGGTATTCAATATCCTTACTGGGCTGCCTTCATCCTTCAGCGTGGCAACTGTTCCGCACGCAACTCGAGCAACGCATGCATGACAGCTTCTCTGCTACTGTCGTCAGTTCTGCTGCTCACTGGCAGTGGGAACCCCATTACTGCTTCATTCCAAACGAGCGCACTCACGTTCGAAAGCTGCACAGCACGCATCACTGCAGAAGCCTCACTGCATGGTCAACATCCATCCTACAAACGCATCTGGTCCTGGATCCGAGTACGCCAACTCTGCATCAACTACATCCGCCTCCAATGTCAATTCTATCACAGGGCTGAGGAAGCACAAGAACAACCCCCAGGGAGTCTTTTGCTTGACGACCGGGTGTGGACGCAGGAGATCATGACAAGGAGCATTGCTATCGTGAGGGTGGAGGTATGGCAGGACAGGCGCCCTGGCAGAAGAAGAACGAGAAGAAGAAGGAAACTACAGCAGTTGCGACGAGCACACCTCCCACTCCTTCTACGACATCGTCAGTCTCACCTCCTCCCATTGCTGCATACGCCACACATACGCGTGACCTATCCTGCGCGAGCATTGAAGAGTTGCTCGATGAGGTCCCTGATGATGATGTCTCTGCAACCGCTCGTGCGCTATCCACCATTCTTGACTCCGGCACCACCAGCACTCTCATCAGCGATCAAGCCATGTTCTGGACTTACTCCACCCAGGATCCCATCATTGTCAAGACAGTGAATCATGGGTCTCTTCACACATCTGGTCGCGGTGACTGTGTCGCATGGCTCAAGATAGGTGGTACTCGTCATTGAGTACGGTTCACTAACTGTCTTCATGCACCTGGGGTGATATTGAACCTTCTCTCAGTGGGGTGGATGCTAGCTAAGGGATGGGACTGTAACTTCCGGGGTGACCCTGCTCGCTGTGACCTTGTGTACAAAGGAATGGCCCTCGGCACTGTTCCAATGTCAGGTCGACTCTTCTATGTAGACCTTGAGTTAATTCCCCCTCCCCAGTCAACCCCTCTGCTATCTGAACCGTCTGAACTCTCTGCATTTGCGCAGTGTTCCGCTAACCTATGATCTCTGGCACGCTCGCATGGGTCACACAGGTGGACAGTCGGTCCGTTGCCCTCCCTCACATTGCTGAAGGTTTCTCCCTCGACTCTGATGCAGCCATGACACGCTGCGAGTCGTGCATCATTGGCAAACATCCCAGGCAGCCGCATCCACCTTCACAATTGCCTCCAGCCTCTCGTTTCCTTGAGCTAATTCACTCAGACGTCTGTGGCCCCATCCCCAGTTGTCACTCCGCATCACAAACACTATTTCATCATATTCCTCGAACGACCACACTGGGCTTCTGGCACTTCAACTTCTCGTCACCAAGGACCAGGCTTCTGGACGCATGGCAGAGTGTTCGTGCAAAGTGGGAAACACATTCTGGTTTGCGGGTCGTCGCATTCCGCTCAGACAACGGTGGTGAATTTCTCAACGAGGCGTTTACAGCAGAACTCAAGGCAGCTGGGATCGAGCGTCAACTCTCCGCACCTTATGCTCACCAGCAGAACGGAAAGGCTGAACGTGTGCTCCGCACAATTGAAGGGCGAATGTATGCGATGCTGAATCATGCACGGCTTCCAAGGAATCTTTGGGGAGAGGCAGCGCTAACAGCAGCATATCTATTTAATCGCACTGAGTCTCGTGCACTACCTGCTGGTAAAACACCATACGAAATGCTACACAAAGTAAAGCCCGACCTTTCGCATATTCGCGTCTTTGGTGCGCGATGCTTCGCTCGTATCCCCACTGAACTCCAGCAGAAACTGGGTCCTAAATCCCTGCGAGGCCATCTTCATGGGCTATGCACCAGATGGACGTGCCTGGCGTTGTCGTGACAAGGCGACCGGGAGCTTCTTCAACTCACGCGATGTCATCTTTGATGAGACGTTCACCGGTCACCCATTTCCAACTGCCGGTGAGGACTCAGATGATGAAGACACAGCAGTGGTTCCTGCTGTGCCTCCTGCACCTTCCACCACTCCAACGCAATCCTCAACCTCTCCAACTCCTCCATTGCCCATTAAGGCACGTCGTTCGGAGCGTGTTCGCTTACCAACTGCGCGTGGGCAGATATTCCAGGAGCAGCTGGCATCAGACCGAGAGAGATTGGCGCGCCAACGTGAGGTGCGTCAAGCACGCATTCAGGGGGTGCCTCTCGAGGGGGTGAATGCTGAGCGTGACGCTGACGTGGTTGATGACATGGCCACTAACCCTGACACCATTGTCCCTGACGAAGATGAAGTCAACTATCCCCGTGTGCTTGCCAGCCTTATTGCCACTGAATTCGCGTGTGTTACCATCCGCAGTGACACTCGAAGGAATCCACTCACTCCAGACTACAACATGAGGATCCCGCCCTCCACATTCGACGAAGCCATGCAACGTTCGGACTGCAACGACTGGCTCAATGCCATGCGCAAGGAGATTAACCTCATGTCGGAGATGGAATGTTTACGAGTTGGTGGAGCTTCCAGCGGGACGAAAGGCGATTGGGTGTAGATGGGTTCTGGAGTTTAAGGAGGACGGAAAGGGTGGGCCTGTGCACAAGGCACATCTCGTTGTGCAAGGTTTTTCGCAGGTGCCTGGCATCGACTTCGGCAAAACTGTTTGCACCAGTCGCACGACCATCTTCCATTCGTCTCCTTTCCGCACATGCAGCAGCTCATGACTGGGAAATCGACAGCTTTGATGCGAAGCATGCCTTCCTGTGGGGGAAGCTGCGTGAAGACGTTTACATGCGCCAGCCACCCGGCTTTGAGAATGGGGCAAGTCTGGTGTGCCACCTTCTCTCTTCGCTCTACGGGCTGAAACAAGCTGCATACGATTGGTATGAGCGTTTACGGGCGGTGCTCATCCGTTTGGGGTTCCTCCGATGCGACGCTGACTATGCCGTCTTCGTGTATGACCACAGTCAACGATGAGGGGGTGCATGTCATATGCATTATTGCATGGCACGTTGATGACGGCCTTGCTGGGCTGCAACAACCGCAAATTCCTTGATTGGATCAAGGGTTGCATTGCTGAGCATTTCGGAATTGCTGACTTGGGTCCCGTTGTCAAGCACTTAGGTGTTCAGTACGTCCGTTCGCGTGCTACTCGAGAGCTATGGATGCACCAGCAGGAATATATCACTTACCTTCTTCGAAGAACACGGCCTTCATCAGTGTAACCCCGTCTCACTTCCTATGGACCCTGCATTCCCTTTTGGACTGCGACACTGACGTTCATCCTCACATCGACAATCTCCCGTCAGAATATCGCAAACTCATTGGGGAATTACTCTACCTTGTGATGTACACCCTGCCCAGACATCGCCCATGCCGTTATGAAGCTGTCACAACACAATTCCTCCCCTGAACTTCGTCACTATGCAGCCGCAAAGCGAGTCCTTCGCTATCTCTCTGGCACACTGTCCTATCGCAGTACACTACGGCGAGAAAGAATGCAGACACCACCATTCACGGGTTTAGCGACGCAGACTGGGCCACATGCCCTGATGATCGCATCTCCATCACCGGCTACGTCTGGTATTACCATGGTGGCCCCATCTCACATGCTGCGAAGAAGCAGTCAACGCAGGCATTGTCGTCCGTGGAGTCAGAGTACATGGCGTTAACAGCGGCCATCCAGGATGGTCTCTGGATCAAGTCATTCTGTGAATGCGTAAAGATCACCTTCACGCTGCCTCTCAAGCTTTACGCTGGACAATACAGGCGCTATAGCACTATCCACTGAGGCAGCCAACCACATCCGCACTAAACACATCGACTTACGCTACCATTTCATCCGCAAACACATCGAAGCTGGCACCTTCCTACCCGTCTGGGTTTCCACCCATCGCAATAGTGCCGACATCTTCACCAAGGTTCTTCCACGTCCTACATTCATTGCGCATCGTGCTGGCCTAGCACTCGTGGCGGGTTGAGGGGGTGTGTTGGAGTATGGGTTTCCGTTCTCGTATTGATTAACATTACATTAGGGTATTAGACAACCTCGCCATCTCGTACCACATGCGACTGCGCTTGGCGCCGCATGGTAGCATCCTTCTCCGGTCATTCTTGCTCCGTCTCTTGCACAGTACAAATATCTTGTCGTCTCACTGTTAGCGTCCCTCAGTTGTTGTCCCCAACACTGAGGTACGCGTCTCACTTATCTTGCTAGTTTCACACTTACTTAGATCTATCTCAGCGTGTTCTTCCAACAGGTATATAGATCGTCAATATAGTTGTTGTCCCCAACACTGAGCGTGTTCTTCCAACAGGGATCACATCAAACGCAGACGACGTCATAGGCAAGGTGTGTGACTGAGGCCTAAACTATGTGTGAAACCATAGAACAGTTTGCAGAGTTACTATACGAAGTGATTAGTAGGATGATTTGATACAAAGTTCTGACTTACTCGAGGTCAATAAATGACTACAGGATAGAGTCTGGGGGTCTTTTCATTAATGTCACATGATGAATGCCGTGAGGGTGTTCGAACTTTGTTGGCTCGAAGAAACCGAGTAAGATCCGACTGATATATAACAGGGTACCATGAACTCTCGCTCAATTGTCACTGTAATTGGAATTTGGCACCCTTCTTCCAAGCATATAAGTATCTGATGCAACCCATCAACCGGTACGATCCATGGACTCACAACGTGGCGCAGACTGCATCTGCTGGTGGTCGGTTAATGGTTCCGCTACCAATCCTATATCAGGAAAATGCGAAATCCCTGTAGGCAGCCATTTCCTATGTACGCGTATTTAGATCACGCGCTCCTAAATAAGACTCTGTAGGTTCTGTAGGCGGCTCAACTCAGCATTCAACTCTGTAGGACCTGTAGACACAATTTTTTTTCTCCAGTATGCGTCCTTTTTCCTTGGACACATTGGACCACATTACTAACTTCAATGGCAGGCAAATCTCTCAAGCGGTGCGACCTTATCTAACTTCTCAAACTGGTCACTTGCTGACAACTCCAACAGCCCATGTCCCACCAAGTATCAGACAGCCAACTCCGAGTCAGACTTGGACACCCATGCCAACGACATCATACCCAGCACACCCTCTGCCAGTGAGGCTCTCCAAGTCAACGCTAACATGCCCCAGGACGAGACCAAGGCCAAATGGTAAGAGACATCAAATTATATATGAATGCTGACATGTGCTTATTTCGAGTCACCGTGACAGTCCGCGTCTTCGCCGGTGGGCTAGCATCCAACTAGAAAAGCAGCAGAAGGAAGATGCACTCAACTTGCAATGGGCCCGGGAGCGAGCGGATGCGGAAGAGGAACAACGCCGACGGGATAACGGTGAGTATTGTTGTTGTTGACCTAGTTGCACATACCTACTGAATAATGGTCCATCCTTGTTAGAAATTGTTGAGGTGACAGTTGGATACCTTCGACAACTTATTGAACACCGTTGGGATACTGAGAAGTCACTCACTGAGGCCAACCGTTGAGCTCAGTTACTCAAGATCAACACCTTCCGCCGACGGTTGACTGAGACCACCAATTCACATGAGGAAAATAAGGCTGAGGGTGATACAACCATTTGCACACAAGTTTTATAAACCTTCATAATGCAGAATTAATCAAAAGGATACATATCATATCAGGCGGTTCGGAATTTGTAGAAGCTGTACATGTCTATCCAAGGATTAAGGTAGAATGTCTTGCATGCATCCAAGATGAAATCCCGCCTCCACGTTTGGTCGACATGTGTGCCGAACTTAGGTATAAGATGACAACTCCGAGAAATTTGACTGATGGGGATCACCTCAGTGCGAGGAGCTTGACCCACATAAGAACGCGAGACTGTGTGCAGCTGCAACAATGCATCGCATGCCCGGAAGGGATTGAACCATTCAACGAGTGCAAGGTGGAAAGGCTGTCCAGTAGTGCGCAGGTGCATTGGTAAGTCAAATATCAGGTGGACTTGCGCAACTTGAAGACCTATGACAAGTGTCCAAGACCATATCAATGCAAAACCCTACTAGTAAGTTTCAGTGAACTTGCTCACCTTCCAATGCAGTCCCCTGAGTGTGTACATTAGTAGTACCTTCTGTTTGCACCAGGACTGTATCAAATTGTCCTGGCGAACCAGCTGACCGACCAGAAGGAGGGGTGTAAGGCACTGCACGGATGCGGTCCATGGACTTCGACATATGGACTGCACGCAAGTGTGGATAAGGGATTGACAGACGCCGGTAAGCATCAAACCTGTCCCAACGACAGACTGACAACGGTACTTGTGGGGGTGGTGGATTTTGGGGTGGTGGAGTTCGATTCAGGTATTGGGTGAGTGCAGTAAAGAAATTGACCGCCCCAAATGTCTGGGCAATATAATCAACTGCTAGAGCGCGCAATGGAGGACGGACTGCCAGGACATGAGATAAAGGTGTATCACCCTCACTTGGCGGCTGTGGCTCGGGTACATCTGCATTCAGCGCTATGCCACCTTCAACATCGTCAACATCGCCATCGGCTTCCTCATCATCCATCTTTCTCTGCAACCTCCAGTCCATGTAAGCCACGAATTGGTCCACTGCTTCCTGTCATGCTGACCACTTCGTCATCTGCACAACATAGTCTTTTTTGTTTGTTGCTCGATACACATTTTTTGCAAAGTCAATGTGGAGGCGTTCGGGGAATTCAGTGTTGAATCCATCTGCGGAGCCACGAGACTTGATCGACACCACGTAATGTTGCATTGAGTGCATTTTTGGAATATTGAAGTCATTACGCACCCCCAGATCCATGAATATATGCTTGTGATCGTGAAATTCGCGCAGCGCGGACTCTAGGGCATCAAGAGACTGAGATGTATGGGCGTGGAATTGTGTGTAGTATATAAAATCGAGGACGACACGTGCTGCTTGAATAACTGTTGGTTGAACCGCCCCAGCTAACACACCCATGAAGACTCGTTGCATCTCCCGATGCTCTGTCCCTGTCCATTGACATACAAGGGAGATGCCCTGCGAAGAAGTGGCGGAGACCTGGATAATTGGACATCTTTTGGTAACATTCGTCAATCTCTTTTTCTCCTGCGATTTCGGTGCACCATTTCAACAGGTGATCATGAAACACGCCCTTGTGCAATTGGTGCAGAATATCAGGTGTGATCATGCCAAAGATATCGGAGTAAGGAAGATCTGCCCAGAATGGACAATACACAGGGCGCAGCCCCTCACGTGTGTAGGCGGGTACCCTGCGACCTGTTCGCTTGTGTTCCAGCATAGTCAAGGTGCACACTTCATCTCATAGGAGTGAAGCCAGAGGTTCACCACGGCTGTCTCTGTGAACACGACACTTAGGACAGAAACTTTCTTTCGTGCAGGTAATGAGACACTGTTCTGGATGGTCGGCAACATAGGCAGTGAGGATCAGGGTGCACTCGACAAACTCTCCCATCAGCACATACCATCTCTACACCCTCCTTGCCAGCTTCAATCAGGGGCTGTAGAAGCCTCCACATACATTCATGAAACAGCTGATACCCTGCAATGGACCGAGTTCCTTTGCTAAAGCAGTCAAGCTTTGTTGCTGGGAGGTAGCCAAGCAAAATGGCTCCATGCATCCGTGGACGACGGCGTTGTCCTGCATGATTTGGGAATCATGCATGGACATGACTACTAGGTATCCCCCTAAAAGACAAAGTCTGTTAGCTTAGTCCTCAGACTAGTCAACCCATACCTTGGTATCAAACCTTGGTCCAATAGTTTCAGTTTTCCCTCAGTGATTCATGAATCCACCATGTTTTGAAGAAAAGTCATATGTGAGATGGGAATCACATAATGACCTAGTTGATATGAGAAGCAAAATGAAGGTTAAGGTATTGCCTTTCATTTGGCTTATTCACTTTGGCTAGAGAAACCCATAGAGAAAAGTTCAAAGCCTAACAAAAACCTATCTAAAAAGCCCGCATATTGTGTACTATTATTTGTTCCATTATTTCTGAGTTGTTTTCTCTAGTGTTTCTTTACTTTACTTTTCTATTAGGATGCTCTGACTAATCAGATGCTTCATAAAATTGTACCTACAGGGTATGATGTCATAATGATGTCATAGGACTTCACCTACACTCCTGCAGGTATTTTGGTTGAAAGATATGATGTCATGTTCCATGGAATTTGCTAGAACATTCCGATGACTCATAATGACTCATAGTGACTCATAGTGACTCAGAATGATGTCATTATCCCACCATGAATATTCTGGAATGTTCTTTTGCACCTGCTAGAACATTCTGCTCCAGTTTTTGGAATATTCTTCTCACATTCTGAAGTCATTACATCACCTTTTTACTTACATAATATTCCCACACAAAATGTATATAAGGAGAGCCCATTCTCCCCCCAAAAAAATAGATCTCCCACTTGTTGCATTCAAGACCTCCCTCTTGAGCAAATTGAACTCTCACCTAAGAAGCTTCAATCTGAACAAATTGCTGCTTACAAAGCCCATTTCCTTTGTAAGAACTGTCCAGGCAAGTGCAGGGAAAGTGTTTCCCTTGAGATTACGTAAGTTTCTCGCGATAGAAACCCAGTTTTGTGAGACCAGTGTTCTCACCACGTAGTGTTTACTGACCAACACGAGCTTTGGTCAACGTTGTTATTTGTGAGACCAGCGTTCTCACCAGGTATTTGTATACTGACCAACACGAGCTTTGGTCATTGTTGTTATTTGTCATTGTTTTCTATTTGTCATTTGTTGTTATTTGTGAGACCAGCATTCTCACCAGGTATTTGTATATTGACCAACACGAGCTTTGGTCCACGTAGTCACATTTGAGACCAGCTTCTCAACAGTTAACCGTATATTCAGGAAACCAGTTCAAGTGTCTAGACAGTATATCCTAGACAATCCCATAGTTTCAATCAGAGATAATAAAGCTCCAGCTAAGTTAATCTAACTGATTGGTTTAGCAAGCCTCCCAAGAACTCACACGTTATCTACCACGAAAGAAGAAAAGTCGTAGACCGTGTTAATCGAGGACTGGCAAGAAGTCGTATCCAGTGTAATTGTGGTGTCATTACATTCTTACACGTTTTCATATAAGACCCTCAGTTATTAAGACAGTGTGTGGCCTTTTCTATATTCCCAATGGTCAAATACACTGGCCATGCAGATTTGTCGCCTCTAAACTGTGAGAGGCTTGTTTTATCGGACGCAAGGATGACTGGTGCTATTGTTGCTCCTTTCGGCAGCTTGCCCTGCCATGAGGACAACGAACATTAGTAAGTAACAGCACAGCTTTGGTCCGGTTCAACTCTCTAACCTGCATGTCCCACCACCAGTCCCCTGACCACATTTCATCATAAATTCGGCTATTACCTCCCCTGTCCTCAAATGCATGCTCAGGTGCGTAAGCCATCATATCTTTGAATGTTGGATTGCCGATGAGTTCAGCGAATACAGTCCACCAAGTCGCGCCGCCAGAGTTCTAATTCAGCTGACGACATCTCACCATCCATGGCAATAATGTCTCCTGCCACCTTGATGAGGTCACAGTGCCATTCAGGTCCTTTTGTAGGCAGTGCGTCAATTTTTTTCAAGAAGGAGCGGTTATTTGGGTATGTAACCTGGGCACGATTTCGAACCTGCATGAATGTGAGTTCGATGATGATTGTCTTCAAATGGCATGATCCTTACAATAGGAAGCTTTAGAAATTCGTCGGTTTGGTTTTGCCTGACATTTTGGATCAACCACCTAGCTAATTCCCATTCCTCCTCGTACATTGAAAGGGCCCCAAACACTCTCTGCCATTTGCTTCTTGGTTATCCTTAATGGCGTCAAACTTGGTGGGCACAATGTCTTTGGCAGGATCACATGGTGCACCAGCTAACATCTCATCAGGGTACTCTTCAACCCAGCGCCGTGTCCCAACAGGACCAGGGTCATCGGTGACCTCTTCGATCTGGACACTGCAACTCTGAACATGGTCTTGATCGAACTCTGACCGAACCTGGATGTGGAGGTGAGTACGTTTCTTCGTTTGTATTGTCCTCAACTGGTGGTCTAGCATCATGCAGATCTTCATCATCTTCAAGATAGAAATTGTCCTCGACTGGTGCTGCAAACCCGCCACCAAGGTCAAACACATTGATGCTGAAGTTTTTGAGGCGATCCTGCCATTTCTGGTGGCAGGTAAGTGAATTCGCGATGTGCTTGTTCAGACCTGATGTAGTAGGGAGCCAGTGACCACAATCTTTGCAAGCTGGCATTATTGGGCTGATTTGACATGGTCTTCTGACTTGGGCATTCAAAAGGTATGATCTTTAGCATGTGTTTAAGATTTCGGAGAGTGGTTGACAGGTCTGACATCCCGGTCTGCGCGTATATCGGGTGGCATTGGAGGTCTTTTTTTTTGTCTTCAACCACCATTTCAGACTCCACTGATGCACTCTCTGTGTTTTTTAATGGCACGTCGCAGGAATACCGGTGAACAGCCGGCCAGTGAAATGCCAACAATGCGTGTACAACGTCGCCAGTCGCAGCACATCCAAGAAAATTGCCCAAGGTCAGTTGATTTAAGTTTGCTCAGTCGGCACCAAGAACTTAAGATGACATGTTGCAGAGGACCAAACTCACGCACAAGACCTCAGGAAGACTCAAAAGTATGCAACTCAAGGTCTCCGCCAGAGACAGGCTCTCGAAGAGGTCAACGACTTCGCACCTTTGGACCCGGAGTCAGAAGATGCAGAAGATGATGGCGACATTGCCAATGGCAATGATGATGAGCCGTTGACTACAGATTCAGTAAGTCTGCAGATCCATGGTCAAGATTTTCATTAACATGCCTCCATGACAGTTCACTTTTACAGCAGTGCCTCTCCGTGGTATGACGAAATCAGGCCCGTGCTCTCACTTACCCTGCACAAGCTACCAGAACGTCTGTGGGACATGCAGACCAAGAAAACCGTCAGGTCTCACGTATTCCACCTAGACTGACTCCACGGACACATCATGTCCCCCCCAGCATCCCTTCAGCATATTTGAACACACCTGTGGTGCCTTGGGTCCAGCCGCAACAAGTGATCGATCCTCAATTGCTTACTGGCGACTTGGAGGAGGAGGCAGGGCCACGTATGGTAAATGTTTCAGCTCCAACTAGGGCCATAATACTAATGTGCGTCATGCAGGAAAGTTCTTGAAGTGAAAGTTCGAGCAAATATGTTCAACAGACAAGATTTGAACACCGTTTTGCAACGGCAGGGCCACGCAGTAGCCAAGTCACACATGATACTCCAACGCCATTCAGAGGAGTGCCGCCGAGCTTGAGGGGTGAAGGATCTTCAAGTTCGGTCGAGTCCATGGTGGCACAACAGGTGAATGATCTTTATTGGACTAGGGATTCAACTGATAAAATCAAACACAGCCAGTTGAATTGATGGCCGCTCTGGGGGCTGTGAAGCGCCCGGCTCCGCCACTCACAGAGGTAGAAGGCCTCCAGGTGGTTCAGAAGGTCAAAATTGGTGATGGCGGCAGTCGTGGCCGCATTCGATGTGCTGACTTTGATCGTCTCTATTCATCCATCATACATCTTGCGGTGGGACACTACCAAGCTATTCTCGCTAACTCGACAATCTATCCAGGTGATGTTGAGAGTCGCAACTGGTCAGGCGAAGCATGGGCTGCATCGTGTTGGGCAAATGGAGTGAGAATTGATTATGATGAGGACGCTTACAAATTGGTACTGGTCTGATGCCTATGACCTATGTCATGCTGACCCGCTGCTATTAGATAACTTCACGAGGCTCTATTCTGCGGAGCGAACTTAAAACTGTCATGCGGCCTCTTGTTATGACAGAGTTTGGCTTCAGTGATGATAAAACACCTGAAGCCACATCCCTCAATGCAGTGCTGGTAAAGTCACTCCTTGAAAACCGTAAGAATTTCACCTATAAGGTAAGGTGCAGGTGTTTTTTGGAGGCCGACATGATGCTAATTGCTGCTATAGGATCGGAAGGAGGGCAAGGGAGTGTTCGAGGCTGAGATTATACAAAAGGGCATGATTAAATGGTGCTACGAGAAGAAGAACTCACTTGGGGTCAAGTTCCCTGCCTATTTCATGGATGCGAGCACTGGCGGCGTGAGCTTTGGCATCATCGTGGCAATCCTTACAGCTGTAAGTAATGGATCAGTCATCATAGTAGTAGTCGGAGCTGACAACAACCAACTGTATGATGTATAGGTCGAGGCCTGCGTCATGGAATGGACCACCGGGACAAGGACTGAAACAAAATTTTACAAGGAGCAGTATGCGACGGTGTTCAACACATACCTGACCCTCCTCATCAACTTTCACGAAGGTACAAAACACGCTGGTATTATCCCAAGGATTTGCAAAAAGCTGTTGAAGGTTGCACGGTAAGTAGTAATACACTGATATTTGACATGACAGTACTAACGACAACTCACCAGACACCACGGAAATGTCGCCAACGAGCCTATCCCAAGTGCTGCTACTCAACACTTCACAGTCGACGAGTTCGCGGCGGCGGCAGCTGAGTGGGATAATCGCAGCGGAGCTGACTCAGAGGATGATATGATGTGGTAGTGGCTAACTGGTTGTGCGAGCATTAGTACTAGTACTGTTCATGTTTCGTGGCTCCCGGAAAATAAAAATGCCGTACTATTGTTTTTCCTAGTGTCCTCCAGGCCTACTGACCACTGGATCCTACGGCGTGCCTATTCTATACATGAGTGTCCTACTCGCTACCTACATATCCGGGACTTACCTACCAGGCTACCAAACCGACAGAGACTATATAGGCTCGCTTAGGCACTGTGCTTTTTCCTGATGTATGACTTTTGATAGAGCTTGTAGGTTCTCCTACCTTGACATCCCCTGATGTATATGTAAACCGCCCTTTTGAAGAGCAGAAGACTCAGCTCGATCACTTAGAAACAACCCTATATCTCTTTCCCAATAGCCGCTCCATCTCCCCGACGTCATCCACTCCCCCATCTTCGTCTAGCGCGTCCCTCACGTCTCCATTCCAATTCACATTCCCTGCTGATGGTCCGATCACACAAGATCGCGCAGAATTTGATTATCCCGGGCACTCCAATACCCGCAGTATTGATTTAATCTTACACGGTCGCACTGCAGATATTTCACTTCCAAGTGCGGGCAGTGATGGCGTGCGTTACAGACTCGGGGCCCGTCGCGCGAATTCTGATCCAAGTCCACTCCTACGCTCCCTTCCTCAGTTATCTGGAAGCGGGAACGACCCTCATCATGAGCGGGGGAGTAGCGAAGATGAAACCACCCCCTATCCGAAGCTGCGACCTCGTAGAGGACGTTCTCGAGAGTCGAGGTCACCTTCCCCCGGTGCACCTCCGATCTCGGGCACGCTAGAGGTTATCAAAGCTCAAGCTTTTGGAGCACTCCGTCGAACTCGTACCAAGACCAAAAAAACGGAATGGGCGTACTTAGTGGCTAGCTCGAAGCGTCCCCGCCTTCACCACGACGATTCCGACATGCAAATATGACGCAGATATAAATGTACTCTGTAACAATTACCAGTTCACACATTTGATCCCTAGGGATTGTATCATTCTTCTCGTCACCAGTGGACTATGTAACCACGATTATTCGTACAGGAATTTAAGATCCCAGTTACTTACTGTATTGCACTTACTCCATACAAGCGCTCCATTCACCCTTGGACGTTTCCTACTGTGAATTACAAGATGTCTGCACACTACGTTTGCTGTTGTCTTTTTCTCTTCCTCTCTTGCAAATAGCGTTCGAATGTATCGCCGACATCGCACTCTTGAAAGTGCGGTGTATAGCTGCCCGTGTGCGAACGAATCCGTGCGCAGGTCAAGCATGGCTTTCTCTAGTGTCAGCCTTTGACATCCGTTGAATGTCGTCGCATAAGCAGGTCGCAGGGGAAACTGTTTACGATTTACGGTCCAGCTTAAACGCGCTGGATTGAACCTGGTCAAAGAATAGGAGTATAGTTAGGAGAGAAGTGAGCGCTCCCAGTGAAAACTGGACGCGCAAAATTTCAGTACATATCGATGTGTGGTTCTCTGTCGTATCGCTTTCATTTTCAGTTACAGACGATACGCTACGTTGCATGAGGTATACAGGAATGAGTTGTGCCTGTAAAAGTCGTAAGTAAAGAATGAATATTCGGGCCACTACGCATCCAAAAATATTTTCGAGAAATACTTCTTTACGCCTTCTGCACCATGAACGATCGCCCCAACCACTCCATCCGGCCGAATCACAAACACCTTCGTCTGGTCAGCTTCCACGAGGTAAGCCGAATAAGCATAGCCCTCCCGATCAACAAGAACGAGGTCAGCAGGAGATGCGACAAGCGTCACTGATGCTGATGATGGAAGAACGACTGCCGATCGCACGATATTTTGTCGTATGCCTCCAGGACACCCAAGATCGGGGTGGCATCAGTGAGACCCGGCGCAAATACGAGCACTGTGTGGTACCAGGGTCTGTACAAACCAAAAAGCGTTATCTTATCAGGCTCTGCGCGCCCCACCTGCAACATGTTGGGCGCATCGGGCGCCCTGTCCCCAGCTTCCAGATGTCCCTCGTCAAGCATTCCGTATGCGTTGATAGGCCTCCCCTCGACTGAAGTCACAAATTCATCGAGTACGATGGTGCTGAATCGACAGT
Organism: Suillus subalutaceus; assembly: GCF_016647625.1. Taxonomy (NCBI): domain Eukaryota; kingdom Fungi; phylum Basidiomycota; class Agaricomycetes; order Boletales; family Suillaceae; genus Suillus; species Suillus subalutaceus. The sequence goes on from NW_024540257.1 coordinate 226,394, forward strand.
TGATGCCGAGCATGTGAAGGATGGGACTTCGTCCGACTGAGGGGTCTCCAGACGATATTGTCTTGTCGAGAATCGAGGTGGTCACCCCGAGCATCTCGGAGATCACAGGCAGACGCTCGGCGCTGTATGTCTCGAGAAGAGATTTGTCGGCGAGCCCTTTCTGAACGAGCGCAAGTTTCCATGCTAGATTGAACTGGTGCACGGTCAGTGGTAACACACATGCTACATCTACCCGACTCACTGCATCTTGTACGCCCGAATTGAGTCCCTGTTCATAGACAAATGAGCGGGTATTAGCAACAATCGGATCAACCATACCTGACCACCAGTTGGGCTGTGGACGCTTTGATATGTGTTAGCAGCGATTTGCGAAGAAGGCATTCAAAGATAGACATACTGAGCAGCATCTACGACAACATGCATGAGCATAGCTACACACGTCTCAAACAGAACCACTTACCGCCCGCAACGAAGACTCGACCTTCGCTAAACTTATTCACCATCCGGATATTGGCCCTGAAACAAACCGATGAACGTGGATCGACACGGATAAAAATACAAAACGCACCGGAAGTCGCTCATCCAAACTACCTTGGTGAACGTAATCTCCGTTGGTATTAACGACGCGATGGTCTCGAAAACAAGCTCTTCGCTCTCAGCGATCTTCGTCAGATCTAGTTCGTTGCCGTAGAGGAAAAATTGCCAGCCGTCTTCGCCAACTTCGTCTGTTGGACGCAATGAGAGGCTGCATATTGTCAATATACAGGTCTCCAGGCCTCAACTGAACATACCCTCGCTCGTTAAAGTTTCCAAACCCGTGCGAATGCTTTAAGACTGCATTAGCACAGCTTTTCATCGAATACGTAGAAAACGGACGTACCACTCTATCGAGGCCAACGCCCTTCAAATGGATATCCCCGGTCACAACTCGGATATCATCTCTAGTCGAGCCCAAAAATGTGAGCCCAAGTTGCTTGCGCACGACGCCTGCAAAACCACCTTCAGTCTCGTTTAATCCGATGCATTTAACTGCGTCTTACTTTTAGCACCATCAGCGCCGATGATCCATTTGGTATCAACAATCTCTGATATGCCGTTCTTTGCTAAAATAGCGGTGATGCCCTCATCGGACTGTTCGAACGAGCGCAGTTCGGTGCCCATCTCGACAGAACAAGAGAACTTCTCTAGATGGCGTCGCAGAATCACATCTAGGAGCTGTTGACCCATCAATTTGAGGCTGTGCTAAAAAAACCGAATCAGCATGAAGGTTTGATCAAGCGACTATGTTGCCCACGAATGGTATTGCTGGGGTAGGTTCCATTTGCGGGGCCAATGGGTCTTTCAAAGGTTCCAGCGTGCCGGACTTGTATGAACAGGTGGGAGGGGCTGGTTTTCCCAGACCATTAACTTCTGAAACGTCCAGGAAGTTGTAGAGTTCGAGGGGGCGCGGCTACATAGAGAGAATGCATTCAGTGAGACCACGGGGCGATACGACAAGTGGATGTTGTGACAAACCCATATTCCAGCACCACGCTGTCCGATGCGATGGTGGGGGTCTTTATCGATGATACGAACTGAGATATCATTTTGGAGGAGCGTCAACGCTGCTACCAGACCCACCGGCCCAGCGCCTACCTAACAAGGAATTTAGCTAGCTGCAAACATGTGTCAAAGAAAGATCATCACTTACTATTAACACGGGAGGATGGACAGAATTCATGTGTAGCGCTTATACTGACCGAGGATCACTTAGTTTGATGATTTGGATCAGCATCTCGAGGGAAGCAGGTCGTTATAACATAGGGGTGATGCCGACCAGACCGGGAACTGCGTACGTCGATAATGATGTGTCGTTCAGCTGCGTACTTACAAAACAACTTCTCCTTGCCGATGACTTAGACGTCACTCTCGTACGTACTCAATGATGTCCTCGAGCTAGTTACCGGCACCCGTCCCAGTCAGCGTATTATGTAATTCCTAGATCTCCCCGACTCCCTTTCCCGTTCCTCTTCATTCGTAAGAGACGTAAGTTACACGTCTCATCAGATGATTTGTCAAAACGCTCACCAGATACATGATGCTGACTGGACGGCCCGCTTAGATTTTCATGCCATCAGACGTTTGCTGACAAGCGAAATGTAAGCTAGCGCGGTATTGGGTTTGTGTTGGCCAAAACGGCCAGAATATTGTGCTCATGAGCAGGGTTTGAAGTCGAACCGAGAAAGGTCCGAATGATAACACGGCACTGGGGTTCTACTGTGTTGTAAACACTCTAAAGGATAGTGGATTTTCCTGCAATAGCTCGAATTCCTATGATCCGGGGGTTCGGAAGGGACAGAATTTCTGCTTGAAGAAATATAGCAGACGTGAACACTTCAAAGATGCGGTTTGTTTTCTAATAGCAACACTAATTTGTACCTCTTATTCAAGTCCACTCTCCAGATCGCAAAAATAAAAAATAAGCAGCGAGAGAACCCGAATGTAATCACAAACAGAAATCTTAACTCTGGTGGATAATCTACGACCATCTAGGAGCTAACTCCCTGAACCGGCTCATAGAGTCCTGTAGACCTGCGCATTGAGGGCTGCTGGCTTGTACGGAGTAGGCCTCTGGTATCAGTTCCTCAAGATGCTAACGGAAAAATAAGACCATGAAGCTCAAAGTGGAAACACTACACTGACTTTGATTCTCCGTTCTGCACCAGGGTGCGTACGCAAGAATTCTAGACTCGTTGCTCCATGCGCCTTTTCATATTGTGCGAGTCGCGTATGCATTCTGTATTGTCACGCACATAAGTCAGACAACGGAAAACCCATATCACTCACTCCACAGCAGCCTGGGGGTCAAAACATGCCCTTGCACTGAGCTGCATGCCGATAGTATCGGCTACGTCCCTACATCAGTATTTCCATGTTTATAACTGGAAGAAACACACCCTCGTATTCCTGAGTCCGCGAATTGGGTAGCTCCAGTAGCAGCGTGCTTATGAGGTGGGTGATTCCAAAATCGAACCCGAAGACTGTTTGCAGAAGAACTGCTAGCGCTAGGAATACTTTAGAGGACGAATAGCGTTCAGAAGCATGTCGAGCAACTAGTAAAGGGGTATTTAGAATGTACCCGCATGTTGTATCATGCAATCATACCCACGTGGGCCATCTCTGCCGAATCATTTGAGTTGTGCAGAATATCCTGGGCAGAATCGCGTACCATGTCCAAGGACAGCAGCCAAACCCTGTTCATCCTTGCATATAGGTAATATTCCGGTGAAAACCACGATATTTCCTGTGGCCACATATATGTAAAGGTTCACTTGCAGAGGCAGCTCGAGAGCGAACCAAAGGTGGCCATGGCGTTCACAACGGATGGATCATTCACAACAAGCAAATTCCATTCTTTACCTCCGCTTTCTGGGGTAGACGACTCCCCGGAAGGCCTTCCAGTGGTGAATGAGTCTTCGCTCCAGAAGTCATCTAGTGCTTCCACTAGTGACCGGCGAGGCTCGCTAGAACGCAAGTGGCCAAGATCCGATGATTCAAGAATACGATTAACAACTCGTTGAACGTGTTGTGTCACAGGATGATTGGAAGGCAGTATCTTGCCTCGGAATTCAGCCAAGAGCTCGTCGTATGCTGCCTGTGCAAGCTGCAAGGGGGGAATATAAGAGTTTGTTCCTTCAAGCTAAGCTTGCTCTCACCTTTGTCTCATACTTGGGGCTGATATCCATAAATCGCCACCTACCTGTTTCAGGGACTTTTTCTAAACTTGAGGGCTAAAGTGAGACAAGGCATCACAAGTAGTGCACTGAACACGCACTGCACGACATAATATGCTCCTCCGACTGCAACAAGTGCAATAGCAAACTTCATGCGATTGTCTATCACCTCTCCCGATGGGTGGCGGTGTTTTTCGGATGGAAAGCGCGTATACTGAGCATGTCGAGGAGATGATGTTGAGAGTTGGCGCAAGGGAATTGAACGAAGGCTAGATGTCGGTAGTCGAGCCCGCAGGTAATTTCCAACAAGGACTGGTAGGCCCCGAGTATCACGCGACGCCCGCAGGATAGGTGCTGCTGTCGTCCACATACGAGCAGGGAGCATGACGAATATTAATGGCAAGATGAATCTCCAAGCTTTTCTAACATATATAAGGTGCACCGGCGGTTCGTGTCCATCCCGTCATTGCTGACGCATGCTCCCGGCGGCTCGGTATCGTCCACTGCATGCTGTGCAGCGCTGACGCATGCTCTGATCCTTCTCCTTTTTGCAACCATTACTTTTCATGGATCCGCAAGCTCATCCTTACCTGTCCAAAACAGCTTTGCATTGTTGATTGTCCAAGTCCAACTGCTCAAAAATCTCGAGAACCATTTTATCCCACGTATCATGTTTTCTTTTCATCCTCACCGCTCTTTTTGTACATAAAATAAATTGCAAGCTCAGTGGAAGTTCGTCTACTTGCATATAGGACTAACGGCTACCATTGTTGACAAGACTCTTGTTACTGGATCGGATATGGTGTAATGGTTAACATTACCGCCTCTCATCAATTGGAATCTTTGGTTCGCGGTAGCTCGGGGTTCGATTCCCCGTATCCGAATTTTTATATATTTCCATTGCAGTTATAAATCCGTTTGTTCTGGGTTATTTTCGAACCTGTTGTTTGATACGTGACTTACTTTTTCTTTAAATGCACGGTCTAACTACGTGGACGTCGGAATCCTCAGACAATCCCCGGATATCACTCTTGCGAAGTACTAAATGCCATATTGATGTAGAAGCTTGAACGTTAACCTGCATCACTTTATAGCCAAGACCACATTAGTGTCATGGCTTGTCGACATGGCTCCGCTCAAAATCACATCATCCTAAAAGTCGCGCCTTGGAACCCATGGGGTACGGTAGCATCCCGAATAACCCTGGAGAGCGATAGGTGTCCAAGTAATATTATCTCCCGAATCCACGAAAGTAAGTACTACTGTGCCAGCTCCAAGATTGTTCCCAATTTGTATACTATTTGTTCAATACTGAAAGACTTTGAACCCGGATTGTGTTCTACTTGGCCAGATACGCGTGGAGCATGTGCAACAAATTGGGAGACTACGGTCGTTTCTGAAGATCTTCAACTGTACGTATCCTTGGTTCTAATTGAACATAATGTCCATTTCGATTGACTTTACTGCCATAACTAGGTGCGCATGCACTCGCGTTAAGCCCTACATATACTATAAGCAATACGGAATTAGAGGCTCCGGTGAGTTATTTCGTTTTTACCGGTTTCCCTTGTCTCACCTAGCTAGTGCTATGTCCTATGAGGATGGTAAATACGTTGAATTCGCACACACGGTCTTGAGGCCTGCCCCAAAAATCTGTACATCACAAAACTGCAAGTGACTGAAGAGTCGGTAGGAGCGGATGATAGTATTGACAGTGAGCATCCGCAGTCTTATTTATCCTCTTGTAAGTTCGTAACTTGGGAATTTCATGCTATATAATTCATGCTGCATCTTTCCCCCAGGTCTGGCTAGCGCCCGAAGAGAGTACTTTAGCATTACATCGTGCTCAGCTGGTATGATCCCACTTATGATGCGAATATGCCTGTCAGTGTGAGTACCCGAGTTACACAAATCGGTTGGTAGAGTCGTGACACTATCATAGGTACTGGGCTGCACTAACATATTCTGATGCGCTATCAAGTAATATTACCACTTGGTTCATCGATCGTGACAATAGCACTATTTGACATGCACTATGGTCAGGCATCAACAATACTACGCCAGAACTTTAGCTGGAGTCGAGTCGACCCTACCATATTTGCGAGCGACGAGGACATGATGCAGGCGGTCATCAATGAACAGGTTTGGTTGGCTCTTGTCGGTGAGTCACCTCTTTGTACATTGCATCTTTGACCATTCATCTTTCCCAGTCGAGACGAACGCTACTGATAAACTGTCTGACGCAAGGAAGACCGGAAACAGTACTTTCAACTCCACTTCCTTGCTCACTGTTCACTATGCTCAGGTGTGCAGTCCAAACCCACGCGTGCTACATACGGCTAATCGTATATCTAATAATCTATAGGCTCGTCAAGAAATCGCGGTTGGCACTTATGTACTTGATTATGGCAATCTCCCGCAACCTCCTTGGAGAGATTACGTCGTCTCTTGCTGCTACTTCTGCACAGCAATATTCCACGTAAATTTATGGGCAAGGTCGGACCAATGAAATACCCTTGCAACTAATTTGCACAAGCCCCGCAAACAATTTCTCCTGGCATCGGATAGACCAGACTTCCGGTGATTTCCACGCACGCGTGAAAAATTTCTGGCGGTCTCTAGGCACTGTACCCGCACCCTTGTGGGGTTTACCGTGGGTACTATCTAAAGACTTGTAGTTATAAATGCAAAAACAATATCGAAACAAATTGTACCTATTCAAGTTGCACAGGCACACAACAAGGAGCGAAGCACGCAAAAGCAAAACAAACAAACATTTCTTCCCAATGCACAGAGTCTTGGTACTCAAATTTGCTTGCACAACTCTGGAAACCTCACTCATCTACCTCCTTCCTTTTCGATGGATGGTGTGCGTGACTAGGGGGCTTTACCTCCACAAAAATGACGGGGCGAGCTTGGGCGGCGATAACAAAGGTAGTAACGAAGTTGATTGATGTACGTCCTACAGGATAGTACTGGGGTTGACAGCGTAGCCCAGTGCGAACGCGCAGAACAGCATCTGCAGCAAGAAGTCGTGGGCTTCATACGTATCTTCTCGGTGTTATCGTTTGGGTATGATGAGAGAAAAGCTATCTTGTACGGATCATACAACATATATTTTCTCTCATCAGTATGGTCTGGGGAGACGTGGGTGATAACACGATATACGTCCCGCAAGATGTACGAGTGCTTTTGCGATTACAGTTTACGCTGACGAAAACAATGCAGGATACGCACAATAGATGAATAAGAGCTGGGCGCAAACGAATGCTGATGGCTTTCGCACTCAACACGTCTGAAGGGCTTCAGTTGGATTCAGATAACTTGGGTATCCAGCAGGAGAATGAGGAGATCGGACTTACCTGGGTTGGGTTTAAGAGCAAGAGCGAGTTGCAAATGAATAGAACAGTATTTTTGGCTCGCTGAGTCCCTCGCTCCTCAAGTTGAAGTTTGAAAGAGAACCCCTTTCAAACCACCCTCATATAGATACTTAGTATTAGTCAACTTATATGTCGTGAGAAAACTGACTCGTTTGAGTATTGCCTTGGTTCGTACCAAACGTTCACTTCCCACTCTGGTCTCTGACAGCGTTTGTTACGCATGAGAAGACACCGTGGATAGTGCCTTTCGAGTCAGTCTCGCCAAGGTTACGCTAAATCTGATGCTGCAGTTAGAGATGCATACGTTCAATCTTCAGCCATTCAAGTGGGTCGTCCTTGTTGCCTCTGATGCGACCTGAAGCCGCAAGCGGCTCCAGAGCCGCTTCAACGATTCGGAGCGATTCACGATTCCATTCGGTTCTGACGCTCAAAAATCGACAATCGATGTCCGAATCGGTGCGTGAATCGACGTGTTTGACTCCCTAGGACTCCCTCTATTTGCATATGTTTTATCATAGAGTCCTCTCAGTGTTTCGATAACTGTGGTCACAGGTACTTTATGGTAGCTTGCCCATTGCCATTCCTTGATGAAGCTCACCGCCATACAGGTCGAAGCCAATGTGTATCGGCGAGCTCTTGTCCAGGAACATCTCCGGCTTTCCTCCTACCTCCAACTCCGCTTTGCTGTGTTATTAATGACCTATTATACGTTCTCGTAAGTTTGACTTTTGGGCTTCTGATGAATGCAAAGTATGCGTGACAATCTTCAGTGGCTGTTTCACACTGACTTCTTGGGCTTCTTCCTCATGTGGATATATGTTTGCCTAGGTACAAATCCGTTTGGACTGGTAGCGCGCAGCACGTTTCGGATGAGTATCTGAGACGAATCTAGATCAGTGGTCAGGCTGTAGGCCGCGAGCGTGTCACTGGCTGTGCACGGAAGTGTATCGAGATTCGAGTGGTTCATGGGATCTGGAATTTTAACGCGGTTTTCGTGGGTTGCTACGTGTAACGGGAAGGTGTCATGGTCGCACGCGGAGGGGCGTGAGCGATGTGTGCGCCCCCGAACTTTGAGCGTCCCTGATGAAGTGAACTCATCCAGGTCAGAATCATCGTTGTCTGCTCTGAGCTATTATTCGGCATGCAAAGCAGTCTTTGAAAATAGAAGACTGCTAGGTATTACTCTCGTCGAGGATGGTCATGGGGTGAAGTACAAGTTTAGTTTACGTGGTTCATGATGGTACCAATGTGGATAAGATTAGATTACATCGCATACACGCAGCAGCACCGTGTGGGAGGTACGGCACGCAAGTTGATCAGGCACCAAACACATTCAACAATACCCGTCATCTCACTCTCCTCATCGTCGACGACAGCGTTCAACCACAGTTCGTCGGCGTATTGCGTCCTTCAGAGACAGTTGTATACCATACTACTTGTATACCTGTATGTAAATTTGTATTTTCCTTCACATGGCACCTCCCAAGCGTAGGGTATCATATGTGATACCTCCACCCACGGACGACGTTCCACGGCTTAGGCTACCGCCACTTGAAGTCCTCCGCAATGGTTCAATACGCCCACTCCTCATACCCTCTCAGACACCACTGGCCAACTCCAAGAGCATTTCGGAGAATTCTCATCCAAGGCATCGACTGGGCGTCATGTCCCTTGCGCTCGACACAACCACGCGTCTTGAAGGTCGGAACACACCGGAAGGCATCCTCTATACTGGGGGAAGGGATGGATTAATCATATCATGGGATTTGAGACTTCCGTTCAGGCGGAGATATGATAGCAGGCACCGCAGAGACCGGTTAGACAGGTGGGAAATGTTGACGGGGATGGGAGATGAGACACTTGCTGAGGAGGCTGAGGAAGACGAACGACGAGATGGTGATGTGCTAGGAGATGTCAAGGAGGGTGGGGGACGAAAACGAAGAGGCAGCACAACGGACCAGTTACCGTACGAACTTCAGTGGCAGTTGGACACCGATGCGTTGACGTCGGGATCGGTGAGACACAATGTTTATTATGTTGCGTGTAACTGGAAGCATTTCTTGTAGCCTTCTAGCTTCCGTCAGTGCGCGCAGACCCACACAGACTGGGTAAACGATCTCTTGCTCTGTAATTACAATCAGACAGGTAAGCACACGGGAATGCAGTGGCGCGTCAACGGGCTGACCATAAGCAGTTGTTTCTGCATCGTCTGATGGAACCATCAAGGCCTGGCATCCCCATGCCAGTTCTCCCAGTGACCCCTCTGCAATAGGGACTCACGCCGATTATGCGCGCTGTCTTGCTCTTTGGTATGCATTCCTTGAATATAATGGTTCACGCTGACATGTATTTAGTCGTGAACAGAATTGGATAGCTTCTGGCTCATTTGACCGGACCATTAAACTCTGGGATCTTACCCGAGCATCGATAACGCCCGAACCATTCCTTACCCTTAACCCACCTGATGCTACCGCGCCCAAAGCCTCTGTATATGCAATAGCCTCCGACCCGTACGGACACGCCATCGCAAGTGGATCTCCGGAACGTGTCGTCAGGATGTGGGACCCGCGCTCGGGAAAGAGGACAGGGAAGCTGGTCGGTCACACGGACAATATCAGAGCCATTCTTATTTCAGAGGATGCGCGATATGTAAGTTACGAATACTTCAACAATGATTTGTTCTGATGAGTTCGGCCAGCTCCTCACAGGTTCTGCAGACGGTGTGTAACTCATCATAATCCTCCGAATATTTTTCCTGAATATTTATATTACTAGCATCCATCAAGCTATGGTCATTGTCGTCTCAGCGATGCCTACATACGTTTGCATACCACACAGATTCTGTTTGGTCTCTACATTCGACGCATCCCTCGCTTGAGGTGTTCTACTCTGGCGACAAGTCGGGTATGGTATGCAAAGTCGATGTGGAGGGATGTGGAGACGTTTCGGACGGTGCCTGCATTACCGTTGCGCGGGAAACTTCTGTCGAAGTCGGGGAAGGTATCAATAAAATCGTGACCGCGGATGACGGTCTTCTTTGGACCGCCTCCGGTAAATCGAGCATCAGTCGTTGGAGGCTGCCGAAACCCGTACCGAAACGAGTCTTAGATGAAGAAAGAGAAATCATTGCTGATAGCTCCATTGCTACGATCTCGAGGAGACAAGTTTCCCTTGGACGTGAATCTATGCAATGGTCTGCACCACCGTCAATACATCAAGGTGCACTTTCAATTTTATGTTAAATTTTCAATACTGAGCTATCGACTAGTTCGTAGGGATGACGCGACAGCAGCCTACCCCGGTGTTCCGCTCACATCTTTTGTACGACTCACCTCTCCCGATGGTCCTTTCTCCCCTTCTTCATTCGCTCTACGTGGACGCGATCCCGAGGTTGCAACACTATACTCTGCAGCATCCATCGCCTCCGTTCCGGGAGGACGTCCGCCACTCCATACTGCCTTTCACCATTCTTCGACCCTCATGCCCCCCAACACTCTCCGGAGCATGAAGAGTGAGGTCTCGATGGCGCCCACCGATGTTGATGCAGTGCAGGACCATCGAACAGCATATGAAGCTCGGGAATTCGCTGCTGATGCTGAGCCTTTAAACGCAAACCCAGATGCGATGATAGCAGGCTCTCCTGGCCTCGTGCGAGCTATCTTGCTGAACGATCGAATGCATGCGTTAACGGTAGATACGACCGGCGAGGTCGCCGTGTGGGATGTCGTGCGAGGAGTTTGCAGAGGTTGGTTTGCCCGTGAAGAGGTTCGTGCTGCGAGTAGATCCTGCAGTACTTCCAGCAGTGGGCCTCGTCGTGACAACGGGAGTGTGACAGGGGGTGACAAAGAACGGAGTCCTCGTGAGGCGCTTGAGGCAGTCCGAGAGCGCATTGAGGGTGATGCTGTTAGTTCGCCTTGGTCGTCTGTGGACACGAAAACCGGTGTCCTCACTGTGCATATCAACGAGCGCTGTTTCGATTCCGAGATATATGCAGACGAAGCTGGCTTCGATTATGACAGGCATTTTAGCGATGAACTCCGGTGTAAGGATATCCTTCTTCGTGTCAAGTGACATCTGATCCCAACACGCACTTCAGTTAACATTGGCAGGTGGGTCCTACGAAATTTGTTCCTCGGCTTTATTCGCGAGGAGCAACGCATTCGTCGTAAACGCGACACCCATGGTTCCGAGACCGGTCACTCAGCTATGCAGCGCACTGCGGCCCCACCATCACTGGAACTGAACGGGAACTCTTCTAGTTCCACACTGCGGCATTCCTTCGAGTCTTCGACAAGGCCGCCGCGAGTTCTTGTTAGTAGTGCGGTCGTCATGTCAACCACTTGTTTGCCCGCTGTCCTTCCTTCACTTCCCACTTTAACCCGACCCAGCCCTCTTCTTACTCCGATGATACCGCTCGTTCCGCTAAAATCTCCTCCACCGTTATCCATTGTCCCTCAATTGCCCCCGAACGATACCACCCCTGGTCCTCGACCAATACGCACGCAAGGCCTTGATCCAGTGGCTTCGCCCCACAGCGCGTCTCAGGACCTGGATTATTTCACCCCCCCATCCCCATACACGGCGTCCGTCTACGGGAAGCACCGCGCTGTCAGACGCCGGTGATTTTTCTGCATGGAGTGGTCCTCCGAGTGTCGCAACACCGACACCAAATACTCCTGGCGGCAGCGGGTTCATGGGGCGTCTGAAGAGCCTTGGTAAAGGCACTGTGAGAAAAACGACCAGCGACATATTGCCGGGTTCACCTATATCTAGCCCTTCTGGCAATCTGGCCGATGTGCCAACCGCTCTAGAGGTAAATTTGGTGAACATGAAGATTTGTGTTTGTCTGACTATTGCTTTGTCCAGGCACCTACAGAAACCGTTGAAAAATCGCCTGTACAGGCACTCCTCGCAAACCCTATTTCACCTCCCACATCCAGCGATGCTCCCACTCTGATGTTGCCTTCGGCAATGACAATTTTAATATCTGACGAAGTATATCCCGGGTGGAGAACGGTTTATAGGGGCAGCGTGTCAACTACATGGGCCGACGTGTACAAGTTGGAGTCGACGATACCTTTGTGGCTTGCTGAATACCTGCTATTTAACAAAATTAACACCCCACCTCCTGTAAGGTATCTTTTGTATTGTTACCCTGGCCAGGCACAGAACAGGGACATGAGCCACTCCCCGAGTTGCTCAACACGTTAGTGAATTTCATTCATCACGCGCCGTGTATTCTAAACGTGTTCTTCAAAAGGTCACAGTCCAAATTAACATCGAGCAAGTTCCTCAGAGTACGCAAGCTAACCCATCATGTAAGTTAATCCCCTGTGTGGGCGATGCAATAGTTGATATCGCATACAGGTTCAAGAAAAATTGGACAGGATATCCAGCAGTCCTACATTGCCACATCATCCACCGCATGACGATAATCACAACCCGCATGATCGTGTTCGGGGTGAAGACCTGTACGAAATTCTCTGCAATGACTCTGTTCTGCCGCTGGATATGACTCTGGCTGCTGTGCGGCATTATTTCTGGCGTCAGGCTGGCGAGCTGGTGATGCACTATCGTTCTAAAATTCGGACACAAGTACTTGTGCCTTCACAAAATATGTAATTTTCTGTAGAAAATACTTATGTATGTGATACGAGATTACTGCGCCCAGTTGTTAGAACGCTCTCAATGCCTTTCTCTTTCGAATTTCTTACTGCTCTGTTTAACTCGTCCGAATTTTTTTGGTTCCCTGGAATTGCATCACTTCAAGGTACAAGCAGTTATTAATCACCGTCCAAAATCTTTTCAAACTGCGTGTACACTATGATGTTGTTGACAGTTAATTGATCATATCTTAACTATAGTTAGTACCGGAAGCACTAAACCAGCAACTACAATATTGTTAGAGGACTCAAATTTGGTCTATTTGCACGATGAATTTTTAGGCAGGAAAGGCAGCAACTTGAAAATGGTCAATATTTATGGATTTTAGGGTGTTGTTTCAATTTTTGGTGGTGGAGTTTCACTGTGCTGTGTACTATTGATAAAGGTCGACGGTCCTTCCCCGACTCTACGAAGTAGGAAGGGTTTTGTAGGATACGAAAATTCAGGCACCTGTTGCTCGACTTTACACAGTGTGAACTTCCTTCCTTTTATGTCCAACTGTCCTTTGTCCGTCAACATTCTAGAATGAGAATCACGTTCTCAAGCGTTTGGCATTCTGCACGCCAGGTGCCGAAAAAGATAGCGGGTTTGGCCACTTGTGCTGGCGCTACCAGCTTATAGAAGGAACGGTGGGAAATGACGCAGACGCGGGACTTAAGACGGAAGAAAAGATAAAATTTTGGATCACATTCGCGGAGTCGGGGACATGGTGCGCACGCACCGCTACGATAATTTATTTTTTTTGGACAAGCGAGTCTATTATGTAGCCACTGACACTGTCTAGTTCTACATAAACGCTTATAGCGGTGCCTAAACTAGGTACCGGTCTGAGGGGAAAATGCTCTTACGCACTCCCTACCTTGGTAGGGGTGTGTGGGACTCTGTGAACTTCCTAGGTTGCCTCGGTCTGCGGGGGCCGGAGAAGCTTAATACCCACTAAAACCTCGAGTGATGTCGCCCAGTTGTGGGGGGGGTGGTTTTCTCGCGATATTACTTTTATCCATGTTGATTTGATGAGGTTCGTGAATTTTATGTTTCTTTTTGTCTTGCTGGCTAGCATTCTGTCTAGTTGTAGTCTGTTGTCGATTGTTTTAAACCATCTTCTCGTTATCTGTTCGTCGTTTTGGGTCACACCTTGTATGACACGTTCGCATCTCAGGACCCATATTAGGTAAGCTGATTCGGAGATGAGAATTCTTAGTAGTCTTGATAGTCCTTTTGTCGTTCCTGTTCTTCTCCTTTCTTCGTCATCGTCATCGTTTGGTGCTTGTTGTATGTTTATCGTTCCGCAACCTAGGATTGTTCCTAGTGATATGTTCGGCCATGGGGTGTCATTTTGGGGCCATATTTGACTGGCTAGGTGCCATATTACTGTCAGAGGGGATTGGTTGCAGTCAGTGAGTATGTGTTCTAATGATTCTATGTCTTCCCTGCAGGTTGGGCAGCGGCTCCTATGTTCAAGGTTTGGGATGTTTGTCCAGAATTCTCCAATTTTTAGTGAGTCGTGTAGAGCTCAGTATGTAAAGACCTGAAATTTTCTCGATAGGTCTTTGTTCTTTCTGCTCATCCATATGGTGCTGTCCGTTTCTAGGTTATTTGATATGTTTTTTATGGCATGTCTGGTTCGGTCGAGAAGGCCAAGTGTTGAGCATTTGTATTCGGTGTTTGCGGACTGACATTATTTGTTTATATGCTGATGCTTGTGTTAACTTGGTGAGTCTCACTCCTTTAATGTCAAAATTTGGTGGTATAGATGTGTCTAGTTGGTCTGGGGTGTCTTTCTTGGCTCCTGATCCGGCAAGTTTATCTGCTTCTTTCGTTTCCTTTGTTACCGTTGTGTCCTTTTATCCATCTGAAGGTCGTCGTTGCTGACCTTTTTCTCAGGTGGTATGCTGTTGCTTTAAAGAGTTCGCTATTCGTTACGTCTATCCATCCTCGATCTTCCCAATCTTTAAGGTGGCTTGTCAGCCCTTCTATAGCGTATTGTGAGTCTGTTATGATTGTTACTGGGGTTAGCGGGTTAATGTCTTGTATTCCTATTAGTATGGCTGTGATTTCTCCTGCTTGGTTGGATTGTGTCTTTCCAGGGGATTCGTACTGATCTGTTATTTGGGTGATTTACTCCAAGCCAGACTCCACTTCCGCATCTTGCGTCTTCCTTTCCGTTATTTATGCAGGAGCCGTCAGTATATATTTTGGTTGGTGGTGTTTGTATGCCCCTCCCTCTCCCTGGTCTTTGGAGGCGGTGGGCTGGTGTTTGTGGGGTTTCATTTTTTCGCTAAAGATTCTGAAGCATTCTGCTAGGTCAGTTTTTTCGGTGACCGATGGGTCGAAGACTATGTCTCCTCTGTGTTGGGTCAGGGCCCTTGAGTTTTTTTCTAGTCAGTGATGGGTTAGCATGAGGTTGTCGTTTGGTGGGGTGTTTAGTGGGCTGAATATCGGGGTGAGTTTTGTCAGTATTGATGACGCTGCTATCATGCATTTTTGTGGGTTTTTGCACCCTGCTAACCGATCATCTATGCATAGGGTGCAGATACATTTGCCTTTTGTTTGGTGTCGTCTCTCATTTAGTGTTCTTCCGTTTAGTTTTATGAGGTCTTTTACTGATCTTATTCTGTGGATGCATTGTAGGCATGAATCTCTCAGCTTTTTGTATGTCTTTGGTGGCGCTCCAAGATGCAGCCATGCTGGGAGTTGTTTTTTCAGTGGTTGCGATAACTTTACTGGTGCGAAGCTCATGTTGTACGTCTTAGCTGTTTTTAACATGATAGTTATCTCTTTTGGTAGCCGATTTGCGCGTGGTCCTCGTGTTGGAGGATTCCATGACATGAGGATTGCATTTATGTCGTTCATGTTCTTTATCCCCTCAGGCCTTAGTGTGTTGATTAGTGCATCGGAGACATATGCCCACGCGGGGCGGTTGGGTGAGATATTGACATAAGTTTTTAACCATGTTAAGCTAATTGCTTTATTTCTAGCCACGATGTCTAATATCTCTAGGCCCCCTTTGGCTTTCGGTCTTTGGAGGCGTTTTAAGCTAATTGGTGTGGATTTTGTGTTATCCCATATGAAGTTTCTTATGATTTTTGTGATTGCTGATTCGATTTGCTTTGGCATGCCTTGGGCTTTTGTTAGGAATTGCGTCATTCCTCCCACAAACATTTGGATGATCAGGTGTTTTCCAGTCTAGTGTTGGGTGTCCTTTGTTCCATTGTTGGAGGGTAGCTTCTATTTTGTCCAGAATTGGTTCCCATGGAGTTGTGTCTTCCAATTCGTTTCCTATCCATGCTCCTAATGACCTTACAGGTGTTCCGTCTTGTGCTATTCTCACGGCGGTGTCCCAAGGATTGTCTTCCTCGTTTATCTTTCTGGTTGCTATTGTCGCCGTTCTATGTTGTTTGGATCCGATCGGTAGTATTTCTGTTTTTTTCCAGGTTGAACTTTGCGCCTGATGCTAAACACCAGTTTTTGAGGATGTCCTGGAGGTCCTTGTATTTGTCTCCTTTTCTCAGGTATACTGTGGTGTCGTCCGCATATAAATTGACTATTATTCTGTTAGTGAGGCCAGGTATGTTATATTCTTGTAGTTTTGTTGAATTTTGCAGGGTACATGCTAACGGTTCTATTGCTAGATCGAAGAGTAGGCAGGACAAGGGGTCCCCTTGTCTGACACCTCTTGTTACTTTGAATGGGTTACTCATGAATCCGTTTATAGCTACTTTCGTGTGTGCATTTTCATATAGTGTTCGGATAGTGTTGATGAATCTTGCCGGTAAGTTGAATTTTGTTAGTGTATCAATCAAGTAGTCATGGTTTATTTTGTCGTAGGCTTTCTCCTGGTCTAGTGCGATGATCACGCTGTCCTCCTCCATGACGTCTGCGTACGCCGTCATCATTTGTGAAAGCCGGATTGGATTGAAGATTGATCTTTGTGGTATAAATCCACTTTGGTCGGGGTGGATCATGTTTCTTATTTCCTTTGCGAGTTGCATTGCTAGTGTCTTGGTGAGTAGTTTGTAGTCCGTGTTTAATAGCGTGATTGGGCGGTAATTTTCTATTTCAGATTTGTCTTTTTTCTTATATAATGGGCACATCCATCCTAGTGCGAAGTTTGATTCCTTCGATGTCCCATGGGTTTGTATATCGTTTAGTACTATGGTCAGGGTTTTTATGATGTCGAAGCCTGGTTCATCAGTTTCTTGTTTTCTTTTGTTCGTTTCATATAATATTTTCCATGCTTCGTATGGTATTCCGTCTATTCCGGTTGCGCTGCCTGCTTTTGACGAGTATAAAGCTTCTCTTACATTGGATTCTAGGATAGGTTCGCTTAAGGGACCGGATGGTGCGTTTAGTTTTTGTCCTTCTGGGATTTCGTTGAGGGACTCTCTTTTAGCATTGTTTCTTCTGTTGATCTCTTCCGAGTGGGTGTGTACGTTTTGTAGGTTCTCATGGTAGGTTCTTGCTATTTCCGCCATTTCTTTAGATTTATGAGTGAGTTTGTTTGTTTGTGGGTTTCATAATCGGTGAATGATGTCTCTTGGTTTTTTTGGGTTGTTTACCTTTGTCCAGTATTTACTTATCGTTTCGCCTTTTAAAGACCATTGGGCTTGTGCTTTCAGGTGCGTGCTTTTGTGCTTCTTCCTCTCAAGGTGTTCAATTTCGTTTTCTAGAATTATTTTGTTTTGGTCGTCGGTCTATTGAAGAGTCAATATCTGGTGCATTTGAGGTCTTTTGGATGTCTTTCTGTAGTTGTTTGATTTTGTTGTTGATTTTCGCTAGGTGGGCTTTCGTTGTTTGTTTTACTAGATTGTTCATATTGATTTTGAATTCTTCCCATAGGTAGAGAGGGTTCTCGGTTTCTGAGCGGTTTTCCTGGGTATGGTTGTTCTTTCTATGTCGTCTTGTAGCTTAATGCCTAATTTTTCAAATTTTTTTATTAATGTTTTGTCCGATAGTATGCTTAATGGCCACGTCCATCTCCCTTTGCCTATGTGTGGTAGGCCTGGTGGGGCGAATCTTACTAGAGTGATATTGTGATCTGTTGGTATTGGGCAAAGGTATGTTTTCCAATCTGAGACACTGTCTGAGTGAGAGGGTGATGTGTATATTCTGTCTAGGCGGGACATGGAGTTGTTGTTGCTTGTGAATGTGAAGAGCCTTGTAGTCGGGTGAGTGTGTCTCCAG
This sequence comes from Suillus subalutaceus, assembly GCF_016647625.1. Lineage (NCBI taxonomy): Eukaryota > Fungi > Basidiomycota > Agaricomycetes > Boletales > Suillaceae > Suillus > Suillus subalutaceus. The sequence goes on from NW_024540257.1 coordinate 244,335, forward strand.
GTATCCTGTATGTTCATGCTCAGTTCTGAATTCTCTTAGTGCCTCTACGGCGCATTCTGTGTCAAATCTTGCCGGGGCTTGGTCCAGTGGGTCTTCGGTAACGTTGAAGTCCCCCATCATAAAATCTATTGGTCCTAGTCCTTGGCTTGGCCAAAGCTGTCTTAATCGTGTTCCAGAAGTGTGGATGTTCAGAGTGGTTGTTTGGGGCGTATATTAAGTATTCTTATTATTTTTTCATTATGCCAGTTGATTGTTAGGGCGATGGCTCTTCCAGGGATTATAACAGTCATTTTTGTGTCGTTGATGTTTACTTTCTCTTTGTTGATGACAAAGGCCACCCCTGCTGAGCTGCCTGGGCGGTTGGGTTCTTGGGAGTTGAGCACGAGTAAGCGTCTCGAGAATAGTGATTCTATTTGTTTTTCATGTTCATCAGACAGGTGGGTTTCTTGTATGCACAGTATCCCTATCTTATTGTCTCTTACGGTTTTGTTTATTATAGGCCATTTTGAGGTTGTGCTAGTTCCTAGTGTTGGGGAGGCTCTCCCTTTTACATTTAGGGATGCTAAGGTGATGTTCGCGCGGGTACATTGTTCTTGTTCGTGTATGTTGTTTGTTGATTCGCGGGTGTCTGTTGTGTTAGGTTGCGGTTTGTGTTTTCCTCCCTGGGGGGGTTTTGTGGTGCTGACCTGGGTCAGGGAGCTGCGCTTGTGGTTGGGGTGTTTCCTTAATTGTTGTTGTTTCTTGGGGGGCTTGTGGCTCGTTGTGTGGGGTTGTAGGTGTGTTGCGTGGGGGGACGAGTGTTTTGTCCGTTCCTGGTTGGGAACTGTTCCTGCTCGCAGCAGGCGATTCCACTTCCAAAAACCCGCGAGTGGTCATCAGGCGGCCTCCCAGTGGTCCGAGGTGGGCCACCTTCGCGCTCGGGGGAGCGAGTACCTAGACCGGTGTCTTAATAACCGAGGGTCTTATATAAATACGTGTAAGAATGTAATGACACCACAATTACACTGGATAAGACTTCTTGCCAGTCCTCGATTAACACGGTCTACGACTTTTCTTCTTTCATGGTAGATAATGTGTGAGTTCTTGGGAGGCTCGCTAAACCAATCAGTCAGATTAACTTAGCCGGAGCTTTATTATCTCTGATTGAAACTATGGGATTGTCTAGGATATACCGTCTAGACACTTGAACTGGTTTCCTGAATATACGGTTAACTGTTGAGAAGCTGGTCTCAAATGTGACTACGTGGACCAAAGCTCGTGTTGGTCAATATACAAATACCTGGTGAGAACGCTGGTCTCACAAATAACAACAATAACCAAAGCTTGTGTTGGTCAGTATACAAATACCTGGTGAGAACGCTGGTCTCACAAATAACAACGTTGACCAAAGCTCGTGTTGGTCAGTAAACACTACGTGGTGAGAACACTGGTCTCACAAAACTGGGTTTCTATCGCGAGAAACTTACGTAATCTCAAGGGAAACACTTTCCCTGCACTTGCCTGGACAGTTCTTACAAAGGAAATGGGCTTTGTAAGCAGCAATTTGTTCAGACTGAAGCTTCTTAGGTGAGAGTTCAATTTGCTCAAGAGGGAGGTCTTGAATGCAACAAGTGGGAGATCTATTTTTTTGGGGGGAGAATGGGCTCTCCTTATATACATTTTGTGTGGGAATATTATGTAAGTAAAAAGGTGATGTAATGACTTCAGAATGTGAGAAGAATATTCCAAAAACTGGAGCAGAATGTTCTAGCAGGTGCAAAAGAACATATGTCGAGGATTTTACGCGGTTTTACGGTCACGTGATGCGTCCACGTGACCTTCGGGCTCCGCTGGATTCTCCATCCTCCTTGAACTTCCTTCATTGCGACGCGCGTCGTTTCTCGTCGTTGCCAGTGGTTGTTCTCGTTTTCAAACGCTCTCGACCCTCCGAGCGCTCGGCTCGAACGGATTGGACGAACGATAAAATAATATACATGAATCCGACTATTTAAAACAACGTTATAACAAAGCAAATCGACGGATACAAAGGGCAAAGACAGTCAGACTACAACAGCCGCAGGTGTGACTGAAAACGATCTAGGGATACAATTGTTGAGTTGCGGGGACAAACCTGAGCACTGCAGGGAGTGACAGGTGCGTGAAAATACAATGCGAAAAACATCGAAACGAGGGGGGGAAATGAGAGTGTATGTGAATGTGTGTGGTTCGTGAATCGTGGATGTGGGGGTAATAGCCTTCAGCGGGAGGAGGATGCTTGGACTTCTGGGCGGCCGTTCTTGCTTGCTCGACCATGGTGATTTCTCCGCGTCCCTCACGCTGGCGCTGGATGGCAGTTGAAAAGTGGATTGACACCACGGGTGGCCTCAGGGTATGCTTCCAGAAAAACTTGATGGTCCCGCTGCAGCCTGTTTAGAGGAAGTGTTTGAGTTGCAAACAGTCGGGTGCCGCTTCTGAACCTGCCGAAATGGCGTGAAGGCCACTCACCGGTAGAACTCGATAGCAATCACCTTGCGGATGTTCCGCTTCACGCCAGTGATTGTACGCATAGGGCCAGTGTACCACTCCTCCGGCCAATCTTTCAGTGCCTTGCCGCCAATGGATGCTGCAGGATCCTCCCACTGCTTTACAGCAGCTAGCCATGCCTCTTGTCCACGTGGGAGGTCAGGGATTCCGACGCCGGGGATGGGAGCCGTCTTTTTTGCTGCACCGCGGCTATGCTGACGGTGGTCAGAGGGAGGCACCTGCAGCACGGGTATGATGCGAGGAAAGGGAGAAGAAGTTGAGGCTACAGGAACCGGGCTGGGTATCGAAGAAGTTTCTGTGCTGCTCAGCAAAGAGGGTGGATGGGTGGCCTGATGGCACATGGTTGGTTGGACCGAGATTGGAGGTTGTGAAGGTGACGGCAAGAGTGAGGGATAAGGGGATGAGGCCGGAGAAAGAGTTAGTTTGTCTAGGACTTCCTCGACTTTACCAGACAGGCGGTTCAGTTCGCGATCAAATGACATCTTGAGTTCGCGTGTTTCCGCTGCGGTGATGGGTGCTGTCAAAATGTGGTCGCCGTTGAAGCTTTTGTTGCCTTCCCGAGGAATTGGGCACAGCGCGTCCCGGTGATTTTTCTTGTATCGGGTGAGCTCGTCCAGAAGGTACTGTATCAGCGTATCGACCTGTCCAAGTTGGGAATCAGTTCACATTACAGATTAGCAGGCCAACTCACGCTTTCGCCTTCAGCCCACGCACCCCACCAACGTATCGTAGATAGTGACCAGCGCTCTCCGAGGGGTGCGAACATAAACCGATACCTCGCACCACCTCGGCGGAAGCAATGGCTAGTGTACCTGACTGTCAGCCCAGCCTTGGCACAAATCCAGGTCAGTGTCTTCATGACAGCGTCGTAGGACAGCTCGTCGGAAGGGTAGACGACACCATTTGCACCGACACGCGGAAAGATGTACTCTTCAGGTTGCAAGGGCCGTTGGAGAAGTACCTCCTCCAGGAAACTCACCCAAGCTCGCAGGTGTGTGAACATACAGATTTCGGGGGTCTTCAGGCTGAGCATAGACCTCAGTACTCATGACCTGGTAGTCACAGAGTCAGCGCCCTCATCCAGCAACCCAATCAAAAAATAGATACCTTCGAGTGCGCTGTCAATTTCCCCCTTCCTGCTGCCAGCATTTACAGGTTGACAAGGCTCACGAGGTTCGAAGGGAATGCCATAGGGCAGGGCGTCCCTGGCAGTTGCCAAACAATGTCTTTCCGCTTGATTTTCGTCAGTTCAAAATTCCTGTGGTAAATGAGTGCATGCATCAGTCCAGTCAGTCTGAGTCCCTGAGGCGATGAGGGCAAAGCGGCCCGAATTCAAAACCTAGCGTACCAGTGTCCAGATCGTGATTCCTGCTTGTCGAGAATGCGCGCACCATGAGGTGCCAGCTGGGCCAGAATCACGTCAGCCACGTCAAGGGTTGACCTGCCTTCAACGGACTGGCGAATGTGGCTGACAATTCCATCTGGACACTGGCTATAGGACCAGGCCATGAGTTTCTGCATGTCCTCGATGGTCATGGCCGATGCGTGATTTCTGCTTCCACCTTCGGCACCCTCGTTGTTCTTGAGGACTTCCATCATATCCTGTGCAGCCGTGGACAAGGCTGGGTTTCCTGTGACCACCCCAGTGCCCTTGTCACAGTGATAGGAAACCACGGTAAGTCTCGCCCTTGCTGTAGTATTCCACGTGGAGTCCTGAGGCCTTGAACGCATGCACAGAAATAGACGAGATGTATGCATTCTTCCACATATCCTTGAATGCGGAGAAGATGCCCCATGTTGTGCTCAAACTCCGTCCCTCCATCAATCCCTTCTGGACAAGGAACAGCTCGAGTGCCGATGCCGAGTATCTGTTAGGGATGATGTCGAACGCGCGACTGTATGCATCGATATCGGACTCGCCATCAGCCTGAGAGTGAGTGCCCTCTGCTTGGGCAGTTCTCTTCTGCTCAACAACGTCCATCGAGAAACCGTCGGCCCCGTTCAAGATGGCCTGGTGTACTGCGATTGAGTCCCTTTTGCCTTCAGCAGTGTTTGTCGTGCTTCTTTGCGCTGTTCCTGAAGAGCTGAGGCCAGAGGCAGTAGCTGCCTTCCGTCCTGGTTTATTTACGACCTGCCGCAATTTTCTTTGTTGTGCCCCATGCCATCTGTTTAAAGTACAATAGAGTATAGAGTATGAATAGGATAAATACGATTCGAGCGGATGAGAAGGAGGTGTTGTACGAGCAGGGTGTCACACTCTAGATGTGAATTATAGGAGTCAGTACATATAGAAGTTCAAACACTTAAAGGGGTTTCTGGCTGCATCTTCGCCTTTTTCCACAGCATCAAACAGCAGTGCCGGTTTGCATTCGTCACATCGTATGAACTACACACTGACACACACCTCTCTACAGCCACAATGCTCCAGCTCACATTCTTCAAAGACAGCACGAGAGGACAACAGCCCAGCAGCCATTCTACTACAACAGCTTCAGGTGCTTCCACCACTCATAGTGACGTACATGAGGGCGACATCGCACACTTTGTCCCAGGTTGGCTTCGACGCCTTTGTCCAATCGCTTGCGGTCCAGCAAGGGTTTCAGGCGGATGTCATCAGAACCTGTTTACAAGTACCTCTCAAGCTATGAGAAAACGGTCGAGGGCATTGAGGCGATGAGGGATGGCAGCCGAGGTGCACGCCGTTGCTGAGATTCTAAGCAGGACAGAGGATGACGACGTTGAGGACGACAGCATTATGGATGATAGCGTCAAGGAAGACAGTGTCAAATCGGAGGAGGAATAGGTGTATTGCCAAAGGGCCGTAACTTAAGAGAGTCCCTATTTACGTGGAAGCCCATCTGTAGCAAGAGATCGTACGAGGAGAGCAGTTACGAAGAGAGCAGTTATGAGGAAAGCACGAAGGAGGAGAGCGTGGAGGAGAGTGTGAAGGAGGAGAGCGTGAAGGAGGAAAATAACGATTAAGAGAACAAGGATATCAAGCAAGAGCAGCAGTGTATTGAGGATTGACAGGCAATGGTAATAAACATAGGGCACGACAGCAGTCTCATTAGCAAGTTGTTGGCAAGCCTGAGCGCCAGTTAAAGCAGCAGACTCAGGTAGTAAGACTTCGCCTCCAGGGACGTGAGGGGCATACAGCTTCCATCTGTGAGTAGTTGTCATTGTCTGATGGTACCCCCCAGCGATTATGGTCATTATGACTGGGCATGTTCCCAAACCCCATCACACATCCTTTGGTCATGTAATCTGTCCACGCCATAGTCACAATGAGGCGGACTATAATTGACCGCTGGAGAGCGACGTGAGGGCAATCTGTGCTTTGCTCAGTGTGAAGAAGAGAAGGAGGACCAGGGAACGGGAGCTGGTCAGGTGAATGAGATGACAATGAAGAAATATCATGTTCCCTTCCATAGACACGACCGTCATATATATCTCGTGCTGGAATATAGGTGTCATGAGCAGGCCTATAAGGGTCCCATGGAAGGTCCCAGGCAGGGGGATGACGGTTGCCTTCTCTACTATAGGAAGGAGGCCAATGATTAGGTATTTGAGCACCACCCCTCTTGCGAGATTGGTATAATGAGGCCTGGGCCTGCTGTTGCGCTGGTCATCCTCCTGAATGCGCCTCTCGTCATCTTCGGATCTCTCATAAACCGAAGGATGCCTTCTGTCCATCATAGGACTAATTCTGAGTAGAGGGACCAGGCGCATCTGGACCATTTGTTTTCTTCTTGAAAGGAAACTTGACCTTGGTCTCGAACTTGGAAGGAGCTGGCTTGGGTGGTAGGGGAATTACTGTTGGGCACGGAGAAGGTGGCATCCCCTGAATACGCATGCTCGTGACAGTGGATGGATACCAGTTCAGACTTTTGGGAGGGGGAGGGTGCTAAGCCCGAATCGGGTGACAGCGAGTGGGATATGAGACTTGAACTCGGATACAAAGGATGAGAATCAGGCTCCGCTTGAGCGACTTAAACTGAAAGAAGTCGTGTTAGGTATAGAAAAATATGAACAGAACCATAAACGTACCGAGCATTAACCTCCATGACACAGTATTCCTTGGAATTGGGGTTGAGTGCATACTGAATGTTACACTCGCCGACAACACCGAGATGCCTGATGACCTTGATAGTAGTGCTGCGAAGCATGTGGTATTCGTCATCCAGAAGAGTTTGAGATGGTGCAACAACAATCGAATTGCCAGTGTGTGTACTGAGAGGGTACCGAGAGGATCAAAGTTCTCCATATTGCAGCAAACTGATCGTATTCTAAGAGCATATGCACTCAACTTCAGAACGCACAACAAAGCAGAAATGAACCTACATGAGCGCCATCACGAGCAACTTCGTATTCGAGTTCCTTCCAGCCCTTCATACTCTGCTCAATGGAAAAATCCATAATCGACGACAGGCACTGTCTGGCGTTGGAGAGGGATAGTAGTCGGTGTTGCCTTGAGTGAAAACTTCTGTTGGTAAATCCTGTCCAGCGGGTGGAGTGAACCTAAACAGTTGGCCAGAGGGCAGAGTCAGGGTATCTGTCATTGGATTAAATGATAGTGAGCCAGAGAATGCCATAGCCATCACAATTGTAGGCAACGCGAGAAAGTTCATGGTTAGTTGATTTCCATCATTGCGAGACTTGAAGTTCCTGCATCATTGAAAATAAGTGACATCACGGGTTGAATGAACTCCAGACTTGCCATTGGACCAGTCAAAGCAGCGGGCCTTCGCATTTTTCGTGTTCAGCTGGAGAGAAGTATTTCCTCCTGTGAATGGCGATATCATCTCCAGCGCAACCTTGACCTGGACTGGCCGTGCTAAGAACTGACTTTCAATCTGAGGATGCTACCATCAGCAACTATCTACAATTGATTTCTTTATAATGTACCTGTATTAAAAGCCAGTCAGGGTACAGCTCCGGATCAAATCCCTTGCATTCTTCATTCTCCAATTTCTTGAAGAACTCAACCCAGTTTTTATTAGCGGCAAAGACCAACAGCCTTTGCGAGTGCTGCAGTTGGAGAAGTATCTGCGACAGGCGAATGAGAGCCATACACCATGCCTTTCCCCATATCTCATATCATCGACGCGCAAGATGAATGCTTCGACACTGAATGTGCCTTTTCTTTGGTCTGGGGGTGGAGGACTATTTGCTGAAGTAGGAGTAGGAGGAGGTTGCGAGCACACACCATATAATCGCCCATGTTTCTCCTTGCCATTATCCGAAACATCAATTTAATGCGAGTAACCTCCGCTTGTGACATCCCATGTGTGAGGCCAGCCTGTAGAAGGTTCGTGAGAGGGAGGTGTAGGCTCTGGCACACAAGAATCACCATATCCTTGGTTCGCTTGCATCGACCGCTGCAATGAATCACGGTATATTCCAGGCGTGAACATATCCAGGTTAACGCTGCTAAAAGGATGAGATCTCATATATGTGTAATCATTAGACACCTGTGGTCGTTCTGAAGACATGTGTGGTGGAGAGTGGAGAGTGTGAGTGACCAGCACGCAAGGTGTGAAGAGGCTGACGTGAGTAGCCGATGAACATACTGGTAGATGCACGCATTGCTTCTTCAAGCAACAGCGCAATGTCATCACGCCCTGGCAGATCAAATGGGAGACCAGAGTAGGGGGACAAAGAACTGCAGCGTGATGCAGAGCAGTCAAGCTGGCTAATGGCGAAAATGTCAACAACTGGGTGAGGTGGAACCGATGTACTCGCCTTTATCAGCACAGGTAGCATCAGGTCCTTGTGCAATCAGCAGCCGAACACACTCTTCACGCTCGACATCTCTTTCCAAAGCATGCAAAACGCGCCATAAGGTATAAGTAATGGCAGGTTGAGAATTCTGAACAGAAGTACGGGAGGCCGGGCGCCATATTCCTGCTTAAATGCTGAGTGAAACGGGTGAGGATCAGAGCCTGCATGACAATATGAACTCCAGACTCGCCATTGGACCAGTCAAAGCAGCGGGCCGTCGCATTTTCGTCAATTGTAACATATAATCAATGGCGCCTGCAGATGGGAGCACGCTGGGAGCTGGCGGCAGCGGCAAAGTGGACAAAATCAGCGAGATGTCGCGTCGTCGAGACTTCAATAGATAATACGAAGCGAGATCTTAACAGTGCGAGCTCCACCTATTTACACCGTTCGCCACCCTGACACACCAAAGGCAGTTACTAGGTGAGGAGGGTAGAGCTGCGAGCACCATTTCAGACTCTCGTACCTAAGCCAGTAATGAACAAGACCGCCGGAATTCTTCGTCGAGGGCTGAACACAGCTGATAGTGCAGGATTGAAAGAGCAACGTGATTGTATAATGTGACAAACAGTCACGCTGCCTGGTTAGGGCAGCACCCCTGGTCTGAGAGCAGTGAGGTGCGTTGTAAGTATGAAAAGAGGACGTATAACATACCTCTGGGAGTATTCAGAGTAGCATATATGGTGGTGAAAATGCAAGGCTACAGTTAAAGCAAATTTTGAGGGAAAGAACCAGAAATGCAATTTTTCGCCACGCTGCGCGCCACATTTTACAAGAAAAGAACGGAAAAAGTGGTGGTAAAGTGCCCGCCACACTTATTTTACCATAAAATCTTGGGATTTTACGGGTGGCTGAGAGCTCCGGCGGCAGAATTTTACATGGATAGGGCGGGCAGGCGCATGAGCTCATTTTCGCCATACAATTGAGCAAATTTAAACATGTATATTGCATGGGTGTACGTATATACAGCTTGTACATTATGGAAACAGAAAAGAACATAAACCATGCCGTCTTTCTGCATGTGCGCACGCGAAATTTCGACGGAATCGCGTCGCAACAACCGTGACAGCACGAGGTTGATGGACGCGACACGACGACACGAGGGGCCCGGCGAACTCCGTCAGACAGTAGTTTTCTATGCTTACGAGTGGTCCTCAGGTGCAGGTACAGGTGCGGTGCATCCTGCAATGCGAAGACGACGGAACGGGAGCTGCAGACCTGCGCGTTGAGTGTCGGGTTGCTGATGTGTCAGCGAAGTCACGTGCTTTGGCGTTTTACACGCCTGTGGTAAAATGAGGCAATAAAACCAACTTTCCAGAATATTCATGGTGGGATAATGACATCATTCTGAGTCACTATGAGTCACTATGAGTCATTATGAGTCATTGGAATGTTCTAGCAAATTCCATGGAACATGACATCATTATGACATCATACCCTGTAGGTACAATCTTATGAAGCATCTGATTAGTCAGAGCATCCTAATAGAAAAGTAAAGTAAAGAAACACTAGAGAAAACAACTCAGAAATAATGGAACAAATAATAGTACACAATATGTGGGCTTTTTAGATAGGTTTTTGTTAGGCTTTGAACTTTTCTCTATGGGTTTCTCTAGCCAAAGTGAATAAGCCAAATGAAAGGCAATACCTTAACCTTCATTTTGCTTCTCATATCAACTAGGTCATTATGTGATTCCCATCTCACATATGACTTTCTTCAAAACATGGTGGATTCATGAATCACCGAGGGAAAACTGAAACTATTGGACCAAGGTTTGATACCAAGGTATGGGTTGACTAGTCTGAGGACTAAGCTAACAGACTTTGTCTTTTAGGGGGATACCTAGTAGTCATGTCCATGCATGATTCCCAAATCATGCAGGACACCGGTGAAAAAAACCGTACTGTGGGGGGTTTAGGTGTGAGTTTTGGGTGATTGGGCTACTAAGCTACTGTATGATCATGTTGTAACTTAGAATTGACGTATCCTGGCCAATTGGCAGTGGACTATGTTAGCATTTTCGAGTGATATTAATGCCCAGGACGTTAATATTATCTACTAATGAGAACTTGAGCCTCTCGGCACGGCTCGTCCGAACCTAAATAGGTATCCGTGTTCTGGCATGCACCATGCTGGTCGAGATGACCTACGCTTTCCTGTCTCGTTCGCACGATCAGTATATTTGGGCATTTGGTCTATTGATGACTATTCGAGTCTCGATCGAAGTTGTCTGGCTATCCGACGGCTCATGTATTCATTAGGTTCCGGGCCTAAGTTAGAGTCGTTGTGGCGGGGTGTTGTTTTGTGTTTTGGTTGATAGTGACTGTGGTTGGGACAAGGGTGATGTGAGTAAATTGACTGGGTAGTTCGAGGTACATAGTATGGACTGAGGGGGCTATGTAGTACGAGGTGTGGATTAAGTATGTGCGATATCTTCGGATGGTGGAAGCTGACGGCTCATGATATGTGCTTAGGCGTTGCGTCCAGGCCTTCCGCCTCTAAATCTTCCGGTTTGACGAGGTATGCTGGCCACGTTTCGGTTCCCTGATTTTGGGCCATTCCAGAGCGGGACGAGCGGGAACGGGCAGAGTCCTCTTGGGTGAGTGAGGGAGTGACATATTTGGCAGGGGAAGAGGGGAGTTGTTGACCCACAGCCGTCGAGGCCTGTGGGGTATTTGAGGGCATGTAGGAGGCTTCTCAAGTTCGTCCAGGTTTTCGCGTCATTGGTAGGGCTGGTGGCAAATATATTAAAGCGTGGCACTGAGAGGCCTCCTGTGATCTTGAAGTGGAGGAGCTCGGCGCGTGCGGACTCGATAAAGTCTCGCGCGGCCTTGTATATTAGCTCGTCGTCGGGTAGCCCGCATTTTGAGAGGCAGTCTTCGATTTGGTGCCTGATCTCGTCTTGAGACCAGACCTCAACCACGGTTTGACGGACGGCGTCTGCATCGAGTGTGGTGAAGCCGGAGAGGCAGAAGAGAAGTTCTGGAGGATGGGCACAGTTGAATGGTAGGGCTTCAAATGTTATATCCATCGTTGACCAGATTCTTTGGTTTAGGATTAGATTCATGGTCTCTTCTGATACCTTGTGGACTAAGAATCCAGTTGGTAGGTCTCTAGAGCCCTTGCCACCCTGGGGTTGGGGGGGGGGAGACACGGACAGGAGGGGCGTCTTGATTAACGAATTCAGCTATGGTTGTAACGCTAGCCCAGATGCGTTCTGCGATGATTGTGGCTTGTTCAGCGACGTCTTTTCCGGAGTAGTCAAAGACCTGGATCATGAATTTGGGATGCCCGACCTGGAACCAGGCGAGGAGGACCTTGGTTTCTAAGTGGTCGAAAATTTGAGCCGAGTGGGACATGTGCACTTTGGGAAAGCCCCCATTTGGGGTGGGGGTGAACTGGGGAAGGGTCATGCGGTTGTTGAGGCCGCTTTGGCTTAGTACCGATCTGTTCGTTTCCGCTAACTCCAGGTGAGCCAGAATTGCTTGTTCTTCAGTGGTTTGTGCGTGTCCGGAGTTTGGGCTTGGAGGGTTGCTCATTACTTGGTCATCTGTAGGGTTGCCCGGGGCATGGATAGAGTTCCCTAGGTCACTGTGAGTGCCTTCGTTGTTTTTTGGGCCCGACCTTATAACGCTGAGTTCTCGGTAAACGAGGAGGTCGGGATTCAGAGGGTTTACACGTTCTACACGTGGAATAGGGGTGGGTGTGTTTGGGGGGAGCGAGGGGTGCGAGGGGAAGGTGGGTCGGGGATCGTGTCTAGGAGGTCTAAGGCGCGTTCCATGTTATCATCTTCTGGGAGGGTGTTCGGCGGAAAGTATTTTGGTCCAGCCCGAGGGGTTTGGGATGTGGGACGGGGTGTGATGGGGTATGGCGGGAGGCTTGTGACATGGTTTTGAGGGAGGTGGGTTCCTTGTCTTTCATCTCTGGGTGGACGAGGGTTTGGGTGGTTTGCGAGGGGATTTATAGTCTACTTTCAAGCGCAGATTCGTGGTGGGGGGCATTTCATGATTCAGCTGTTGGGGGTCGGGGGCTCCATCGTGGCCAGGTTCATCTTGGTTTTGGCGATAAGCTAGTGCCTATTAAGTTTTATGAGTGGTAGTTTGTTCACAGGAGGATTTTGGCGGGGGTGTTGGTTTTGGGTTTGTTGCAGTGTTCCTTGTTGTAATTTACGTCTGGGCGCTGTTTTACTTCCGTTTTACCTTGTTTTTGATGGTTGGTTGCTTTACCTTGACGTTCTAGAGATGCGAGGGTGTGATTTGTTTACGTTGTGGTAAAGGTGCGTCGCAGGTACTCGTGTGCTTAGCTTTCCGTGTGTTTCTTAGAGGTTTATTGGTGTCATTTGGGGGTCGTGTTCACGTATGTGGTACTTGGGTTATGTTTTTTAATGAGTTCTAGGTGTTTTTATATGTGTTATGGCCAGTTGTTGTTCTGTGAGCCGTTGTAGCTCGACCTTGCCAGCAATTTTTCATGCGTGGGAAGTTCTGTCCATGGTGGTGGTACAGAGTCAAGGGCCACCCCGCTACGATAATTAATAGGCGGCGGCGTCGAAGCGTTCGCATGCAGTTGGTTGGTGAGTTGAAGGGGTGAATGAGTGGAGGCCAGAACGTGATAGCGGCGACGCAAAACCACTGGACCGTAAAATCAACTCGGAAGCCCGATGGCGTCATTCTTCCTTTGAACAGTGCATGCGCTCCCTTCGAGGATGACGGAAAGAGCGGCAAACAGGGCAAACACTTTGAAACAGAAGCACGACAAGAGGCACGACACGAAGTGCAATGCTCACGTGGTCAAGAATGCGATGGCAAAGCCGCCAGCGCCAGTGACTCCCTTGGAAAGATGTTCTAGCTTGCATCGAGTTCAAGAGAAAGACAAACAGGACTCGGAAGAAATCGATTACACCGCCGCACTCTTCGCATATAGTGATTGCCTATGTTCCTACCAAACCAGAATATCTGGTAGTGGATCATCTTAAAGCTGAAGATCCGGTGCCAGGTTCTTCGCAGACCGGGCCAGCAACACAACCTGCGTCCGACACTGCACGTAAGTTATTGCATTCTTGATTCTAAGATCAAACTAAATCGGCCGAGCAGCAGTTATATCTTCCGGCCTGACTGCTGCCCACTGGCCCAGCCTTCCCAGGGCGGGTCCAGCTCAAAGCGCAAGGCTGCGGAAACTTTGCAATCCGCTGCGAAAAAAAATCCAAGATCTACCCCAACGAGCCAGATGTGACCGTCCAGACGGGTATGTATTATCTGATTAATCTTGTCGTCGTCGGTGTGTTCATTCGTCTGTCGAATCGGTTGCGCTCTTACTACAGCTTTTTTAGACGATGTGATCTGGATCTGGTATTATGATCGCCAGGGCACTATCCAAAGCTCGGGCATCAACTTCATTCAAGATCTCCCGCGATTCATGGTGCTGTTGTATGCCTTGCAATCCGTTGAGCTTCACGATTTGGGCCGAAACAAGGACTTCCTCCCTGTTCGAGTTGAGGGGAAACAGTGCCATGAATTCAAAGTCAAGGATGAAAACTTGGAGAGGTAAACCTGCTGCTTCACACCAGCCACGACGAACGAGTGATGCACTACGGAGTATAAGGACGGGCCACCGATATGGTCCCCGTCACTAGCAAAGCACTTGCGAAGAAATACGGCAACTTCCCGGACGGGATGGTGGCGAAGATATTTTTGGGAGAGGCGAGTCGTACTAGCGAGCCGGAAATCTTGGACAAGGTTAAGGAGATCGCAAAGGTGCACAACATCATAAAAGATCATATTTCCAAGCTGCTTTGGCACCACACGTTCACGAATCCCACGTCCGCCATCCGAGAAGTGCTCGGCGTTCCACAGCCCATCACAAGCAGTCGCGTGTTCTACATTCTCGTATTCCGCAAGCTCCTCCCCATCACGAAACTTCACATCAATGAGCTTTTCGACGTGTGGTATCAGTGTATCCTATGTACGTGTTTTCGTCGCATTTACGAGGCTCGTCGTTGACATGGCGTGCAGGCCACCGTACGCTGTGGAAGGAAGGGGTCTATCATCGAGATGTCAGCCCTGGAAACTTGATGTGGTATTGGAAAGATGGTAAGCGGATGGGTGTCTTAAACGACTACGATCTGTCCTTGTTGGCAGATGATCAGGGTCATCGGGGGCAACAAGCGCACGGACGTGGTACCGTTCATGGCGCTCGATCTTCTCTCCGCAAAGGCCCAACTAGGCGAAGTCAAACACCTATATTGCCATGATCTGGAGTCATTTATGGGGGTCTATATCTGGATTTGCTTGCGTTACAGGACGGGAGTCCTACCAGCGGAATTACGCCCATTAGATGAGTGGATGAGACTAAATCCTGTGACATGCGGCGAGAAGAAATATCTTTTCCTAGGCCATCTGCGAGTTCACTACTCCTCGGACATTGATTCACGTATATGGGTTTTCCTTGTGGAGTGTGTGGAGGTCCTTCGAGACGATGTCAACCATCGATCTACTCGCCTCGACCAGCTAATGGCCCGAGGAGCAGCCGAGCAGTCCAACAATGAGCAATTGGAAGATATCGATAGTTTTCTACGCATGTTTCCAGACCTGCCGAACTCACTGAGCTCAGCAGCTCTTCCCAGTGATTTCTTACTTACACAATATTCTAAGCCGGGGTGTACGGATCACGCTATAGGGACGGCGCGCGCCCGTTGAACTAGACATCGGAACATCCATATATCGGATGCAGTGTTAGGAGGTCGGCATGGCTCCTCGGGGAGTAACAGCTGCGTGAGATCTGAGGACTGGTCACCCTTGCAATTCAGAGTTTCTATCTGCAGTTCGGAGCGGCAATTGTGCGTTTCAATTTGAATCCTAGTCGTGTCCGAGTCTACGCGTCTTCTTCACTGTCGGAGGACGATTATGGCGCTGCACGAGTATTGACTGACAGGCAATCAATCTGTGCGATCTAGTCCTCGACCTGCTTGCGTCCCACCCTGAGCTAACTCTCGGACCAGCCCAACATCATTGTCACCGACTCTAGAACCAGGCGAAGCTGGAATTACGTTCTTACGTTACGCTGCACGTACTATTACCTTGCTTTGGGAGCCGGTGTATTTCGGAACAGTAACAGGGCATTCATCACACGCCATCCTGACGAGTGTCCACAGCAAGTCAGCACTGGGCTAAAACAACTTCATCCATACGATTTTGTTACGCTTGAAATTGGGGTCCATCGCCGGCGCGCTTCGTTTCTTTGCCTAGTTCATTACCGTCGAACACACTTCTGGACTGTGACACCAAAACATTGTTTCACGCCTGCAACCTTTTTTACAATTTACCCCGGCTCCAAGTTACGGCTGAGATCTTGGTATTGTAATCAATGTCTTCGTATATTGCCCCTCGAGATAACCTACTACATAGTACCCCCGGGTTTATCATCCATTCCACTTCGTCAACCCCCGTCAACGAGTGAGATGGATCAATGTTGGTAACTCCATTTTGCACCATCTCTCGCTCTCTAACCTCATCGACAGTCGCTCAATCATCTGAAAGAACTGGGTGGAGCTCTCCCGGGTCACTGTCAAGGGTGCTGAATATGACTCTCGCGAACCGCCAGCCCCACCCAAAGTGTTTGAAAGAGACCCGGGTGGGCCTTCTCAATCACATCCACGAAATATTAGATAAACGAGAGAAGAATCAGCTCATTTGGCTGCATGGCACAGCAGGCGTTGGAAAGTCTGGCCGTTGCGTTCACTGTAGCTGAAAGGATGAGAGGCCTAAAAGTCGCAGAGCATACGAATGTGGAAACGCGGCTCGCTGGGGACCTTCTTTTTCTCGCGCAAGCACACCGAACGCTGCACGACTGGATATTCTTTGCAACGCTAGTCTACCAGCTTGCAAGCAATTTCCCCAGCATTCGGGAGGATGTGAACAAATCCATCCATGACAATCCCGCTCTTCTAGACCCCAACAAGTCTCTCCGCGACCAGATGGAGATACTCTTTCTCCAGCCTCTCCGTAGGCTTTACTTCAGATTGCGTGGGTGCCACCCTTTGACTTTCGTTCTTGATGCCCTGGATGAATGCACATCCGAACCAGAGCTTGTCGATCTGATCCTTTCCCTTGCTCGGGCTCTTCGTGAACCTAATCTTCCCGTGACCCACATTCTGCTGACGAGTCGCTCGGAATCGCATATCTGTAGAGCCATGCAGGCAGAGAGGGGTGCGCTCGTTGGTGTGCGAGATACCAGTGACAATTTCAGGGGAGGGCGTGGCTACCATCATCTCATTAGACGGCGCTGATGTCGACAATGACATCTGTATTTTTTTGCAGCATTCATTCAGAGAGCTGGAGAGTCGCTATCCTGATTTCCCACAGCCATCGAGGGATCAATTCGAGCGGCTAGCCAGCCGAGCTGGCAGACGTTTCATCGTGGCGTCCACTATGATGAAGTTTATCGATGAAGGAGACAATGATCCCCACGATCGGCTTCAACTCATGCTCGAACTTACGAGCAAGCTGCTACCAGGAACGGAGGTGTACAAGTTGTACGACTCTATCCTCTCCACGTGTGCCGACCCCAAGCGGGCATATCTGCATTTGTCCATCGTTGCTGCTCTCACAGATCCTCTACCTCTCTCACAAATCTCGACACTGCTTGCCCTGGTTTGGGCAAGGATGTGGAGAAAACACTGAAACAACTACGGTCTGTCATGGATATTCCCCCGGACGGCACACTCCCCGTGAATATCTATCACTCCTCCATTCGTGATTATGTTTCCGACTCTTCAAACTGCAGCCTTCCTCAAGTACACGACATGCCATCACCTCACTGCCTACTCGCACGTTCCTCTTTCCGCCTGATGGTGAAAAAGCTACCAGAAAGCACTGCCCTTCTCGATGCACTCTCGAAATTGAAGACGCACAGCCAAACTATGCAACCCCACGACCCCCAGAGATTAAAAGACTCATTAGCCTTCCTCGTCCAGCCACTGATGCCACTCTCAGTTCTCATCAGTCTTCTATGGCTCAGGGGAGATCGCAGTTCAGATTTACGATCATGGCTAGAGTCTCTGGATGGGTGCGCCTGGCTGCAGACGGAAGGAGGGAAAGACTGGTTGCAGACGCGAGGAGGGGAAGATTGGTTGCAGACACAAGTAGGGAAAGACTGGCTGCAGAGCCGCGGAGGGCAAGATTGGCTGCAGGCTTGGGGAGGAGACTGGCTGCAGACGCAAGGAGGGGATGTCTGGCTGCAGACTCAAGCAGGGGAAGACTGGCTGCGAACGCGAGGAGGGCAAGACTGGTTACATACCCAAGGAGGGCAAGACTGGCTGCAGACCCCGTGCGGGTACCACTGGCTGCAGGCCCCCCAAGGCGTCCAAGACTGGCTGCAGGCCCTGCACGGGCGGGACTGGCTGCACACCCAGGGTGGGAAAGACTGGTTGCAGACACAGAGAGGACGAAGCTGGCTGCACACCCATGACGGACGAGACTGGCTGCAGACCCAGTACGGGAAATACTGGCTGCAGACCCAGGGAGGCCGAGACTTGCTGCAGACCCAGGGTTTTCAATACTGGCTGCAGACTCAACGAGGGCAAGACTGGCTGCAGACCTCGCGCGGGCAACAATGGCTGCTGATCCCGAGCGGGCAAGACTGGCTACAGACCCAAGACGGGGCGCGACTGGCTGCAGACCCCGCACGGGTGTGACTGGCTGCAGACCCCACGCGGGGGCGATTGGTTGCGGACCCAGGGCGCACAAGAGTGGCTGCAGACCCGGGGCGGGCAGGAATGGCTATCCACACACGGAGGGCGAGAGTGGCTGCATACCCGTGGCGGACGAGAGTGGCTGCGGACCCGGCGCATACATGAATGGCTGCAGACCCGGGATGGGCAGGAGTGGCTCCAGACGCAAGGAGGGGAAAGAGTGGTTGCAGACGCAAGGAGGGGAAAGACTGGCTGCAGGCCTTGAGAGGGGAAGACTGGCTGCAGAGCCCTGGCGGGCGGGCTTGGCTGCGAACTCAGGGAGGGCAAGACTGGTTGCTGAGGTCGGGCGGGCGGGCCTGGCTGCGAACTCGGGGAGGGCAAGACTGGCTGCTGACTCCGCGCGGGTACCACTGGCTGCAGGCCCAAGGCGGGCAAGACTGGCTGAAGACCTCGCACGGGCGGGACTGGCTGCAGACCCAGGGCAGGCAAGGCTGGTTGCAGACAGAGGGAGGACGAGACTGGCTGCACACCGATTATGGGCGAGACTGGATGCAGACCCAGGACGGGAAATACTGGCTGCAGACCCAGGGAGGGCGAGACTGGTTGCAGACCCAAGGCGGTCGGGACTGGCTGGAGATCCAGGAGGAGGGACAACACTGGCTGCAGACCTCGTGTGCGCGACAGTGGCTGGAGACCCCGGATGGGCCATACTGGCTGCAAACCCCGGGCGGGCAATGCTGGCTGCAAACTCAAGGTGGACGAGACTGGCTACAGACCCCGCGTGGGCGGGACTGGCTTCAGACCCTATGCGGACGAGACTGGCTGCAGACGCCCCGCGGCCAAGCGTGGCAGTCGACTCCTGCAGCATCTGTCTGGGTGACCATGGAAGAATTCTCAAGCACGTTGGAAGCAATCAGCAAGTTTATAATCATCCCCGAATGTCCTTTACCCCCAGCTTTTCAAGTCATCCAGGAGTTCAAGAACTTGCCAGATTTCTTGATGTTTCCAGCTTTCCTCGCATTAAGGCACCAACATCATCCCACCTCTGCACTACCACCAGCTCATTTTACGCCAAACATGGAGATTGTCCATGCTGTGAATGCCTTTGAGAGATTCGCCAACGAAGCACAGGAACGAAATAGATCAGATAACCATGCTCTCAAGTACGCCTGTCAAAACTGGGCCGTCCATCTCTCACGAGCTCCGAATCCATGGATAACGAGCTCGATCATATATTTAATACTTTCTGGAATTGCCATCTGCTCTCCTGGCTTGAAAGGAAGTGGTTTTTGAAAGGCTTGCGATCTTGCCTGGTTCTTGTATCTGAAGGGCAGAAATTTGCACACGTGCGTTTCCGCGATTCATTAGGAAAGTCCCAGATACTGACTGTATGGCTTATCCTCAGCGTGGACTTTCTCATGTGCAGCCTAACAAAATACTGCCAACCATCGGTCCTGACCTCCAAAAGTTGAGAATGCAAACATCAGTACCTGCTTCTACCTCCGAAATGGTCGATGACGCAACCATCAACTCTTACTTGGAGCTCGGAACTCATCGTGGCGCCACACGAACGTAAATCTCCACCACACATCAAACCGACTTCGCCCTATCTCCCCTCTACTCATCTTGAACCCTCCTCGCGAACTGTCCCTTGTCCGAAGCTCGAACCTGTTGTGTCTCAACGCTGGCATGACCAAAAAAGCGCACATCAGATGACCTTGGGGTCGATAGCCATCCCTCATTCCAATCTGTCGCCGCCCCTATCCCCACAAAACGCCCGAAACGAGACAGCCCAATGCATGACAAGAATGCTATCAAGTAACACAGTATATTGGTAGGATGTCATTTGGTTTTCTCGCATTTGACCCTGACAACGTGATACAGTCGTTATTCAACACAATACCTCTCAGCGCCGATCTATAATTGAATGCTGACCTTTATGCCTGTGCGCTGTTCAAAAGCCTGTTCACGCTACCGATCGAGTGGTTTCATGGCTGTGAAATTCAGCATCTATTTATCTCACCTTACCAGCAAGCAGTTGTAAATGGTCATTTCATAGAGTAATAGCGGAGGAACAAAGCAATACTCAGTACAAGCTATTGAAGCGGAAAAACTAAATGCTATCCGAGACACAATCGGAATATGGATGTACGAGTAATCCAAGGCAACACTTGATGGAATCTAAAATTCATTGGTCCCGCTGCTGGTAATCTTTCTGTCAGTAAATCTTTTGTACAGTCCATGTAAAAGATCAGACGTAGGTATATATGCTTCCCGTTCGAGGATTGGGCGTATTTGATATTATTGATGTGTGAAAAGAAAACTTCTTGAGCGAGTTCAGCGTGCTACGTAACTACGAAACAAGCTACGAAGACTGTCAGACGATGTCAACGGCGACTCAACGCACACGTCGATGTTGCCTCTTTATGTCGCAGGACCAACCTTCAATCGAAGGAACTTGCGATTCTGTCGCGCGCGCCGCGTTCCTCGTAATCGAATTCGTGCCTTGGCTGAAGCCCTTCGCCCTGCGTTTAAACACCGAATAAGTTATATACTAGTACTTACAACGAAACTTGGAATCAAAACGAATGTATCCCAGATTTTCCCACTTCGTGCAGTGTGTTCATCACATCGAATATTTCCCGTGCTACATATTGCTGCTAGTCGACACATGCACGCGCTCCTGAAAAGGGATTGAAGTCATCCCGATTGCTGCGTCGTTGTCGGCCACGAGTTTAGCGTGATGTTCTCGAACGCTGAGGATTAGGCGCGATCCCAGTACAATTGTGATTGGAATGGCTGTGAATGGTGGGTGCTTGGATAAGTTAGAATTTGGACTGCACTGATTTTGTGCTGCCAGCAAATCCCTTGGTGCGTTAGTAGCATTGGGCTTAGCTCGGATCCCGACGGTGTCGAATCTACCGCCGAAAGAGTTGCCAGCAGCGCAGTATTTCGTTCCCAGAAGACAAGGCAAGCAGTAAAGAAGTAGGCGTATGGGCAGGGGCTGCGTCCGGCTCTTGCCGCCGTAGTCGTACAATCGGCGCGCACATAAATGGTGGTGGTGCTGGCCACACGAAGTTTTGTGTCTTCGATTGCGTGGCCTTCTTCTTCGTCCGCGTTTGGGAGGTCCAATGTAAACCTCAGGAAAATCGGCAGATCTGGTGAGAAGTTTTGCCTTGTTTTTGTGGCCAGGATGGGGCTTCGGAGTTAGTGAGTTCGGTTTGATTTATTTGGATGTGATGTCCTGGCTAGTTCAAAGCGTCAGAAATGGGATTTCTGGATAGTTTAGTCTGATAGCACTATTGGTCACCTCTCGGAAGCAAAGACCACTTCGAGGGCATCAAGGCCTATGCCAAGCGTTGTAATTGTACCAGTGACAGTCACGCTGTCTGACTCGTCCGCTGTGAGCACCCACGACATCAGCCCCGGCGCAACGGCCACTCCTCGCGGTTGGGCTGCTTGCGATACTGAAACAGACGCCACGCTCGATTGTGAAAAGTCTACAGGGGCTGGCATAATTTGCGGCTCCAACCGGTCCAGCACGTAGATAGCAAAGTCCCTGGAATTATCCAAGAGAAGCTCTGGGCTGCAAAGCGATGGGTTCCATGGAATAAAGGTTATATGAGAACACATACCTTGAGTTGCAGATAGCATTGAAATATGCTTTAAGCGGTGCAAAGCCGTGCTGCGCATTTGCGGTAATGGAGATGGGTAAAGAGTAAGTAACCTGTACAGAGATGGGGTCTAGGCAAGAATGGGTTGAAGAGAGCTGTTGACTGTGTAAAGCACTCGCGCTAATACAGGTCAATTATGGGGAGCACCAGACCAACCGGTGCAATGAATACATCCAATGTTTGACTTTTATTAACAAACGTGAGGACTATTTATATACCTGTGATGTGATAATATTAAAGTTCGACGGTCCTTAGTAGGCGGCGGCGTCGAAGCGTTCGCATGGTTGGTTGGTTGGGGGTGAATGAGTGGAGGTGTTTGTGATCTGAACATTGGCTGTTAACAGTGGGCGCTTGGATAGTTTAGTCGGAACATACATATGAGTGTTAGGAGGTCGGCGTGGCTCCTCGGGGTCTTGCCATTGAACTTTAAATGGAACCGAAGAGAGGACAGCTGGTCAGCCTTGCAATTCAAAGATTCTATCAGTTCGGCAATTGAGCGTTTCAAATTTGAATGCTAGTCGTGTCCGAGTCTACCCGTCTTCTTCACTGTCAGACAGTCTGAGCTAGCGCGTTCGGGACCCAGGCAAATCAATTTAAGTCATCGATCTCGATTCTCCGTAAAAATCAAAAGTGGTCTCATTCTTGACCTCCGGTCAAATAATATAAAGATCTGGCCACTCCTAAGTAATGTTTATCCACCCTTGTCATATCTGTAACCATACTTAACCAACACCCAAGGATATATCATTTTGTACCAGTACTCTTCTTGCTTTTAGCTTTCATCGTCACCCAGAAATACCGTACCCTAGACACGGTCTCCCTAGCCTTCAAAAGCTCGTCGATACCAAGCCCAATCTTATCGCCAACTACTATACATTCGACCCACGCAGACAAAATGTCGAAAGCAGACAAGCGTAACAAGTTCCTCGCCGTATTCGAGCGCATCCGCGAGGAACTTATTGCCCATATGAAATCAGAGAAAATGCCAGAGGACGCTGTGACGTGGTTCAACGAGGTAAGCGATTATTCGCATGCTCTATCAATAGTGATGCTGATATGATCACCCACCTCGTTGGATCTTCTCCTAGAGTCTCATTTACAACGTTCCAGGAGGAAAACTCAATCGCGGCATATCCGTTGTCGATACCGTCACTATACTTCTCAACCGACATCTAACTGATGACGAGTACTTCAAAGCCGCCCTGACTCGGATTGGTGCATCGAACTCGTACGTTTCAGCTTTATCGGCTTCTTCCACTATGCTCAGCCAATAGCACCCTCTGATAATTATAGCTACAAGCCTTCTTCCTCGTCTCCGATGACATGATGGATGGTTCCATTTCGCGGCGCGGTCAACCTTGTTGGTACCGCGTCCATGATGTCAAGGGCCTCGGAAAAGTCCACAATGTTGCCATCAACGATTCGTTCATGCTCGAGGGTGCAATTTACCACCTCCTGAAAACCCACTTCAGGCGAGAGAGCTACTATGTAGATCTGTTGGAGCTGTTCCAAGAGGTATGCCTCTCGTAATCACTTCTGCCACGTTCATACCTTCTGACATGGACGTGCTGCAGGTCACGTACAAAACCGAAATGGGCCAGCTCGTCGATTTGATCACTGCCCCAGAAGATAACATCGATATTCGCAAATACAACCTTGACAAACATACCTTCATTGTGCGGTATAAGACCGCATTCTACTCTTTCTACCTCAGCGTCGCGCTCGCCATGCGTATGTGTGGTGTTCCAGACGTGTACGAGCTCAACGGAAAGACCATCGAGCCGTACAAAGAGGCAGACCGCATTCTCATTCCTATGGGCGAGTTCTTCCAGGTGCAAGACGATTACCTAGACTACCACGGCACCGAGGCAGAAATTGGCAAAATTGGCACGGACATCGTCGATGGCAAATGTTCCTGGTGTGTGTGCACAGCACTCACGTATGGTACCGAAGCGCAGAAACAGCTCTTGTATGAGAACTATGGGAAGAAGGGCGCAGATCAGGCTGTGCGGGAGCAAGCTGTGAAGGACATGTACAACGACGAGCAGGGGCTGAACATTCCCAGACGCTATGAGGAGTATCAGAAGAAGGCGGTGGCGGAGATCAATGCGATGATTGATCAGGTCCCTGAACCTGCTGCGCACGAGGTGGTCAAGGGTAACAGGTTGAGACGCGACGCGTTCCGCGCCTTCTTGAGCAAGATCACTGATCGCAAAGCGTAGAAAAGGAGTGCATGCAGACATCAATCACTGTAATTGTTGCTTGGTTTATATCCGCTGTTTGTATTAGACTACTGGAATCATTGGATCGCGGACATGACTACAAGTCATCGCATAGATGATTCGTCTAGTATCGCAAACCAACACCCGCATCGCTAAGATAATTGTGGCTTGTGAGAGACGTACATCATAGGATAAGTGTTCTACTCTGCACATTTCAGCAGCCTGGACAGGTATAATGTCTTAAACACGCATAGGCAATGTCAAAATCACGATAACGATAGCAAAACATCAATACAATAGAGATCTAGCACACTGGAGCCTCAGTGCACATGTTGCGGTGGGTACGCAGCTGGCACATGGTGCGCTTGCGATGGTAGGCTCTGGCGAGCTCGCCGCTGTGGGGGAAGGACATGTGTGACAGCTGCTGCTTCTTCTCTAGATAACAACAGAACCCAATTAACGAAAATCAGACAGTACAGACATGAACAAACGCACCCAAAGACAGTCCTGATCAATTCATCCAGCATTGCTTCCTTCTTTGCCTTTTCCTCCTTCGCCTGTGCCCTCGTGACCCTAAATAGTATGATGTCAATGCCGCGAGAACTATCCACATCAATTCAGCACACCTGAGTTCCTCGATGAGCGCCGCATGCGTCTCAAGCGCATAGCGCATTTTCGCTTTCTGAATTACATACATGACGAGTGCAGGACTGCGACCCATGATCAAGCCAGTCCTAGGATCCAAGAGCTTCTGCAAATGCGGTGGAAGTCCATCGTCCTCTCCATCATCATCGTCTTCCTCGTCTTCCTCACGCGCGAGTCCCGAAAAGTAATCTCCTCCACCCCCGAGGCCGTTATCAAGCTCAGAAGGGGTCTGCGGTTCGAGTTTGAAGGTGTTGAAGGCGGAGTGTTCGGGCGCAGGTGCGGTTTGGGGGTGGGAGGGTGAGGTAGATCGTTTGCGTTTGCGTGTCCCTGAGGAGCCCCTACCGGAGGGTGGAGGGGGCATGTTATGCTGTAGTCGCATGTGTTTTGCCAACGCGTCGGAGCGAGTGAAGGACTTGTCGCATTCTGGGAATATTTAAGTGGGTGGAGAAAAAGATTAGTCAACCAGACAATGAGGATTGGCACATGGAGGTAAATTATAAGAGTTGAAACAAAATACAGGTGATGTTCGTTTACTTTAGATGGGATTGAGGACACTACTCACCTGGCCGGGAACAAATGAAGGGCTTCTCGCCGGTATGCGAGCGGATATGGGATATAAGGGCGAATCGCGAAGTCTGTGCGAGCCCACGACGGTTGCATGTCGCCCACTCGCAGGTATAGTTCGACTTGTGCACGCCAATATGGGCTGTAACACACACTCACACATGATGTTTAGTTTCGACGATATTAGGGCATGGACGCACTGTTGTGAATGTGTTCTATGAGACTGGGGAGGTGACTGAAGATAACACCGCAGTCGTCCCAGAGGCATGTCATCGTGTCCGCCCCTGCTGCTTCCCCATGCTCAGGTCCCGGCGAACCCGCCCGGCTCGCGCTTGGTTGAACATCGGGTGCTTCGTCTGAGGAGTCATCTAGTGGTGCGGAACTCTGTGAGAATATGGGAGATGGCGAGCGGCCGTAGGCCCCGTACGCGTACGACATCGTCGACGAAAAGATGTGAGTGTTTGCTGGTCGGCATGATGATGAGCTGTTTACTTAGTTGGACTTGCCGAATTCGGTGCGTAGGGCAATTCCCGGGCGACCTTGATGGAGGGAAGACTTGCTTCCTTATGAATTTATTTATTAATGGTCTGACGCTTTCTCTCAATTAGCCTCAAGCACCGGTGTTATGAAGTTTTTTTCCTATGATTCAACCACAGGGACGACAGCTGCAGGACCGTGCGCCACCCGTCGGCCCTCCCATTTCCTCCCCTCAAAACGTGGACGTTCATGCTCTTTGTTGCCTGCCAGTTTCAATTTCTGCATCATCTTACATCAAGTTATATACTATGACTTTTAGCAATAGCCAATGCCTCACTGCGCACAACTGAGCTGCCAGTACTCAATCTCTCAAGCTATCGCAACTTTATGACTCATTCAATACAACTTGAGTTTTCACGTTCACCTGCCATGTGCGAGTTCCAATTTCCGCTGCATGCAGCCAACGCCTCGCACTCGAGCCATCTTTTGTTTCAATACAGCTCTTTGACTGATCTGCAACGTACGTAGACCCGGATGCTACTGTTGTAGGACAAGATAGACGACAAAATACTAATTGATACATAAAACAGATCAGATCTTCTCCAGAGTTTCCTTTTACACTTGTATAACTAAAATAAATACTACGACGGACCCTCGACCGAATATCTCCTCCGTGCAGAGTACTTGGTAAGCATGTTTTACACAGCACTGCTAGTTGTTACATGTACGCGCTTCTGGAAGACAATCGAATTCATGCGATTTTCATTTTCTGCGTCAGAATCGGCCGCGTGCTTGGCCTGACATTCTCGGACGCTAAGGATGAGGCGTGGTCCCAGCACAAACATCTGCACGACCGATAAAATTTGAAAAGTACCATAGAGTGTCTCAACTCCTAGAGAAATTGAATTAATCTACAGAAATGATGAGCAGTGATTACAAGTAGATGTCAGCGACAGGTCGGCGCACCAAGAAGCCCTCGAGAGAGATCACCAACTAACTCGAGGCAAGAGACACAAGCAAAGCTAGCACGTGCGGAATTTGAGCAGAAAAAGATAGCCCCATTCACATTGCAAGCTCACCTCGCAAAATAAAGCACGTGGGACTTCATTAGCACTCTGAAGTAGTCCCCAATGGTCGATCCAGTTGACGAGCGGAGTCGTCGCAGCTCATGGAAACGTGTCGTAGCAATGTTGACTGAAAGATACAATGCGAGGATCTCCCAAACAGTGTTGAGCATCCAAACCATTGAGTCCAGAAGCGGGAAATCCCATTCATATTCAAAAGTGCACATAGACATGCCAGAGAGTACTACCTCCTCTGGTGTTTGTCCAATGAGTTGTGTTCTTCAAGTCAACAAGTAAAGCTAACCTCCAACAATAAGCTTGAGTTCTATTGCCGTGATTACTCCACAGGCGATGTTAACAGCCAGGAAGATAATAACAAGCATGATAAGCATGATTCTAGATCTCTGATACATGGCATGCAACCGAGCAATCATGATGACTTGCATCGTGTTTCAGTCGAGTCAATATCACTGAGGTATTGCAACTCACCGTCCAACACGGCAATTACGACCACACTTGTTCCATTTGTTGCGTAGTTCATAATATTGCCTGAAACACCCAATTAATGATCACCCTCGTACTATGATCAAACACTCCGACTCACACCTATTGTGTCATTATGTCGAGCCAAGTTCAATGGTCAGGATCTCACTGACCCCTACATAAGAGTGTATTCATTAGACGGGAATGATATGGTTGTGGAATACTCACTGCATCTGTCAGCGAGACCATTGTCACATATGCTGTGTGCCGCCGGTCAGAAAAATCGAACACAGTACATATGAGACATACGTAGAACGCTGATACTGTTAAGAGAGATTGCTATTAGCACAGTACCAATTTTCTGACCTCGATACATACACAGAATATGGTATTCCAATATAGCGTATCTAGAACATTTTGGAGTCAGCACAACCGCTAACTACGCACAGCATAACACGAGGTACGAACAACCAGGTACAGCACAGTCATGACAGACCAGCGTTGTCTCTGTTGCGAATTCATTGTATTCTCCTGTTTTTCTTCTGATATGGGACTCTGTCACTCACCCAGATCAGTTCAACCTATGACACCATCCTTAGCAAGTCGGCTACTCCGGTAATAGCACCGACCTACCTCTTGTCCGAATGTTAGCACTGGAAATATCATGAATATATCAGCAGTTTTCGAACACTGTCCTGCTCACCCCAATCATATACCACTACGACGCCGGCAGCAACTGCAAAACCGCAAGTCAATGTTAGATCGAGACATATTGATGCGACGAACCCAACCAATAGCTGTAAAAAATACTTGAATTGATGATCGGTCACTGACTGGGATCATTTGAGACTACGGTCATATTCGAGGGATGGGTATGAACGAGTGGGGGACGTTGGAGGTGTATAGCATAGCATTCGTGCTAGATATATATCCACCGTTCAGAGCTTGATATCGTCAAAATCGGCATGGTTGTGATCATCACGAATATCTATGCTCAAAGTTTAATTACATAAGGCCTTTGATTGGTTGAAGCAAGTATTACAATACGAAATCAAGTGAAAGTGGAACAAGGGCGATTGTCAAGATGATATATCTGATAATATGAGTAACTTCCTGCACTGGCAGCGTTTAGAATTCCAGATATGCGTCCCAAACCTTGTGTGCCGAGGAGCCGCTGTCAAACGTAAGCAATTTCCAACTCCGTACATCAAACACACCCTTCCAGATCATAATTAGTCCTACACCCGTTGTGCCTTCGGCACAGGAAGCAAAAGGAGCGCTCCTTTTCAGCTTCCCGGCCTTGGCTGCATCCTAATACTCACTGTGCCTTCGGCACAGGAAGGCAAAGGAGCGCTTCGTGCTTCCCCATGCTCAGGCCTCAGGTCCCGGCGAACCTGTTCGGCTCGCGCTTGTTTGAACACTGGGTGTTTCGTCTGCTGAGGAGTCATCTAGTGGTACGGAACTCTGTGAGAATATGGGAGATGGCGAGCGGCCGTAGGCCTCGTACGCGTACGACATTGTCGACGAAAAGAGGTGAGTGTTTGCTGGTCGGCATGATGATGATCTATTTACTTAGTTAAATTCGGTGCGTAGGGCAATTCCCGGGCGACCTTGATGGAAGGAAGACTTCCTTCCTTATAAATCTATCAATGGTTTATTTTATTTGACATTTCTGCATCCAATTGTTCACGTTAATCCAACGCTTTGTTTTTGTATTTTACAGAAGCTCCATACCAATGTACACGGAACCGCTTTCACAGTTTGCACTTTGAACAAGTATCACAGATTTTTCCGAGTAACCTAGACCATGACTTTGTCACCGAGTCTGCTTCCGGTCGACCAGCCAAATCCCGCTTTCTGGACGCCGATCAGTGTTTTATCTGGCATGTCTGGTTTCGAAGACGAATAACTTGAAGTGCTTATTCTCTGACAGTGAGAGGCAGCAGTCTCTACACAGGGGAAAATCGAACATTTGTTGCATAAATGTATACGAAACGCATTCGAAAGTAGCAAAACCGCTGGCTATAAGCACAGTGTACACTGCATGGATTTAATGGTAAAGATCTTCAGACCAACTTTCAAATTTATTCACGTCCTCAGTCAGGCTCTTGATTTTATCCCTTGTTGAAACAACGACATTTCTGTGCAGTGGCAGGCGCATAGGAACATCATCAAGGTGGGTCAACTTCTCAATGGCCACCACTGCCTTGTCTGAATCTCCATCGATATTGCCCGACGCCACGATTTGCCGAGCCCGGGAACCGGGCAAGTCAGGATTGGCGTACGCAGGGTGCTGTGGAGTCAGGCGTTGATTCTCTTTGAATATCTTGGTACGGAATGGACCTGGCTCGATTATTGTGACCTTGGGGAAATGAAAGGTTGGCGAGTCTTTAAACGTCAAGCATCCTTGAATTACCTTTATGTTCCACGCAGGATCAAGTTCGTTTGCCAAGGACTCGCTCAGGCCCTCCAGAGCTAGATAATTTGATAAGTATCTCCACTCTCAAAAAATTGATTAGACCTGCCAAATTTTCTGTCGCGATGCTATGACTTAAAACAGTATGCCATATAATTTAGAACACTCACGATGCACTGTAGAAAGCGACTGCAGGGCCGCCTACCAATCCCAACCTTGACGAGACCTGCAACAGTCTCCCACCAATTGGCTTGTTCACTTCTCGGAAGAACTTCACCGCCTCCTTGCTCACATGCATAGCACCCCAGAAATTTACTTCGAACATCTGGCGGGCCTCTTCCTCGCTCACGGACTCTAACTCTCCTGTTACAGCTTGACCTGCATTATTAAACACGACATCAATCCTTCCAAAAGCTTCATTTGCTCTTGCAAACGCAGCTGATACTTCCGCGCTGTTCGTCACGTCAAGCTGAATGATTAAGAACTGGGAGGATGGGAATTGTGCTGATAAATCTGATAGAGCGTCAGGATGGCGAAGAGTCGCTATGACTTTATCGCCCTTGTTGAGCAATAGCTCAGTCATTGATCTCCCGAACCCTGACGATGCACCAGTAACTGGATGTGAGATATCAGTATTCATGGCGAGTCCAATAAATTCGCTTTCACCCACTAAACCAAACCTTTGGGTCTGCCATTTCTCCAGTAGGGCTCTCAAAGAATAGGAGGAAAGAAAGGGGCGTAAGATGTCTCCGCAGTTTGTGCGCTAAATAATGCAGTAAGCACAATGAGGCGCAATGGCGTATGTATGGCGTATGTGGTTCGTTAAGCTGTCCAGGCTCGATGTGGCTAGGCTGATTTCTAAGACCTATGCTTAGGTTGGCTTCTAATCATCCGAGTCGATCAGCTGAATTTGCCAACTTGGAGTCAGACGAACCCAGGAATATCATGATCATCAAAGGGCACAAGTTCAATGGTCACACATGGAACGAGTCAGCACTGCTAAGCTAGCATGTCTGAAGCAGTCGGGGTATATAGGATCGCCAAATTCTCGTGCTGTATGCTCACAATCAATACGATCATGACAGCAATTAATGAAACGAACGGGAGTGGTTCGCTGGGGCTGTTGTTGAAACAGATAAATGACACGACTCTAGCATGCTGATATTGCCTCAAAGGGTAGTAAGTATCTATGCGGATCGCCAGGTTTGTTGTTGAAACAGATAAATAGTATGACCCTACCGACATTGGGCTAACATACTCCTTTCTAATCTAATTTGAAGGTCTTGGTGCCGTTCAATTTTGTTGACCGAGCATGTTTGCAGGTGTCCTCCTGACTGGCGTCTGGCATCCCGTCGCCGGTTGTACAATCGCTTACAGCGATATCACTATGAATCTTACCGCCACTTTTATTTGTTTAGTGTGTACCCATTTTTTGGTCTTGCGCCTTTCGGCATATCAGTTCGCCTGGGCACCTACTAGACATGCCATGATGTTGTTCTCTGACGGGTTGATGTACTTTTTCATCGCGTATGTTTATTTATTTTCCTGCTATCGCGAATACCAACCTTCCTGTTTCAGATTTGTGTTCGACTTGCTGCTGCAATATTAATGATGGTGCTTGACTTAAACGCCATCACGAGTGTTATTTTAATGCCCAGGTCCAAGCCGCTGTTGCTTCAGCAGTGAGTTTCTTCCACACTCCTTTTCTAGCTACACTATGAATATAAGTCACGGCGCTTCGTGTTGTCAGGCGACTGACTAATTTCCAGACTTCAGCGCCAGAGATCATGTAATTGTATCTATTATACACAGACACGTTGACGCCGCTACAATTTTTACTCCTCGGCAGCTCCAGGTTGCCTCGAAATACCTCGAATATTGCACTCAAGAACACCGATGGGGGTCTTTACAATGCAGTCACCACGCCAAATGTCACTGGCGTTGAGGTGAGTAATGCTCGCACGTAGTCCCTTTCTACCCTCATTGGTAGTCACTGCAGATGAACATCTTTACACACGCGGCGAACAGTGACCTTGAGCAATATTCATGGTGCGTCGCACCACGTCCTACCAGCAGGGACCATAAAGGAATTCAGGTGATTTGACGCAAGACCGCATCGCCTGGACGTCTTCGATAGACCAGGCAGTCTCGTGAGATACTTTTGAATTGTATTTTTAACGGATCAATTTTTGGTTCTTCGACAAATTGTCTGTCTCAAGTGGTTGCAATGAGGTATTCTTGAAGCGAATTTGCAAGGAATCTTACTATGTATTTTTCAATATATTGCGCAACCACATTGCAACGTGCCGTACCATTACCGTACCATTATTGCAGCGGCATTTCTGTGGCGATTTCACTATTATTTAAACTCGTTTCAGAGGTCATTTTGCCTCTGAAACTTGAAATGCCTTGCAAGGCGTTGAAATCCAAGTTAGGATTTTCTAACACATAACTATCCTCCGGGCTCCCCGGTACAGGTGACTGAAGATATTCTCAAACACGCAGGCCTTACCTTTTTTTTGAAGAAACGACCGTAATGTTAACGTTGATAATTCATCGACATCACTGATGCCGTCATAATAGCCGAGGATCTGATGCGAACATGCATTAATGGGGTAGTGGTAACCTGGGTCGTTGCCATCGACCCGCCGGGGGTTCGATTCCCTCTTAATGCAGTGGCAGTTTGGCTTTGTTTTTGCCGCTCGGGATGGTTTGTTAACCTCTATTTTTCTTCAGTGATAGACTATAACAATTCGCTGCGTGCTGAATCCGAAGCTCTTCCATAGGTTGGTTGGAGGCTCTTGGAGATCGGTTCTTTCGAAGGTCGAATCCATGGGTGATGTCACATCTTACCATGATCTTCGAGAAGTTTGCCTGATTGAATGACATCTCGGGTATAGCTCGGGCGCGAACCAACTATACCATATTTCTACCTGTCATCCTGAAAATATGACCTGAAAATCTATTTCCCTCACTTTGTTGTACATCACGCCATGTTCACCCATCTACTGGTGTTGCTTTGCGCATCTGCCTTTGTAATTGCGACACCCAAGTTGTGGTCGTTGGCGAGGACGTGGGAGGCTGCACGTTGGGGTTCCCAGTATGTTGTGTGTCTACCAGCGATGATTATGTACGTTTTGGATTCTAGCTTCAAAGGAGCACACGGACTAACTTGACCTGCGCTCGACGTTGCATAGAGCGAAGGTACGAGGTGCCAGAACGTTCCCAATGTGAACGCATGTAGTAAAACGGCTCAAACGACCACCACACTCTGCTGCGAGGACGTGCGTATTTCAATTTCCACCTGCGTTGCTGGCATTTGCTCATCATCGATGTAGGTTAGCAGCGTGAATCTGAACGGAACAGCAACGGATTGCACTGCCTACGAGTAGTTCTATAGTATATGCCTGCTTTGTTCGTAAAATTTCTGCACCGTGCAGTGGTTGCAAGCAAATAATTTGCAGATCACCAGTAAGAATGCAAATCACTAGTAGGCGTAGCTGATTGCTGCCAGTGCTAAGAGATCCTCCTGAGCAGTTTTTTCCCACCAATCTTCTTTGCTTTGTGCACCCAGTGTAGAAAACGAGGGGGTTGCGTCCTACACTTGGATTTGACGGTACCATACCAGTGAGATTTCAAAATTTCGGAACACGGTAACAAGAGTCATTGGTTACGCTAACCTTACCTAACCACACCCTCACAGTGCCTCACTCGAGCTGCTGTGTAGATCTTACTAACAATGTGTTTACAGTTCCATTCGTGAAGGTGTGAGAGCAGAATTATCATCGTGTCCGTTCGATGCCCGTTCTCTGGTACTCTTGAAACACCAACGCGTGTTCAGACAACTTACCATCGACAAATCACTCCGTCGCTTGCAGGACTCATTGGCATTGTAATGCCCACCACTGAAGGACTTGTCAACTTGGGTCCCAGTCCTCAATACCTTGTTGCGGATCGACATGAGGGTCATTGTGTCTTTGAACATCGTAGGATAGTGGGCCTTGCAGAATAAACCACGATCTATGCCAGTACTACACTGGTTCCCCCTTCTCCTCGGTCTCCAAGTCACCCTCCACTTCAAAACTACTTTCCTCATGATACGACACCCCAATACCCACATTTCCCGGGGGTGAGACCCAACAAATCACCGAGAACGTGACGAATGATATCAAAAGACCTGCGGAGTCGCCGAATTTCATTGAATATTTAAGATACCGTTTCATAGCAGCAAACCTACCGACAAAGAACGCAATATGGAAAATGCGCACCCACACATTCCACGCAGTCGCGTCAAGGGTTGTCATGATTAGCCCTGGCATGGTTGGGAAGACCCCAAGCACCCAGGCGAGTGGGGCACGCCAGTGGACGCCATTGCGGTACCTTGGCAGAAGTGAGATGAAGAATATGCCCTGTGATGTTTGCGCACCAGTAAATAGAACGTTTGTCGCCGATGTAGCAGTCCTCGAGCTTGATCACGCATCTCCTTACTACGAAGTAGTCGGCGAGAAGAATCCCAGAAAAGGGAGCAACTAAATAGGAACAGTTTACGCGTGATGCATAAGACTTCCTTGACACGTACAGAATATTCCGAAGCCAGATATCACGGTCAGAAAGGTTGAAGCATTAGACAGGTATTGCCAAGGGTTCGAAGCCAGCCCCAGAAAGGCGAGCAAGTAAGCACCCCTCCTGATGTTGATATAGCGTCTACGGGAAAACGTCTGTCGACCTGTGCATTCGGAGTACAAGAAATGTAAAATACGAACGGCACGACACCCCTGCTCGTGTGTTAGGTAGATGCTAAGACATGGGAGCAAGGGACGTACGAAAGATCCATTCCAGCGCTCACAGAGTTGAGAACAATGCTAATGCCGAGCTGGGCACATACACAGCCGAGTCCGGCAAAGAAACTGAAGTGGGTCAGAGAAGGAGCTAGAGTACATTAACGTGTCACGTACATCGCAGCACGAACTGTCCGATAGAGAATTGAGTACCAACACTTACTGCAAGATCGTCCTTACCTCTTGGGGAGTCATTACTAAAAAAGCGAGTTAAGCTATGCCCCAGCAGGTGAACCACCCCCCACTTACTAGTAATCTTGCAGAGTTGCGAGAAGCAGGAAAGGCTCCCAAATCAGGCTCCCTACAATTTCTTGGGCGCATGACGTGACAATAATGCCGATCGTGGCACACACAATGATGCAAAATGGCCTGGGAGTAATCAGTCAGGTTAGACCAAGGTAAATATGGGTCGTGGACGTACGCGGCGATGAACTGAGATAGCGTAGGCGCATCTGAATGGACGTATCAGCCTGATAAACAAGAATGCGATAGCGTTGGACAGACATGGCCGGTTGGCATAGCGAGTCCAGTCGCTTTGACCGAGGGTCCCACCACCCCTTTTCACCATAGCCATAGCATATATTAGATGCGCGTGCAAGCGGTGAAAGGACAGTCTCGCACCATGCGCCGAGAATCGCGGTGATACCGAATAACATGGCCCTATTGCATTGTTTATCAAAATATCTAATTTTATCTTGAGTTATGAGCTCACCATCCTGTTCCACCGTGGACGGGACTGGCTTGCTCCCGAAACAATGGACCACCAGAATGCGTGTTCGAGACCGCCCAAGCAAGAAGTCCGATCAGGCTACATTGTAAATTAAGTGTAGCGCATGCGTGGAATTAGAATGGTGACGGTGCTTACGTGCCGCAAAACATGACAGACGAGACGATGAATGGTCCTCTGGAGTCGCTCAGGAGGGATGCGCATGGTTACGATGAAGAACACATAGTAGATGCTGCATACGACATGTCAGATTTAATGGATTCGTGAAGAGAGGATGTATCGGACATTACGCCTATGAGGTCCTTGGTAAACAAGGTTCCTCCCGCTAACGTCTGTTTCCTACGTTATTGTGCGTGGGTGGCGAAAAAAACTTTACAAGTTGAGTGTACTCACATGTGGGCAAATCCTTGAACAAGATAAAATAAGCATTGCTCAATCTGAAAGGAAGGTTGCGCACCAGGAATTATAGCGCCGATCGTTACCTATTCAAATGCGTGGAATGAAGTAAGATGCGCGAAGACTTGAGCACGTACCGCAACGGCTGCACGAAATAGCGCAGTTTATCAGCAACGGAACGAATAATACAAGTAAAAAGTAAGTTACCTTGTCCACCCCAGTAGGCCTGGAGGCCATCCCAGCTAAATATACATATCTGCTTTCGGCACTTGAAAAAGAAGCTCGAGACTTACAAGATGGTCCTTGAATTGTGAAATCAAGCAATGTACTACAATATGTTTAGCGCATCACTCACACAAAAGCACGAACAATAACAGGAAAATAGGCGCCTCTGCAAGAGGAATCAATACAATGTACCGCTGTCAGTTGCATACTCACCGCATGCCCCAGCTGAACCTGCACGCTACAGTAAAGCCTATGTGGTGTCTTTAAGCCGTCAGCATTTCGATGGAACTCGTCCCGTAACCACAGTATCCCCACCTCTCTCCCATCCACCCGCAGGCGACAGAAAGCACTCCAACGATGAGACCTCCGATGACGAGGGACACGATAGCCTGCCGCGCATCTAGGCCGTACGCGAGTAATGTGCTGCCCGCGGCATACCCTGAAATGCAGAGACCAGAGATGCACCAGTAGATGAAGTAGGACCATATCTTATACGTGCGGCGCTCTTTGGGCATGGGGATGAGGTCCCGGTTGACCCATGGTGTGTTGGGCACTCCAGGATCGGTGGGTACCTCAATGTACTGGAGGAACTTGCGCCATCGAGACTGATGTAGGCTTTCTTCCTTTGAGTTGGTCATTGCGGGTGGTGAGTCGATAATACTCAGTATCAATGTCTCAACGCTGAGCTCCTTGGAGACGAGTGATCCGAAGAAAGGCACGAATTCAGGTCCTCATTCCGCAGAGAATATGCCGGGGTGACGTTACAGTGACTCCATGCCGTTGGTCTCCCAAAAGCTCTCTGGGAATTGACGAATTTCGTATTGGCTCCATACTACTTACAGTCGCGGACCAGCAATCTCGACAACTTTATTTTTGGCTCGGGAAATTCTTTTGGTATCAAACTGAGTGCGGGGATGAATTCAGAGAGTCAAATAACCTCTAAAACCGGTGTCGTTTGAATTTTCCCACGCGTTTTTGGGCTGACCAAATTTCAGCAACTTATGCATGCGCTGTCTATGGTATCGCTTCTATTGACATCATGGCACGCTGCGAGACTTGACGGTGCCATTTTTGCTTCTGAACTGCTCATTTCCCGTGAGATACACATCACCAGACTGTCCCCGTAATTGCGACACCCGACGTTGTAGTCGTTGGCGAGGACGTGTGAGGTTGCACGTCGGGGTTCCCGGTTACCCGGTATGTTGTGCTGCTACCAGCTGTGGTTATGTGCGTTTTGGATTCTGGCTTCGAGAGGAAGGGGGCACATGAACTAACTTGACCTGCGCTCGACGTTGCATAGAGCGAAGGTACGAGGTCCCCAATGTGAATGCATATAGTAACTCGAGCCAATTGAGTCAATCGACGACCACACTCTGCTGTGAGGACGTGCGTATCTCAATTCCCACTTAGTATGTTGCTGGTATCTGCTGGATCCTGATCATCCATGTAGGTCATCACTGTGAATTTGAACGGAACAGCAACGGATTGCACTGCCTACTAGTTCTAGACTATATCCCTGCTTTGTTCGTAAAAGTTCTGCATCGTGAAGTGGTTGCAAGCAAATGATTTGCAGGAATGCAGATCACTAGGCGTAGCTGATTTCTGCTAAGAGATCTGTTATTTCCTACCAATTTCCTTCCTTCGCTTTGTACACCCAATGCATAAAACGAGGGGGTTGCGTCCCACACTTGCATTTGACGGTGAGATTTCAAAATTTCGGAACACGGTAACAAATCACTGGCTACCCTAACCTTACCTAGCCACACCCCCACTTGAGCTACTATGTAGATCTTACTAGCAATGTGTGTTTACAGTTCCATTCGTGAAGGTGAGAGCAGAATGGTGAAGTGATGTCGGATCGATGCTCGTTTTTCGTGGTAGTAATGCCCATCACTAAAGGACTTGTCAACTTGGGTCGCAGTCCTCAGCCTACAACACCTTGTTGTGGATCGACATGAGGGCCATTGTGTCTTTGAACATCGTAGCATAGTGGGCCTTACAGAATCTATACCAGTCCTAAACTAGTTCCTTCTTCTCCTCGGTCTCCGGGTCGCCTTCCTCTTCAAAACTACTTTCTTCATGATACGACACTCCAACACCCACATTTCCCGGGGGTGAGACCCAACAAATCACCGAGAACGTGACGAATGATATCAAAAGACCTGCGGAGATGCCAAATTTTATTAAATATTTAAGATACCATTTCAGAGCGGCAAACCTACCGACGAAGAACGCAATATGGAAAATGCGCACCCACACATTCCACGCAGTCGCGTCAAGGGTTGTCATGATTAGCCCAGGCACGGTTGGGAAGACCCCAAGCACCCAGGCGAGTGGGGCACGCCAGTGGACGCCATTGCGGTACCTGGGCAGAAGTGAGATGAAGAATATGCTTTGTGATGTTTGCGCACCAGTAGATGGAGCGTTTGTCGCCGATGTAGCAGTCCTCGAGCTTGATCACGCATCTCCTTACTACGAAGTAGTCGGCGAGAAGAATCCCAGAAAAGGGAGCAACTAAATAGGAACAGTTTACGCGTGATGCATAAGACTTCCTTGACACGTACAGAATATTCCGAAGCCAGATATCACGGTCAGGAAAGTTGAAGCCTTAGACAGGTATTGCCAAGGGTTCGAAGCCAACCCCAGAAAGGTAAGCAGGTAAGCGCCCCTCCTGATGTTGATATAGCGTCTACGGAAGAATGTCTGTTAATCTGTGCACTCGGGGTACAAGGAACGAAAAATACGAACGGTACGACACCGCTGTCTGTGTGTTAGGTAGATGTTAAGGTATGGGAGTAAGGGCGTACGAAAGATCCATTCCGGCGCTCACAGAGTTGAAAACGATGTTAATGCCGACCTGGGCACATGCACAGCCGAGTCCGGCAAAGAAACTGAAGTGCGGTCAGAGAAGGAGCTAGAACACATTAACGTGTCACGTACATCGCAACACGAACTGTCCGTATCGATAGAGAATTGAGCACCCACACTTACTGCGAGATCGTCCTTACCTCTTGGGGAGTCATTACTGAAGAAATGAGTTAAGCTATGCCCCAGCGGATGAACCCCCACTTACTAGTAATCTTGCAGAGTTGCGAGAAGCAGGAAAGGCTCCCAAATCAGGCTCCCTACAATTTCTTGGGCGCATGACGTGACAATAATGCCGATCGTGGCACACACAATGATGCAAAATGGCCTGGGAGTAATCAGTCAGGTCAAACTAAGATGAATATGGGTTGTGGACGTACGCGGCGATGAGCTGAGATAGCGTGGGCGCATCTGAATGGACGTGTTAGTCCGATAAACAAGAATGTTATAGCGTTGGACAGACAAGGCCGGTTGGCATAGCGCGTCCAGTCGCTTTGACCAACGGTCGCACCACTCCTTTTTATCATAGCCATTGCATATATTAGATGCGCGTGCAAGCGGTGAAAGGACAGTCTCGCACCATGCGCCGAGAATCGCGGTGATACCGAATAACATGGCCCTATCGCATTGTTTATCAAAATATCTAATTTTATCTCAAGTCATGTTCTCACCATCCTGTTCCACCGTGAACGGGACTGGCTTGCTCCCGAAACAATGGACCACCAGAATGCGTGTTCGAGACCGCCCAAGCAAGAAGTCCGATCAGGCTACATTGTAAATTAAGTGCAGCGCATGCGTGGAATTAGAATGGTAACAGTGCTTACGTGCCGCAAAACATGACAGACGAGACGATGAATGGCCTCTGGAGCCGCTCAGGGGGGATGCGCATGATTGCGATGAAGATCACGTAGTAAATGCTGTATACGGGATGTTAGATTTAATGAATTCGTGAAGAGAGGATGTATCGGACATCATGCCTATGAAGTCCTTGGTAAACAAGGTTCCTCCCGCTAACGTCTGTTTCCTAAGTCATTGTGCGTGAGTGGCGAAAAAGACTTGACAAGTTGAGTGTACTCACATGTGGGCAAATCCTAAAACAAGATAAAATAAGCATTGCTCAATCTGAAAGAAGGTTGCGCACCAGGAATTATAGCGCCGATCGTTACCTATTCAGATGCATGGGATGAAGTAAGATGCGCGAAGACTTGAGCACGTACCGCAACAGCTGCACGAAATAGCGCAGTTTATCAGCAACGGAACAAAGAACACAAGTAGAAAGTAGGTTACCTTGTCCACCCCAGTAGGCCTGGAGGCCGTCCCAGCTAAATGCGCATATCTGATTTCGGTACTTGAAAAAGAAACTCGAGACTTACAAGATGATCCTTGAATTACGAGATCAAGTAATGTAACACAATATGTTTAGCGCACCACTCACACAAAAGCACGAAAGATAACAGGAAAATAGGCGCCTCTGCAAGAGGAATCAACACAATGTACCGCTGTCAGGTGTTGCATACTCACCGCACGCCCCAGCTGAACCTGCACGCTACAGTAAAGCCTATGTGGTGTCTTTGAGCAGTCAGCATTTCGATGGAACCCGTACTGTAACCACAGCATCCTCACCTCTCTCCCATCCACCCGCAGGCGACACAAAGCACTCCAAGAAGCAGACCTCCGATGACGAGGGACACGATAGCCTGCCGCGCATCTAGGCCGTACGCGAGTAATGTGCTGCCCGTGGTATACCCTGCAGTGCAGAAACCAGAGATGCACCAGTAGATGAAGTAGGACCATATCTTATACGTGCGGCGCTCTTTGGGCATGGGGATGAGGTCTCGGTTGACCCATGGTGTGTTGGGCACTCCAGGATCGGTGGGTACCTCAATGTACTGGAGGAACTTGCGCCATCGAGACTGATGCAAACCTGCATCCTCTGAGTTGGTCATCGCGGGTGGTAAGTCGGTAATACTCAGTATCAACGTCTCAACGCTGGTGATCAAGTGTTACTACTTGAGCTCCTTGGAGACGAGTGATCCGAAGAAAGGCACGAAATCAGCCCCCCATTCTGCACAGAATATGCCGGGGTAACGTTCAACAGTGACTCCATGTGGGTGGTCTCCAAAGAGTTCGTCCGGACCTCCCGGAAATTGGAATTAATGAATTTCGTATTGGCTCCATACTTAGGACTGATTATGAATTAATATCACAATCGATGATTGGGCCATATCTCACAAGCAGAGTCGAAGATGTGCGTAAGAAACTTGAACCAGTCAAAGTGATGTCGTTGGACAGCAGTCCGGTGGATTAACGAAACCCGCCCAAATGGTTTTTGTTGTTTATCTTTGTATTTCCTCCTAGCGCCGCTCGGTTATAAGATATTCGATCAAGCCAACTTGCAAACATTCGTAGGCATGCTAGCAATTGATAAGGATGGTTTTTCTTCTCACACCTCCGAGGCATATGTAGTCCTACGCCGTACGATCAGTAATCTTGCTCAGGAAGGCCCGGAACACGTCCCGCCTCAGCCTATCACCCCTCAACTCATCCTGCACATCAGGCTCTGGTACCAACTCGATCATCCCATTAATCTCTGCCACTGTGTTCTTCGAATACTCCTCGTAGCGCTTTGGAATGTTCAACCCCTCATCGTCGTTGTACATGTCCTTCACAGCTTGCTCCCTCATAGCCTGTTCGGGACCCTTCTTGCCGTAGTTCTCGAACAGGAATTGTTTTTGCATGTCGGTACCGTGGGTGAGTGCTGTGCACACACACCAGGAGCACTTGCCATCAATGATGTCCGTACCAATTTTCCCGATCTGTGCCTCGGTGCCATGGTAGTCGAGGTAGTCGTCTTGCACCTGGAAGAACTCGCCCATGGGAATGAGAATGCGGTTGGCTTCTTTGTATGGTTCGACGGTCTTTCCGTTTAGCTCGTATACGTCTGGGACACCACACATACGCATGGCGAGCGCGACACTGAGGTAGAAAGAGTAGTAGGCTGTTTTGTACCGCACAATAAAGGCATGTTTGGGGAGGGTGTATTTGCCTATGTTGATGTTATCCTCGGGGGCAGTGATTTGGTCAACGAGCTGACCCATCTCGGTCTTGTAAGTTACCTGGGTGACTAGGGTAAGAGAGGCTATGTGAGGTGCAATGAAAGGGTGTCGTGTGTACCTCCTGGAACAATTCAACAAATCAACATAATAACTCTCACGTCTGAAGTGGTTCTTGAGGATGTGGTAGATGGCGCCCTCGAGCATGCATGAGTCGTTTACAGCAATGTTGTGTACCTTTCCGAGCCCCTTGACATTAGAGACACGATACCAGCACGGTTGGCCACGGCGCGAAATGGAGCCGTCCATGATGTCATCGGAAACAAGGAAGAATGCTTGAAGCTATCAGGGAGTGACTATGGATATTTCAGAATGGACAACGGAGAACATACAAGCTCGAATACACCATCCGAGGAGGGCAGCTTTGAAGTATTCGTCGTCAGTTGGAGGGCGGTTTAGGAGAATCGTGACGGTGTCAACGACGGATACGCCACGGTTGAGTTTACCTCCAGGGACATTGTAGATTAGGTTCTAATACGATGATAGTCGAAACAGATAAATTGCCGCAGGTGGTGTAGCCAAGTGAGAAGATCCGGTATGTGATAGCATTGATGACAATCCCAACGAAGACATGAACATCGATATTCAATGGAACGCATTATAACGATCACCTCGTTGAACCACGCAATGGCATCTTCAAGGCATCTTCTCGGACTTCATATGCGCAACCAGCTTCTTCCCGGATGCCCTCAAAGATGGCGAGAAACTTGTTTCGTGTGTTTGCATGCGACATCGTGTACGAATAAGTAGCAATGGGATCGAACGTGACGTTGATGTATAGGGTGAAAAAGTAGGGATCGATAAACGCTTGGATATCTCCACTATTAGTACCTGATTGAGATGAGACCATTCTCAATTTTGACAACTTGCTGTGCGGAACGCTATGAACTACGTTCTATGCTCATGATGACACTGCCCCGCGCTAGATGCACGAATGACAAATCACCCAGCAATCAGGAGATTTGCATGCTTGTGGTGTGTCGGCCGACCACCCGAACCTAGGAAGGGTCAAACGTGTCAGCTCATATATACACTTGAA
The DNA here is from genome assembly GCF_016647625.1 of Suillus subalutaceus. Taxonomy (NCBI): domain Eukaryota; kingdom Fungi; phylum Basidiomycota; class Agaricomycetes; order Boletales; family Suillaceae; genus Suillus; species Suillus subalutaceus. The sequence goes on from NW_024540257.1 coordinate 287,073, forward strand.
TCACGAGTCTTAACTGAGACGAATGATATCACGGGACCGGTGAAATCGGGTCTTCCTTCGCCCAAACCAAACTAGATGTGTGGCATTTTACTGCACCTTTGAGTCAGTGTTGACTGGCTGCGAGGTCACATTCGAACAATGCGAAATGGACATGCAGGGTGTCACAGACATTGATTGCTGCTGCCTCATTGCATCCTAGGCAAGAAGAGTGAGATGAAATAGTGAGACCGCACTGACAGGAAATTAAGTGAGCACCTACGGAAGGCCAAACAGTATTAGATACCGATAAGCAGGAAATTCTTCTTCAAGATTCAAGAACACGTGGTGAACGTTAACAGTAATATGTATCACGATGCAAGTAGAACTAAGCCTAAAATCGACAGCGTCAAGTTGGGCCAGACGCGGTTGTGACGCGCCTGTGACGCGGCGCTGTCACAAATCCTAGACTCAGGTTCGTACTAGTACTGGTCATGTTCAAACACTTGAACTTATTTATGCATTCCAAACACTTTGTATCCTCGTTAATGATCAAACTGTTTCGAACATACGAACATATGTCCATGTGCGTACAGGCCCTGGAGTGTTGCATTCACTTTTCACCATAAGTATTTACAATGCCTGTCCTCCGCGTTCGTACTAAGTACTCGGGATTCGGAATGTAGTGTGCATCTTGTGTTTGTCTTGTATTACCTCTAATTATTGATACAATGTTGGTTTTCAGGCGCATATTTGTCTCGACACCATCCTTGTCAATTCCGATGCAGCTTCTCTACTTCATACTACCGTACCATGTCAAGCCATGACAAGCCTCATTCAGGCACTCATACCACGAGAAGTTCTGCCCAACATCTTCGCAGTCTCTCTACTAATGTCAACCTCCACACTTACCCATGCTGCGTCAAGGCCCACTTGCATGCCGCGTCAAACCTCATACATGCCGCCTCATTGCCTCGTTGGTTCCGCGTCACAGATACCACATGCCGCGTCAAACCCCACCCTGCGCGTCAGCACTTGAACTGTCCTGTAACTCAGGTATATTAGAGCAACGAGATCTCGTGGACGAACTCTGGCAGGACCAAACTAAGAGGCGTGAGATTCGCGTGAGTGACATTGACTGGTTATGTTTGTAGTCCTCTTAACATGAAGTGATCTGTAGCTCGGAGAACAGGTCCACTCTTGGGATATTTATCGTGAAGAAGACTTGAATCAAAACTTTATGTTAGCACAAGCATCAAAAGAATTGGACGTCATTCAATGGCTGCATATTGCCGCTTCGGAAGTTCCTCAACAGTCCTGACTTGAACCAGTGTGGTGTGGAGGTATGTCCCGTGATAAACTACATATTGCACTCGAAGAAGAACCTAGATGGTGTGGGTGCATACAGCATACCATTTCGTTGCGATATCTCATCTCGCGAGTGCGTAAAAATCGCATGTTGGTTCTCTGAGAACAGTCCTGGTGCTTCCAGTCAAGTCGAAAATGGCTCGGTGGCATGCCTTTGGTGCACGCTTTCACTTGCTCATTGAAAGGCCTGTGATTTCAAAAAACGCGTCCAAGCTCAGAAATGGGAATGGAACAATAACGGGCTGTTGAAGATGGCTTGGGCTGATCTCATGATAAGCTATCCTGCCGACAGCTTCATGGCCGACCTCGAGTGTCTGACCACACTAGAAACAAGGATGTTCGAGAATTCTGAAGCAAGACCTGCAGGCAACCAGCAGTGGGGTCCGCAGAAGCGGTAAATTAGGTAGCAAAATGAAGTCCAGTCTATCGATATAAAGTAGCTGTAAAAATGCGTGTAAGTATGATGGGATATATAATCTACGCAGCTGACTACGAATGTATCCTTCGATAGCCAGTTGCATCTAAGAAAGTTACTAAAGTACTGATTATCGCAGAAGATACTACCAACAGGAGCTAAATATGCCTCGTCAACAAATACCAGATAGTAAACAAGGACTGCGAATGAGAGCTAAACAAGAACGAATTTTTCGGTGAATTTTTGCCAAGAATCCACACCAGAACTGCGGCAAATAGACAGCTTCCCATAATGTATGGGTTTTCGATGAAGGCCAACATAACCAGCATATGACAAGTTGTCAATATGATCTTCGTTTTGAGTATGGAACCGAGAAGGACGGGTATAGTGGGGACGCCGGTCTTCATATCATCTTCGAAATCACGGACATCAGTCATGATCTATTAGACATGGTCAGGATTCAAATCACGTGATAGTATATTGTCTACTTACTGCATGGCATGAGCGGTTGACGGTCGACCAGACTATTAGTTGAACAACACTCCATGGAGACGGTAGCGTGTTAGTTAGATTTCCTGATCCCGACAACACGGAGAGGACCACAGTGTAGATGCCACATCTGAAGAACATTAGTTTACGCGTGCATCATTCAAGGCAAACACGCAGACGTACCCTCGAATGATGCCATTAAATATGGCTTTCATGCCAGGGATGCGTTTGATGACCAGGACAGGCGCAGACGTAGAAGGCTGGTGCTTGTCTCCGCCAAACCTCCCAATAAGACGCCTCGAGATCAGCGTAAACTTCTTGAAGCTGATCGGAGTGGTCCAGAGCAAGGCGGGGGCGACGAACGCTGCTGTGGTGAGGAGCGTCGAAATTGGACACTGAGATAGTGCCAATGCAAGGAGCGCAGCGCTGGCGGCGAGGAAGGTTCGTGCATATATAAACCAAGAGGCGAGGCGTGGTTTGTTGGCGTTATTGCGGTCCGACGATAATTCCTCCTCTTTGTCCTTAAGGTGGTCAGCACCCATGGCAAGGATATCCGACGTGACACAGATAGTTATCTGCAAAGGCAATTACATCGGCAATATTATCTAGTATCAAATTGATGAGCGTACCGGTCTCCAGTCGATGCTTCCGTTGGCGGACATAACAAAGGACATCAGGGTTGACAGGACCAAGCTGTTCATCGATATTACGATGGGTCGCAAGAAGAGCTCATCTGCAAGCTTCGTGATTGTGAGGATTGACATGTGGATTGAGACTGGAGAGCAGGCAAATGCTACTCACCCCCGCTTTTTATACTGATGCAACCGCGTTCCGTCACTCGAAATACTTGGCACGGATGAATTCATATCATCTTATCTGTACGAGATTAGAATCAACGTTCAAACCTGTGTTCTTTTTCAGCAATCGCGCCGCTCGGCTTTTGCAGCTTTTGCCTTGCTTAAGTTTTTGGGCCGGGCCACTGAAAGCGGTGCGAGAAGTTGCACAAAAAGTTCTATAGTAGTCCGGCTTGGGTGGTTCGAATTCACAGACGGTGCCCTACAACAGCCTGAGTTGGTCAATGGGACTACTTGAAGGCAGTATCGACACACACCCAAGTACTCGTATGCTGTGCAGCACTCACAATCGAAAATTTCGCTTGTTTTCGGATTCCTCAGGCGGCCGTCATGCAAAGTGGCGTTGAACGTTCTGGTTGCCTGTCGACCATCTTCGCTTCATGAGTGAGAAGAACAAAACTAGATCTACCTGGCTAACACTCCGTCGATGTCGTAGATTTGTTCTTGGGAGATGGTTTTGACGCTCAGTAACACCGAGGTTCACCGCGAGTCCGAGTTATAAGTATATATTTGTGTCACGTCAGGCAGTACATGATGAGGGAGTCATTTAAAATTTTAGCAGATATCTTCCATTGCTCGACATTGGACAATCACTGCCATTTCCAAGCCACCTGTGATGACGTTCGTACCTATTATTAGAGTCTATACTTGGCGAGGAGAGTTCGGTAATCGTAACTGTCTGATTGTGGTGAAACGATAGCATTGCAGTGAGTTTCATTGTCATTCCGGTTTGTCCATGTGGTACAACGCTTCCGAACGCGCATTTTCTAGCCGAGCGAGATAAGGCGGTATATATGCACTGCGACTCACTGGCGCCTTGATAAGGAGGCGGTGATGGGCCGGTATATGAAAGTTGCAGGTGGTACTGAACCTTGAATCCTTCCGAATTGGGCGCTAGCCACAATGACGCCCAAGAATGCCCAAGAAACGCTTGGGTAGGCGTCTAATAATGAGCCCAGAAGCGCACAAGGTTTTACTGATATTTCGTTACCGATACAACCCTACACGTAGTGTTGTCGGCGATACTATGCCATTGCGCCGCGCCAGTTTTACCACCCTCAGAAAACTTCGTAATACTAACAACTACTCCTATCATGACTACCGGCGTGCAATCGCTACTGGCCAGCTGAAGATGATGTACAACAGGTGGGATCTGACTTGGAGGATGGTTTGTCTTGGGATGTGCAGTCCAGTGCGCCAAACGCCAGTTGTGCCAGCACTTGGCTAAAACTCAGCCCAGAGTAGTTTTGCCCTACAGACTACACGGTCAGGGCACAGTCTGCATTCACTGACGCAGGAGTAACTAAGCACGCGATCGGGGCAACGAGATGCTGATGGATGTTTGCGTCGTGCGAGAGCATCATGGCTGTCTATTCGTGCTATGCCTATGGCTGTGAGTGTTGCCTTTATTTTTATTAGGGGTACTACTACTAGTTCACGCTCTTCATTCCATTCGCTTAGAGGCGCTGCAGCACGATCTCTTGAGGAACCCATCGTAGTTGCAGGCCATACGTGGTGTCACCTCGGATCTGTTCTATTTCACAGTTGGGTCCGGGGGGACGAACCAATCAACGCCGATGTTGACGATGAATTGCTGGGACGTGGTGTAAGTATCTACAAACACTCAGATCTGGGTCGCTTTATTGATGCATTCACTGCAGACCTTGTTTCCGAATCAAGATATGGGTGCAGTCGACACCATGATCGAGAGGGGCATGGTGATGATGCGGGACCATCTTGCAGCTGTCTGCCACAAGGTAGCTCCGGGCAGTGACATTTCTGCTCTGCGAGACTCCAGTATTACTTTCCGTCCCGGGTGGAATCATCTGTTGCGTAATCTAATACATGCAGTCGACTACACCACCTATGACCGGTACCGCTCGTGGTGTCATTCGTCCCCCTGAAGCACCTCTGCTTTCGATCACCAGGCGCGCTCGCAACCAGGCAAGTCTTGAAACCGGGGAGTCTCATGTGTGAATCGTGACAGTACTGGCCGGTCATGTGGTGTCAAGGGCTCCTAATCTTACACAACACCATGCTCAATTCGTACTCCATAGACATCCTCGTCCTGCTCTACTGTCGACATCACAATCTAACCGTGAGAACGTGTTACATTGATAAAAGGGGCCTTTAGACAAAACATCGTAAAGAAGTGATAAATGATATACAAATGGGTGGGAGGGTGTCTAGAATCCAGACATAAACGAACGAAAAAAACAAAACGAGAAAACAACACCAAGCACGAAAAAAGTACACATATAATTCTCAAGTCTTGAGATCATGCAAGATTAAAAACCTCCATATTCAGACCACAGGATCTCTGAAGGGCGCCTCTGCATCAATTCAGGACACATGCATCCCTCAGTCCACCCATTGGAATCCCTCGCGGGTCCGGTATACATGGTATAGTCGTCCGCGGTATCTGCTGAGTCGTAGAAGACTCCCAACGATGGGTTGTAGACAGGTGGGGGAGGCTGATATGGAGTGGGTTGGGGTTTGTATGGGGTGGGGTAGAATTGCATGTGTCGGGGCGGGATCGGTTGCGATTGCGGTTGCAGCTGTAGTTGCATGGGCTGCGATTGCACGGCTCGGTGTGGTATGGGTTGTGGTTGCGGTTGCATGGTTTGGTGTGGGACGGGTTGTGGTTGCATGGGTTGGTGTGGTACGGGCTGCGGTTGCATGGGTTGGTGTGGTATGGGTTGTGGTTGCATGGGTTGCCATTGCACGGGCTGCGGTTGCATGGGTTGGTGTGGTATGAGTTGTGGTTGCATGGGTTGGGGTGGTATGGGTGGTTGTTGCATGGGTTGTGGTTGCACGACCTGCGGTTGCATGGGTTGGAGTGGTACGGGTGGTTGTTGCATGAGTTGTGGTTGCACGCCCTGCGGTTGCATGGGTTGGAGGTTGTATTGGTAGAATGTATCAGGGGGAGGGGGCTGTACCGGGGGCTGGGACGATGACTTGGTCTCGCCTGACCCTTTGACGGATGCAGAACCACGACCGCGCGCCAGAGGAACATACCCATGTTGTTTCTTGCGGTGGCGCGTGAAAAGAGCAGGGTCGTGAGTCTTGTAGTCACAACCATCGTTAGGACAGACGTAGCGTTTCTCGCCCGTACTAAAATAAAATCATTCATCAGTGGAATCGATAACGGCGATGAATGGGCACGTACTGTTTAGCAGAATGGATGTCGTAGCTATTTCTCACCATTGTCGCAAAGTCGCACCCGGGCCAGGTGCAGGTGTACCCCCTGCGTGAGCAAATGTGAGTGACATGAGCTGTATACTAGAGGAGAAATACGTACCTTGCTGAGTGTGCGGCTTTATGTCTCTTGAAGTCCACGAACTTGGTAAAAGTTTCGTTGCAGCCAGGTTCAACAGAGCAGGTGTAGAGCTAAATATTTCAAGCGTCAGTCTTCAAGTTAGTGCATGAAGCATGCGCGTAATTAGGGCTTACCTTAGACATGATTGGTTATAGAAGAATATGAGTGGGGAATAGTACTTTATTCTGTGTGAGGTGAATGCGTGATTCAACTTGGGGTCTGGGTAGGTATTGTGGGAGGTATATAAACGATTCCCGGTGGTGGTCGTGCCATTGTGTTTTGTGGTGGATAGAAGCACGCGGAGTTGTGCTCGCAGTGGACAGACGCTTGTGGAATTCGTATAGGGACGCTTTGTGGAGGTTATTAGTGGGCGTGGACCATGTAACACGTAAGTGCATTGTCCTTCAATCAACCACATCCGTTTGAAGGCGAATCCATTATCTGTTACAGCATCGAGTGAACACCAGGATCGAGGTATTTTCTAGAGATAAGTTATATCGATGGAGGTCAACTCGATGTGGAGAGTTGAGTAAAGACTGACATTGATGTCGAAATTCAGTCGAATTACTTGATATCGAAGTCCGACAGGGTTTTGGAGGTCTTTGTAGTGGTGACCAGCCTGGGCCCTGCATCGGGCATTCACTCGACCAATCCCTTAAGTCGCTGGGTGCTTTGCATATCCAAGCGTAGTGCTTTGAGGGTTCCGTCATTGCAAGTATGACCGGGTGAGAATTGTCAATTTCAGCGGTGAGATGGTGGAAAAAATGAGATCGGACGCGTGATTATAGTCCATAGGTCAGTAGATTTGTGTCTGTTACTATTAATGCTAGACAGTACCGTGTTGACAGAGCAAAGAGGGGACTTGCCGAGTCTGTGGTTGTCATCCTTGTATGAATGTAAGTACGGATGAATATCTGGAACGTACCGTACTGACTCCAAGTATGCCCCTTGAAGCTTGAAGTTGCACATTTCACACGAAACCCAACGAAATATGCCTAAGTTGGGCATTAACTCGCAGAGACAGTGGTGTTTGAGGGACACCAGCGACTCATTGTGAGGTACAAACATTGAAAAAGTCAAATTTCAGCACTCACCGTTAGAACAAATTGATCACTCACAACCGTACTAGTGATGAGATGAAGATCCGCGGTGTCGGATTCGTAACAAAACCAATGATAAAGTTACAAAGAAAAGAACCTACCCAGCGCATTATTATTATTCAGTACTCAGCCGGAAACATTTCTGTCCTTGCTTTACCGAGGACAGGATCTCCATTGCCCAATAACAGCGCTAACTCCTTCGCATCGCATCCTCTTTGTCTCGCCGTCTCTTCGACCCTACGCACAATCTCTCTGCTAGAAAGTGCATTATCCTTTTCTGATTTATAGTCCTCGACTTCCACAACATCGACTCCCATCCCTCCTAACAGCTCACCCAAAGGATATGCACCTGCAAGCTCCCAATCGAGGACAGCTTGTACCTGCGTACCATGCATGATGACATTCCGACCGTGAAAGCCTCCATGCACGAGCACAAATAGTTCGTCTTCAGCGACGAAGCTTGTCTCTAGCTGACGCTTCTCAGCTCGTAGCTGTTGCACAAAATCTTCGAGAGAGGTGATTTCGAAAAGATCGGAATCGATATCGGACGGGGGGGCATGGGTATAGTAGTATATCTCTTTGTCGTAGCAAGCGAGAATGTATTCCTTTGCGGTTTTGTATGGACCGATGGGGTAGCATCTATTGGAATGAAATTTGCTCTATCCGAATGTAATAAATCAAATCAGAGAGATTAATGCAAGAGGCTCACACGTCCCTTGAAGAACTTGCTTCCCTCTATGGTGGGTCCAAGGGTGTAGCTTATAGGACTGGCAAACCCGCCTATAGCACTGAAACGCGTCTCCGCCATATCAACAATTATCTCAGCGATCTTCAGGGCAACTGAATGCTTCTTCGTCTCGGTATAGCGATTCCATATAGTACTCAAAGGTTCGCCATCGATATGTTCTTGAGCGATGAATGGGTTCAGCCCGTTAGCGCTAAATGCGTATATCTTGGGGACTGGAATATCGGGACAACGTGCAGATATCAAGGAAATGGAAGCGACCTCATTTAATATCTGATGAGGCAGGAGAGTATCTGGTTTCGGAATACGTAAAGCGAAAGACCTGGATCTTGTGGAGTCGCCCAAGCCTGATAGCTATTCATAATGGGAAGAATTTAGCTCGACAACAACTGGCAATGTGGCTCAAGGACTTGCCCAAGATATAAAAAACTTCATTATAGCCCCCTTCACCAAGCTTCCTGTCCACTACAACATCTGATGTAGGTATGTCACCTCCAAGACCAATGATGGCACTGCTCGCATCTTTGAGGGTGTGCTGCTGCCTGCAGTACTAGGTTTTCTGGGATGGACATTACAGCAATCTTGCTGCTTCGTAAAAAAACAGGCGTAGTCACAGACTTTGCACTGGTGGTGGGTTGAAAGACGCTTTTAAAATTAAGTATCGCTGTGACACTCACCAATTCTTCGACTCCAACTTGAATTTACGCACGATTTTCAGATCAAGCATGTACACCATCCGCTTTTTTGTGCACTTCGACTTGTATTTCCTGCATTGTGAAACACACTTGACGATTTAAATGCCTTGTACGAATAGTCTTGTGGATATAAGCCGAGAACAACCTGTGCAAGAGTGTCAGCATCACAATTTAAAGATTTGTCGCCTTAGCACTAAGTTTGTCACGTGCCACAGTGATCGACAGCACATTCGAAATTCGAATTGTATCTCCAGCATAGCATGGACTAAACATTTTGAATAGATGCAATCAGCCAGAATCACTGCCTCCTGAGTACTGTCCCCCGGCATGACCAAGTTGCGCTCGAATTTGGGGTGCGATTTATGCGCGGGAGTACCAAATTTATTGCTTACTGTCAGCTGGATTGGATTGGAATGCGGCTGGCAGCCGTCATCACAAGCATCGTCATGCACGTCAGCCTCTTGTGTGCGAGTGTAGAGCGTATAAGAATCCTGCCTTCTCTGTTTTCCCGCCATCTCGCTCTCTTCCCTGTTCCACCACATTCTTAGTAGTCATTACCGTTTCCCTTTTCACCATATGATCATTTCCCCTTCGCATCACTGCAGCGAGGCTGCCATTGGGTATGTATCAGTCCGCCTCAGTCGTTGGACCTATCGATGCATCTACTAGCTTCTCTATTGAGTGCCCGCCCGCTAAAGTATTAGCTCTCCGCACTATCATCCACTCTCAAGGAGCCTGACTATGTGGTACGCCTTGAAGGTGGATATTGCCCGCTGACATTCCCTTATATTCCAGCTGGTGAATAACGATGAATTATCTCGCTTTTATTGTAGTTTGACCACTATTTCGCTATGGTTGGTGAGTTCTTTTTTGGTTGAAGGGTTAACATGTGCGGTGGCCGCAGGAGCATGCCTGATGCATGGTACAGCGTGCGTCTGCCGTGGGTGTTATGCAGCAGGTGTGAGCCTGAGGCTGGCGTTTGTGATGGGGTAGTTAGTTGCTCGGGTTGCAAGGTGAGTGAGTTTTGCCTGCTTGTCTATCTGCTGCCTTCGTCTCGCTCGCGTGCCGCTTCATTCTTTTGGCCAAAAGTTTTCTTCGCTTCTTACCTCGATCAAGTACTCTTCTGCGGTTCCATGCTCGAAGGATTGTGCATCAGTCGCTTCCGCTTACGTGAAGTTCCGTCTTTCGCTGCTCGCCGCCCACTGCGCCCGTCGCTACTGTAGTGTGCACGCTCGCTTTTTCTGGTCGTTCACTCCATTCTCGCCATTCGATGTTATCGTCGTTCCAACCCGCCGCATTTCAGTCTTTCGCATCTTCTTCTTTGTATTTTATCTTCTTGCTTTTGCGCTGACATTACAGTTTTTTGAGCTCACCTAGCGGATTCAAGGTGCGTCTATGGTATGTGTTGTAGTAGCCTGCAACACATGTCTATAGATGTACCTTGACTCGGAAGTCTGGGCGTAATCTTTTGTCAGTGGTTAGTGGACTGCGTGGATTGCCACCTATTACCATGGAACTAGAGAACAGAGTGGTCATTTCACATTGGCCTTTTTCTTGCTCGCCATCGTTTCATCTCGTGACATGCTGCGTCACTGTTAGTAGATCCGAGCTATACTAGTAATCTTGTATATACGCGTGTAGACATACCTTGGATTTTGTTCTTCCTCCTTTTGACATTGATGATTGGCACGGTTTGACTGAATTCAACCTTACGATCAATCATAAATTATAATTGCACACCGAACCCTGAATTGATTGTACGAAAAGCAGAGGTAGCGCAGTCGCTAATATACAATCGTAATAAACCGCTACACACACTAATGATGACCTCCGTGACACGCCTGAATTTGAAGTAATTGGAAATATCAAGGCAAGTGTAGCAGCTCTGGTAAGGAAAGCATCCTCAAGGTCTCGCGACCGTACCACGTACGAAGGTGCACTCCAGCTGAGCCGCTTGACAGTCTGGGACTTGCGGTAGACTCCTGCAACCAGAACCTTTACTAAGGTCGAATCGCAGGGGGACAATAGTGCGAGTCCGGAATGAGTTGAAAAAGTCGAAGATTGCGGGTGCCAAATTTACTTATAGGTTGGTTTAGGGCCGGTTGTGATGACTTCCGAATTGGACCAAGGTATAACATTAAGTATGGGTATATGACAGAATCGGCGTAGTAAATCAGTGTGAGTAATAAGTAGTGCTCGTAAGAAACATTCAGACACTATGCTACGCAAAGCGGTTCCAGTTGGGTGGTTGGATTGGCTTCAAGTTCAAATCGAAGGTACACATGTCCGGCTTAGGTAAGGGTCATTGAGAATGACATCTACACAGTCGAGGGCCAGACCTGGCACGTCCAACTTCTTGCTGCAAAGGGGGTAGACGCTAACGAGCAACATTAACCGACGGTAAAAGAAGAAAAAATGAGAAACTTACTAGTCAGCTGTCTTTGCACCCGAGCAGGACAGGCCTACGGGGCCAGTAACAGAGGTGTCCACATTTACGGTCTGGAGCAGCTTCGGGATGGAACTGTCACCCGACTGCAAAACCTTCTTGCAGTAGGTCAAGGTGTAGTCAGAGTCACACGACTCAGCGCGACGCGCCAGAGATGGTGGCTTGACATTGGGAGGCGAGGCACGTTCCAGGCCCTTTGCAGCATTGGTTGCAAGCGAATTCAAGTCTTTGTGAGCTTTAGTTACGGCTATCTTGCCGGCATCCCCAACTGCAGACTGTATGCGAGATACGTCGGGGTCCTTGGGCGTTGCGTTGTTAGGTTGAGTGCGAGCGTACGAGGAAATGGATGCTGGACTACTGGGGGGCTTGGGTGTGGAGGCATCGGGTGTCTCCAACTTATCCTTCTCCAACTTGTCTACGCTCTTATGCGGCGGCGAGGGAATGATGCTGCGAAGAATCTTGGGCAATTCGTCAGCGGGATTCTTGAGCACTGAGGCGGTGGAGGCATCAACCTCGGGGAGCTCGTCTGTGACAAGAGACCCATCCTGAGGGACGGCAGGGACGCTGAGAGTACCCTTGGGAACTGTGGGTTCCTTCTCCTTCTCTACTTGGGGAAGCTGGAAGGAAGGATGGGCTACTTCGCGAACCTCATGTACATCAGCGATGCCGGCGTGGTTTGTGGATGGTGTTTTGACGTCAAGAACGCCGGAGATACTGGCGCCGAGGTCGTGGATGCGATGTAGGGTACTAGGACCCTTGGTAATGGAGCCGGTGGGAAGGGCAACTGCGAAAGCAGCAGAGATGACGATCAAGAGAACGGACTTGTTGAACATATTAAACGAGTGTGGGTGGGTCGCGATATGAGGTAGTAACGAAGACGAAGGAAGTTCGACTAGGTGTGCACCAGGCCAAGGTAAGGTTTTTATATGCACGCATAATGTTCGGTACGGTGGTTGTGTATGACACAAACCTTCAGAAAACAAGAATGGGATCAGCGCGGGTTCCATTTAAATGACGTATGTACATAACTTCCTTGACCAATCGGTTAATATTGTGGAGGTGGTGATTAAGCGCCAGATGCGGCTTGATTTGAGCATCAACTTTCGTGCGAAGCACCCATCGAGGCGCTGTGAGGCGATGGGCGGGGCCAGGTTTTGCACTATATGGACGATTTGAAGGTATCACTTGAAGGATTCAAGTTCGCACCGGTGGATTAGTACGTGATGTCTCAGAGCTGATACGTAAAAGACGGCATTCTTGCAATTCGTAGGTTATTGACATATCGAACAAAAAGTACTAGCGTAACATGACGCACCTTGACCACACTGTCGTACGACCGCCGAGAACGACGGGGGCTTCAGGACAGCGGTGCGAAAGTCGTCCTACACCTAATACATGTGTACTTGAGCGATATGAATTAACGATTTAATCTTTGAGCTCGGTGCCGTGCTAGTAGCAGAGAAGCCTATTCATTGATAACAATAAGTGATCGGGATCACAACCGCTGGCGCCAGCGAATACTAAGACATCCTACGCATATAATCCAACGTGTGCAACATATCGCGAGCAGTATGGAATATGAGTTCGAAGTTCATCAGCTGGCCAGATACATCCACATCCGTCGCATTTCTCCGTATCTTCATCCTGAAGGGAAAATTCATCATCGAGTCTCATGCCTCCTATACCTTGCAGCAACTTGTCACAGGAATTTGGTTGGGTCAAAGTGATGAGTTTTTGCCGTAAGGGTATAAGAGTCTGTAATCTGTCAGTCAGGGAAGTAGCAGTGAGGCCTCGGTAACAGATACGCGCCTGACTGAGCTCTGGCAAAGAGGCCATCATAAACATGCATTGGTACTGGTTGGAGTCTTGCGACAGTCGATTTACCACGAGCCCGCCAATGATCATGTAAACGATGTTTGACAACGCCGTGATGTGTGTTCCACTTAACTTACCACGGGCGAATGTTGAATATATCCCTGCCTGCATGCTGGTTACTATCAGATAAGTGAGTGGGTCACGGTAGTATGCAAGACGTGTTGCGGGTCTACATGGTAGGCAACCATTAGACCTCAGGACAAGCGTGGGCGCATGTGTCATTATAGCCATCGACCCATATCCCGGCTTAATAAGGTCGAGGTACCGAGCCTGAAACTCCAGCATAAATATCAGGCCAGTTTGCAGGTAAGCTGGCTCCAAGGGAACTTGTCACGTTTGTTGTAGGTTTTTGAATGCAGGTTGACTACCTCGGTATTAGCCTCTAATGGGCCTCGCACGATTCACGGAGGCGTACGCACGCCAGTATAGCCAAAATCGATCCCTCAATTCACAGAGGGATCAGCTGCAAATTACAGACTAGTAGTAAAATGCGACAAAAGGTAGCAAGGCCTCCAAACAAAATTAAAACTGAAGGGATGAACGCTCTACAGTATACCAAGTAGGAGGGTGTGGTGGGTGATCAAAAACTAGCTAGCGAGGCGACGAGAAAGGTCAGAAAGAGCTTTCAACGAAATATAAAAGACTAGCTTACCCAGCGAGGCGACGGGAAAGGTTAGAAAGAGGGCAAGCTCAAACTAACTCGGAGTCGCCCGCTAGGTAAGCCTAGCTCCACCATAGGAGGACGGAGCCTGAAAAAAGGATATGGCTAATCCTTGAAGACAACGTGAAAGGCGCACTGACCATGGCAAACAGGATCAAACGCCAAACACGCCCACTAAGAGTGGTATTTGAGTCAGACTCAAACAAAAAATACGTCGCCCGTAACGACGCTAGTTATCACGCGACCCATTAGCTTAGTGTAAATAAAATTAAACCCTAATTAATAATAGCGCTCGCCGCTGGAGCCTGGGACGCATGCCTTTCTAGACCTGCTGACATAATGATGTCGCGTCTGGCTTGCGCGTCGATTAACCTGTTCTACCAACTCCACCATGGACCACTTTCCAACTAACTGGGGTCGTCCAGTAAGTACCGTGGATTGGAGCTAGAGTACACCACTGAATCCTGATATTGCAGAGAAACGACGCATTTGATGCATATGCTACCTACCCCATTCACCAGCGACCATATAATGGTCCAAAGGATACTTTCGCTGATGGCGTACAGCGAACACAGTAAGTCTGTTCAATTACTGCTCTTCCTTTCTATCAACAAGATCCGACTCGATATGTAGACAACCTATTGTAACCGGAACGAGCGTGCTTGCAATCAAGTACAAGGATGGTGTCATGATGGCCGCTGACAACCTCGGTACTTTCACTTCCAACTCATTCCGTCCATCGGCTCACGTGTTATCTAACAGCATCATACGGGTCCCTCGCTCGATTCAAGGATGTGCAGCGTCTGCACCAAGTCGGCAACTATACTGTCATCGGTGCGGGAGGCGACATGTCAGACTTCCAGTACATTCAGTATATCCTTGAGGAACTATCCATCGATGAGATATCAGCACAGGATGGACACGAACTTGGTCCTGTTGAGATCCATGAATACATGTCACAGCTCATGTACGCGCGTCGGTCCAAGATGAACCCGCTCTGGAATTCTCTGCTTATTGGTGGATTCAAGGACGGCAAGAGGTAAGGATGTGCTACGTTGTTCTTGATCAGGAGTCAATTATTATTCAAAGGTTTTTGTCGTACGTTGATCTGTTGGGTACGACGTATTCTGCTTCGACACTTGCTACCGGGTACGGCGCTTTCATTGCCCAACCATTGTTGCGTAAGGCCGTCGAAGGAAGGGAAGATGTCATTACTGAAGAGGAAGCACGAAAGATCCTAGAGGATAGTATGCGCGTGCTATTTTACAGAGATGCCCGAAGTTTGAATAAGGTACATTTTCAAAGTCACTATCGTTCTCACCTGATTAACCGACTTCTCCTTCAGTTCCAAATTGCTACGATCTCTAGCGCAGGCGTGTCCATCAGTGACTCGAAGCAACTTGAGACTGCATGGTCTTTCGCAGAAAACATCAGGGGTTATGGTGCCCAGACACAGTAGCTTGTATACGTGTATTCTTAAGTCTAATTCATCATTCTTCTAAATCTACGAGACATGCAAAGTCCAGTAATGTCCTGCAGCGCCAACCTGAGGTTACGCTGTTGCCTCTCCTTCATTGCAGAAACTGAAGGTTTGAAGGTTTTTCAACGGTCCTGTCACGTTTGAATTCATCCACTTTCCAGATTGGGTCGCTGACATCTCATTTAAATACATGGATGAGTTGCCAGAGGACGGTACCTACCATAGGGTACCCCCGAGCAGTCCAGAACAAATGCACTTCCCCGACTACGCTGCTTGCCTGTGTCACTATCGAGTTCAGGTTGCCAGCCAACCCTAAAGGAACTGAAGTGCACGCGCATGACATAGCATTTCCCTGCTCCATCTCCAATGACCAACCATTACAATTCGTTTCTGTGGATAAAAAAATGCGAAAGGACGAGCTCGTGTTTGAATATGAGCACGCCGCGAATACCGAAGAAATGGACGCAAGGACGGCAGAAGTGTGAACTTCGTGATATTCTATAGGAGCATCTTTAGTGAATCATTGGACACCTCTATATTCTTACTGCCGCTGGGTGTTGATACGGGTGGTTGATCTGGGACTTTCTCAACGTGACGGGCTAAAATAAGGGCGGCTCGGGCAATGTCCTTTAATGCCCCTCGGCATCAACCTTCTTGATTACCCATTAGGCTGGAGCGGAAGATGCTTCAAGTTGCATCATGCTTCAGCGAGATGAAGTATCCTATGTGTGACTGTCGGCTGTGCATGTGAGTACTTGAGTCTTCAGCTCAACACTTACATGTTTTCCACATATCGCACACCGTCATGTTCTAGGAGGAAAGTCCCAAAAATCGTACATTTAGTACAACACAGACACCGAAAGTGTTGCTGTTGAAAGGCGCAGGCCGACTCCCAGCAAAGCGAGCCGTTCACGCGACACATCCTTTGCATGTGCAAGTTACGGCCGGTCTTGATGCAGGTCTTCACAGACCTTTAGGTCCTGGATTGCCCGGAGGGTTGTGTCGAATGATTGACATTCTCTGTCAATGCAATTGCAAATATAAAAACTACCTGGAGTGAGATCGAATTTGTATCGATCCGCAAATTCAATCTCTATCAGCAAAATCAATAAAAAGTCTTCACGATACACGTTGATTCACATTGAACTACCAATTTCTATCAACAGTTATCGATATACGACCGACCCCTATTTTGCTTGTTCTCACTGGGAATCATCCATTACCTTCGTGTGAATGGCAGACGAAGCTCTTTGCCCATTACCAATAATGAAATCAAAGTGTTTCTATTGTTATCCTCATACACTACTTGTCAAGTGGTCCGAGCTTATGGTATGGCGGCGGCGGATCCCCTCTATCACGGTGCTGGTAAACTGGATCAAGCACTCCACGATCTGTACGCGCGACATTCGACGCAGAGTAGTAATGTCGCAGGTGGTTCGTGTGGCGCATATCTGATGTCGAGCGGGGTACAGTTGCGTGGTGTTGGCGGGAAGGTGGTGCTATATCGTCACGAGGAATGTCCCCTGTCGAACGTGAAGGATGGAGTATGCGTTCATGCCTCTCGGTGCGAGAGCGGGGAGTGAATCGTTTGGCCTCTTGTGCAAGTGCAGAGCGCTGCGGAGACAGAGGTGAATTTACAGGACGGTGGCTGTTATTAGCAGAGCGTATGGAGGAAATTGACTGCTGCTGGCGGGGGTTTCGCGAGGGGCCAGCTTGTGGAGATTGAGTAACGTACGAACTAGATGGGTTGCGTGGTGGTCGTGGAGGGGGATCTTCAGGACGCAAAGACGTATTGGATGGCTGGCGGGAAGCAGTTGGGACCGGCAACGGGCGTGTATGGGTGCGTAAAGGAGAGGGCTTTGGACCGACGGGTGAGTGTGTGGAGGATGCCTCCGTTGGAGACGCCATCCAATTATTCCGCCAGGAGATGTCAATGACGGACAAAGGAACCGAAACATTCACCCGCGGCACAGATGCATTAGTGCTTGACGCAGGGTTGGCGGTCTCAAATGGCCGCGGCCGCGCATCTTGCCCGGCAATCAACCCTCGCTTCCTACGTCGGAACTTTACCACAGCAAAGCACAGGGCAGCAAGGATCATAGTGCCACCAATTGATGCGCACACAGCAACGATGATCGTGTCTTGATGGCTTAACCTTACACTGCCATTCGATCGTGTGGCAAGGATCACTCTGTCGGCCCGCCTCCCCCGATTCCCAATCTCACAAGATACTCCACTAGCATCGACGACTTCTACAAATTCGGTCGCATGCCCAAATACGCCAGACCTGTGAAAGAGACAATATTAGCATAGGTTTGCTGGTGGGACCTAACGAAGGCGGAGGAGACCACTCACGAATCACGCACGGCAGCTTTGACGGGAACAAAACGCACAGGCTTACCCTCAGTCAACAATCTCAGGTTGCCGAGGACTCCGACGCACCTATAGTAGGTCCTCTTAGTGCGGTGCCGCTATTTATAAATGAAATCAGGCCAGACTCTTGGGGCGCAGCGAAGTCCTGCAAAAAGGGGGCTCCGGGAGATGCGAGCATGATGGTGTATGGTGGGACTCCGCCTGAGATGGACATCTGCCAGGAGTCGCAAGGCTCGACATGGGAGCTATTCGTTATAATTATTGGAGCAACTGCAGATGTGGGAAGTGCGGGAAGACAGTCTGAGGATCCTGCTGCGAATATATCTCAGTGTGTTCCTGTGGATATTTGCAGGAGAAAGGGCCCACATGCAACCGTGAAGACTGTGGGGAGCACCCCACCTGAATTTCCCAAGGAGTCGACGAGGGCGAGGAGTAGCTGGGACCCTGTATAATGCTGCTCTGTAATTTATTCCAACTTAGGGCCGGTTGTACGAACCTGCTGGGTGTTTCACCCGCCACAGACCATCTTCGTGGATTTGCGTAGCAGTCACCGCCCCACTAGCTTCAAAGGCAAAAAGGGTGTATGGAGAATGTCCAATATCGTTGTAGTTTCCCGACGACGAAGAAAGCGAGATGTGCAGGCCATCACAGACGGTCAGACTGTGTACTCGCTCAAATTCCTGATTGAAGTGATTAAAAAATAACATATGAGAAAGAACAACCACGACTTACGTGATTCATTAAATCCCAGGAAAAACTTCGGCTACCCTCCGCAAGGCCTAGGAGTGCATGAAAGAAAACACATATCGCTAGGCCTTGAAGAAGCAGCAAGACCATGACTTTTAGGAGATAACAAGCTCCAAGGACCAGCCTGAAAGGGCCTCCAGCTCCGCTCAAGGGTACCAATCAAGAGACGCCCGCGTCTTCCAATTAGAAGTTTGGTAAGGAAAGGAAAGGAAACTTGAACAGGAACTGAGAAGTTTCATAAGTATCTCGGACCTCGGTAATTGCCACGCGATAAATACCAAGATATTTCTGATCACCGAGACGTTCCGAGACTGCGTGCATGTGCCGGCCAATTGTGGCTGGAGCGATGCTGTTGTAGTGTTCAGCACAGGTGTCTTGAAGAGGCCTTGTACAAAATTCACCGCCCCTCTGATCGGCTGGGGCTATTGTGGGCAATAATCGAGCGATTCTCATTGGCGTAGACTGCGTAAGTAGATCATTAAGGCAGTATAACGGATCAAATGGGCTCACGAGTTGTTTAGAACCCTGGCAGTTCCTGGTAAGATGCGAGCAATTCTGACAAGGATTTCTTTCGGCACAACTCGGTTCGAATGGAGCAGTACTAGGTTGCAAGTACTGAGCACTATGCGCATTGCACAGCCCGGTGGGCGGTACACAAACCCGTGCCAGTCACAGGTAGTGGCAGTGCAGACAATAGTATTTCACGGATATCACCAGCACGTGACTGACGCATACTTCTACTTAGTACGCACCAAAGTGCATCATATTGACTGCCAACCTGAAGAGTATTGTGATCTCTCGCTGTTCATACGTTTACAATTTTATCCTATGACCGTTATTTCGCCCTTGCGGTTCAAACTTCAAGCTTCAATCAGGCCTTGAAATGTATGTAACCTAGATGGCTAAATATATCTCGTTTCATTCGGAAATCTAAGCTGTACACAGAAACGCATCGAATCGTCTCGTGAGTAACACTAACTACCATGACACTGACTGGCGCAGTTGAAGCCTGCATGGTTCGGAAGCATTGTCTGTAGAGAATTAAGTGGGCACATTCGCCTATGATTGAATATTTAGAACAACGTGCCGGAAGATCACGAATGGATTCTCATCCGTGTCCACTCTGTACACGTAACGGTTGGCATGAGAGTATCAGATCTATCAGTGAAACTTTCTTGAGGTACGGTATGAGCGGGTTTGCTTGTCTTCAACATATCAAGCTTTTAAGTGGTGAATGTATCCCACTCCGAAATTGCAAGATATCATACATGTAGTAGTATACTTCTCTGCATCTCCATGGTACAGTTTAGAGCTGAGCGATCACAACGTTCGCAGCGGTGGAAGTGATATTCGCAGGCTGCTCTTCCACTGCGATGAAGTCGACCTTCCCGTCTTGAGTTACAATGACGTAGCGCTAAAAGAGATTTAGTACGTCACGAAATCTTGAGGAAAGAACGATATAACCTTGGATCTAGGTGAACCTAAAAGGCCAGAAGCATCGAAGAGGAGTCCCACGCTAGAGGTAAACTCCCCTTTATCATCCGCAATGAAACGGACGCCTGAATCACATCACAGTGCGATGAAGAAATGATCCTGTGATAGAAATGCATAAAAACTCCTACCTGTGCCCTGTGGAGCAAGTTTTTCTTTCCAAGCCCTGCGAATAGGGTGATTGAGTATATGCGCTCGGATATGCACATATGCGCTCACTTTACCACGAATGCATCATTCACAGCAACAACAGTAGATGTTTTTCACGTCCCTTAGCTTTGAACTTGTCGTAGTCTGCAATGTACTGCGGGACCTGGGAGCTACACGGCGGTGTGAACGCCCCGGGAACGCCAAGCTGTTATTGCAATAACATGAGCGTCTGGCGCAAAGTTGACATGGGGCCACGTACAATGATATTCTTTCCAGAGAGATCAAGCGTAATAGAGCGCTCAGGATCTTC
This sequence comes from Suillus subalutaceus, assembly GCF_016647625.1. NCBI lineage: Eukaryota > Fungi > Basidiomycota > Agaricomycetes > Boletales > Suillaceae > Suillus > Suillus subalutaceus. The sequence goes on from NW_024540257.1 coordinate 307,567, forward strand.
TTCTTTTACGGGCTTCTGGGGGATTGGCTCGCCTGCTTCGATCTGCGCAGCGCTGAGCATCGCGGCAGCGGCAGAGTGCGCAGCTTGTGCGACATTTGTAAGAATGGAAGCCATGGCGATCGATTCAGATGAGATATGTAGGTGATTGAGGAAAGCTGAGGAGATGTTGGGATAGACCTAGGGGTTGACGCGATAATATCTCCATAGTCCCCTTATATGGGCAATCGAAGCTCCAAATAACATTACGTAAGCAAGATATAAGTCATTCCCACTGCACCTCCTGATAGTTGTGGTGAGCGGAACGTGCACAATATTGCTAGTAAAGAGGTTCCCCTGAGTCATATGTGCTTCACACGATGAGCTTGACCGCTATTTTCCTAAGTAGAGGGTCTTCCGTCTATAAAAGTTCCACGAGCATGGAGTTAGGGATTCCGCTTGCCCTGAACATGAGAGGCGTAAATTGATTCAACAGGTTATAATCAAGTTGGATCGTGGCATCCACGAGTACAGGTGAGGTGCGACCGTGTCCTAGTGCTCAGGTCTAGAGCTGATACGCATGCGTCGCTGCGTGTATCCACCAATACAGATCGTAAGAGCGTGATTACTTACACCCTTTGCATCAGAGCTCAGTGGAATTTGATCAGATGTTAACACTGGCACTGGTCAGAGCAATCGTATTAACCAGGTCGGGCCAACCAAAACGTGATACTGCTTGAGGCCCAATGTGGAATCGCGGCGGAAAGTAATGGTGGTATATAAACACAGATGCCGGCACACGAAACTATACTTTGTACCGACGACCTGTTTTCGTAAAGAAGGTTTGAAGGATATACACCTGAAGGCTAAATATCATTCAGTTGTGGTCGGATTACGCCTAGGTTGCACTTACACGGCCATGCCCACAATGCCCAAACCCTCCAGAACCATATACCAGAACAGGCGACTATACTGCTTGTGAGTGACCCGGTCACATAAAAGTGAGAATATCCACCGACTTTTGTGTCGACCTGACCAAGGAGAACCCTCTGTTCTCCCGTGTATGGAAACTTGGGAAGAAAGGTCGGTACGCATGATGATAACTCGAGACAATAGTTAAACATACTATTTTTGAGTACGCTTGATGTTCAAAAGCAGCGAGTTCAACCGGAATGTGCTCTCCTCCAGTGCACTGGTGTGATCTGCCATCTGTCCTGGCTTGGCAGGTGCTTCCCTGCGAGGTTCACTCTCCACCATGATGTCGAAGTCAACTAACTTCACCGTGAGAGTCGACATGTCATTCTCGAAGCAGAACGAGTACTCTCCAACGGTATTGGCAGTCAAAACGTAGTCGCCTTGCCTCTCGCTTTTACCGTCAAGTATGACCTTCTCATTGGGATCCTTAACGTCGAAGTCTATGTCGAACGATCCTCCAGATTGAACCTAGTTTCAATGAGTATATGAGCTGACACAATGCCGCGTGACGTACTGCAAAGTAAAACTTCAAGCGGAACGTTCAGTATATCTCAACAAACATGAGCATTCGTGCTCACCCCAATCTTTTCCCCTGCTTTGTCTGCATCAACATAGAAACATAAACGCTCATTTGCAGCAATGGCAGTGGTCAACGCTGAGCTTCTTGCTGAAGGAAGAAGTGATAGGAAGAGAAAGCAGTTATACAGAAGAAGTAAGAGAATCATTGTTGGAAAGCATGTATTAGTTTGCGTTTGGCTTGCGTGCTTGTGATGGTGACCTTGCCGGTGTGCCGGTATCGAATTACGGACTCCGCGAACTCCGAGTCGTCAGAAGTCAAATTGGTCTTGCAGAACGGTTTTGACTTGGTTCTGACCTTCGTTAAGATACATATATCGCTTTGTCTTCCCCATCTATAAGTATTACTGACAGTGACCAAGCTGCTGTGACCTGTCCGCCTGGTGTGTACCATTATCATTGCGATAGTTTGACCTATTCAGTGGTGTCAAAACGAATTCACTGACGAATATTCATATACTTGGGATCTTATTTCAGAAATGTTTTGCGAAGTCGATGGGTTTCATTACTCCGATTGCCTCGAGTTGCCCTCGAGTAATCCTCCTACAAGTCCAGCGCGACTCCAATTCCAGCGTGACAAATATGCATACGCTATGACTATATGCTCCGATGCTCCCCCTGTATCCACGGCGATGCGACACTTCATCACAGGGTTCTATCCCTCCCAGTTCAGGACAAGACATCCTGTTTCAATTTCCTCGAGTTGAAAGTTTTTTTCGATCTATATCAATGCCATCTACTCCTTTACGCCGGCATGGCATGTCGGCTTCTTCGCCAGGCTTTCAGCAATTGTCTCGTGTGTATTCTGCACCTCACACTGAATCCTGGGTAGAACAACAGTTGTCCTCTTCGCCAAGTCCCCTTCCAAAGATCCCTCCTCTACTTGGCTGCGGCCTATCACCTTCAATTCTTAATGCTGAAGGAACGCCATTCGATCGACATTTCAACTTGTCACAATCGTGGCATAGCTCCGATCCAGATATGTCTCCCATAGCTAGAAGGATGTCTGATGACAATACCACTGCGTTCTCCACGTGAAAGCGCACGCCAATCTAATCAGTCTTCTGGAGGATCCTGTGTTCCAAGTCCGTGGTCGCTGATGGAGAAAATTCCTTCGTTACATTCCTTCGGTCATCCTACCTTCTCTCCGGACTTCACTTCGAGTCCTGTCATGCATGCTAGCGAACGGTCTTGGTCTCCTGTGTCCTCTCTCTCTGCGCTCACTCCCCTTTCGTCTCCCGAGCGTCCCCTAAGCAATAATGTTTCTGGTGGTTTATCTTGCGCTTCTTCATTATGCTCACCCATTTTTGGACAAAACTCAACTACTGCGCGACATTCAAAAGACAACCGCGAGCTAGATTCTACTTCTCGACGCTCGCTTCGTACTGCTAGTCGTGCGGTTCTTGCGCGGAGTCCCAAGCACCCCCTTCCGGACGATCATGACGAGAAACAGCCGTCATTCCGGACAAAACGCACACGCACCTCTGGCGGCCCCACTGCTGTCGACCTTTACCTCTCAGACTCAGGAGCCCAAATCTCTCGGCATACCGTCTCAGCGTCGCCTTCCCTCAGAGGTTTCTCGTCACCCCGATTTTCCTTTATTCTATCGGCGTTATCCTATAAGCTCATTTCTACAACTTGATTCTGAGGAGTAAGTTATTTCTTGACTGCTACCTGGCGCTCATCGTGCGCAGAGCTTCCCTTTTCAATTGCTCCAAACACCCTGGCGGTATCTGTAACCCTCCACGCGATCCACGAGATCTGTATACTCCCCGCTTTGTCAAAGGTAAAGGTAGGTCCAAGATAGGGCTGTGTCCGATCTGCATCGAAAGCCCTTTGCGTGGTGGACGGGGACAAAAATTATGGTTATCAACAAAATTCTCTGCGTTCAAGTGGTCGCTTACTTTTCCCTCGCAACCTATACGATTATGCTAACGTTTTTGTCCAGAGAATTTTAGTCTCTTTCATGATTTCACTTAACTTTTTTTAGCTATCATATGCAGTTCGCGCACGGTAAGGGAAATTTGAATGACTCTTCACCCACTGATTTTTTCTCGCATTCTAAGGAGTGTCAGCGACAACCGGACGTCCATTCTCACCACCGCTGTCATACAGGACAAGTAGTCGCCGCCACCCCCTCAAACTTGAGCGATCGGAGATTCTCGAAGGAAGGTGTCATAAATGCAAGAAGTGGGTCCCCGTCGAAAGTATCAAAGATTGCGAGGTGAAGGTATGAAATCAGAATGATGTCTCGTGACATTTCTCATGGTCGCCATTAGGTCAAGGAACTGTTCTGGTAGGGCACATGCGAGGCATGGCTAGCAATAGACTCACTTCTACTTCTAGGTGGAAACATGCTGCAACCTGCCACCAAGGATCCCAGGTTCCAGGGGACGACGACTTCTACGAACAAGACGATGTATTCCGTCGCTTAGAAGAACTCGGACTCTGAAAGTATCGCCATTCTCTTCTTGTTCTGGAATATGGACTGCGCTGGACTTTCAACTGTATGTATATCACGATCGCTATGTGGACATCATTGTACACACGTGCTGTATTTTGTTATGGCTTGTAGCTACAGTGCCGACAAGCTAATCTGAATGTATTTTTTGACACTACCACTGCGCGATGTGTGATATCATCTTTTGGTTTGGCGGAGCCATGGACAATATTTTCATTTCGTCGTTCCTTGGTCTTGGTCTTGGACGCCTACCCTGATCAGATACTCTTCGGTAACAGTTTTAAGTTTAAGTGTTCATCTCTCTAGTCGTCTGTCGTTCGCCTGAGCTATGGATTTATGTATCTGGACTCATACCAGTGTAGAAGAACTCCGAGATTCTACTATCAATCATCTTTCTTATCCTACGCACTCGTCCAATCTTATGGCTGTTAGAAAGCCTAGACAGCGTCCAGCGACGCGTCTCGACAGGACAATGTACAACGGTGCGCCTATTGTTTCCTTGTTCTCCGACTCTTGACATTGTCTGCTCTCATGACATGTTTATTGATTGTCCCCACTGAATCATTTGTTTGCTACATGGCCAGCGTTGATTTTCTTACTTATAGCTGCAAGTCATTGCTAAATTGCTGGGTGAGACATGCCTCAAAGAACTTTTGGCTCCTCTTGAATTCACCTTGCCTTACCTATTATTGAGTCACTAAAGGCTAGATTCCTTTCAGTGCATCTACCACTGGAGATGCCATGGACTCTGTCATCTCCTAAGTCTTGCTATCCTCCAGGTACCGCCATCAAAGCACCCCTTGAAGCCCACTGCTCACACAATGCATGTTTTTGGACACAATGACAGAGTGAAACATATTCATAGTAACACACTGCCTTCCGGCCTAGGTTTGCTTCGCCAAGCCTTTCTTGGCAATCAACAGTGCCAGACTTCGAAGCTCTCTAGGCCCATTATGCTTGCCAGCATCTGCACGCCGAGGCATGCACGAATATAAGTGTGGAGAATCCAGTCCAAACCGCAAACGAGCTGTTATTGGCTTCCGCAGGGCGAATAAAGCGACCTGGGAAATGCCACCGTACGTATAAGGCGTCGACATTCATCCGAATGAAACTTTGATGAGCGACAGTCGCAATGATTACCAGGTGTCGAGGGCCTGATGGATTTCCATACAAGGGTGAATCTTGCATTCAATCCAATATGACTCCAGAATCTTCCAACAATTCTACGAAGCGCGTCGTGATGGTGACGTACCGGAACAAGATCTTGGTAAACCTCGCATGTTTGAGATGGCATCCATGCCATCGAAGAAAACGTCCGATCCTGTCGACGTTGTGACTGCACATCAAGATCTTCCCTCCGCTAATCATCACCTCACATGTCGAGATGTGTGCAAGGCTGCAATTACAGATGAGGTCAACGTGCCTTCAGAAGTCACCCGAACTCTTGAATCCACGCAGGTCACTGGGACCTGATGCGCGAGCTTTTTGGTGATGGAGAAGCCGACAGGAACAGTATTCTTGATGTCCTTGTGTATCCGAGTCGAGTGAGCGAGCAATGTTTTTGTACCTCGTAGTGTTCTCTATCCAATGTAAACAGTTTCGGCGAAGTGCTGGCCACAGCTCGCTCAAGTCATTGGACTCTATCCAGATCTATCCCATGAAGTCTGAGGAATGCTATTTTGCGGCCCATCGGAAAGATTCCAGAAGGACGTAAATTTTCATTGTATTGATATCTCACATAGTGAGAAACCATTATCCTGAGCAATGATTACATGGACGAAAAGTGTGCTCGAAGCTTTTCCAGTAAGACGCCGCCAATACGTCGCGACTTTTACTACGCGTTCGCACACGTGACTTTGATTGTTTCGCGTAAGCTTGCGAAGTTCTTCTGGGTCTTCTCGCCTCTAGGCTCTAGACAGCTCTAGACCTCCTCGAAATCCGCACGTACGCACGACACACTTGACTTGTTTTGTTGGATTGAGTGTTGCATTGCTCCGGTCGTAACCAAGGACTTCGCATCCTGTAGTAGTCCAAAATCTTCAGGCGGGTCACGCGATCTCCAGTGACGGTTAAACCCCTTCACTTGGGTTTGGTGCTCATGGTGGATTACTGTACTCTATTGAAACATCAGGCTTTGAGGAACTGTCATGTCCAAATCAACCTCTGAGGTTGAAATGCTTTATGTAGAAGTTCACCGTCGAATGATCGAGAATGGAGAGTGGGATCGGTGAGTGTTTGTCCGGTATCTCTCATAGCTACTGAAAACACATTTCACAACCTAGAATATTGCATCTCCTGTCCTCTAAGCTGTCGGAAAGCGGATGGACAGACGACCTTCTGCACCGCGCCAAAGGTATGCATGCCTGTCCTGTTGTTGCTTGATACCTAATCCTAAAGCTCATATGCAACCGATTAGAAAACAGTAGAACTATGGATCCGCTTTCCCTTCAGACAATCTTGCAGGAATTGTTATCGCATGCGCAAAGTGCTAATCTCCACTCGATCATTTGCCAGCGTCACTGACCCCTTCCATCATCCCCTAGCAAGCGTACCTCTCTCCGTGAAACGGGAGATCACAACTCTTATCAAGCAGTTCGTGAAGGAGCAATTCGAGAAGTAGCAAATACACCTTGCATGACCACCTCCATTTATTCCATACAAAACCGCTCATGTAACTCTGTTCGCAATCGTAAGTTAAATGAAATGACTTTTGGACGGTTGGTCCAGGGTATTCGAAAGCTACATGCCCCAACATTTTCCTGCGGTAACCGTAATTGAATTTCTTCTCCGAGAAGTACCGCCCATTATTAATTTGATATAAGTGCCATGATGCTATGCCTTCTAGCGTCTTGGCATTGCATCTGAGTACTGAGTGCTTACCCGTGTATGCTAACAGATAGCTCCGCACTAACAACTTTTGGAAACGCTCGGGAAGAACGCATACGACCAGTTTACCAGTTATATAACAAGTACTCCTAGGACTCCATCATGTATTATGTGCCAGCGAATGTTCTCATTCTTCGTTGTTTTGATGCTCCCAGCTCCCCTGCAGGTTTTTTTATGAACCTCGTGTTCATATTCATGGGCACTTTGGGTCGATAAACATGTTTTCGAGTTGTTATCACCAGACTTGTAACGAGTTGAGTTACAAAACCCAGCAGAACTCCCATAAATTCCTGTTTCTGCATCCCAACAGTTCGACGTTATGCAAGGACCTTCTCCCTCTCGATGATTACGGTGCCAAATCACATCTGGGCGCGTAGTGCCCACCAGTCCGTCCCATATTCAAGGACACGCATGTAGAATTTGTTGAGTACGCTTACAGGGAAGCGGTATCGCATGTCGAAAGAATGATCCGAAGTTCACGCATTACCGCGAGATTAATGCTCGCTCCTGCCAAACGGACAACGGGTGAGTTGCCATTCTTTGCGATCTTTCGCTGGACTGTCAAGAATAAGGATGTCTTATATTTGGACGTGAGTATATATCCTGCGCCCTTATGGCTGCTTGTTGAGAAGGATGCCCGCTTTTATCAAGACCATCTCGAAATTGGGCGCCTATGTGATCAGATCGGGTACCACAAGCTTTGGGACGATAGCTTGGCTTGCCGTCGTTCAACCAAGTGGCACTACACATGTTTGAGTGGAGCAAAGGACCGACTTTTTGGAGCACTGGAGTCCCACTACTCAGATGTACGTCATGCTGTTCAGAGATACGGCTGGCCGATCAAGGGTATCGGACGAAGAGCGTTCTAGGAGAGGCGTCAGGCCTAGGTGTCGCTCTTTATTATTAACCACCTTCTTGTTTCTGATGGTTAAAAATTAAAATGGTGTCACCGTAATATGATGTGCACGCAAGGCGGTGATTAAAAGCTATGGAGATTCATCATAGGCTGTCTCATAGCGTCTCACTCACCGGATGTGCAACATTAATTGAGAGAGCTGAGCTACACAAAAGTATGCTAGTGCTCACGTAGGTCCTCTCTGCGGATTTAGAGTGTTGGACACGGAGACGCGTCGCGACGCGGTCTCGTGATTTCCAATTCAGGAAGGACTGTGGAGGTCATGGCCGAAATGCCGAATGACATAATCATCTACAAACTGAACTTTCAATTGAATACGCCACTTCCAGGTCTCTCTGCCCCACATTCATTGCGCGTATTTATAGGGCAGCTTGAGGACAGCTATCATCTTGAGGTGCTAATTACCTTACTCCCCGTTCTTGACGCCGTCGAGCTCAGTATCTTTCTTCCAGGAAGTTTTCATGGATTTCATGCTCGGTGGAAAGTACAGACTTGAAGAGGAAATCGCCATTGGAGGATGTGGTAACTCTCACTCTCTCTGCTCATCTCCTGCTGGTCCCCCTGATTCCATATCATGTCCAAATAGGCACAGTGTTCCTTGGAGTTCATACAGTCGCAGGAAAGGAAGTTGCAATTAAATTAGAACCAGCCATAGCACGCAACAGTCCCCTCAAGCAGGAGTCCAAGGTCTACAAGACTCTCATGGGTGGCCCTGGGGTGCCATGGATCATGTGGTCGGGAAAGCACGGCGATTACAATGTCATGGTGATCGATTTGTTGGGTCCATCCCTTGAAGACCTCTTCAAGATGTGCAATCGTCACTTCACAATGAAGACCGTACTCCAGCTTGCGGATCAATTAGTGAGTCTTCTTTCTTATCTGTGACATCCCCTCAGGCGAGGTGTATGTCTTATCCACTGTTCCGCGTCCTGCATCTACACGTTGTGGTCCAGAGCATCTTTTATGATGCCAAGCTGTGTTGGACTTTCCTTTTCTCGCCTTTTTCTCTCAGCATTGCTGATGCCTTCCCAACAACCTAGCTATCGCGCCTAGAGTTCATCCACTCACGTGATTTCGTCCACCGCGACGTCAAACCTGCCAACTTCGTAATGGGGACAGACCGCGCAGAACATCTGGTCAATGTGATCGATTTTGGGCTCGCCAAAAAATTTCGAGACCCAAAGACAAGCGCCCATATCCCGTATCGACAAGACGACCATCATGGTGTGGGTACATCCCTCTTTGCATCTATCAACGCGCATCGCGGCATCGGTGAGTTTTAGTTGGCTATCAGAGTGGCCATAATTGACCTATGGCTTGGTAAAGAGTGCTCTCGGCGTGATGATTTAGAATCCCTTGCTTACATGTTGGTTTACTTTCTGCGAGGCACGTTACCATGGCGGAAAATCAAAGGCACTACAGTCGCTGAGACGTGGGATGCTATACGAGACAAGAAGCTCGAGGCTTTATCAGTTCTCAGCGTGGGTCTTCCTGTGGAGTTCGAAATTTTCTTCAACTATGCAAGAGGTCTCGAGTTTGAAGACCTTCCAGACTACGTAGGACTCCGAGATTTGTTCAAAGGGCTGGCGAAAAAAATGAAGATAGAGTATGATGAGGTTTACGATTGGACACTACCCTCGAGGCGGACGACGAAGAGATTCTGTGAAGCGTGTAATGCGCGACGGTAACGAGACACGAAGACGGGGATGGTTCTATCCTAGCCGTAAGTACATACTCATTTTATGAAACCCGAGCGGTCAATCAACACGTTCATTTGTTTGTTGATCAGACCTTCGAGCAGAACACGTGCGGCACTCATGAGTTCGCATGACGAAACTCTTCGATCACATGCAGCCGCTGTTACGTCCTCGTTTGTGAGGCACTTATTATGACGCCGGCCTGATACTGGCCAGGCTTTCTCTAAGTGGCCGACAGCGATTGTTCGGCAAGCTTAGGTTCGTCTCAGTATGGCCCGGCCGTTATCAGGACGTCTTGTGCTGAACAGTTTCCTCACAGAATTTTCCATGCTAATGTTGCGCGCGTTCATCTCTGCTTCGAATCGGAAGCACAGCTCGAGGCTACAATACTTCTGCAGTGCGGAGTTGCATGGGTGATTCAGAGATGGGGTTTTGTTCTTGAAGGTCCTCTTTATGTCTTACGTTGTTTGGTTTCTATGGGTATCTCATACTTTACTGCTTGCTGTCGTCCCCGCTATGCCATACTTTTAGATCACCTGAGTACCTTACCGCTCGCTGCTTAGTGATTACTTGTGTCGAAAAATGTGCAAATTCTAAGGATAGGCACCTCTGGGACATCTTACATAAACACCTGACCTTTCAAACCACCAAACACGAACGTCCTGTAGGCTGTGCGGCGAATGTCTTTATCGTTCACAGTCGGCGAGCGCATCTTATGCTATCATGGACCCCTCGTCTACGAGGCTAAGATACTAAAAGCAGAGACGTGGGACGAAACCAACACTAAGCTCTCCACGGTTGGCCCCCATTTCTTCGTGCACTATAAGGGGTGGAAGCAGACGTGCGTTGTCCTTTGTATTTGTGTTTGACTCATTTTTTTCTCACCGCTGGCTAGGTGGGATGAATGGGTACCTATCACACGGCTGCTCAAGTTTAATGACACGAATGTGCAGCTGCAGAAAGCACTAATGGCACAGGCCAGCGCGGCTGCGTCTACTTCGGGGTTGTCCTCAAAAGGGAAGGCTCATGGCGGGGGTACGATGAAAGACAGTAGCTCTTCGCGCGGTGGCGGGCTTGGGCGTAAGGATGGTAGAGGAACAAAGAGAGGGAGAGAGGAGGTGCGTTTTTTATATACAAATCTGTCTCAAGATGTATTCTGTGTGGCGGCGCTGATGTCATTTTTATATAAGGATGATAGCAGCAAGAAGCCGGAGATGAAACTCAATGTCCCAGAGGTGCTGAAAGTACTGCTCGTGGATGACTGGGAGGCGATCACAAAGAACAGTCAGGTAGGATCGTATTGCTTTTTCGCCTGAGTTGGATATTGACGACCCGAAAGCTGGTATCTGTACCACGACGCCCAACAGTTGTTGAGATCCTCCAGGAGTTCAAAGATTATGTGATAGGGCTCGGGAAAAGCACAACGTTAGCTCCTTTATCGGGAATACTCAATATTCTGCTGACTCGAGCGCCAACCTGTCTTCTAGCCTTCGTGAGCCTGAACTCGTCCTCCCAACAATAATTTCAGGGTTGCAAGTCTACTTTGATCGCTCGCTCGGCGCAAACCTTCTCTATCGTTTTGAGCGTCCACAATACGCTGAGATCCGCAAGCAGTATGTCACGGGCCCCAAGGTGCAGGTTGGCCAGGAGAAAGATATGAGCGCCATATACGGGGCAGAACACTTGCTTAGGATGCTTGGTGCGATCTTATCCACATGAAGTGCTGAGCGTCAACTGATGAGTTCCTCGGCTTAGTGAGTCTACCACAGATGGTCGCCAGTTCTACGATGGACGCGGAGAGCGTCGGACTAGTGAGGGATTATGTCAACGAGCTGCTAACGTGCGTCGTTTCGCCCTTCTGTTGTATCTATTTGCTGATGTCTGGCGAAGGTTTATGATGAATGACCGCAGTCGGCTGTTTTTGACAGAGTACGAAAGCTCAAGTTTGCAATATCAAAACATCTCTCGATCATAATTCATCAACGTTGTTACTGTGTACATATCATTACTCACGATCTTAATCGCCTACGTTAGCCTTCGATCGGAATTTACGCCAATTGTGAGGTGTCTGCTGGTCCACAGCTATATCAGCTCGATAAGCAGAATATGATGACTCGATGACATTGGCTAGCTAATCGCTTAAAGAACATGGCTCTGCTACCTTTTCCTCTTGATTAGACTGCATCTCCGAGACCAGTCGACCATGTACGTAGCCGCCACTTCTCATTTACTTCGTTCAGACACTGCTACCAAGTCCCACACAGCGCTCAGCCTGAGATTTCTCCATGTTAACTCATGTACCATCTTTACCACGTTTGTCGTTTCGTCGCCTTCTCTCCAGCCAATCGCTCACCATGCATGTCATGCTTGGCGCGCCCCTATATCCTGCTCGACGATGTCACTCCTTTGCCTGACCCTCGTGATGGACACCAAGTCCAAAGTCTTCGGTGATAGCACGTCCGTTACTGACTCGCTTCCTTTGTACCACGCAATTTCTACGTTGCCTTAGCAGCAAATTCCGTCCGATACACGCAATCAGTATCTTCCTTTCTACAATCCAAGCAGAAACTTCGAGCCACGGTTCTATTTCGCATCTGTGACGTCACTGACGTGTCTCCCCTTGCAATCACGCCCCTTCTTCTGCCACGCCAATTGCCGAGTTCTCCAACCTCCTGCCAGGACCCGATATCGAAGAACACACGGCGCTGTGTTGGGCAGTGCATGCATGACGGTAAACGACTACACATTGTTTTGCAGCTGAATTTGGGAACAGAAGGATGTCGTAAGTGAATGGTACATAACGTCCCGAGAGAGCATTGATCAATTCATCATGCATCAGCCGAAGATATGTCTTTGAGACACCTAGACTGTACGCGAGATGAGCTTCAAGTACATGAAGGGGGTGGATTGAACAACGATCACTTCGCTGCTTGTTTCGGCATCAAAATGCTCCGGAGACGCCTGCGCACTTACACACAGAATTTGTTGTCAGGGGTATGCAATCCATGACTTTTAGCCTGTTCCTCATGCTGATACAAACTTGCTCATTCTTGTAGGGTGTTTGGGTTTTATACGAGGGCGGAGCGGATTTGGCGCGCTGTTTATAGTCTTACTGAGAACAGCCTTCCGGTGCATACAAACACGGTCCTCTACACATTCTTCATCGTGCAAGCTAGTACCTGATAGGTGGTTTATTTTTTCAACTCGTTCGAATCCTACACGTATGTAGGTTTCCATCATCTCTGAGCGACTATCCTTTGTTTACTGGCTAATATGTAGATCTTACAGTTAGTCGGACACCAAACTCAGCAAGATCTCCAAAGTAGTTTGGAAATGGTTGTATGATGGACGAGTAAGTTTTCTAACTCCAACGTTCTCAGTTCGATCAGTTTAGCAGGATGTGTTCCCCTGTGCTCGCAAAGTTGTTTTTATCCATCGACGTGTATTTTGACATCACCTCAAACTAACTGTCTTGCTGTAGCAACACCATATATGTGGATTCTGATGGTAGCATATATAGAAAGCTCGAGATGACGGTAGAAATACCACCATGCCAGCTCAGGCCAGTCAATCTATCCCTTCGATTCAGACATCTGCTCAGGGTGTTCCATTCAATATAGCTGATCATGGTACATTGGTACTTATGCTGTGATGACGAAAGCAAGCAATGGTCCAACATCGATGAGCTAGCGACACGGTACAAGAATATGTATTTGACAGCTCTCTGACAAGTAGGAAAGAGGAGGAAAGTCACAAGCAAGGAAAATATTCAAACTAATTCCGCGTCATGCTTGCCGTGTAGTTTCGTTTCGTCGTGATCATAGCTGTTGTTTCTCTAGTGAGTAGATCAGTAATTCATTTGGGTCCATACGAACTTGATATCAGATTCGCTCTTTGTCATGGAGAAAGACCAAGGATTCTACAGCGCTACCGACAAACACCTCGTGAATCGTGAGATTTCATGACTTCAACGTGGCCAAACATGATCTAGGCTAGTAGTGCAGCAACAATGAGCCTAAAATATGATTACAGGTACATGAAAGTAAACATTCCCGGACTAAACGGAGCCTCTCAATACTATCATCACATAATTCAGTCCCTTGGATATTTCCGTCTATCGCGAGTCGCAGGGTCCCGTGGTAGTGCTGAAAGACTTTTGGGCCGGCGAATCTGGCAATCTGAGTCGAAATGATGATTTAGTGGCAGACATGATCGCGAGATGCTACTGACAAACTTTAAATGATCCCATCGTGCAACACACGTCGAGAAGACAGCTAAAAGCATTTCGGGAAATCATACATGTTTTCAGTGCGTGTCCATTCCTTCAGCACTCGATATTCACTTTGCACAGCGACTAGTCGCGCAGATTTGTGATCTGAGTTCCTCGCGTCGTTTTTTCTGGGGATAAGGTTAAACCCGGACGATCGGCTTGGCCAATGCGATCATGGGTGCAACCTGATCAATAGCCCAAGCAAGTTACAGGAGCAACGCCCGGAGGTCAACGTTCAACAGGGGCGACATATAAGACGGTCGTCAATTGCGGAAGCCAGCGTACCGCTGTTTCCACACTCATATCATCACACTGAGTCTTGTCTTTCCTAAATATGGCCCTCACACAATTTCTGTACGACCCATTCACTGAATTTGATCGTCTTTTTGACGACGCGTTTACTTCACGTTTCCGGCCCGACTCCGACGAGGCTCGTCCTACAACAATCCGCCCTAAGTGCGTGCTGCCTGTACGGGAACGATGATTTGTTCTAACATCTTTGAATACGCAGGATGAATCTCGTTGAGACAAAAGACAACCAGGTCGTGGCGAGGTTCGAACTCCCCGGCGTAGAACGGGGGAAGGTTGACATTGAAGTGCATAATAACCGCCTGACCATCTCGGGCGAGAAGAAAACCGAGACTCAAACTGACGAGGCCCGGGGTCGTTTTGTGGTGCGCGAGCGCTCTTTCGGACGCTTTGCTCGGACTCTGCAGCTCCCTGAGGGAACTAAGGTACGATCACACTTCACGATGAACGAGCTCGTTGCTGATATAACATACTAAGCCTGAACAAGTCCAGGCGCATATGGAGCACGGAATCCTTCAGGTCACCTTCCCGAAGGCGCCTCCGGAACAGGAGACTAAAGTTATCCCTATCGAAGGACCGCACAAGGAGAAAGGTAGCAAGAAATAAATTAAGATTGGAGCAATCGAGTCTGGAGATCCAGTCATGTACTTTTAGCTTTCTCTACTGGAATGTTTATGCGTCGCTTTCCAACTCTGCATCAGTAGTAGCTCTAGGGATCGGAAATGTGTGTGGCCGTAGCCTGAGCAATGAACCTATCAGTATTGGCTCAGCATTTTTTCTCACGGGGAGACCAATACTTGAAATCGTGGATTGATGAAGGCTGGTTTGAAGACACTTGAACGTGGAGATGGAGCTAGGAACGAACTTTGCTGCAAAGCTCGAGCCATTCCTTCTCATCTCAAAGTCAGCCAAGGGTGCAGCAGCAGCGAAACTTATTCAGGACGCCACTTCAGCCCAAGGCGTGTTTGTCTTTGCCGAGCTCCTTGAGCTCCCTAATATTCAGGAGGTATGTCATGTCGTATGGCATTCCTGGTTACTGCTCCTTATCTACATTTCGCGAAACAGCTGGCAAACAACGAGCAGCATGCTCCTTTCTTCTCCCTGCTGCAGGTATTCTCATATCGAACGTACAAAGATTACCTTGGTGTGTAGATCATCGTCTCATACTATTATCCGTGCTGATTGTCATACAGCGAACAAGGACTCGCTACCTCAACTAAACCAAGCTCAAATTATCAAGCTCAAGCACCTGTCTATCGTATCACTTGCCACCAGCAGACGCGTACGTCCAGGCATACTTTAACAGTTAGTCCACCAACACTATAACATTACCATTTCAGATTCTCCCATACTCTCTCCTCCTACAAGAGCTGCAAATGCCCACGATACGCGACCTCGAAGACCTCATAATCGATGCGATATATCTCGACATCCTCCGCGGGAAGCTCGACCAGAAGGAGCAGCAACTTGAGATTGAGTACACGATGGGACGAGATCTCGAGCCTGGAAAGGCAGAGGCAGTAGCTTGCGGCTCTGAAGACATGGTGTTTTATTCCAGTTTTTATTCCACCTCCTCTTGTCCGGACTAATCATGGTCTTTTGTAGGGCTTCGACAACCGTTTCTGTCCTTTCCGCGTTAGACAACAAGCTCACGCAGATCGCTTCTTACAGTGCAGCTGTTGCAGTGGATAATGAAGAGCACGATAGGGCATATAATGCTATTCTCAAAGATGTGTCCAAGGACACGAAAAAGCGGGGACCATTGACAGCTAGTGGGAATATCATGCGAGGTGGCGTCGATTTGGCAGATGCGATGGATGTGGATGAAGAGCCGAGAATGAAAGGACGGAAGTAAGTTCTATTTCCTTCGTTTTCGTTTTCACTCTTGCCTGCTACAATCTTTCCAACGAATCCTCAAGCCGTCCAACTTACTGTGCGTTGTACTGAGTACTGACGGATCTCTCACAGGGGTATGGCGGTGGATGCAATGATAAAGCAGCAAAGAAAGCGCAACCGATTCTAATCCTAGGTCTAGATACGTGCACTGCAGTGTATATCACAAGCGTAGCATTCACAATTCACACTGTACTATTAACTCATACGTGCTGCACATTTATATTATCTAACTGAGTGCTAGGGCGGGCAAGACCAAACACATTGGGAATGAGCGTACATGAAGTTGGACGCAGATCTGATATGTACTTCAGAAGTTCTCCTAGGGGTTGACCGGGCCCTGCTACTCGCTTGCCATATCTCCAAAGAACCGAACTACCAGCACTATGATTGTGCCCCACATTCCAAAGCGGCATCTGGTTTTAGACCACACGGTTGTGTACCAGGACCCTGAGATGAAGCAAGGTGCTGGGAGACGCTAGAGGATTTCTTCCGCGGAGCCTTAGAAAGAAAACACCACTACGAGTCATACACGGGTTTCTCGAGTAGCAGATATCGCGAGCTATACGTATGGCTTGACGTGTGACTCTAAAGCACTGCGTTCTTTCCTAAAATTTAACTGAGCTTATATTCTAAGAGTCTGCTCCAGTGTGACCAGGTCGGGGTGTTGTCAGGCTGCCGTTCATGGCCGCAGGAGTGATAGCTTGGGGAGTGGAGGATTGGTGGGAAGGCCTTAGCTAGCATCGCGAGTTCGCATCTGTTCCTTGCACCACATTAAATTTTGTATGCAGCGCGAAGATCCCGCGTGCCACATGATAATATCCATGCGAATCAGGACGACCGAGCCTCAGGCTGAAGATCCCTTTGAATCTGGACCTGAGTGTCACCACAAGCTGGCAAGACATAGAAGGAATCACACGCCTCTTTCACATCCTCTGAGTTTAACAAGGACGATCATATCGGTCTCATGGATGACAGTATGAATGGCAGGCATATTGATGGCAATAAACTGGCGTGCGAATATCTTACGTCAGCAGCTGCAAAGTTCATAAAATTTGTTGTCGGTTGGTTGGTTGTTTCTCAACTTTCTTGTTCCAAACTTCTTGGTTGATGGGTTGAGCTCACAGGTGAGATTTTATACCTTCAACCGACTTTTTATTGTGATGATTGTATTGCTGTGCACCAGACCGAGTGTCCGCACGTTGGAGATAATTTCCCTGGCCCTCTATTTACGCTTGAGGGTCCTGATCCACTATTTTTTTGCATCTATCGTATGCGTTGATCATAACTGACAATACTTGCCCATAGGTATCCAGAATACACTGTTGATTCAGGAATTGGGATATTCATTACACTTCTTGTTGTACCGATACCTATCTCAATAGCACACGCCACAATGTTAATATCATGATCGTCCCACAATCTGATCATGTTGTATTTATCCGCATGTTGATGGATTTCGCCCTTGTGAGTTGGTCGTATCCTGTGGCTGTATTAGTGGCCTCAACGCGAGCTGTGACAATGGGAACGCACCGAATTTGCTGAGACTGACGCCACGTCCACTGTTCTTGATCCCCGTCCAGGCCAAGGCTGGGTCAAGTGAATCGCATCTTGAAGCATGGAAATTAGTGTGGTGTATTGCCAGTAATCCTGGATGACGAATCCTCACCTATTGAGAAAGATTGTTCCAGCTTGCACTTGGTCTGCGAGGGTGCTGAAGTCATCCAATGACTTGGTCCAGATGGAAGCAGTAAGACCGTATTCCGAGTCGTTCATGAGTTCAATTGCTTCTGCATCAGATGAGACCTGCTGAAGCTTATTGCCCATCCTTAAAGATAGCACTGATCAAATCACCTTCTGGATGCCGATGATGGGTCCGAACGTCTCTTCCTGCATCAAATCAGACACGACTTTGTATGATAGAGGAAGGATTGACCTTCATGACGTCCATCGCTGTTGTCAGAACCTCAGAACAGTATCAAAGGATGTGGATATAACAAGCTCACTGTGATTCACATCAACTAAGACTTGGGGCGCAACAAAGGCAGTGCCTCTGAAGATGCTGAATACCCATTTCTGTCATACAGACCTTGACTCACGGTACTGCCTTTAAATACAGGTTCTCGGGTATTAGTGCTTTCGCGCCCGTTTGCACTACGATATGATCAGCCAGTAGCAGTACGATTTGCAGAACGCTTGCCTGCACTAGAAACCTTCTGGCGAATTCTCTCTGCACTAGCAATACTAATCACCGGACCAATGGTCGTCTGCTTGTTCGTAGGATCTCCCAGTATGAGTTTCTAGACTTACGTTCAAGTTACATCAAGATATTCCACGGTCACGACTTGCCTTGGTTTCGTTGACATATTCATCCACGAAATTGTCATACACGGACTCGTGAACGTAGATTCGCTGTTCAACGTTCAACTGAGGTAAGTCATGCCTCGACGTTGAAAGTAATGTTTCTTACTTCGATTGCACAGCAACTTTGCCCAGCGTTGTACATTGCACCTACGTGCATCGGTGAGAAAGCGGCATAGTTGTACATTTTATCGACTTACCATCAACTAGTTGTATTACTGCATCTTTCAGGTCTGCATCTGCGCGAACATATGCCGGGTCCTTTCCTCCGAGCTAGACTTTGGCTTAGCGACTCAGTACTTGCGATGGTTAAATACGGCACCTCCAAACCAACGCCCTTGAATCCATCAGCAGTAACAGCTGCCGTTTCAATGGCTTTCCCTCCTGCCACGCTGCCTGTAAACACGACAAAATCGACTAGCTTATGCTGCACGACATATCGAGTAAGTGGCGGCGAGAGATGCACGACTTGTATGAGATCGGTTGGAAATCCAGCGTTATTCAAGGCTTCCTTGAATCGCACGGCTGTGAGAGGCGTTTGGGGAGAAGGTTTTAAAATAACAGCGTTTCCAGCAATGAGCGCCGGAAGTACAGAATTGATCATAACAAGATACGGGTAGCTGGAACAGATGAATCTCGAGTATCTTCAAGATTGAATATACTCACTTCCATGGAGCGATGACGAAAATGACACCGAGGGGAACACGTTTGATTGAGCGACTAAAGCCAGGTTGATTATCTGAAAAGGTTATGTCTGAGAGACACGATTCAGCAATGTCGACCATGTAGGTTGCGCGCTGTAGAAATCCTCTAAACTCCCCCCAACACTGATCGGTGGGCCTATGTGCACTCCGAATCAGTACGTTGGCAATATTTTACGCGTAATGACATGCACCTGCCCATCTGATGACACAGCTCTTCAGCAAGGTTATGGTGTCCAAGGGGACCATGATCATATGTTGCTGGTGCTTCTCGATTCGCAAGAGCAGAAAATTTCTCCTAGAAGGCATGTAATGCAGCTCTGCAAGTACCAATTTATCAAGAGCACACGAACAATGAATTTGAGACCTTTCGCGATACGCTCGCCCAGTGTAGTCTTGATCCACTCTTTTTGAGACTGTGCTGCACTTTCGAGAGTGCGGTCTAGATCACTAGAAGTAGGATATGTTTCTACATGGTATGCCTGACCATTGTGAGGTGAGATAGTTGTCTGAACATGGTGATCGAATGAGCTGGACATAGTAGCAGATGATCTAGTTAGTATGAATAGACGGCGCGTCTCTTGGTCAATATTTTTTTGCCAAGATCATATCTAAACCTATCTAAACCCGTTAAGTTAATCTGTCTACTGACTCCACTGGGAAGGTTGATAAGGGTCACGTGGGTATGAGGTCAGTCCTATAAGACGTAGCTCAAAATCATTTGCTCGGCTTTGGATATTTGAATCACCCAATAATATGGCCAGCTCCATCTCCACAGATGTCGTGCCTCCCAAATCGCTCACCATCGCCATGCCTGACGATCCCGTGAAGCGTGATGTCCAGAACCCAATCCTCTTCGAGTGTGCTTGGGAGGTTGCTAACAAGGTTGGAGGCATATACACAGTCATCAAGACCAAGGTCCCCGTGACCGTGCAGACGTACGGTGATCGTTACACCCTCATTGGTCCCCTCATTTACAAGACAGCTCCTATGGAGGTTGAAACGCAAGAGCCCACAGATCCAGCTTTAGTCGCAACACTCCAGTCCATGAGAGCACAGGGTGTGAAATGCCTTTATGGCCGATGGCTCATAGAGGGTGCTCCACGTGTCCTACTCTTCGATACGGGCAGCCAATATCACCGTCTTGATGAGTGGAAGGCCGATCTTTGGAATCTTGCAGGCATCCCATCACCCCCCAATGACCACGAGACAAACGAGACCATCGTCTTTGGTTATCTTGTAGCATGGTTTCTTGGCGAGGTATGTGGTTAATCTACTCCAACTGATTCAATCCCTACTTATCAACGCTCAGTATGTTGCACACAAAGCTTATACAGCTGTAGTCGCCCACTTCCACGAATGGCAGGCAGGACTTGCTATCCCCCTCGCCCGCAAACGCCACATCGATGTTACCACCGTTTTTACAACACACGCAACCCTGCTTGGTCGCTATCTCTGTGCTGGAAGCGTCGACTTCTACAATAACCTATCCTACTTTGACGTTGACCACGAAGCTGGCAAGCGTGGCATATATCACCGCTACTGCATCGAACGTGCTGCTGCACACTGCGCGGATGTTTTCACGACCGTCAGCGGAATTACTGCATGGGAGAGTGAGCATCTCTTGAAAAGGAAACCGGATGGTGTCCTTCCAAATGGCTTGAACGTGGTCAAATTCCAGGCAATGCATGAGTTCCAGAATCTGCATGCGACTTCCAAGGAGAAAATCAATGAGTTCGTTCGTGGGCATTTCTATGGTCACTACGATTTCGATCTCGAAAACACCATTTATGTACGTCGTGCCCCTCTTCTGTATTACTCTAACCGATCACATCCTCTAGATGTTCACAGCCGGTCGGTATGAGTACCGTAACAAGGGTGTCGATATGTTCATCGAGTCCCTTGCTCGTCTCAATCACCGCCTCCAGCAGAGTCAGAGCAAGACCACAGTCATCGCATTCATCATCATGCCCGCTACTACCAATAGTTATACTATTGAGGCCCTTAAGGGTCAAGCCGTTATGAAACAGCTGCGCGATACCGTTACCGAGGTACAAGCCCGTGTTGGCGCACGACTGTTTGAGCACGCCGCGCGGTTCCACGGCGAGGGTCGCACGGTGGTCGCGCCAGAGGACCTCCTAAGCGCAGAGGACCAAGTCCTATTGAAACGTCGCATCTTTGCACTCAAACGACACACTCTTCCCCCGATCGTTACACACAACATGGCGGACGACTCGAACGACCCGATTCTCAATCAGCTACGTCGCGTACGTCTCTTCAACACATCGGGAGACCGCGTTAAGGTCATCTTTCATCCCGAATTTTTGAACTCAAATAACCCGATCCTGGGTCTCGATTACGAGGAATTCGTGCGAGGTTGCCATCTGGGCGTATTTCCAAGTTACTACGAACCATGGGGATACACTCCCGCGGAATGCACCGTGGTACGTTGTGTATTCTTTGTATCGTGCGATTCGAGCTCATTCGAGTAGATGGGTATCCCTAGTGTTACAACAAACCTCTCCGGATTCGGGTGCTTTATGGAGGATTCGATCCATAATCCCTCTGACGAGGGTATCTACATCATCGACCGACGCACCACCTCCATTGATGATAGCGTCAACGCGCTCACGAACTCGATGTTCGACTTTGTCAAGAAAACGCGGCGTCAGCGGATCAACCAGCGAAACCGCGTCGAACGGCTCTCGCCACTTTTAGATTGGAAGAATTTGGGCCTTGAGTACGAGAAGGCCCGGATGCTTGCGCTTCGGAGGGCTTACCCTGATGCATTCATTGGCGCCGACGAGGACAACGGGGAAGATGTGGAGTGGGGCTTTGGAGAATTCCCAGTTTCTGTCCAAGCAAGTCCGAGGCTCAGAATTTCGGGACTCGCGACACCAGGTGATCTTGGGACACTTACAGAGGAGGTAGGCATCTTTTGTCATGAGGGTGAGTTGGGATGTATTGATTGTGGCATAGATGCAACGCTTGGAAACCAGCGATTACATGGGCCATTGGCCGCGTACAGGGGAAGATGATGAGGACGAATACCCCTTGTAAGTGCTTTCTAACCTACTGGTGTTTTACTCATGTGTTCTTGTACCCAGCCCTCTCGTCATGAAAGTGCGCTCGCGAGCGTCGTCCGTGATGTCCGGGGCAAGCACTCCTGGGGGTGGGACATTCAAGAGCCTCAGCGAGCACGATCTCCAAAAGGCGGACGCTGTACTCAGCCAGGTGAACGGAGTGTCTACCGCCTCTGCAATTGCATAGGTGACACATCTCTGGCTGAGTATACAACCCGAATCTAGGCTCTGTGATATCGAATGACTCAAGCTTGGTTGTTGGCTTGGTGCTAGGATTCAGAAGCCTTCATGTCACGAATGCACGCATGCTCTTATCTTCTCTAAATACCCCGGTTTTTGACTTCCAAGAAATCTGGTTACATGTTTTCTGGTCATCTTCATGTCATGATATATGTTCAGCTATCGAGATTGGTACTCATTTGCTTTTATGTCTTATGCTTCTAAATTGTACGTACGTCTTAACCAGATATGTTGCATATCCGGACTCCATACGCATTATGGACTCTTTATGTATCCAAAATACTTTCTTGATTGCAATCGAGCACAGATCTTACATTGGATCTATTCTTCATCATCACTGCCAGAAATGCGACGCCGAGATATCGGTAGCAACGTAAGGTCTTTATGTAATGGGAACATATGTATGATGCTCGCGAACTGCTCGGACGAGTCCTCGTTTGTTGACCATCATGGCACCCATCCCTTTGATACCGTTGACTATTGCCACTCTGCTCAGTGTACATGGACTGCGCTCGCGATCACTCTCCTTCTCCGGTGCGGTGACCGCCTTCGTAGTTGGCTTCAGCATTCTTGCAGTGCCTGTGCGGACCATTGGGATAACTCTCATTGTGTTCTACTTGATCGGGTCCAGAGCCACCAAATGTAAGTGTCAACCTAAATGAGTGATTCCACTGGCATGTCTTTTAACAATAATTAGACGGCAAGAAGCGGAAAGCTCAGCTTGAAGATGACTATCAAGACGCTGGCTACCGATCTGGCGCCCAAGTTCTCTGCAACTCGTTCACCGCGTTACTTGCGAGTGGAATATGGTGTCTTGCCTTTGCGCCTGACATGTTGCCGTGGAGTCTAGTCAAATCTTACACTCACTCTGCTTCAGCATTGCTGGAGAGTGTGCCATACCAAGATGGCCAATGGTGCCCACTGGACGCAACGGTATCAAGTGGATTGAGTCGCGCGCTGATCTTTATGGCGCTTGGGTAAGCTCCGCCCTTCTACTTGATGGATCTTGTTCATTAGCCTATAAATAGTCGTACCACCAGCCACTTTGCCTGCTGCCTGGGAGATACTCTCGCGTCAGAACTCGGTATCCTCTCTTCCCGCCCGCCAATCCTTATCACGACGCTAAAAACGGTTCCACCCGGT
Source organism: Suillus subalutaceus (assembly GCF_016647625.1). Taxonomy (NCBI): domain Eukaryota; kingdom Fungi; phylum Basidiomycota; class Agaricomycetes; order Boletales; family Suillaceae; genus Suillus; species Suillus subalutaceus. Next base: position 331,054 of record NW_024540257.1, read on the forward strand.
ACAAACGGTGGTGTCTCACTCGGCGGGACACTCGCCAGCTTATTTGGCGGTTTGTCCATGGGCGTAACAATGTTCGTTTCACTCATTGTAGAGAATGAACACTGCAGGAGCAGTTGGATGACTATTCTTCCGTCACTCGTATTCTGGGGTGGTGTAGCGGGTGCTGGCGGGAGCTTGGTAGGATTTAACTTATCACAATTGTGCCGTATATTAATGCGATAACACTAGCTGGATTCGTTCCTCGGAGCGACCGTACAGCGCACACGCTACTCAGTTGACAAAAAGATCATTCTTACCGGCCATTCGGCGGAACCTGATCGCGGGAGGAAAGACACTGTCAAAGTTATTAGCGGACTCAATTTATTGACAAACAATCAGGCAAGCTAATTTTATCCTATTCTGTCTTGATGCTAATTGTCCCACAGGTCAACCTGCTGTCATCGATAGGGACTGCGCTTGTTGTCGCAAGATTTGCCTCAACGTCAGAGACATGATCATTTCTGTGCTTCAATTTCACCTGTAGAACTCTCTGATCGCAGCTGTATGCCTCCAACCATGCCACCATTCAATTTTTCTCTTGACAGGAATCATAGGAGATACTATAAAGTATTCGAGTCAGTCCGGGTTCTTTGTGCAGTGACATTGGCTCGAATATGAGACTGGTTGCAGTGTGCATTCTTAGACTTTTCTTTGCAGGTTCCTCATCTGGAGGACTACTCTGATGTACGGATGCTTAAGCTAGAAGATAATAGCTCCGGCCGCGGTAAATTGGGTGATGAGGCACACGCTGGCCATTGTGATGACCTAATAGATCTGCTGAGTATAGATTGCAGGAACAGCATAGATACTCAAGTAAGATTCGTAATTATGTGTGAGCTAAGACAATAGTTCATACCAAGTACTAACGGGCTTGCATAGATAAATCGGATTGCATCAGCAAAGTATAAGGACTAGGTGCCTGTTCTCTGCGCAAATACGATGCCAGGACTGACATGCAGATGAATATCAATACCATCGCTTAGACTGCACTGCAAGGTCAAACTGATACATCACACATGCATTAAGCTGGCCAAAAACGTGGAGAGAAGCAGCATTGTGATTGAAGCTTGAAGCCGTATCATTGTGGTTACGAAAGCCTCGATCCCACTGGTGGGCAAGTGCCAACGCGACGCACTTGTCTATTTAAAACCTCGACCTCTGGATGGCGAGCGACCCGCATGCGTGGATGGTTGACGCCCATTAATATTGACTGTTACTGCGACGCACGTGTCTGAAATAGCAAAACTTGAAACCCCTAGTGATCAACACGTGTGTCTACAACAAGAATTCAGACCCCATGGGCGAGTGACAAGCCGCATGTGTCTGTATTGTCCACAAGAAGACTTTGGTAAAGGGCGTACCAGTGTCAGCGACGTGCATGATGCACATATGACGTTGCGGGGTATCACACGTAGATGGGATTACCGCAAGGCACTAGTTCACTACTTGATGCGATCATATCGCTTTGCAGCCGTTCACGGTAGTACCGGCCAGGGCCAGTGGCAGCTGCCAAACCCGGCATTTTCCTTAAGATTTCTTGTGCGCTGAATATGATGTAGCTTTAGTATGCGTGGATATTGCTTTATGACAATAGATAAACGTGGCACTACCTGAGGGCCTGAGGTGCAATGAAAAGTCACCATCAAATGCACTTCTTTCACGAAGCTGAGAGGATATGGCCGTTCGGGCTAGTTCCGAGGGGTGAACTGCCGCGGTTAGAGCTAAGTATCACCATTCTAATGACTCAGTGCTAATTAACATGCTCCTGAGACTCGGATTCGGACGAATCTGCAACCGAGAATTTTAAACATGTGTGCACTTAGAGTATTAGCTGACAAGGTTTAACGTTCGGAAGACGCTGCTGCAGGAGATTGATAGTTGTCGGAATAGGTTCCGGAAACGGAATTATGTAACATATCTGATAGCGATTAGGACTCAGGACATGTGATAGCGTGTGATCCATAAATATATTGTTTGAGCACATGGCCAAGACACTGCCAGTGAACGAAGGCTTCCAGATTCACCCATTGAATCTTCGGAATGAACCCCAGCTGGCCGTAGCACCGCCGGCTAGCATTATGCTTAAAGATAAAAACATATCAAAGTTACAGACGCTTTGTTGAATCCTGCCTCCATCTTTGTATCACTAGCAAGTACTATAGATTGCCATTATGCGTCTGCTCACGTTCCTTCTAATTATGCTCGATGTGCTTACCTCTCTGCAGGTCTTATCATCCGCGACGACCCTGCCACTGTCGGCGACTATGTGGCCAACTACATTGCCAAACGGTAGTATCCTCGTCCATATTTCCTCGCCCATGACTCATTCCTTTCCCCTAGCATTAATGAATTTGCACCGACCGCTGGCAAACCTTTCGTGCTAGGACTCCCAACTGGCTCCTCTCCTATCCCAACTTACAAAGCTCTCATCAACAAAGTCAAGGAAGGTAGCCTATCGTGAGTGCTGAACAATACATTTGAAGTTGCGTTTATCCATTCATGACTCCAGGTTCAAGCACGTTGTCACTTTCAACATGGACGAGTATGTCGGCCTTCCTCGCGACCACTCAGAGTCCTATCACACATTCATGTTCCGCGAGTTTTTCTCCCATAGTCCGTCTAGCCCGCTCGCTCTCGCTGAAAGAATCCTGTACTAATTTCATAAACGCAGTCGATATTCCTCCTTCCCAAGTGAATTTACTAGATGGGAACGCTGAAGACTTGGTCGCGGAATGCAACGCATACGAGTCCCGCATCAAGCAGTATGGTGGTATCGAGCTCTTCCTGGGTGGTATCGGCGAGGATGGTCATATCGCATTTAACGAACCCGGTATGTCTCGTTCCTTTCGCCACTTCACTCCCTTTGACGTTGTATCACCTGTGACTTCCCTACCGTATCATTGTTCTATCTTCTTTTCACGTTCATCAACTGAATAAATGCTCTTTCCTATCAAAGGCTCGTCCCTCGCCTCCCGGACTCGCATCAAGACACTCGCTTACGACACCATCCTCGCCAACGCCCGATTCTTCAACAACAACATTGCTGCTGTCCCCCGTATGGCCCTTACAGTCGGTGTTGCCACAGTACTTGAAGCCAGGGAAGTCGTGGTTGTGGTCACGGGCCAGAGGAAGAGCTTGGCTCTTAGTAAGGCTATTGGTAAGTCATGGTTTCAGGCTATCTTCGGGTTCATTCATTGGTATTCTGGTTTCAACTTTTTCGTGGTGTGCACTCACTTGCAGAGGACGGCGTAAACCACCTTGTGAGTAGGCCGTTTTTTTAGTACCTTGCAAAAACTCACGTTGACGTGACTCTCAATGTAGTGGACTCTTTCTGCGCTGCAGCTCCACCCTTGGGCATTGATTGTAGTCGATGAGGATGCTACAGCTGGTGCGTGCTGTCGTTCTGATACATACAACTTTCGGTTGACATACAGACGCTGTCCTGTCACCCCTCACTTGAATCCCACTTTTCTTGTCCACCATTCTGAATGAAACAAAAACTACGGAACCACGATTCAGAGCTGCATGTCAAAACAGTCAAATATTTCAAGTCAATTGAACGCGTGCAAGACGAGGTGGAGCAACGGCAGGCAGAGCTGAAGGCCAGAGGTCGGACAGAGCATCAGGGGCAGGTTGGTAGTATGGAGTGATGTTGTCTGTCCATACTGTGAATTATCGTAACGACGCTCGGCCGCGCCAGTCCCCGATACATTTGTATTTGTATAGAATTTCGTGCAAATTTTGACCATGAAATATCAAACCAAACATGCATCGCGAACATTCAGGGCCGTTTTGGCTGCCAGCTATCTGGTCAATGTATACTATAGCCAACAGGGTCTCTGGTATAGTGTTTGAACCGCCAATGGTGCGCCGGGCATGTTGGCAGGTACACCTATGACTGCCACGTAACCCTTGTAATTAGAGGTGGATGTTGGTTGCCTGGGCGCCTCTAAGTACAGGTAGATACAGCAATATAGCGCTTGGATGGATAATTGCTGGGTATTTAGCGTGGGTACTTAGCAAAAATCAACAGTAGTCGGTACTAATTAGGCACTAGGTACCTCGGCAATGTCCCGGCATGCTATTAATATCATTCCCACTGGCAATGTGACGTTCCTGGCCTCGACGACGTTCGGCAAGTCCCGTAAACCTTTCGTCCTCACTGTCTACCACAGCGAGCTCGCATATCAGCCTTTCCCTTCACCGTTTCACATCGGATCTTTTTGCAGATGAACATGCGGCGTTATATAAACTAATCTATAGGCATAATACACCTATTTAAAGTGACATGAGCAACTGTAAGAAAACTACGACTCTTTGGGGTCACTGCTGGACCCCTCCTCATCACTGTCTTTGATGAATTCAGCACTTGTGGGTTGGATTCTCTTCTGCCTCTCAGGCTGCTTGCCCCCTGCGTGATTTCTGAGTCCTCTTAGAATCACCCTTGGCCATGGTGCCGTCTGTAGCACCTTCAGCAGCAGGTGCTTTGCACTTATGTGTCTTGCCTGTATCTGAGCACTTCTTGCGCACCATGCCGATCACCTCGCCTGCATCTGAGCGTCGTTGAATATCCATGTGGAGGTCCTCGAGTTCACGCTGGGTGAGCTTCTTCCAATGGCATGCACCAGTCACCAAAGCATCACGAAGAGTGCGTACTTCAAGGATGGTGTGCATATGGGATGGTGCGATGAAAGGGAGGCCCTCTGGCCAGCCATCTAACTTGACTCCGTAGACCAGTACAATAGCCTTCTCGTAGTTCTGATAATTCATCTGCAGGTCCATTTTGCCTGTTGCGCGTCCTAATGAGACGTCAGCTGAAATGAATGCGAACAAATACAAGAAAAACATATGAAGTTTGCTCATCATTATCAGCAGCAGCTTGCTTTTGCAGGGAGGGGAGATCTTCGCATTCGCATATATCTAGTTATGTATGCGATGAAACTAGTCAATAAGTGGAGAAGGAGCAAAGAACTCACTCTTCTTTTGATTGCACACCCACTCTTCAAACTGACACGCAACATCGTCAAGCGCTAAACTCATCTGATCCTCCCAGAATTCATGCACATTGTCCGTCACGATCCATGTCAACTGAACTTGATCGTTGACGTGTCCTCAAACCATCAGGACAGTCACGTACACACCGGCTCGATCACGGAGTGCATGAAGCTAGACAAAGTTGTTAGTCATGTGTACATACCACGCAAAACATACTTACCTCCTTTGAGATCCGATCCATCACTGCGACTGCGTCTCGAGCTGCCGAGACATTGTTCGCGCAAGCTCCACTCATCTTGAGGGCACGGTACTCGTTTAACTGGTTGATGTAGTATTGTTCCTCCTTGGCCGACAATTGCTTATACGCAGGGTCACTATCAATGATATTCTGAATATCTTCTAGGCTGTACTTGTCTCCACTAGGGCGACCTTAAGTCCATCGTTAGATTATGTACCCTTCGTATGTAACCTACGTACCTTCGTTGAGTTCCTTGGACTTGACATGCACAATGCATATGCATTGCACGCGATGTTCTCGATGGTAGTACATTTTGAGACCAAAAATATCCTTCACTTGCTTGTCGGAGACATCGTGAGTGACCGCAAGCTCGTGAAGTCTGTTAGATTGATCTTGAACAAACGACGTTGACACGCACGAAACCTGTTTCGTACATGATCATGGACACATAACATACTCTCGTACAACCTAATACTGCCAATAAAGGCAGTTCTAATTTCTTATGGCTTTATTACAATTTACTATAATTTTCTTGAAGGTTTTTCATAGCTACATGAATTAATCATTCATATTACGTACTTAGCACAGTCAATAAACTGTGTTAAAACCCTTATCCTTTCATTAGTAAGCACATTCCCGCACCTTTCGGGATTTTCTTGTACATTTTCCCACCTAATGAGCCATATTCATGTTAACATCTTAACATCTCAACATCTGCGCAGTCATCATCTGAGCAGTGTCAATCTTCTTATGTAATCTACATTTTGTTTAATGATTAGTCATAGTTTCTGGACAGTTCCAAAATAGCAGTAACCTCTAAGTGAACATTTGGACACTGAGTCATAGTGAGTCACACGGAGTCATTATGAGTCATTTCCGTTATGACTCATGCCAAGTCATTATGAGTCACTATTCCATATTTAGTAGTTGCATAGCCACCTGTAGAGTAGTATATAAAGGGACATAGTTTCCCTCTTTGAATAATAAGATCCCTTTTTAGAGAGTTTGCGTATCTCTCAGAAAGTTTCTCACCCCTTAATACATATCTGTGTGAATACTGAGTGAATATTAGTTTATTCCCTCCACTCTTTTGTCACTGTTTCCCACGACATGCTGACTACCTGAGGCCACCTCTAAGTCACATTAAATTACTCTAGCTAGTGCACGGTTACTAGTCGTCCAGTGTAGTTTCACTGCAATTCTCTTTACGACACAGGAAATCAATTCTGTGGGGAGAAATCCACGTACTTTAACGATTGAGGACAATAAACAGGACTTATACTTTAGTCAACAATATTAAGAGCTTGGCCACTTAAGATTACATCAAGAAGGTGTATTCTAGTCTGGACTGCGTCATTACTCATTGTGAGATCCTGAGCAGCAGAAAGGTTGGTTCCAAAGCCACGTATTTGATTGATTCAACTGTATCCGACTCCTAGTTTGATCTCCCCTGATTGTGAGAATAAGGAGTATCCCAGAGATATTGCTCTGACTCACCACGTATCACTGTAATTCACGTAACTTTCCGTAATCTGTGTACTGTCGCATCATTATCCCTGAAGAACCCTAAGTACTGCATCAAGCCAGTTAATGGGCATTGTTCCTGAGATTTCCAAATATCTCACCCCTTTTAGTCATTGGTAAATTTGCTCAAGGAGAACGCAATCTATATTTGCATCCCCACAAACGACCACATTATCAACCGTTGGTATTTGTCTGAACCATTGACCGTGGAGGATAAGTGAAATTTGGTGTTTTTATTGCCTTTCACATCCTAGTTAGACAATGTGATGGCATCTTGAAGCTTTTTCCTCTTCTCTACCTTTTGTGCCATTTTAATCACATGGGATTCTCGCTCGGCAATTGTGAGAGGTCGATGGGTGACGCGCATTCGTGCAGGTATCACAGGGCAAATGGGATTTCGAGCAGCCCATGAGGAGCTGTCTCCTTTTCTCCATGATACGGTCAGTCAATGATACTGACGCAGGAACAGGGAGAGGGCTGTGACAGGGAGATGAAGATGTTTCTCGGCCCAGGGAGCTGGTATCAACGGCAGTGGTGGAAGAAGTTTTGGGGACTTGGACTGGAGTCATGGCTGCGGCAGTAGGATCACCTCCTGCACCTGGGAGGCTGGGGAGAGTTGCAGTGCCCTCCCCTTTGTCCGTGAGCAATGACGAAATATTTTTGGGCAGGTCTGTCAGCATTGATGCCATTGCAGCCATGACCGCCGGGTCATTCCAGTTGATTCTGGAGCCGAACTCCTCAATGGGTGGAGGTGGAAAGAATGAGTATGGAAGTTGATGAGGAGTGAGGCTGAACTCCTCCTCGTTGGGTGCAGGCGGTAAGAACGAATATGAGAGTCGATGGGGAGGAATAGTGTTGTACTCATCATTAATAATACCGCCAGCGTTGTGTTCCAAGCCCTCGAAATTGAATGAGGGCAGTTGGTGGTGAAATTTTGACATGAGTCGTGCTATTGAGTCAGGGTGTGCCGAGCATTTTGCCCTCGTCCTGAACCCGCAAAAATTTAAATTATTTGCTCATCAAATTAATCAAACATCAAACATACCAATCTTGAAGGTCAGTGTTAAGACCGTACTCAAGTAGTATCGGATCCGAAGGGCTTCGGCCTCAGCTCGTGCGCTGTGCCCCTTTCCCGAGTCTTGCCCCTTATTTCAGAGAGCTAAAGTATCGCGTCTAGTGAAACGGATAAGTATTGCAATGGATCCGTTAAGACTTCCGGATATCGAACGTATAGAGTAACGGCCAATCCGGATCGGATCCGGACTAGAAACTAACGGGTGAGGACTGTCCGAAGACAGAGGCGGATATGTAGACTATAGGAATCTATCCTAAGTCTCGGAGTAGACAAAAGTAGCGTACTCAAGTCCGGATGGATAACGGAGGGACTCAGAGTCCAGACGGAATGAGTGCAATCTAAGATGATATTCGAACTGATCTACTACAGCGCATATACAAAGGTTTATATACTACGGATAGCTAACGGAATGATCAATAAGCAAAGGTGCGAGGCTATGTACGAAAGTATAAGCAAAGTCTAAGTGGAGCGTATTGGTAAGTTGGATGGATCACGAATCATGAACCGGGAATGAAGTACAAGTAAAAGCGGATTCGTAAGTGTAGCGGATCAGTAAGCATAGCGGATCAGTAAGCATAGCGGATCAGTAAGCAAAGCGGAAGTAAAGGATAACCGGTATACCGGTGTACAGGAATACCGAAAGGAGATGAACGATAGTTAGAGTTATATGAACAGGAAATGAAATAAGAATCAAAGCGGATCTGTGGACCGGACGATGTATATGTTCATCGGATCTGGATCGGATCTGAGATCCAGATCATCGGATCTGTAACCGGATATATGGTATATGACAGTCAGCGACTTGGAGTCTGTTGACAAGCGCATCACGTGAGACCTAAGGAAAACCCCCCTGTGTGAGTCGTGCCCAAAATTCATCACAGAAAGCACAACATACCTGTAATGGCGCATCTAGATAGTCAGATTCCGGCTCTTTGGTGCAAAAGATCTCCACAGGGAATGTGCAACCAGGAATGGTGAAGATTGGGCACCCAAAGAAGCACCCACGCAGGTGGATTCGCATGACTGGCGCATCTGGATGGTTGGATTCTGGCTCTTTGGTGTAAAGGATCTCTACGTGGTATGTGCGACAGGGCATGGTGAAGATTGGGCACCTGAAGAAGTACCCGTGCAGGTGGATTTGCATGACGGTGATTAATAGCGCGTCTGGGTTTGGGCACCCGAAGAAGTACCTGCGCAGGTGGATTTGCATGACGGTGATTAATGGCACATCTGGGTAGTGGTATACAAGGTACATGCGACCAGGAATGACGAAGACTGGGCACCTGAAGAAGTACTTCGAGAGTTTCTCAGCATCCAAAGTTGCTGAGGTGACGATTAGCTTTACAACTCTGCAAGACGTCGGACTAACCTGGTGGGAGCGTGGTTGGTTGAGGTTGGTTGAAGAAAGTAGTGACTTGGTCACTGTTGAAGAAGGTAGGTAGGAGGGTAGGAGGGTGTTGAGAACTTACCATTGATGGGGGCCAGGTGTGACACGCTGACTCAGAACAACGGTTGATTTAGGCAGCCACATGCCCAGCCATGCACACTGACCACTACAGAAATGACAGCCGATTTGGGCAAGCGACCACTACAAAAACAACAGCCAATTGGGGCAACCACGTGCCCAGCCGCAGCCATGCGCAAAGCCTGCAGGATACAAGCGAAATAAGTGTGAGTGCAAAGTACTGAACACAATTACATACCTGACTGCTGCTGACAAATTCAACATCTTCATGGAGTGTGTAAAGTGAGTAAAATAAGTGATGAAGAAAAGACTCATCATGCTGCGTGTACTAAGGTGAGAAGCCCCTTAGTTCGTCTAATTCAGAATTCCCCATACAGATTGATTCACGCTGATCTTCAAATTTCAAATCTCACCAGCACCAGTGACTAATGAACTAGTGACTTTTGACAAGTCACGCTCGATCATATCCTGCTCTGATGACACGCAGAGAAACGCAGCAGCAAGCATCCGCACATTGGCTTGCAAAGCCAGGGCAAGTCTTACGATGACCTATCCCATAAATCTTACTGAAAACTACATACTAGTGTACGAGCTGTACAAAATGAAAAGGCACACATACAGATGGCAAGGTGAGTATTTCTGTCGACATCAATTTCCAATTATCTAATCGGACATTGCAGGAAGCGCGCGAGGTAAGTCGTCTTGCAGCTTTGTAGACATTCCTGATGTTGAACTTCACAAAGCGTTGCTACAGAACTGTACCACAATTCAGACAATCAGCATGAGCCTGAGCACCTCGTTGGTAAGTACTCGTACTTAATCCTGCTTCAAAATACTGATTTTAATTATAATTTACAGGTAGTAATGAATCCTCCGACGACAACGTCCTCCAGCGGGTTGAACGGACCACTGTCGAAGATGTCCGCATTGCCATCAGCGATTGGCAGTTTAACTGGGGTCCAGAAAATATGTGGGAAAAGCAGTTTAATGACTGCTTGTGTGCGCAACAAGAGTGTAACTCAACCTTCCGTTTGGTGGACACATTCTTTAGCATTTGTGAAGACCATGTGCAGTCAGGGCGGGAGATACTCAGTGACCTAAGGAAAATTGCTGTTGGATATTGCAGGAATGGCAGGGTAATGAAGGATAAGTTTATTCAGATATATGACATGCTCACTGTCATCTTATCAGAGGTGAGGTTCTTTGAAGTCAAACTTGATGAATATGCTCCCTCCATACCTGCTTCGAGGCTCTCATCTGTACGTTACTATGAATGAGCTTAATAGACATACTACAATCCAATAAACATTATCCATCAAAATCCTGGGTGTGATTCATAATTGAAATGGCATAACCTGTAAGACTTATGCTGAAATGATGAGTAGCAAACATGGTGAACAGGATGGCGAACAAGTTTGCTATATTACACAAAACACTACTGGGAAGCAAGATATAGATGTAATTAATCACACCAACCTGTCTGACGGCATGGGGATAGCCTATTTGTTCATATATGAAAGGTCTGGTGCTTCAATTTGTGATGTGGAAGCACAGACATAGTACTCACTGGTTTGATGCTCACAAACTCGTTGAACTTGTTGCGTCACTTAAAGTGGCAACTGGATCACCGTGCTTCAAAAGTGTCAATGCTGTACTATTACTTCGACTACCTTTGACTACTGATCTAAAACACAAAAGAAACATTCAAGTAACAGTTACTCAAGCAGGCACACTCAGAATAATGAATTAATGCGAATCTTAATGCTCATTCAAGTGTAGTGTATGCGTATAGGGGACTTGATCTACTCAGAACTCAGATTGCAGATCAACAGATCAATACACATTTTTATTTTGCTTGTAATAGAGTCAATGGTTGGACGCAACAACTATGTATATAAAAACTACGTATATCCAGTCTAGTACCGCGTGACCTGGCTCATCTGTTCTGACAGGTCCTCAACATGTGTCCAGATACTATCCTCGCTGGAAGTTGCAGACAAGGCAGGTGATGCAGAGAGAATGGTATGAGGGACATGGGGTGGTCAGAAATGACCACCTACATGGGGACGCGCTTTCACCGCGCCTTCCTCATATTTCCTCATATACAGGCGCAAAGCATCTGCCCAAGTCTCTTGCTTGACCTGAATGGCTCCGCTGATGCCCAGAGTATGTTCACCGACATCAAGCCTAAAATAGTTAGACACATAGTTAGTAAATTGAGTGGAAATGAAATGAAAAGTGATGTACCAGTGAAAGAAAATTCCTACCTCCTGACCCACCGTAACGACCCAATAAGCATCAGGTTTTCGCCGGGATACAGCACACGCAGCTCGCTAGGATGAGGGATGGGTGGGACGTAAGGAGCAATGTGCTCCGTGACATCTGTGAGGGCATCTGTAAGAGGGCCACCAAGATCTGATCTTTGATCAGATCCTGGTGTGGAAGGTGGCAACAGGATGCTGGATTGGTGCGAAGAATTTAATAGTATAGGCGGGGGTGCACGAGGACGAGGGTTAGAAAAGGTGATGTGTTCCTCATCGGTGATAGTTGTACACTGCTTGCTGTATGTGATAGTCTCGAAGGGAAGATCTATATTAAAAGTCAGCTGGCTTGAGTTCAGGTATAAAAAATCACGCACCTGATACAGTCATTGCCTGTAAGAGTTCCTCTAACCCATGACATCTACCTGAGGTGGTCGAAGAACTTGTGGAAGAACTGTCGTCCGAGACATCTAAGATCAGCAGCTTAGACAGAATGCAAGGTCAGTGGTCATGTGAATCAATTGTCGCGCTTCAAGCTTTCAAGTTTGTTGATTAATAATATATGCGTCAGAACATGCTAACAAAATCCTGAAATCGAACGCGACTCACCACTCAAAAGGTAAGGCAAATCAAAGCTGATCGCAACCAGCACAGTTTCCAAGTGCATGCGAATGAGGTTTATGGGCCAAAGGCACTTGCGACTCGTGCCGTCAAGGCCTGTGAAGAGCAGCGTGCCCGACTGCAAGGTTAGTTTTATTTCTATTAGCCAATTTCAAAGACTTACAGTTTTACTTCTACAGCGATGTCCCCTGAGGAGCGCCATAGGCTCGAGGCACTTGCCCAGTAACAGGCAGGTAGCAACACTTTTGACATGGATGATGACGATGACAACGCGGACTTCGGCAATATATTGGATGGCACTCACACAATTGAGATCAGCCATGCGGGAGGTGAGTTTGAGGATCTTGCAAGAGAGGTATACGGGGACTTTTGGACATCGTAAGTCTCCTGTTTGAAGGCTAACATATTCACTAACCTTGCATTGATAGAAAATCTGCAAGCAAACAAAAATGCTGCGTGGATCACCAGACTTGCAGGGATCACATTAAGTGCTGTGTTGATGCCTTTGATCAACAAATGTTTGGACTTACTGATGCCTACCTTAAATGGAATAACGAGCATGCTCAGCACAGGCTTAGAAGCTTCTTAGAGGTTTATAGGACTCACTGGTTGCATGTGGATTCTAACTCAGGCTCTTGGGATGTTCAAGTTGTTGATATTTATTGTAAGTTTCATTTCCGGATTGCATCCATTGGCTAACATATAATTTAGACGCTGAGAAGGTCTCGGTAACTATCGCTTCAACCGACCACTTTGTCACATCTGCTCTTGTCCGCCATGGCATCATCCCTTGCTCCCCAATATCACCATCTGTCACTATTTCTATAGATGCTTTGGAACTGTACCGTGTGGCTTGGTTGTGGAACCCTCACTTTTCTATTCAAGCATTTGTGAAGTCCATTTGTGACTTGCATGGTGTAAGTCTGTTTTGCATGTTATATTGGCATCGCTCACTTTTCACTCAAGACTGTCTTTCATAGGTACTTGCCACGCCAAGTTTCGATATCATTTGACCTCTATCTGCAATTGCGGACTCGTGTGGACTCTCTCATCAATACCGTGATCCATCGCAATTCTCCTGACTGGCGTTTGAGGAACGCTTGCCCCTGCTGCACATATGAGTTGCAAAATGAGCCTACAATGACTTTCCGCCTGCTCTATGCCATGGATGGCAACAACTCACTCAAGAGGGTCTCGCGATGACTGATAGGCGCTGATGGGGATTATTTGGGGCCATCAATAGAACTTCCTACTACACAACGGGTGTGCAACAATCGTTATCTTTCTCGGGAGTATGTTAATATGTACACAAGTCCAGCCCAAAGTGAGGAGTATTCAGTAAGACCATGCTTTCATTTTCAGAAATTATGTACATTGACAACTATCTACAGGTAGAGCATTCTGACGAGGAGAACCTGTGCGCTGGGCGATGGAAGAATATGGTCGATGAGAAGATGAAGAGATCATGGGGGGTTTATGATGAAACAGGCATTTTCCTTGCTGTCTGTCGTCATGGTTTTTGTTTGCTGATCGCCGACATGGTCCAAAGTGGTGAACTGTAAGTCGGACTTCGTATCTTTCAAATTTGTACTGACATTTTCATTACAGTGCTAAGCATCCGCTTTCCATTGTCGCCAAGCTGCTTGATGCCTTCGGCACAGATCTGGGCAGCAGGTATGATATTGGATGTCAATTTAAAACCACCCTTGACAATAGCGTATTAGGTCCGCTCGCTCACTCTCTTAATCATACTTGTTTGGTTGGAGCCTTCCATGGACACGCACACAAATGCCTCTGCCAGTTGTATCATCTCGCAACATACATATCTGGTCTTGGACTTGAGGACCTCGAAACTTGTGAATGCACCTTCTCGAAATCCAACGCTCTAGCATCAACACTTTGTTATGCCAGTGTGTTTCACCGTCAGCAGCTCATCGCAGTGTATTTTGAGCATAATGATGAGTATGAAGTCTATCCCAGTCTTGGTAAGTTTTTTCGTGACTTAGTTCAAATGCAACAGTCTGATTCGACCTTAGGAAACTTTCTATATAATAACTACAAGCAGGCGCTGGACATTCTCTCAGACAGTGAGATCAACCTCAAGAAGCTCATGCAAGACATCCATATCCCGGACGAGTCTGTGTTTGAATGGTGGTTGCAAGAAGAAAGGGATTACCTGCATGGCCTGCGCAGTGAGCCAGAGCACTAGACGTTGCAGATGGAGTATTGGCAGAAGTTAGTGAACCTCGCTGCTAGCCAGTAAGTCTTTCTTTCACTGACTCTACGGGTACTAACATTTTCTTGGGGCCAGGAATAACCTTGACAGCGCAAGATCTATCTGGGCATCTGCAACACCATCAAGCACTTTGTTTGGCACGACAGACGCTGCCGCAACTCACAGAATGGAGACGGCCTGCAGACATACCCTTGAACTCTTCAAAAAGGATCTAGCAACTGTGCAAGAACTTGAGAACAAACTTGACATCGTGCAGCGGTGGGTCCCTGAAGATTTTGAGTGGCAAAATGCTGGACGGTTGGTTGCTAAAAGAAGATACCAACGTGCTCTCGATACTTTAGAAGGATTAGTTGTCGCTCGCATCTTTGAGTTGACAAAAATGAATCACTCTGGTACAGGTGACTGTTATTCTACTTAACTGTGGCTTCTTTACCTGACGGTCCCTTCATCCAGGCTACAAATTGCGAAAGCACATCGCAAATGCGTTGCAGACTCGCTCTGCAGCCATTCACACAGCTCTCGACTGGTGTGACAATCATACCAGCGCTAGGCGCATATGAGTGTCATAGGCATATTTTGCCTTGCCTAGAGGAAAAGAGTAAGGCGCTAGTCACCAGCACTATTCAACTCCCAAGCTATCTGCTTTGGAACCACTTTTCTCCCATAGCGCACTACCCAGTCCAACACCTAGGTATTCCGTCCTCCCATGTCCTGCCTATGTCCACCTACCTCCGCTGGTGCGTTATTTTTCCTTAAATGTCGCTACTCATCAGTTGCAGGTCTTATTACATGTATCCTCGTGTTCCGCAGCGCTGCATGTTTTATTACCTGTTGCTACATCGTGCCCTCGCCAGTGTTGCTACTATACTCGCCTACGCAATTCCGAACTCTTATGCAGTATGATAAAATGACCCGTCGCACATACAGTACAGTACTTCCCTTCCCTGGACCTTTGCTGGTGTTGGAGTCACTTTAGTCGCTATATCCTAGTCTTGGTGCAATCGATTCCGCTCTTGCCAATCTCTCTGATCACGTGTCACTTGACTTGTTTTAAGTGTGTGTCACTAAAGTTCCCTCTTAAGTTTGACTTTCACAACGTCAGGATCGCTATTGGTAGTTGAGCTATAATCTAGTCGCTATCAGGCATTTCACTTGCACTGTCTTACCTTATTCCTCACTTTTGCTTCCTTTGATCTCTTCTCGCTGTCGCTAGTCGGACGTCGCATAGCACTATCGCATAAAACAACTTGCATAGCGCTACTCACTTATAACACACGTTTCTCTGTCGGAACTCACTTGTCGCTAGTCACTGATTGCTACAGCGCTACTCATCAGTTTTTGGTCTTAGGTCGCTATAGGTTATTAGTCCTTCACACTATTGCTACCCTTGCATATTAGAAGGGAGTTGCTTCAATAGCAGTCCTCTTGGGTCGAATACTACACTCGCGCCTATTTGGATAAGTAGCACTAGTTTCTAACCAGCCTAGTCACTATTACTCTTTCACACCAGTATAATACAGCAGCACTTGCACTCACTCCACCTCGTCGAACTCTTAAATGGGACAAGGTAATTGAATACGCGTTCCTGGCCAACTTTGACCTACTGCAAGACGCTCGGGAAGATGTGTCAGAGCATCCATGGGTGACACCAGCTGCTCGACAAGCAATGGACCTGTACTTCAAGATGTGTCGTGCCAAGGAGGAGATACTTCGTGTCAACGTCAAGATTCGACATCTTGTAACGTACATTCGAGATGAGGACCACTACTTATGTGCTTGTGAAGCACAAATGCTGCTCTCAGAACCTGCACTTGCTTATCAGATTGGTGCTTGACGTCTGATACGCGGTAGGGCCAATGGCCACCTTTTGCAGCATCTGGCACAGATTGCTGAACTCCCCGGATTCAGCGGTTGTGTGGTCCCTGGAGAAAGCTCCAAATTGTCTCCTGGGGATAGCACCAGCACAGCGCAGATTGTCATTCCAGCTCACATCCACATGCACGATAACATCACTCAATCACTCACTATTCCATCTCATACAGATGTCCTAGAGGTTCAGGATGAACTGGAGGAGGAAGAGGAAGATTCTGAAGCGGTAGAAGCGGCTGCACAAGCCCTACATGATGTTTTGCAAGTGTCCCGCGGACTGATTCATTTGTACTTTGGCATGTTTGGGAGGGGGAGGGAGAGCATGTCCTTAGGAGGGGTTCCAAGGCATTTGTGACATATATTTCAATAGAATTGTATACATTATGCTTACCATGACATTGTGTAAAAAATCTGACGCGAAACGGTGAAGGGAAGGGCTGATATGTGAGCTCACTGTGGTAGACAGCGAGGCCGAAGGTTTACAGGACTTGCCGAACATCGTCAGGGCCAGGAACGTCACATTGCCAGTGGGAATGATATTAATAGCATGCCGGGACATTGCCGAGGTACCTAGTGCCTAATTAGTACCGACTACTGTTGATTTTTGCTAAGTACCCACGCTAAATACCCAGCAATTATCCATCCAAGCGCTATATTGCTGTATCTACCTGTACTTAGAGGCGCCCAGGCAACCAACATCCACCTCTAATTACAAGGGTTACGTGGCAGTCACAGGTGGGCAGGTATATCTGGTGGCTAGCCAGTGGCCTATGGCTAGTTGCCAAATGTATATCCAATTTTGCATCTACTACAATATCACACCTGAGGCTAGATGGAGGCAGTCAAACTATAGGTGTGGGTATTGACAGAATATTAATTAAAATTAATTAAATTAAATAAGGAGAGGGAGGAGAGGGAAAACATTCCTTAGACACACGAAACGTTAAACCATCGCTATGATAAAAAGATGCTGGTTCGCAATAGCTACAATGGTGAAAGCTAAATGAGAGCAGTGAAGCAATCTAACCAAGTCATTTATTGAATGCCCTAAGTCGAAAATGAATCAACATGAAACAATGTGTGAAGACTCATCACAAAACATACTGGTTCGAGAGGTAATGTGCATTTATTGACAGCCCATCTTCCTGCACACTGAGTACTTGACAGTTGCGGCACTTTCATGGCTTGTTTGTGCGCTTGCCAGGTCCATTAACACCTTCTGAACTTCCTGTTGTAGTAGGGTGGTTGTCTGCCTTCCGTTTGCGCTCGCGTGATGATCCTGCAACTGAGGGATGCACGTGCATAGTGTCAGCATAAAGATAGTGGACTGCTGACCACTGCAGGGCATGGTCAGCAAGTAGCTTGCCAATCTGCCATGAGTTGACCTCATTGATGTCAACACATGGGTGATAAAACTAACTAAAAGCGGTATGTACTGCACTCAGCCGCTATCCAAAGGAAGGATGAGAGAACGACTTTATTCACCTAAGTAAAAGCAGTGTATACTGCACTACTACATAGCCAGATATAAAGTAAACATTAATGACAGTAAGTGCATACCTCAGCCACTATCCAAAGGAAGGATGAGAGAATGACTGAGGGAAAAATACACGACAAGGGTCCATTATATGATAGGAACGAGCTCGCTAAGATACCATGAGGCTCGCTTAAGAAATCCCTAACCTCTCTGCTATTATGTGTACACCTGAGCGCCTCTGAAGCGCACTCAAGCACGTGCGTGCCAAGTGCGCACACAGCAAATGCGAAAGTGCGCTTAAGCATGATGGAGCACCTCAGGCAGCACTTCTCGGTGCCTATAAAGGGTCTAAGAGACCCAGTTTCTATGTTATGGGAAACTAGTCTCTAAGACCCACCCTCCCGCCATCTAATAATAGTACATGCTCTCGCATTCCCTCGCAGGCCTCCAGCACCTCCTTACGAGCCTCCAGGGCCACTCCCATGTAGGCCTTCAGGATACCTCCAATGCTGTCAATCCTTCCAGACGCTATTCCGATGCCACACCCACTGCTATCTACTGTACTATCACTACCGCCCATCGTGCCTCCACTACCACCCGAGTCATATCTCCACATGCACTGTCACACGTTGTGCCCCCACTGCTGTGCTCATTCAATTTGTTCGTATACTTCCTCCACCAACACGAGCACTATTCAACATATTGCTTTTCTTGGGTCAGCTTGGTAGTTTTGCAGGTATGTTTCAATAGCTTTGCTCTAAGTACGTGATTATATCATTCCCAAGTTCTTAGTACACTAATTGGTATCCTGCACATCATCTCGCACCACTCTTGTACATCCGTTGCATCCTCAGATGCATCCTCTTGTATCATGGCACATCCTCTCGCATCCTCTTGTACCTCCAATGCACCCTCCAGTGCACCCTCTCGTGTCCTCTCATACTCCCAATGCACCCTCCAGTGCACCCTCCCATGTCCTCTCATATCTCCAATCCACCCTTTCGTATGTCCAGTGCACCCTCACACCAACTATTGTATGTTTTCTTGTCTAACGCCTGGCCTTCCCCTCATACCATCTTGATGTAATCACTTGCCTTCTTGCCTATCGTGGTCCCTTCATCAGTGTTGCCTATGTCCTGCTCTTCATGCTCTGTTCTTGACCGAGACATAACAACATACAATAATCCATCACTCACTGTGTCTTTTTGGTGCTGCTAATAATACACACATTTTGTGACTTTATGAGTGATCTCTTTCAGCCAAATTTCAGTCAAATATAAATGGTGCTCAGCTAACTACATTAACAGCCATGTTGTTCAGTGGTCAGGTGCATCAAGTGGAGAAGAAACGGTTGGCATTATTACATACAGGATTAAACATAGTCTGAAAAAAACACCAATGTACATATCAGAGCTGGTGCTTAGAGGTGCGGAAGAGGGTGGAAGAGGCTATGCAGAGGTGTGTGGAGGTCATGCAGGAGCCTCTACTAGGAGGTATGAGTAGGAGCACCACAGAGGGCCAAGAGGAGCAGCAGGAGCTTCAAGACTGATAACAGAGCTCACAGGAGGGTAGACTACAGAGAGGCATGAGAGAGGTTCTATTATCCTCAGAGGTCTCGTGCTCACACAAGAGGGTAGGTCTCAGAGAGGTTTAGTACACCTACGAGAGGGTAGGTCTCAGAGACTAGTTACGCTCTACAAGGAAACTGGGTCTCTTAGACCATGGGAATGGGCAAAAGTGCTGCCAAGGGTGTGATGGAGTGTGTTGAGAAGCACGAAGTGTGATGAAGTGCCTATGTACATAATGAAGGCACAGAGTGCGCAGTCAAGGCTGAACTCATCTGGTTTTGTCAATGGGCTGGCTGCCAGCAAGTCGTGCAGGGTTGTGGGGAGTGCTGTGGGTGCTTTGATGGTGACATTGGTTGGGGCAGAGCAGATGAGAGCACGAATGCGCCAACTCGCTTCAGTGTTGAGCGAAATCGTGTTTTGCTCATTGCAAAAATCTGTCCATGTCTTGTAGTATGTCTTGAGGTGTTCTGGGAGCTTTTCAAATGTCAGCAAGTCATCATTGCAAATTGTGCAAACACAACACAAAAACCATACCTTATAGAAAATATTATGACCATCAGCATGTCCAGCCCAAACGACTGCGAGAGCTGTCCAGTTCGGTTGCTGGTTGGAATCTGAAAATAATGGGGACGACTGGATGAGGAGCTGGAAAAGGTCACGTTCCTTGTGTGTGTGGCCAGGCAAAATTGCCACGAGCGTGCCCTGGGACTCTGCAATGAACTTGTGCCAAATGTTCTGCTTGCATGCAAAGACTTCATTGAACTCCAACATTCCGAGTGGTTTGAAAAACACGGGCAAAAACTGGATCATGCTGAAAGTCTTGTGTGCGAGCTCGTAGTCATTGCTGTTCACCCAACCACACCGAAAGTTACTGCTTTCAGGAACTAGTGCATCCATTGTTAAGGTCAGCAGTCAAGAAATATGATTCTTTAGGGGGATATTAAAGTGTCCAACATATGCTTTGCCAGTGCAGTTCATGTTGCCAACCTGCAACTGTACATGTGAGTGTGCATTTTGAATTAAATGAATGAATGACAGACCATCATATTGTGACAAACAGCATAGTCAAGTAGCACATTAATAGCATGACGAGGCAATGTATTAAATGATGTGTAGCGCCATATGAGATTCTGGTGAACGCCACCTTTGACACTGTTGGTGCCACGGCAACAGCGATACAACATCAGGCCATGCTGATCTTTCCCGATCTCAAAGTAAAGGTCAACATCTGCAGGATCTGAGTAGTATTCAAGCTGTACATTTTCCATGACGTGTTTTGCAATTTCCCAAGCACAGTCATTGAAAAGTGGTTGTCCCGTCATTGCATCCTTGATTGGACCATAGGTTCTGATGACATCGGCAACACGGGGCAGGAGAATTTCAGGTGGAGGTACATGACACCGGACATGTGACAGCACCCACTCAGGTTTTGACAAAAGCTAGGCATTGTATGTTGTCCCGAAGTCCTTCAGTACTGCTTCCATGGCAGACTTGTCCTCCACGACTGGTATGAAAAATGCTGCACTGAGTGCTCGTGCAAACGGCCGTCTGAGCCCATGGTGGTGAGCGATCGGGAATTGATTGTAGCAATGAAAATTATCGTATAGAATACATGAATGAATGATAGAGTCGTTCCTTACTGCAACATTCACGTAGGGCTCCATGACCCCCACAAGTGCAACTTCTGCAGCTGGATCTCGCAAGGAGCCCTTGATAGTCTGTTCAGGTGTCATATCCCATATTCCGGACCTTTGTCCGATGATGTTCCCACGCCTTCCGGATGCACATCCGGACCTCCATACCCTTATCCATGACTCCATACCCTTATCCATGCCTTCAGTCCTCCAGTCCACTATCAGTTTGGATCTGTACACCTTCGTACATCCATATATCAATACCTTCGGACCTCCGCAGCTAAGCCTGCTTCATCCACCCTTGGTCCTATCGGATCCGAGCTCATTCCATCTCGGACTCTACCTTCCCTAGACTACCGGTCTATATCCATGATCCATATCCTAGTCTCGTATTCACCTAGATCTCCGGATCCGCTCATCTGATATCCAGACACTTCATCCGATATCTCTAGACCTCCGGATCCGACCTATACTCATATCCGAAGCCCAAACCTTAATTCAGTGTCTATCTCCTTATGGTAATCCCCTTGACTCCAGACTTCGGTTATCTCAGTTTCCGTCTTGCTTATTGATCCTTGTACTCTGTTCATATCCGAGTTCATTTACTTATGTTCCGTTCATACTTACTAATATGTTTCCACATGCTCGTACATAGCATTTGTGTTCGGTTTACCGATCCTCTCGGATCCCTTCCAGTATATAAAGGTCTGTACAACTCCTGTAAAGTTTCCTTAGTTTGAATATCATCTTAGACTTTGCTCTTCCACATTAGACTTCACTCATTCTTGTCTCGGACTTTGGTCCATCTGAGTTCTGCCTTTCCATCAAGGCCTAGGGATGGATTCCCTAGGCCGGAAATCCAGACCTTCGGATTTGCCCCCTATGTCTCTGTTCTGAAGTCTAGGGATTGATTCCCTAGACCGAAGTTATGCCTTTCCGGCACTTCCTGTCTTTCCGAGACTTCTGTCTAAACCCCATCTATCCGACTCTACCATAGTGTAGTCTACCTCTGTTTGTTTCTACTCCGGACCTTGTCCATAGTAGCCTTTCCCCTCCTTTCCTAATCCTGTTCACTCATCCGGTCCTCATAAACCTTCGGACCTTCGGACATTGTAACCTTCAGACGTCGTAACCTTTGGACGACATAACCTTCGGACGACGTACCCTTCGGATGTCTTAACCTTCGGACCTCCGGACGTCCTGTCCTTTGGACCACTCCTCCTATCCTATCCTGCTTTGGACTCTGTCCCTTGCAGCCTATCCTTTATGTATTTCTATCTAGGGAACTTACCTTGGGAAGTCTTACCTTCGGATCTAATACAGTGGATGAAACTCCTCCGGAAGTTTCTCGCACTCATCTGGAAGTCCTCTAGCACTCTACTAGAGTAGCCAGCCTCTGGAAGTCCTTCGGACTTCGTCGGATTCCATCTGGACTTCATTCTGAAATTAAGGGCACGTACTTGGGTAAGGGGCACAGCGCACGAGCTGAGGCCAAGCCCTTCGGATCCGTTAACCCTTGAGCTACGGTCTTAACATCAGGGCTGGTCTCCGAATCACCAATCACACTCATCCTCATTCAGGACAAGAGTGCTCATCAGAGGGCTGCTGCTAACAATATATCCTGCATCCAAGACTCCAGACTCGGGATCCTGGTGGTCACCAAGGGTTTCTGTGCATGAACCAGATGATGGACCATCAGAGCCTTCGTCGTGAGTTGAGGGGCAGATGTGAAGGTTTTGGATATCAGCAACAATAGAAAATGGAGTACTGCTGAATGATGCGAGTGATTTTGCCTGCTTTGCTTTCTGTAGGTGAGCAGGAAGCAGGAAAGATGGCACAAGCACTTTAGAAACTGTCATCACGACTCGTTTCGGTGACACGTCAACACCATTGAGGGCAGGAGGACGTTTGAGGGCCACAATTCCTGTGAGCCACCTCCTGTCCATCAGGTGCCAGGAGTGCAATTGCAGTCCCACTAGGGGTGGTGGCCACAACAGGCTGAGCAATGTCCATTCCCACAAGCTGTAAATGCACCTGGGAAGACAGCATAGACATTGAGCACAGCATAGATTGATGTACTCCTGGGGGAGCACTGCATCAGCCCACCAAGGGCTAACACAGACTTGGGGGTCCTTTGGTAGGTGCCTGCCAAGAAGTATTCTAACAAGTTTAGCAAGCTCCACAGTCCTCTTCACAGTAGCACCACGCTCCTTAGCCATTGCTCCCAGTTCCACGTGTCCTGCAAACGGTTCATCTGATGCTGTGCCATGATACATCCCGCAGTCATTCTGCAGCCGCTTGAAGTCAGCTCTGACTGAAACACCAACTTTCTTGAATAGTGATGAATACAAAAACACGAGGAGGGAGTGTGTGAGCTTGATGACACCATTTTCAAGAAACAGAGCAGTCTGGATGTGTGTGCAAACATGTAAGGAACCAGACATCACAGGAAAATTTGCCACTGACCTTAATTAGATAGACAGTATTTTGATATGCCACTTGAATCAAGTCAACTGGACCGTGGATTCTGGTCTCCAAATTGACCAGCCATTCCATGTCGAATGCAACCATAATGTTTGGGTTTGTCATCGTTCGGTGGTTCATGATGACATCAAAGCGGTGATTGACTTGATGGGTGTTGCTCAGCTCGACAATGGTCCATGATCCATGAGAAAATTCAAGCAGGGGAAGGGAACTATGTGGGAGGATGGGGACAACATCTTTCAAGAGGGACAGGAACACTTGCTCGAGTTCATTTTGTCTGTGCGGACATTATCGGTGAAAACAGCCTGGACCTCTGGATGTCCAAACTTCACCAGTGACTCGCTGATTTCATGCAGATTGGGCATGTATTGATCATGTCCCTTCGTCATCATGAAGAGCATGGACCAAATCTCAGAGTACTCGTTCACCACAGTATGTATGAAGTGCAGTGAATAAGGGAGCACTGCCCACCCTACCGAGCCGTTTGATAATCTGCTCGCTCAATACATGTCAGAGACAGGGCAGATACTGTATGATAAAACTAGGCACCTTCAAGCTATGGTCAATTGCGAGCACTCTCGCTGGGAGCATGGCAATACACTGTTTCATCTCCATCAATCGCTGTTCGATAATCATGTCATAAAAGTGACAGAGGTATCCTGCACTTGGTACAAATCCAGCATAGCCATTTCAGTCACTGAACGAGCCAAATGCTTGCTTGCAAACCCAAAACTGTTTTGGACAACTTTTGTAGCTGGTCGTGCACGAGCTCCAGGTATTGAAGGTGAAGATTGTCGAAGTTTTTGTAGTGGAATGACTGCAACACCTGCATGAATGGCACTGGTCCTATCCCTGCCCTGATCAAGGAGTGCAAAAGCAAAACAAGGCTATTTGAGAGGCCACTGCAGTAAGTCAATTGGAAGGGGAATTGCATGGCCACTGGTGCAGGAAGAACATTGAGAATTGCGAAGCTCCAGCTTCGATATGTCTTGCAGCATCCAGGGTGGACACAGTTATAGCAGTACCCAATGATAAAGACATTCTGAAATACATCAACCACACATCGAGGCTTGCCAATCCATCCGAGCCGCTGAAGAAAAACTGGCTTTCCTTGGTTTGTCAGCTCGTTGTTTGCT
The DNA here is from genome assembly GCF_016647625.1 of Suillus subalutaceus. Taxonomy (NCBI): domain Eukaryota; kingdom Fungi; phylum Basidiomycota; class Agaricomycetes; order Boletales; family Suillaceae; genus Suillus; species Suillus subalutaceus. The sequence goes on from NW_024540257.1 coordinate 355,676, forward strand.
TTGCATTGAGGGCAGGGAATGCGGTCACCCAGCAAACAGTATGGGAGCCAAACAAAGAAGGCTGGTTGATGGAATATTGAGGGCTCGTCGGCAATGTTGGGTTGTGTCAGCAAATCAGAAAGGGTGAAGCATCCCCAACCCAGAGTCGCTGCTGCTCATAGCACTTGGGCATGGCTGGTGTTCAGGTACTCTGCTTGATTTCTTTTTTCAACATCGTCTCTACAACTTTATAGGACTTGCTAAGCCAAAGTGGTATTGTTGACCTCAATGAAGATCTGCCTACAGACCCAGATGTCGAAGTCCCCCTTCCATGCTCCGTGTCTTCATCCTCCCCTCCATCATCAGGAATGGGGCAAAACTTGTCTTCCAGGGATGCTTCCTCATCCTGATCACTTTCAGTGTCGTCACGAGGGGCAGGCACTTCGAGATCAGAGCTATACGGGTTCTCAGGAACTGAAGTTCAAATAATGTGTGAGCACGGACACCACAGAAGCAGCTACAGCAAAGACGTACCATCAATAAGACCCATTGCACTCTACAGCTCAACTGTTGGTGATGGTGGCAGTGCAGGTGCATTTGCATTGTGCCTCCACGGCTGCTGCTGAGGCATCCTGCTACTCATAGCTACCGACTCTGCAGGTGGATCAGCCTCGTGTATAGTAGTGGCTGGTCCAGACTCAGAGAAGTCCTGTGGCTGGTGGGTTAAAGTTTGAGGCGAAATGCTAGCAGCAGGCTCGGATTGCTGTTCTTGGGCATCAGTACTGATGGGCAAAATGTGCGGTGTTCGCACAATGGTTGAGGCAGTAGGTGCCTCCAACACTTTGGGAGGCAAATATTAGCATGATAGTAGAGCACCAGAGATAACGGTTAGTAGACATTAGATACTCACCTAGGTTGGCACCCTGCATGGCCTGTTCAAAATGCAAGGGTTGTCTGCTTCAAAGGTACCTCGCTGCAGGCTGCAGAACAAGGCACAATTGGAAGTGTGGGAGGGATGGTGTGAACCCTCACAGGAGGATCAAGGTTTTCGAACACCTCCGAGTCCAAATCCACATCAATTGCAAGGGCTCTGCATGATGTCGGAGTGGATTCTGAGAAGCAGGGTGGCATGAATGAGAGGTCATCATTAGTTGATAGATTTTATGACTCACCTTTGCCACAATGTTGAACCTTGTCATTGCACGGTGTTTGCATGGCGCTATGTGAGGTGTTTGGTACTGATTTTCTTCATTAGTCAAGATGCTTGAGGAACAATACAAAACAATTCTCACCTGGAGTAGTACTCTCTGCATCATTGTGTCCATTATGCTGTTTTCGAGGGGGCTGTCCATCATTGCGTGGCCTGCCAACATGTCCTGCACCTGGTTGATTATTGCTTCCTCTTGGTCTTCCACACCCTCGCTTGATGGGTGGTGCTGTCGGCTTCATGCGAATATGATCTGCATGACGTCCTGGGAAAGAAGTATGATGAGATGCTCATAAGAGGAACTGGATGTTGAAGGCCAGATGCTTTGCACTGAGTGGTCCGTCCCGGCCCGCGTTAGGTTAGGTTTCAAACTCCAGTTAGGACCTAATGGCCCACACCTATAGTTTGACTGCCAAGACGGAATCTGTCTGTGGGACAGATTGGTATCATATCAGCAGAAATATTTTGCATTGGTAATAGAATCTGTACCACAGTAGTATTGATATCAAATTTTACATATGTTTGTGATATGACATTTAGGCAAATTGGGGGACAATATCCTAAATCTGATGGCATCTCATATCCAAACTTTGAAATAAAATCTGTTTTGCTCTAAAATACATGTCATATATAGAATTTGAGCATGAATATGGTGGCTGATCAATTTTAATTACAAATTTTAAATATGAACCCTATACATATTTGGTGTGGAGCTTTCTTATTGGTCAGTCACCGAACAAATTCAGAATAACACAAACTGGATCTGCACATACAAAATATCATTGTCATAATTTCAATATGAGCATGGATCTGGTGTGAAAACAAAGGCTTCCTTTCAAATTCTAAATACTGTTGTCTATATATTCTGCATTTGGAGATAAATCTGGTAGGCAATCAATTTTGACCACAAATTTTACATTTATGTGTTATTTGTTCAGGTTCAACATTGAACAATAGATGTAAAATACTTTACAAATATGTTCTGCATATTACCCTCCAGCCAATCCAGCAATGTCTCTGGTGTCACTCACCTCAACCCCACATAATTTGGACCTTATTAGATCATAGCAGCGGCTCGCTGCCAATCCCCGACTCCCTGTACTGGTGTCTTATTACTTAAGGGTCTTATATACGATGCATATATAGTGACAACACAACTATACAGGATAAGACTTCTTGCCAGTCCTTAATGTTCTGTCTGGACACGAATTTCACTTGAGAAATTCAAATCAAAATTCACCTTCAGCGTCATGTGACTCTGCTCCCACGACCTTCGGAAGTCACCTGGGCATATGCTCTGCTATCATGATAACCAGGGGATATATGATATCCATCCAGCGCACTGACTCAGTACAACACCCATAATGGACATCTCACTACAGCAATGGCATGCAGATGTCCGTTGACGCCGACTTACTTTCATCTTCATGTGCATTGCTACATAAGTTGTGTATCTGTACCAATTATTATTCCTATCTACAAATGCATGTATTCCATACCACACATCAGCCTTGACTGGTGAAGCATGGATTTATGAGCTTATGACAGGTCACCCTGATAGAATCCACCACAATCTTGGGGTTAACCTTGAAGTCTTTGAAGTGCTGGTGAAGATTTTGCAACAAAATGGTATCCAAGTGTCTCGCAACGGCATATCAGTAGAGGAACAACTGGCAATTTTTTTGTATGCCTGTGTAACTGGGCTTTCAACTCGCCATCTCGGTGAGCGATTTCAGCATTCCCCTGATACCATTGCCAGGTGGGTACTCAGCCTTTGTCTGAGTCATATCAATATCCTACTGAATTATGTTGTGCTAGGTACTTTAAGCACTTGCTTAACTTTTTCTCGGACGACCTATTCTATTCCTCGCAAGTCCGCTTACCCGACGATTGAGACTCCCCTATCCTCCAAAATTCTGGACGACCCTTGATTTTGCTTTTTGATGAATGTATCAGTGCCGTAGATGGCACACACATCCAGATCTTCGCCTCAGCCAACCAGCATGCCACCATGTGCAACCGCAAAGGATTTTTATCCCAAAACTGTCTCTTTGCAGTGCGACCACGATTTTTTATTTATATACTCACTTTGCAGCTGGGATGGCTCTGTTGCCGATGGTGCACTCTGGAATGATGTGCGCGCCCATGATTTTGCCTTGCCCCCAGGCAGATATCTACTTGCGGATGCTGGCTTTGGGACATGTGATGCACTGTTAGTGCCATACCGTGGTGTCTGTTACCACCTGAATGAGTGGCATCAGGCCAATCAGCAGTAATGTTTTTTTTTTTCATTTCAATACTTTATTTTCTAACACATGTCTAGGCTGCGGACCCCAGAGGAGTTATTCAACCACTGACACGCATCTCTTTGCAACATCATTGAACGCATCTTTAGAGTGATGAAGCACCAATGGCGCATTCTTCAGGTGCCGCCGGAGTATCATATGGACATCCAAGCACGTGTCCCCGATGCACTCTGTGCTTTGCACAACTTTGTTTGCAGATACGACCCTGCCATTTTTGATGAAGAAGCTGATGATCTGTTGGAATATGACTCTGAGGGAGGAGGGGGTGAGCTGAATGAACTTGGTGATGGCCCAGCAGATACTTTGGAGAGGCGGAGAGCTGATGATCATTGTGATCAGATTGCTAGGGAGATGTGGGAAGATTATCTTGCAGTGCGTGCGGCACGAGGTGACCCAGTTAATTGAAGTTATACTACTAGTGTGTGCGCTCTGTATCTCGACAATTAATTCAATTGTTTGCATGTATCATAGCATTTGACAAGTATGTGAAAGAAGTATATGAAGCAAGTTAATCAACAGTATCGATGTGCATGGCACGAGTTTCACCAAGCCTCCTCTTCACCCAATTGGCCCTCAGATTGTCGCCCTTCAAGTATAAAAACACCATGGCCTGATCTTTGTCCCTCACAAACAACTGTGTCATGTCCAACTTGTCGTCATCAGACATGTATGTGGCATCACTGATGACTTGAATGGCACGCGCAAAGTCAGAAGCAGGTGCAACAGGGGCCACAAGAACTGGGGGTACACTAAGATGCTTGCTCACGGCCTCCATTGCAGTAACAAGCAATGTCATTGCTGCACTACCCTCCAGCTGGGCTCTGGCAGTTGCAGATGGTGGGCGAGAGCGCTTTCCCGATGGAGCATCGCCATCAGAACCCAGTGCAGCTGGCCTTGCGCTTGTTAATGCTGAGTGTGGGCTTGTCGATGGGCGAGAGCGCTTTCCTGATGGAGCATCGACATCAGAACCCAGTGTGCTGGCCTTGCACTTGCCCTGGCTGGCACTTGTCAATGCTGAGGGTGGGCTTGTTGAAGGAATGCGTGATGACGTGGCAGGGGATATGTGGAAGTAGATGATGCAGGAAAATGGCCCATGTCTGCAGAAATCTCGTCAGGTGGCTATAGATAGCTCACGGAGGTGGAGTTCTGCAGGAGGGTGAGTGCTAGTGGAAGGTATCATGGAAGGTGGGGGCATGCTGGTAGTAGATGCGGTAGAGCTGGTGTGATTTTTTTCTGATGGCGACAGATGTGAATTCCTTTGTCTTTTATGCCGACTGTCAGCAAGTCAAAGATCTCAAAATGTTCGAATCCTTTGTTCTTGAATTGTCTGGCATTCAGATTTGACTTGAAAAAAAAGATTAGGATCCAGAGCAGTGATGGGGAGCACAGTACTCACTTTGACATATCCAGCCCAAGCGCTAGTGGTGTCCTTATCTATGGTTGCCCCCCCCCCCCCACTCCTGTCCATGTGAATCTTGATGACAATCCACCAACTTTAAGTGCTTGAGCGGCGAGATAAGCCTTCTTGAGAGCTGAAAACTTTGACTTGCAGGCTGAAATTGTTTTGTCCCCACCCTTCTGGTTTTTGAAGTGCTTTGCAAGGTATGCAGAAGCTTCTGTATAGGTTCTCTTGGGGAAGGTGGCACCATCTGTGCCAGACCTGTTATCATAGAGGTATCTAAGGAAGGCAGTCTCCTCTTCCAGTCTCCAATAAGTGGCCTCTTTACGGCCAGATACAGATTGCAGTTGAGGCTCTGTGGCACCACCGGTGGAGTCTCCAGAGTGATGAGAGTGAAGAGAGCGACGAGAGTGGTCAGAATCCGACATATAGTCCATGCATATGATGATAGTATGATAATGAGTGCCAATCTCATTCTGAAGGTCGTGGGAGTAGAGTCACATGATGCCAAAGGTGAATTTCAATTTGAATTTCTCAAGTGAAATTCGTTTCCAGACAGAACCTAAGTACATGGTCTACGACTTTTCTAGTTTTCGTGGTAGATAACATGCTGAGTTCTTGGGAGGAATGTCTTTCAATATTCTCCTTCTTGTTCCTTGGTTAGTTTAAACCTCATGGTCTCGAAATACTGAGTGTGAAGTTTGTATGTGTTTTGGCAAGTGTGTGCCCATGGATTCATGAAGTCTGTCTCGTGATTCGTGTCTCCCTTTCTGAAAAAGAGAGAGGAAAATAGTGCTGATGGACTTTAGCTAGGTAGCTGTACTTTGTTATATAGTCAACTTCTGTAAGGTAGTATATAACCTGAATATATGTTTCTTATTCTAAACTTCAAGGCTGCTGAATGGCCTGCACTTAGATCTTACTGGTTCTCACACGGTTTGAGAAAAGAGTTAAAGTGGGAAGCTTGAATTGCATGAGTGAAAATGGGCTCCTTATATACCTTTTGGGAGGCCATCTTACTAAGCATGATTCATCACATAGATTGGTAAGAATCTGCTTACAAACTTGTGTTGAGTCAGCTTGTTTATTAATGTACATACAAAACGAAGTATAGTATTACAAAGAATGAAAAATGAAAAGCATGAGTTATCACATGGATTGGTAAGAATGTGCTTACAAACCAAGTCCTTAGGTGTGCTGAATCAGCCTTATGACAAAGTGGATTACAAATACAGTTGCAAGTTTTACAAAGCATGACGAATCATGACCAAATATGATGAGTCAAGTTGAATCCTTACAAATCAGAGTATTTCCCAGTCACATGACATGATTACTAACATGTTTGGTGGCTTGAGGAAAAGTCTGGTGGCTATGTAAATGTGCCTAGAAAAATAGAAAGAGATAGAATCTCATGGAACAAAATAGAAATACATAGAAAAAATAGGAGTGAAGTTTGAAAGTGAAAATACTAGCTAAGAAATGAATGAAAAATGATAAGGTAACTTGGTGATAGGAATCAGTCAGGTGTCTTCTACCTTCCCTGTCACTGCTGTTGTGTATATGTCATGGTATGAATCACATACTATGCATGACACCGGTTGATTACTTTTTTTGAATACATTCTCACAATGTGTGCAATACATTCATTTCTTTGTTTGCTTCAGACTGCAGCACAACTGGGTCCTTCCTAAATTTATGTTCAAATATCAGTCTCACCATTACCCATTGTTCATCTGGTGAAGAGGTGCACCTGGTGTCTGACCTCTCTTGATTATCTGATGTATCTCTCCGCTTGGCTCCAACAACAATTCATTAGATAGCAAAGATAACTCAGCACATATCAATGAGAAGCAAGTAGGGAACTGCATGGGTATTAGAGGCCATACCTGCACCTGTACCCGGTGAAAACCTGTACCCACTCTGATAGGAACAGGTTTTTGGCAGGTACAATGAGCACTGACCCATACCTGCACTCACACAGGGTTTACCCATGGGTACCATACACAAATAATAAATTTATTAGACACTGAAACCATGAATAAGCAAGAACAGGAGAGAACAAGCACAAACAAGTGAGCATAAATGAGTGCAAACAAGCGCGAATGAGCGCAAACAAATGAGCCTGAATGAGTGTTGATGGCAAAGCAAAAGTGAGGAGAGGAGTGCTGAGGAGTGTTGAGGAGTGTTGAGGAGTGTCATGGTGTCTAAGGAAATGAGGCCAGTTGATGCAGTGAAGCAGCATAAAATGAACAATACATGCACCTTTGCAGCTTAGAGCAAGACACCCACAATCCCTTCAAAGTCCACCTCGATTGCACCCAATACCATCGACCTCCAGTAGACCACATCTTGAGATGGTGGCTGCGACTGCGTGGTTACTCATTTAGAAGAAAGAAAAATAACATTGTTAGAAATGGGAGGGGGGGTGCAAAAGTAGGTACTTACTCCTCCTCCTTCCTTAGAGAAAGACCTCCACAATCACTCCAAGTTCACACCAGCTCAAACAATCAGACACTTTGTCTGTAGGGACTTGAAGATAGGCATTGTGTTGAAGAAGATGGAGGGACATTGTTGCAGTGTTCCCCAATAAATGATGGATGACTATGGGCTCGAACAACAAGACATTTTGTCTGTGGGACTTGAAGATAGTTGTTGTGTTGAGGAGGTGTTGTGTTGAAGACGATTAAGGGACATTTCCAGGGTAGTATGTTCAAGGAATTCAGCTTCTTCTTTGGAGATACATTCCTATTTCTAAATACATGAAAGATGGGAGTAGAGAAGAGATGGGAATATTGTTTAGACCAAGGTAACACTTTGACTAAGAAGTCCTTCTTTTTGAGGTGGTTGGCCACAAATTGAGTGACAGTTCCTGTAGAGTATTGAGTTAAATGCTATACAATCCCAAAAAAACAAACTTACTTTGAACATAAAACAAGTATATCTTTGCTTCAATGTGAATCTTTGAAGAGGTAGGCATATTACCAGTTGTCACATATGCAGATGACCCTCATGCAAGTGGAAGTAATAATGAGCATTACAATACTGAGGGCATGCAGAGATGGCAGGGCATTGATAGAGACAAGCCCGAGGTGTGCATTGTATCACTGCACTAAGTTAATGGTTAGACTAGCCTCCTTACCTTTTCTACAGATTCATGCAGTCATAAATAAGGTCAATAACAGGACAATTGGCCCTGACATCAGCATATGACTTGATGTGTTCATCACTGAAAACCAAGGTCAAGGCTGCCATGGCTATGGCACAGCCAACTAAGGAGATAGCATATTGTAGATGTGAGCTAAAGCTAGAAAAGCTAACTTTTGAGCAGGATCACTGTTCTTATGTTGTTAATGAAGTTAGAGCATCTTGGGATGCAGATAGAGTACAGTGGAATGCTCAATGCAAGCAGTGAGACAATTCTTATCCTGAGGTTAAAATGGATCTTAAGAATCTCAAATCTGGTGAAATTATGGTTAACATAGAGGAAGGAGAAGTATGCTAGTGGTCTAGTCCTGTACATTGCTCATATATGATACTGTTTCTAATAATAAGGTAAGAAACTGCTTCTACAAACTTGTACTGAAGGACTGGCAACTGCATAACACTTTTGATGTGTGATGATGAGCTAACCATAAGCTACCAATCTTCAACCATCAGGTCTTCGTCCTCATCCTCTCCTGCTTTGAGATCAAGGAAAATACTCCTATGCTAGAGTATGTAAGCATATAGATATGGATATGTGCTGAGAACTTCCTAGATAGCTAGGATTATAAATTGATTTCCTAGAGGATTTGGCAAGTACTTCATTTTCTAAAGTCTGAAGTTCATGAGGTGCAAGTTCATTATCTGCATCTCCTGAAAATCTTCCATGGCCTCCAACCAATTATCCACAATATATTAGTCACCCAAGTAATTGTTTATCACATTTAGTGTCTTGCTATAGCTGGTGGTATTAGATGTTAAGAAGGACTTGAAGATGTCCCATGCGTAAGGATCTGCCAATGGTGACCCGAGTCCCAAATCAGTTGTGTCGAGATCAGTCAGGGCATTATGGAATATGTAAGACACTAGTGTACAGGTCCACAGGGCTTTGTTAGCTGAATAATAGTAGTAGTAATGTAGTATAGTCTGAATCATTTAATAGCATATCTTAATTATAGAATGAAGATGTGGGATAAGGATTACTAATATTGCAGGAAAAAAAATCTATTGAGACTTATAAGCTCTATTGTGATTGGCTGGTCATAATAATCTTGTGTACAGTGCCTTTTCAATTAGCATATATATAGAAGGGACCATAGGTAGCTCAGATGTTATAGGTGCTTGACTCATGGATGAAGATGTTAAGGAAGAGGTAAATGATAATGGTGAAAATGATGATGACATCTCTTCCTCCAGAACTCTAATAATGACAAATTGACTTTGTATTTCTTGCTCAATTTTTAGAAGCTGTCCTGAGGTCTGTTACTAGCATTAGTACTTGAGCTAAGGACATCAACTCTTATCATGAGTGCTACCTGCTATCCAGCATAGGATCCAGCATAGGTAAAAAATGGACATTGAAATGACTTTTATATATACTCCAGCAGAGCCTCAATATAAGCTTGCTGTAACACATACTTCTTACCATTGCAGAACATCATTAGATCTCTAAGATTCTGTCATAAAGAACTAATGATGTCCTACAAGCCCAGCTTGGTCATAGTCAAGAGACCAGTAATCACATGTATGCCTGAGCACATCAAAATTACTCTTAACTGACTAACTTAATAGCTCACCAAACCATGTTGTTTTGCAACCTCTGGCAGAAACCACTAGGCATTGGAGGGGAAGTTTCAAATGAAGAAGTAGCCCTTTCCCTCTAGCAATTATATTCTCAACAGTGGTCTTCCTCTAGGAAGACCTTTTCATTGCTGTGGAAAACACCTTCTGTAGTCTCTATTTTGATTCTCAGAATCATCTTGTCAATATAGAGTATTGCTTGGCCCAGCTAAACAACACTATCATCAATTGTACAAGAATTACTGCTGTTGACAGCTGCTCCTTAAGAGGTCCTATCTTAACTACAACAACATTTTAACTTGAATGCTAGTCTTAGGACTGGGTGACATGCTAGCCAAGGCAATTACTAAGGAAGACAAATCCATAGCTTTGCTGATGTCCTGGGCCATAGCTATGGTAGTACATCAATTGCTCAGATTATTGAACCAAAGGTATGTAGAAAGTGTTACTAGATTTAGTAGCCTGACATATATGGTAGCAAGTAACAGCAGATAGCAGCTTCATAGAGAAATATCACACACTACTAGGTACATTGTCTTGAACTACAGTTCCAGCTAGGTTGTCTCAATAACCATTGCATAGCACCATTAAGGTGATACATGGCTTAAGGGAAAATAGATCCCTACACTCACTCCTAGCTTTTAGCTTGTCAAGCACCTATGCATATTTAAAAGAATCCTTTCAAAGCTTAGCAGCTTCCTTTTCAAACTTTTTGATGGTATGCTTGTTGATAATAGATCAAATAACTAGTAGTGATAGATTTACCTGAAAATCCTTTATTAATCAGACAATCTGACTACTACATATATCTAAGGAATACCTCAGCTGCCAACATATAGATATAGTAAGTCATAGTTTGTAGTCTCATTGAGTTGAACATGCAAGCCTTTCTCCTAGCTTGTTGATATCATTATCATTCAAAGAGAGTCATAGAACTCACTTCAATAAGTTATTGCCTTTCATGGCATATGGCATCTTAAAGCATAGCTAGTCTTTATCAGTAAGCATATAAGTACATGCTGGACGAGTGTGTTTAAGGTGGCAGTTAGGTGAGTTATATTGGAGTGGTTCTATTATGAATAAGGCTACAGTTTATCTGATTTTGTGGTACATGTTGAATATAATTGAGAATTGATGAGACAAGTCCCAGTGGAATTCCACCTGTGGGACTTTAGTATTGAGTATTGGCAGACTTGAAGCTGACTTGTTAAGACCGTTGTAGAGACTCGATCCTGAGTAGCCTCACAATGGCATATATTGCACTGTAGGTCGAGTCTACAATACTATGCATGCAACGCGACACTAGCGCGATAAATGCGACGTTCGCGCGACGCGCGCGACTTAGGTGACACTTCCGCGACTTAGGCGACACTTCCGCGACATAGGCGGACACTTGCGCGACTTGCGCGCGCTGTAGAGACTCGATCCTGAGTAGCCTCACAATGGCATATATTGCACTGTAGGTCGAGTCTACAATACTATGCATGCAACGCGACACTAGCGCGATAAACGCGACGTTCGCACGACGCGCGCGACATAGGCGACACTTTCGCGACATAGGCAAACACTTGCGCGACTTGCGCGCGCTTTAGGCGAATTTTCCCGCACCTAAGCGCCATAGGGCGCCTGACTTCCCACTGTGTTTTCCCATGTCCAACCAAGTTCCCAGGTATGCATTTCTCCATTTATCATTTATTTCAACATCGTACCATGTTTATTTTCACTTGGTACACATTTTTCATTACACATTTTTACTTTACACAACACACATTACCAGGGACCACCATCATCATAGACAGTCACCATCTCCGAGTTTTTATTATGTTTTGAATAAATCATCGCAAGCCCTAGTAGCAGTTAGCTCTAGTGGCCATATCCGCATCAGTTGTCTTATCAGCGTCTCAGTACACGTCTTAACATCTCACTATCACTCGCATACCACTTTCACCCAGTTCCGCTTTTCGACGCGCGCCTATAGCGCCTTTGTTTCCGCGCTTTCGCCTTATCACGCGCTTTGCGCATTCCCCTAGAGTTGACCAGTGGATATTTGCTTTCTCCGCTTCCCCTAAGGGACGAACATATCGCACTCATATTTTCCTCCCTTCAACAATTATATCAGCTGCACCCTCAGCTGAGTTGAAGATCCTTCACCGTACTCAAATCATATCGGATCCGAAGGGCTTTGGCCTCAGCTCGTGTGCTGTGCCCCTTTCCCGAGTCTTGCCCCTTATTTCAGAGTGCTAGAGTATCGCGTCTAGTGAGATGGATAAGTATTGTAACGGATCCGTTAAGGCTTCCAGATATCAGACGTATAGTGTAACGGCTAATCCGGATCAGATCCGAACTAGAAACTAATGGATGAGGACTGTCCAAAGACAGAGGCGAAGATATAGACTATAGGAATCAATCCTAAGTCTCAGAGTAGACAAGAGTATTGTACTCGAGTCTGGATGGATAACGGAGGGACTTAGAGTCCAGACAGAATGAGTGCAATCTAAGATGATATTTGAACTGATCTACTACAGTGCATGTACAAGGGTTTATATACTACGGATAACTAACGGAATGATCAATAAGCAAAGGCACGAGGCTATGTACGAAGTATAAGCAAAGTATGTGCACAGCGTATTGGTAAGTCGGATGGATCACGAATCATGAACCAGGAATGAAGTACAAGTTAAAGCAGATCAGTAAGTGTAGTGGATCAGTAAGCATAGCGGAAGTAAAGGATAACCGGTATACCGGTGTACATAAATACCGAAAGGAGATGAACAATAGTTAGAGTTATATGAACAGGACATTAGATAAGAATCAGATCGGATCTGTGGACTGGACGATGGATATGTCCATCAGATCTGTACCTGGATATATGGTATATGACACTGACTGTATCCCATATAAATCACACATGATTTTGACAAACACTTAAATGGATAGATGAGGGCTCCTAAGGTATGCTATACAATAACATTCATAGGCTTCTAACATTATGCCAACAATTGGTGATATTGGAGAGCAAGGCATAATGCCTTGGCAAACCAGTGCTGAATCCCTGGATGATATATTGAGCAGCAGTTTCTTAGCAACTATATAATCAATCACATTATAGTAAGATCAACATGGAAGCCAACCAGTCACATACAAAAGGCATCTACCACTATCATTGGCCACTGGCCACCATCAAACTTATATTTGAATTTTGAAGGTGCAAGGTGTTATAATTTGAATTCAGTTTGTGCATAGGGGTGCCAGGGTGTACAAAGTTGCTTTGAACCCTGTCAGTAACCAGTGCATCATACAGACCTTGGCCAGGGCATACAAAGTTGCTTTGAACCCTGAGCCACCCTGTAATTCATTCAGTATGGCATCTTGCTCTTCAACTGGATTCACTGTTAGCATCATCAGTATCTTGATGTTTGTGATTGTCTTGCTACTGCTTTCATTCTGGGTGGCCCCCACGTCCATCATTGTCTACCTTTTTACACCTCACTGGCCTTAATCTGGATGCAATTCCATCCTTGAAACTGCTATAAGGCTAAAATGATTTCAACATTCCAATTCCCTCTTTCTTGGAGCTTTTCATCGAATGCACAATGGCTCCATTCTTCATTTTTCATTAACTTTATTAGGGTCTGTTTGGATAGACATTTTTCCTGAGTTCAACTTCGCAAAATTGCTTTGTCATGTACTATGTAATCACTGAGTTTCAATACAGATGTCACGCTGATAAGGGACATATGATACAGCCTTGCTGCTAACACTCATTGACACCATGCATCCAGGTGATCCTAACCATGACATTGACTCCCTGGACCCACAAGACCCATCAGATGAGAATACCATCCGTGATCATACTGACGATTTTGATGGTTCTACCATAGTCAACACAGATCAGTTGGCTGTGTTCCATCTGGAGATGTACAAGAAGTTGTTTTGGGGCGTCTCTCGTGTGGCAATTGGTGTTGTGCAGGAGGCCTCCTGGTCGGTTGACCTTTACAGAGGGTCACATTACGACAAGCAACCTTATCACACTTCCACTTTGATGGGACTTGAATGGGTCAATGAACTACTCACAGGACACCCAGATTGTATACGGTGTGAACTTGGTGTACGCCTCCACATATTTAATGTACTACTATCTCTACTTTGTGATTCGGGTTGGAAGAATTCCAACTATATAGCACTAGAGGAGCAGCTTGCAATATTTCTTTATGCAAGTGCAACTGGCCTCTCCACTCGTCACCTTGGTGAACGATTTCAACACTCAAACGACACAATATCCAAGTGTGTTGATCCCAGCGCTTGTCGAAAGATTTACTAATTTTTTCAAGGTACTTCAAACGCATACTGAACGCCTTTGCATCGCCCCCTATTTATCAATCATATGTTCATCTACCAAGCACAGACAATCCAACCCCTCTCAAAGTCCTCCAGAACCCAAAATATTTTCCCTATTTTGCTGATGCCATTGGTGCTATAGACAGCACCCATATCGCATGTCACCCTGGCAGTGATCAGCATGATGCTGCTCACAATTGCAAGGGCAGCTTAACTCAGAACTGCCTGATTGCCTGTACCTTCAACATGTCCTTTCTTTATGTCTTGAGCGGTTGGGAGGGGTCAGCAGCTGACGCCCGTATATATTACAACACTTGTATTAAGGACTTCAATATCCCTCCCAGAAAATACTACCTTGCTGATGCTGGATTCGGCGCATGCGACAAATTACTTGGACCATATCATGGTGTGCGCTATCATCTAGCTGAATGGGGCAGGGGCCATCTTGCATAAGTGCTTCTGCTTCAATTTTCTGATCTTACTGATGTTTTTCAGGCCTTGCAATCATCAAGAAATATTCAATTTACACCACACCATGCTCTGAAATGTGATCGAGTGGATATTTGGTGTGCTCAAGAACCGCTTTCGCATTCTTTCCAACCTACCTTTCTACCCTATGAGCATCCAAGCTCGTATCCCCCTGCATTGTGCCTAGTGCACAATATCATCTGGATCCAAGACCCAGATGACATGATAGACTACCGGCAAGTCAACAATGATGCTGTTGGGCCTGAGCGTGACAGTGGGACACTTGCTGAAGGACCTCCCTCTGAAGAGGCGTGTACTCGCGCACATGAGTGCCGTGATGCTATTGCTCATCTCATGTGGGATGATTACCTCAGGGTAAGGGAGGAGAGAGGTCTATCAGATGTGGAGGAAGATATCTAGATAATTTTGAAAGTGCTGCTCGCGCAAAGTATCTCATCAAATTCAAGTCTATGCATGTATTACATTGAGTGGTATGAAAGAAATTGTGGTGCGAAATTTGAGAACAAGTCAAGAAACTATACTTTGCTAAGAAAAGCTTGTGAAGGCTGTCCTTCTTGATTGCAAGGTACGAATCGGTGATGGCAACATCAGACTAAAAATGTTAAATGATTGTGATTACCTCGTTGTCCTCTAGACCCTCCTCTTGCACCCGTATAATAGCCTTCTGCTTCCACAGTGGAATGGGTTCAATGGCAAGCACAAGATTCTGAGTGGTGTGCTCTTGCAGGGCAGTTGTCACATGGTCAAAAGAAGAGCTGAGAACCTGAATGTCCGATGTGACAATCATATTGGCACTAGGCATGTATACCTGCATAAGTCTTCAATAGGTGGACCAAAGTTATCCCTCATATTATTCACTACTCCCCTATCAGCAGTCTTCACTTGCCTCAGCCATAACCCTTGTCCGAAGCTATTCTGCACTTTCCCGCACTATGTGCGCACATTCCCGCAGCGCAATTCATGCTCCCGCGACTTATCCGACGCTATTCCCGCGCTTATAGCGCTATCAGAACTACCAGCAATGTGTCTATAGGAGCATTAGTGCATGTCTGCTCTATCTAGCGCTGACACGCACGAAACCTGTCTCGCACATGGTCATGGTAAATTTATGACACATGCTAGTCCTTACTATAGCCTATACACTTCCCCTGAATTTTCTATACCTTACTTCAATTTACTTTAGACATTTCTAAGCATGTATCATCAAGATACGACTTAGCGGTTCAAACTAAATACTTAACGTACCCTTTATCTTTTCTATAATTCTTTATTTTATTTACCCCTATGCCAAACATATGTACACACACATTCTATGCACACTTTATTTACATCTATGTACTCAAGGCAGTGGTGCCAACCAAACCAAGTTGAACTAGTTGGAATGGATTGGTAATCAATGCACAGCAATAAGGCAGTGCTAGAAGGACCTGGAACACAGCCTTTGCTGAGTAATCTAGAACATTCTATGAGTATCTTACTAATCATTCCGTAACATTCCATGACATTCTATAAGATTCTATTGCTCTTTCTCAAACATTCTGGAATATTCTATAGTACATTAGTAATCAGTAGCACAGCCACTAGTCTAGTAGTATATAAGGGGCTCATTTTCCCCTCTTGTGAAGAAATCAATTTCATTTCCAAGTATTATCAGAGTGAGACAAAGTTTATAGGAGAACACAGGGGAACATTCTTTCACCCCTAAGATTCTTAGCCCCTACTATTTGAGTGAACATTCAAGTGATTATTAGGAGAAAATATTAGTTTATTTGCTCCACCCCTTTTGACATTATCCTTCACACATTCTTCAGAAGTATTTGGCCACATACTTGAGCCATCTTTGATTACATAATCATCCTTTATTCTAGTTCTCTTTTAGACACAGGAAAAGTTCTGTGGGGAGAATTATACATATTATTCATCAATTAGGGTAGACACAAATAAGACCTACAATCTGTCAACGAATATTAAGAGCTTGGCCACTTAAGACTACATCAAGAAGGTGTACTCTATTCTGGACTGCGTCATTACTCATTGTAAGATCCTGAGCAGCAGAGAGTTGGTTTTGAGGCCACATATTGGGATGATCCCGCTAGTGAATTTGTTCTCCATTGCTGAGTATAAGTAAGAGATATCCAAGAGTGATATATATTAAAGTTCAAGCTCATTGCATACAGCTGCAACATATTATTCTGAAGTTTATAGCACTACCTTGTGCTACTATTGGTTTTCTATCATTTATTGCCCTTTTACATCACTAGCGTTCACTTGAAAAGTTCAACACATCTCGTCCCCCACAAACGACCACGTTATCAACCATTGGTAATTGTCTGAACCATTGACCGTGGAGGATAGTGAAATTTGGAGAGTTTTCTTGCTGTTAAGACCGTACTCAAGTAGTATCGGATCCGAAGGGCTTCGGCCTCAGCTCGTGCGCTGTGCCCCTTTCCCGAGTCTTGCCCCTTATTTCAGAGAGCTAAAGTATCGCGTCTAGTGAAACGGATAAGTATTGCAATGGATCCGTTAAGACTTCCGGATATCGAACGTATAGAGTAACGGCCAATCCGGATCGGATCCGGACTAGAAACTAACGGGTGAGGACTGTCCGAAGACAGAGGCGGATATGTAGACTATAGGAATCTATCCTAAGTCTCGGAGTAGACAAGAGTAGCGTACTCAAGTCCGGAAGGATAACGGAGGGACTCAGAGTCCAGACGGAATGAGTGCAATCTAAGATGATATTCGAACTGATCTACTACAGCGCATATACAAAGGTTTATATACTACGGATAGCTAACGGAATGATCAATAAGCAAAGGTGCGAGGCTATGTACGAAAGTATAAGCAAAGTCTAAGCGGAGCGTATTGGTAAGTTGGATGGATCACGAATCATGAACCGGGAATGATGTACATGTAAAAGCGGATTCGTAAGTGTAGCGGATCAGTAAGCAAAGCGGAAGTAAAGGATAACCGGTATACCGGTGTACAGGAATACCGAAAGGAGATGAACGATAGTCAGAGTTATATGAACAGGAAATGAAATAAGAATCAAAGCGGATCTGTGGACCGGACGATGGATATGTTCATCGGATCTGGATCGGATCTGAGATCCAGATCATCAGATCTGTAACCAGATATATGGTATATGACACTTGCCTTTCACATCCTAGTAAGACAGTGCTTGTTCCCGCGCTTAGCGCTTATCCAGCACGCTGTTCTCGTGCTCTAGGATCCACCCGAAACATCGGAATCCATATATTGTCCATCCTACCTCATTGGTATGTAATTTGCCTTGCCTCAAGTTTGTAAAAAGTGCTACAGTCTTATTACATGTATATCCTATCCCTTCCAAGTCCAATATGGTAAAGTTACTAGTATAAGAAGCCTATGGTGATTACTTTGACATTACTTCCCTTCGACTGTAATTCCTTCCCCTTAGGTTTTACTTAGAAGTAGTCACCTTTAGCTGCACTCTATAGCCCCTATTGGTTTCCCTATACCTGAACACTTTACCTTGACTTCCCCTTACCCTTGCAATCAATACCTTTGACCTCACTCGCTATCCACTACACTCCTTAGACTCCCTACCTATACCAACGCATTAGCGCTCCGCTACCGACGCATTAGTGACCCGATAGCGACCATCTACCGACCTGCACTTCCGCTTTTCTCACGCCATAGCGCTCTATACTTGCAACATACTTTCCCACAGACTAGCGCAGTAGCTTGCGACGCGATTTCCCGTGCTCTAGCGCACTTTCGGGTCTTTCTATCTTAAGTTGTCCTTAGTAGCTTTTCCCTTGGGTTGTACCTTTACAAGTGCCTAATCAGGTTGTATTTTTCACACCGAGCCCATTTGCTGGATGGCTTGAGGCATCGTGGAGCACGCAGACTTGACAGACTTCCCCAATGCTGATGGGCTGCTCTGAGACTTGGAAGAATTTGGTGGGCGAACGAGTGTTCACATAGTGTCATCACCCTCATTCTTGCATTTGCCCTTACCCTTACTGGCAGGTGAAGGACGATGGGCAGCCAGAGTGGGTGCAATAGAAGATGTGCCAGGTGTGGAGGGAGTGAATTTCAGTTGGCGTGATGCATCGAAGAAGGAGGGGGGTGGCATCATCATGGTGTCACTGTCTAGTTGGGAGTCTTCACTGCCGGTGGCATTCTCGAGGTCTTCCAGCGCCTGTGACTGCTCCAGCGCATCAAGGTCATGGAAGCTCGTACCAGGCGTGGTAGTCGTGCCGGTCTCTGAGTTGGGAGCATTTTGCATGAGTGGATGGTATGCGTTCTCACCTGCAGCCATTGAGGGAAAGATCTTGCAAAGCTTGTCATAGGGAGGCCAGCCCTTCAATCTATAATGCCTTGCGGGGGGGGGGAATGCCTATATTGCAACAATGTTATTAGCAGTAGTGAATAATAGTAGGTACTTACCCTAACGAGATCAGCCCATACCATCTCAGATGCAGGGGTGATATCAGCACCGTGCTCTGTGCTCCATGCGATACCTGAATAGCGCACTACCCTATCAACAACATGAAAGGTGCTGCGCAACTGAAGTCTTGTTGGTATCTGAGCACATATTGGGGTGAAAAACAACGCACCCGACCCCATTTCTGCGAACAAGCATCCGCTGGCTTCACCGCACCAATTGTAGTGCATGAAGCCATTTCCTGGGCCACCAGGCCCCAGAAAGTCCTGTCAAAGTTGACTCCATCACCGCCCTTCGCTTTGTGGGTGCCAATGCACTCAATCATTTGCATTTCATCTTCAGGCGTCCAGTGGCATTGTTGATTAGCGTGAGTCTCTTGGCTCCCCAATTCAGTAGCTTTCTCTGCAGCGGCGCTTTTTTTCTTGCCCATTATACTAGGTGCTGATAGTTGAATATAACCACCCTTACTTGACCTCACAGAACAAGTCAAATGAGGACAGCAGGTGGCAGTAGACTTAGAAGAGCGAGTTACAGGCATACCGCATATCTATACCAGCGAAGACTGGTGTGTACTGATTATCAATGGTATGATAGGGATGGTCACACAGGTCACACAGCTACAAAGTATGACAAAGCAATTCTGCGAAGTTGAACTTGGGAAAAATGTCTATCCAAACAGACCCTTAGTCTCTTTACAGTGCAGATAATTAAAGAAATTCTCGAAGCTCTTTATGATTTTTCTAGGCTGCATAGAAGGTATACTTCACTCATCACTGATTGAAAGCAACATTTCTCTATAGGACACAATCATGCTGCATACAATTGTCATGTCAAACACTACTGGCACTGTCATGATTATCTCTGATGTATGTATTAGTCAATGATCATTTGCTCATATAAACATTTACAATCTTCAAATGTCTTCAAAAATACCTTTTGCCAGGTCACCAAACTCCCCACCAGTATGCTGATGGGAAGTGCATTGGAACCATCTCATATCTCACCAAAAGTAAAGCCTTGGGAATCTTTATTAATGTTAGGGTGAAAAGCGGAGGGATCTCTAAGAGTTTTAATAGCTTGATACCTATTGATTGTCATTGCTTTGAACCAGGTATCTGTTCTAATCTTTTCATATATGTAACATTGAGCATGCAGAGATGACTTGTGGAAAAATTTCTTGCCACTCTTTACAGGTGGATGCTTGCTAAACTAATACCCTATGCTTGAGTATTTTTAATACACAGCAGGAGGAAAGTTCATTCATATTCCACAATGAACCAATATGGTGGATGGACCACAAGGAGAGGTTGGTGTGAATTCATTGATTCAGATATTCTGAATTCCACATAAATGATGTTTTATTTTTCAGATCACCCAGCTCCCAGTCAAATATATATCCATATATTACCAATGAAAGTCTGGATTGATGACTTAAGCCTGGAAGAAATAATCTGTTGTGACTAATCAGTGTTATAGCCACTACCCGCTTCCATTTATTCCCTGGTCACTGTATTGACTGATTTACCAATTCCTTAAGCTTCTCATATCTGCCATGTTGTGCTCTCCTTACCATCTATTGTCTCCTGCTGTGATAATTATGTCCAAGACTTGCACCAGTTACTTGAGGCCATGACTATATTAGGTATATCTATCACATTTAACACATTAGCTATATGTTCATGCTCTAGAATAGGTTCAGCATTGGACACAGTTACCTAGAGGCACAAGACTATCAAAGAGACAATAATCTTATCCAAAGGTTGCACATGAACTCATTACACACCAATCAGACAACATCAGTTTCTGCACTATCTGCTAGCTCGCACACTTGTAACTTCCTTCCTTCATCATCAGATATACAATTTTTCGCCAGTATAAGTGTTGCACTTCCCACACTGTCAGCCATGCAGCTACCCTCTGATAATATCATCAAATACAATAAAAGAAGAGTGTAAGCAGTCCCAATTCCAGGTAGCCCTTTTTGGCTATCCCTATCTCCAGCATTTCCCTTCTTGTCCTCTAACTCAAATGACCTGTGGTTGCAGATGAATGATTTGTCAGAGACTATGACCCACTGTGAAATTTAGATATGTTTGTACTTCTCTGTGTGTATATTGTAATATTTTGCCAATGCAATCCATATGATGGTCAGCTAACCTGACAGTCTAACTATGCTCTCCATGCCCATTGTTAGTCTGACTATATAGATGATATATGATCATTATCATATGATAAAGATACACTAACCATTCATCAATATATATTTATGAAAGAATTTATAATATATTTCACATATTTTCAGCATAAGGTACTCCTTTTATTGGAAAGAATATTTTAACTCTGTTCAACATTTTCATGGTGTAACTCAATATATACTTATGTTAAAATTTCACGATATGTTTTAGATATAATACACAATTTTTTATTTGTAAAATGTACTGCTTGATTGTAAAGATATTCTGACTTCATTTGCAAATAAGATGAGCCATCTTATGATGATATGTACCCAGTGTGAGTTCTTCCATTAATACTAAATCAGTGATTCATTTTTGACTAGATCACTCAGATAGAGTACTTTATGTTGAAGATTCCAAGTTCATTCCTATAAACAACTATGCCTACAATTGAGCTGTCTAAAGTAGAATGATGAAGTTAGTACATGGAACACAATGAAAGTGTAAACTTATATGTAAGAGGAGTGCATCACACATTTGCATACACTTCCTCTAACTGTGTTGCATCCTAAAGAGAAATGGAATCTAAGAGAGCACATAAAGAAACAGAAAAGAAACATACAATAGTCTTTTCTAATATATGTTTTGCTAGCAGAGTGGCAATTGCTCACTTGTGCAATCCAATTTTTCAACTTTACATAGTGGTAGAATTGAAACTCTAATTAAAAACACCTACCCACTTCAACTCCAATATCTCCTATGCCAAGCCGAACTCTTGGATATTTTTCCTGGTATATTTGGATATTTGGAATTGTTGACCCTTCATTAGATGAAAAGGATATTTCTAGAACCTCACATATGGTGCATGGAGATGAGTTCCTTGGAAAGCTTCCTTTTGGATCTTGATGATAAATCAATTTTGTTGAGACTGGTACTTTTACATTCCAATGCTGCTAGACAAACAAATGTATAAGCTTGGTTTCATTTTAACAGCTCTACTTGTACTTATATTGTCAGTATGATAGTTTTTTATTAGTATTTCTTTTAGACTTATTTAGTCATTAAATCCCTCAGTAAGCCACCAGATGTGTTTGTAAGCATGTTATGTGACTCATGGATCTGTTTGCCACTTGTGGAAGCATAACAATAAACCAATGATCATGCATACATTGTAGTTGATTTTTGTACTCCTACCTGCTGTAAGATGTTACTAGCCCTAAGTTTTACACTTAGAGTGAGCCCATCTAGATAAGCTTCCAAGCATTTATTAGGCTGGTACACTTTGTTTAAGTTATCTGAGTCATCTGAGTCATCAGACAAAGTAGTGGAGTCTGTAGGTTCACCATCTGATGAGGTAGAGTCAGCAGATTTGCTATCATTGTTGTTTATATTAATATCATCTGCAGGCATAATATTGAAATTGATAGGTGGTGAAACAGGTGGTGACCTATTCTGTGGTAGCATATGTAATGAGATAACATCTATTAAATTGGGTCAAACTCAGATAAGTTGACCTTAGCCTTCCATTTTGATATATTGCTAGATGTAGGAGTGTCCATAGAGTCACCATCATCAGCCACTTTCACCTATATATGATGTTAATTAATAGAATATATAACAATTTGATTTATCTCTTGATTATCTAAGATAGTATTCTTCCTCTTTTGAGAGAAATGTTTAAGGCTCAAAGGACACAGGAGAATGCAAAAAGTTTGCATCTCAGCACAAAACAGGCACATTATTGACAAAAAAACAAGGGTTAGAACAGTTCTTGGACATGCCAGATACCTTGCATGGTTCTTCCAACAACTCTAGTCCTCAACAATCACCCTTGTCCAAGTCCCATTCAGTTCCTGCAGTGGACATTCAAAAATGGAAGCATCAAGCACCAAATAAGAGCAGAGGGGTGTGGGAAAAGATTCTGGATGTTGCTGGATATCGGTTTGGGAATTTGGACTGAATAAGAGTGAATTAGAAACATTATTGAAGATGGATGTGGGGCTAGGGGTAGGTACTATGGTGTCTTTAGCACTGAGTGTAGCATGCAGTGTGTTGTTTGTGAATTTCAAACTTAGCTGGAAATTGGTGGAAATATTGTCCTGAATTGCCAATAGTCTAGGAAATGCATGAGCCAAAGAATTTTTGAACATAGAAATATGTAAGCTACCAAGAGGGTATAAATAGTAGCTAAATGGTGTCTAAGAATTGCACTGAGGATCCTCCTCTTTTATAAATAAATCAGTATCTACTTTTGCAAATGCTAATTTATTTCCACTGACAATATTTTCTCCTTTCATTAATTGTATATTACAAGTTAAGGGTACATTCTGGACTAGTCCGTATGAATATCCCCAAAATGACTTGACAAGGTTTTATAAGTAACTCTCATGTTGTGTTCATGGATAATTGCTGTGGTAATCAGTAGTAATTAGCTAGAATCCCAACTCAGCCAGCAAGATATATTATCTATGAAAGAGTATGAAGATGGCTAATTAATGTAGGGCATCCAAAAGATGTGGAGTTTGAGGGAAAGACATTGAGTCTGAGCATATCCTTCAGTTGCAGCAGTTGGAAGTTGATTAAGTGTGGGAATGACATAGCATGAAGCTGAGTCTTAAAGCATGTTGGAGGTATACATTCTAAAAGGATAGGTGAAGATATCACTGAAGATACACTCAGAGCTATATAATTACCTTACATCATGTCATTCTATATAATATGCCTATAGTAGAAAGCTCTGATTCTTGTAATTAAGCTTCTTCTCTATCTGTAGCACTATCACCTATTTCCCACACTATTCTGCCTCCTATTAAGTACTATCCACCCATTATATTTCCATTGCTATTAGGAAGAACATGAAAGTGCCTCTTGTGTTTTGCATATACATCCAAGGCTTAAGAAATACACTAAGATGATGAAAGCTAGAGGGGAATCTATTATAGGACTTCTCAGAAATAATTATATGAGTGACCCTAGATGTCTCACTAAAGATATTCATTTATGATAGCAAAGTTGGCAGTTTTTGATTCAGTGAGGGAGTAATGTTACAACAACTGCCATCATTCTCTGTCTTGCTATATAGCACATAACTCATATCTTTTTTCTTCATTATATGACTCTATTGTTTTTTATTAGATACTTTCTAATTAAATGATACAACATTATACCATGCCATGCCTTTTTCATGAGTCAACTGTTGTTATAGCCAGTATAGACTTGCCATAAAGTATCAGTTATATGATTATTCACCTCTACAGTATGCTTTCCTATGCATTTATCTCTATATATACTTACAGTATCATTCCTCACATTTCTAACTATTTATATGACTTCCTAACCTTCCTACAATGTCCCTAGGTCAAGTTATTCCTTACCTTTGGATTGTGGCTTGTCTGTTTACATTTGTTTACCAAACATCACCCATATCCTAGAGTCCAGTGCTCCCTGGCTCTTTGGCAACTTACTCTAGACTCTAGTCTTGATCATCTCTGGTCACTTATTAGCCTCTAGAAGCAGTCTACTTCATTCTCATCTTAACATAAAGCTGTCTCTATTGTACCTATATAAACACAATGGTTAACAGCCTATAACTCTTAAGTTAGTTCTATGCAATCTAGTGTCTTAACTTGCATCTTTAAACCTGATTCTCCCATCTCAAACTGTTTTCTCTGATTGTGCTTATGATGACTCAGATAGCACCCAAGATCCAACCTTTACAATCATGTGAGAAAACTATACATGTTGATACCACATCCAGATATTACATAGTAATGATTAATGTTCTCCACTTTACTCATCATGCCAGAACTCACAATGAGGAGCTCTTCAGAGTGGATCAGCAGAATATTCTGTCAGATACCAACTAGCCTTGGTTTGTTTGTTCAACTTTTTATTGCCTCAAAGGTCTATTTACAATATCAACACTCTAGACATTCCCAAGCCACTCCACCATCCACACCTCCCACATCAGTCACACCTAGCTGCTCTCATATAACAAATGCTATTCCTTACTTTAGTCTTTGAACATCCCCTGAATTTTCTATACCTTACTTCAATTTACTTTGGACATTTCTGAGCATGTATAACTTAACTGCAGCTTAGCGGTCCAATTTAAATACTTATCTTACACCTAATCTTTTTAATAAACCCTTTATTTTTCGTTGAGTACATGACAAATATGTGCACAAGTATGCTGTGCAACTTTATTTATATCTATGTACTCAAGGCAGTGGTATCAACCAAACCAGGTTGACAATGTAAACAAATAGCTTGGAATGGATTGGTAACCAATGCACAGCAATTAGGCAGTGCTAGAGGGACCTAAAATATAGCCTTTCCTAAGTAATCTAGCACATTCTATAAGTATCTTTACTAATCACTCTATGACATTCCAGAACATTCTATAGTCCTTTCTTAATAGTTCTAATACATTCTAGAGTATTCTATAATACATAAGTAATCAGTAGCACAGCCACTAATTTAGTAGTATATAAGGGGCTCATTTTCCCCTCTTGTGAGGCAATCAATTTTATTCTCAAGTATCAATCTACCAATCAGAGTGTGACAAAGTTTATAGAGGAACATGGGGGAACATTATTTTGCCCCTAAGATTCTTAGCTCTGACTATTTGAGTGAACATTCAAGTGATTATTAGGAGAAATATCAGGTTATTTGCTCTACTATTTTGACATTATTCTTCACATATTCTTCCAAAGTATCTGGCCACACACTTGAGCCATCTTTAATTACATAATCATCCTTCACTCTAGTTCTCTTTAGATACAGGAAAAGTTCTGTAGGGTGAATTATACATATTATTCACCAATGAGGAAAGATGCAAATAAGACCTACAATCTGTCAATGAATATTAAGAGCTTGGCCACTTAAGACTACATCAAGAAGGTGTACTCTATTCTGGACTGCATCGTTACTCATTGTGAGATCCTGAGTAGCAGTTGGTTTCGAGGCCACATATTGGGATGATCCTGCTAGTGAATTTGTTCTCCATTGCTGAGTAAGATAGACAACATGCAAATCCAATGAATGTCAAGTGCTTAGTGTTACAGATTTGTGACAAAAACTAAATAAAAAAAATAATAATTAACAATGTAGTAAAGAAACAAATGCTTACACTGGTAGACGTAGAATATAGCAATGCACCATCAAGTGTTTTCAGAACTAACGAAAGTTGTGAGATGAAAGAGAAATGAAAATTTTGGTGTTCTGACTAGGTTTGCAGAACATAAGGTGAAAGTCTGAAAGCAATATAGCCCCGTTGCCTTGTTGCTGTGCATGCCATCTCATCCTCTGTGTAATGGGCCATAAGACCAAAGGTCAAAACAATGGAGTCAAAACCTCACAGCATGGAGAATGATGAGAATGTTGTGAGTAACTCAACTTTAATGTTAAGATTAGAGTCTCATGGTGTCACATAGCATATAGATGCATCCTCCAAACCTACAATTGTAACCTGGTTCAGAGAATGATTCACGAGAGACTCTCCATACACACCACAGACTGAAACTCATTTCCGATGTGAAGCAGCTACATTTTTCGAGCTGGTAGCTGTCAATAGTAGTAGTGAGACACCTGTAATGTCAATATTGGGAGCCTCTCAACACTCCAATAAATACTCTGTGACATGCAAGGAGATCAAGGATGAAGAAGACATCATTGCTATTCGAGGAGTGCACTGGCGCGAACAGAAGCAGCCAGATACTTCTTTTATTCTTCAAGAAATCTTGGAACAGGCTGATGAAATGTGTTGTGATGCCGACGAAGAAGTACTACCAAAATGTAGCAATGATGAAATGAATGCTGAGAGTGAGGATGAGGACATGAGTGGAGTCGAAGTTGATGCTGCCACTGGAGAGACATCAGCATATGACTACAGCTTCAAGCTGAGAGTGCCGCCTGGCATTAATGATGCTCACAAATCTCTGCAGGACTTGAAGCTTCTGTTGAAACTGCCCCATGATAAAAAGCTTGCTGGTAGTGTCATCCTTTCTCCTGTCCTGAAGGAGAGGCTAACACAGGTGAAAAACTTCCTGTAGTTATACACTGACACTCATGATGATAGAACAACACACCCCGCAAACTCAGTCAGCCAGGCAGCAGATCAAGCTGCGCAAAATGTGGGAAAAGCCCAAGGGGTCCATCTTCCATGGTGCCTTCAAACCTGGGCAAAGGCATACATCAAGAATTGGACAGCACTTCCTCACTATAAACAGCCACAGAAGTACTCACATGTTAATGATGAAGACTTTGCTGCAGAGTTAAAACTACACCTTCAGAGCATCGGGAAATATGTTCATGAACAGGATCTGGTTGATTATCTGAGCATTCCGGAGAATCAGGCCTGGCTTGGCATATAAGCCAATTTGCTTGAAGACAGCTTAGTGGTGGATGGTGAGGATGGGTTATCGGTAGATGAAGGAGCCTCATTGTCAATATTCTGATGGCCATGAGCAGGAGGATATAGTGCATTATTGCCATAATTTTTTCATTCCTGCATGGGCTTGTTATCAAGCTTGCACATACAAATGGAAACAAGATGACCTCACCATCAAAGACACTGGTGCATGCCCAGATCCTTTTGGCTATCATGTAGTTGTCTGGTTTCATGATGAATCCACTTTCTATGTGAATGATTGGAGGAAAAACCATTGGGTCCACATGATGGAGAGTGCTGTCCCACAGCCAAAAGGAGAGGGTTCTTCATTGGTGGCTGCCGATTTTGTGTCTGCGGATTATGGCTGTTTGCATTCCAAGGATGGCCAGGAGAGCATGTGAGTTTTGTTTAGGGCGGGAAAGGCATGAGATTGGTATTTCACCAACAAAAATATTGTGGCACATGCTGCCAAGGCTATGGATATCCTGGAGAAGAATTATTCTGATGAGGATCATGTCCTTGTCTTTGACAATGCAACCACTCACCTGAAACGCGCAGATGATGCATTATCTGCACGAAAAATGCCAAAATGTCTGTCCACAACATGGGGTGTATCCATCACCAAGAAAAGTGATGATGGGAGACCTATTATTGGCACAGATGGCAAACCAGTCAAAGAAAAAATATGGATGAAGGACGCATAATTGCCGAATGGAGAATTACAGCCCCTCTACTTCCCAGATGGACACGAGAAGGCTGGTTGCTTCAAGGGGATGGCCCAGATCCTGGTCAAACATGGCTATACAAATGCACCTCATCTCCTTGCTGAGTGTCAAGAATTCAAATGTCCCAGTGGAAAATCTGACTGCTGCTGCCAGCAGCTGATGTATACTCAGCCTGATTTTGCACATGTGGAATCTAATCTTGAGGCCATGTGTCATGCACGAGGACTTAATATAATCTTCCTGCCAAAGTATCACTGTGAACTTAATTTTATAGAGCAGTATTGGGGATTTGCAAAACACCTGTATCAGAAAACAGATCACTCTTCATCAGAGGCTGTTCTGGAGTGCAATGTTATTGAGTCATTAGATTCAGTTCTGCTGATGTCAATGTGACAGTAAGTGTTTATTTAATCTTATTTTCAATGCAAAGACTTACAATTGGATATAGTTTCTCAATCTGATCTTCGAGATTTATTGATGCATACACAAAGGGCCTTAATGGGACACAACCAGCATGGGCAATCAAAAGATATTGTGGGCACCATATACTTCTAGAGAGCATCATGAAGGAGTTTAATGATTTTCACCCCTCTGAGTCTGTGACATCTGCCTGACAGGCCTTGCATATACTAACTGTATTATTTACTATATATTTTCTACTCAATTAGTACTTGCACATAATGTACTTACATATCTACTACTTGTCAATGTTGCTCATCATCAATCCAAACCTCAACTAATGTTCGGCACATTCGGCAAGAGGTTATCTGCACAGTGTCACAGCACAGTCACATCACATGACATTTGTTGGATTTGCATGTTGTCTACCTTATAAGTAAGAGATATCCAAGAGGGATATAGTGTAGCTCTAGTTCATTGCATACAGCTGCAACATATCATTCTGAAGGATATAGCACTACCTTGTGCTACTATTGGTTTCTATTGTTCTTTGCCCCTTTGACATTACTAGTATTCACTTGAAAAGTTCTAACACATCTCATCCCCCACAAATGACCACATTATCAATTGTTGGTAATTGTCTGAATCATTGATCATGGAGGATAGTGAAATCTGGTGATTTTCTTGCCTTTCACATCCTAGTAAGACAGCATATAAAGACCAATTCTGTAATTGGTAATTCTGGAGTGAAGTACTCCCGCTTTCATTATACAATATACCAATGTAACAATGAGCTTGATTTGCCTTCAAAGAAAGTGAGAACACTGAAAACAGCCATATGTCACAATCTCAATGATACACTCAAGTCCAATACTCATAATTCAAAGTGGAATTACCCCTGCACTCCAGGTTCTGAGACCTCAAACTATCTCAATGAGCAAATGCTTAGACTTTCCTGTATTACTCACTGGGCTATTGCCACTTGTCTCAGATATCAGTACCTACACTCACAAACTAGACCTTATAAAGCCTATCCATGAAGATGAGACCAAGCTAATACAAACAGAATTGAAAACTGTTGATCATTAAATTAAAACAATCTGAAACATGCTTTGCAAGGGGAGAGTAGTGGCAATAGGGCACAGGGGGTATGGTTTTGACTCTGGTGACCATGAACTATGTTGGCCTAGTGATTTCTCTAACAATGAATCCATATGCATGCTTGCTTCGAGATCTGATGGGAGCTATTCAGAGTTAGATGAATAATTTGATGGTATTCTGCTATTATTTCATCTGTCCATAATATATAATGTAGTATGTGCCTTGTGAAACAATTATGCCAACAGCTTTACTCAAGTGTTCTGTTTCATAAGAGCCTAAAATAAGATTACATGGTGTCATAGCTAGGTGATTAACTTGAAGCCCTAGATTTTCAATTCAATTGAGATGATGGCTTCAAGTTTACCATGACCTTAACACTAGTATTCAAATGGAGCCTTTGTAAATAGAAAGATAGCTGACACATTAGACAATATGGATCTATCACTATTTTTAATATACTCTGGATGAGTTCAGATGACTGATGAATATTCTATCCCTACATTATGCACAATGTCATATACTAAAGCCCACAGATCTAGTACCTTTCAACTATCTATTCTACCAACAATAAGGTATCTTAACTTTGAGAGCAGGCAAGAGAAAGTATAGATAGCTGCAATAGGGCTTAGTAAGACCAAGATATTCTAGCCTACAGGCAACCATCTGAAGTTCATTTTATCAAACAGGACTGATGGATTTGTTAATGAAGAAGGAAATGGTAAAGAAGATAGCTATACTCTGAATATGGTCAAATGTTAATAACCAAGATTCACTGTCTATTAATTTGGAGGTGAATCCTCACTAGCAGCATACTAGCTAAGGAATCCTAGTTTCAGAGATGTGGGCTGCTCAGAACACTATTAAGTTCATCATGTAGGATAATCAGCTTTGTAACAGGTACTTTAGTATGAACTCAAATGACATTTAAAGTTCCATAACAGGATGCATGAGAACAGTTGATCAAAGCAGTAGGGAGATTTAAAGAACATTTTTCTTTTCTGCTCCACCAGATCCCTGGAATGCCTAGACAAGGATCCAAAGAAATATCATGTACCTTTTTAACTGCTTTACATGTATTAGTGATTGCAACAAACCCTCCTGACACACTGGCCAGGACAAACTGATACTGCATTTCTTGACATCCATTAGAAAACATCCTCTGAGTATGAGAAACTGGTAGATATCTAAATGACTTTTACAAATTCTTCAGCAGCTTACCTTGGAGCAACTTCCTGGATGGGTCAGTCTTAATATGAACTCCCTGAGGCCTACCAGGCATTGCAGAACATTAGTCCCTTTATTAAAGACTATCAATTCTTCTTGACCACCATCCCCTTCCTTTGAATGTGATTTCAAAGACTTAGATAGGGCAGTCACCTATTTTCAGACAGCTCTTGCTGCTAATGGCTCTACTACACCTTTGACTTTTTCACTCCCTTCAGCAAGCACATGTCTCCTGCCTCTTACTCTACCAGCACCTCCTTCAATTATAAGAAAACCCTCTCCTCTTTTGCTGGAGGAACATCTTATTCAAGGACATCAATAAGAAAATTGTTAAGAACATTGAAGGTAAAAACAGTTTAAGGGCAGGATGTACTGGCTGGAAATAATCCTGCTTTGAGCAACTGCAGGTTTTGTTTTGGAGATCTAGGACAATAATACCAGAATATGCTATGTGTAAATACTCCAGTGGAATGAATAATGGTTAGGGCAGTGGTCAGTGGAAGTGAGTCAGTAGTGATACATACTTCAGTACCCTTGCCATGCTTATATATAGTCTTATCCATATCCTCCTATTTCTAGGAGCCTTTAGATTATAGATATGGTTGTTTCCAATGACCCAGAATGTATTACAAAAGTACTTTCCATTCCACCATTGTATCTTATGTAATCCTTCTTCACTCTGACAAAACTTGTAGAGCCCTTGATTGGCTAAATTTTCTGACTCTAGGATAACATCCAGGAATGAGTCACAGTAAATGAGATATTTGTGAATGAAATTATTCTGAGTCTTGAATTAAATGTTTGACTTAGTCATGATAATATTTATATTTAATCAGATGAACCTGCCTTAGTTTGAGATCTTAGATTGTCTGTATATAACATAAAATCTCTGTGAACCTCTTTGTTAAGTTCTAAAATGCTATCTAGTTCATGATGATGATGTTTAATTCTGTTCTGTGGGCTGGAGGCAGGTGAAAGCCATTCTGAAGTCTTATAGCAAGATTAGCACATAATTCCACCCATATTAGTTTTCTCCTTTTCCTAGCAATCATTTTGAGAAACAAACTGAACATTCAAGTCCTCACTTAGGATAATTGACCTTTATCTTAAAAAGAGAAAGTATTGACTTGAGACAAGATTTTTTCTTACCAGACATGATAGTATAATGTGCACTCTGGCCAGAGAATGTGAAATTGTATTAACTAGTGCTAGTATCATTAAAAAAAAATTAAGAATCCCAATTTGCTCCACTCTGAGATGACCATAATATCTTCCTAGATCTTCCTAGATTTCTCTCCTCAGATGCTTCTATGATCTATAGCACAACTTTCCAATAATTGTAACAAGTCCATCTGAACTGGAAATGCTGGCTTGGACACTCCTACACATTCATGAATCTTATCCTTTATAAAATATGCAACAGCAAATCTTTCTTCAATTTTCCTAGTACCCACTGAGTGCTCCAAAACCTTTCCACTAATCTAAGCAATGGTTCAGGAAAGAAATAATAAGGTTCATATCTTGCCTGAAATAAATACCAATGTTCTAGGGAAGTAATCAAGCTCCATCTTGAGATCTTTAATAGAATGAGTTACATCATGCCCAATGCCTAAACTGGCTAGATGGTTATAATTGGATGGGGCCCCACCACTTAAATAGTTCAGGATTAATGATAACTGTTATGGCATTGAAGACAAAAGACAAATTCTGTGCCAGAGATAGCCTTTAGCCAATGTTGAATCAATTTTGTGAAATAGGATGCTAATGGCACTAAGGGAGTTTGAAGCCTTTAAATCACTGACCATATGAGAAATTTAATGTCAATAAAACCCTTAAAAAATCAAGTTATCTCATGTCTTCGCATAAAATAAGTGAGGGACATAGTGACCAATCCTGCTGCAAATTTTCCTCCTCCCTTGGGCACCAGAAAGCTTTTTCAATGCCAGGAGTGTTTCTTCTCAACAACTGATTCAGCAACTGGAATGTATTTTAGTAGATAATTCAAAGGTGGATAGCAGTCTAGGATCATGAGTATTTTGGCCAGCAAACTCCAGAATGTTTGTATCCAGCTGAAAAATTAGAGGTAGCACACTCCATAGTACCACTTAGTTTACCTGGGCCTGCCAATGATACAGTATATTTTGCATTGTCGTTTATACTAAGTGCAAAAAGAATAACATAAGATATATCTGTAAATAATATATTAACAAAACACTAAGAAGTACAGGATACACATAGACAGAGAAATACTTGGATCAAAAATGGAATGTGTGCCACATGTATTGATAGACATGGCAATGGCAGTGACTCAATTTGGGAATAAAACTTTAAGTGTGAATCAGAGATGTCTGGGTGTTCAGTTCCTGAGAAAAACAACATATGATTTTTCATATGGTGAAATCATCAATTCTAGATCTAGCACATTGGTTGATACTGGATTAGGAAATGTCAAATATGTTCCATTGGCTTACTTGATTAGGCCTACTTTTCTCAGTTTATCAAGATCAGCTTAATAATAACTCAAATGGTGTGTGATTGTTCAATAGAGCATGCCTGATGTTCTAATGGTTCCGACATCAATTGGAACACTGGATTATTCCCTGGAGAGTTTCAATTCCACTATTCACATCTTTTAGACTAGTTCTGTGTTCCATGTCTGTGGGTAACTGTCATATACCATATTTCTGGGTACAGATCCGAAGATCTGGATCTCAGATCCGATCCAGATCCGATGGACATATCCGTCGTCCTGTCCACAGATCTGATCTGATCCTTATTTCATATCCTGTTCATATAACTCTAACTATCGTTCATCTCCTTTCGGCATTCCTGTACACCGGTATACCGGTTATCCTTTACTTCTGTTATGCTTACTGATCCGCTACACTTACTGATCTGCTTTAGCTTATACTTCATTCCTGGTTATGATTCGTTATCCATCCGACTTACCGATATGCTGTACACATACTTTGCTTATACTTCGTACATAGCCTCGCGTTCTTGCTTATTGATCATTCCGTTAGTTATCCGTAGTATATAAACCCTTGTACATGCGCTGTAGTAGATCAGTTCGAATATCATCTTAGATTGCACTCATTCTGCCTGGACTCTAAGTCCCTCCGTTATCCATCCGGACTTGAGTACGATACTCTTGTCTACTCCGAGACTTAGGATTGATTCCTATAGTCTATATATCCATCTCTGTCTTCGGACAGTCCACACCCGTTAGTTCTAGTTCGGATCTGATCCGGATTAGCCGTTACTCTATACATTCGATATCCGGAAGCCTTAACGGATCCATTACAATACTTATCCGTCTCACTAGACACGATACTCTAGCACTCTGAAATAAGGGGCAAGACTTGGGAAAGGGGCACAGCGCACGAGCTGAGGCCAAAGCCCTTTGGATCCAATATGATTTGAGTACGGTCTTAACAGTAACCCTAACCCCTTTTGATACATCCAGGTATGTAGTATATTTATTTTACTACCAGATTCATATATAGCTTTAACTCTGCATCCATTGATTTCTGTATCAATGTAAATTAAATCCCTACATGTTCTGGACTTCTGATTCTGTGTAAGAAATGTTTCCATGATGGCCTGGTCTTTATTGGATTTGGGTCTGATTAGATCTATTAAACTACTAGATAGATCTCTAAATACAGCTAAGATTTCCTGTGCTGATAACTTTATTTGGCTATTTAAAATTCAGTCTATCAATAGCCAAGGGTCTATCTTGGCTGACAGTTCAGATTTTCTAGGTATGTGTTTTGGTTCTTTCCAAGGTGTGGGAACTAGCACTTTGGGCTTTTTGCCCAAAGCCCTTATATTATTCTGACCTTGTTTCTGCCCCACATCCCTATAATTGTTTCTCTCTTTCATCCTCACTGCTGGGCCATCCTCCATGATTTTGTTATTGACATCTTTATTGTAGCACAGCCACTGAATAGCAATAGCCTTATAACACACCTCTTTTTTCTACTGTTTTGTGAATATCCTTAGGCAGTGCTGGTGCATAGCACCATGTTTCTTTTTCTTTCTTTGGTGAGTCATTTGCTACTGCTATTACTTCTAATTTCTTTACCTCTGTAGGGTTGAATGTTCTTACAGAGGGTACTCCAGGTCCTGGGCATCTTCTTTTCAGCTCTTCTAGTGTTTTTTCTTTGTTAGTGTCCTTATTTTCCTGCTAGTACTCTGGTGTCTTCTCTGTATCTACTAACTCTTCTATTTTGCTGGTAGATTTCTAGTTTCAGGGCTTAAAAGTATAGCAATGTATAACTCAGATCATCAATAGATAGATTGTTTAACTGCTATATTAAGTCTTCTATCTGGTCTGGTTCTTTTGACTTTGACTTCTTAGCTTCCTTTGCCTTTAATTCTTGCTGCTTTACTTCCTCATTTAAACTACTATCTGAGTCATAGTCCTTAGTTTTTGACATCTCCTGATGTGATTCCTTCTTCTTTCAGTTGAAATATTCACATAGTTTTTCATCTAAGCTATCTTCAAACTTCACCTTAGGCTTACTGGATCTTAATCTTGTCTTAGTAAGCTTTTTAGACTTTGCTTTGCATTTAGACTTGAAATTGTCCTCAGACCCAGAGTTGCTCTTGTTTTCTAAATCACCATCAGAATAACTAGATGTATCTGTTTCACCTTCTGATGTTTTGGAGTCTGAGTATGCATGTTTTATCTCAAATCAATATCATTGCAAGCAAGTCTCTATAGCTGCTACTATCACTATAGGTGAATAAGAAGTTGTTTAATCACATAAAGGGTCTCTGGTGATAAGATTACCTTCTATCTTATTCTATAGGTCTTTATGAATCCCTTTTCATAGGTATGTAGCATGGTCATTCTTGCTGATTTTGTTGTGTGCTTTAAAGCCATTCTCTAATAATAGTGAATTTACACACATAAATTCTGATAGTGTTCTGATTGGATTGGCTTCTTATTCTGAGTGACTACAAACCTTACTAAGTCCTTTGGCTTATATCACTTAGTATAATGATCTGTATCAAAGTTATTAAGTAAATCAGCCTTAAGCTAAGCTTAGCTATGGTTGTTGAAGCTTTCTAGTATTTTGATTAGGTCAGCAACACTGGTTAAACAATATTAAACAATGTTTTTACAAAGATCTCTTGATAAGATCACCTGATATTGCTAACAAAGCTTCTCATAATGTTTAATGAATTTTTTAACTTGAGTATATTTATTCTTGAACTTAGATGGTGCATTCTTCATGCCTGGATAGGGGAGTATTAGAGGACCTTGAGGTAAAATAGATTCTGAGGTAGTTGCAGTGGTGTTGGTCATAGTAGGTACTGATGTGAGTCTTAAGGCAGCAGCAATAGTAGTGCCTATAATAAAAACTGTGGGTATAGTCTGACTGGTGGATGTAGCAGGTACTGGTGCAGATGAGCTGGTAGCTGGTATAAAGTTTGTGGTCTCTGAAACAAAAGGCTGCATTATCAAAGATACAAGCATTCCAGTATTGTTGCAGTTATTATCTACAATTTTTGCAACCATGATAGAGTACTGTCATGGGTCTATTCAGTTGCCTGTAATATAGTGCAGGAAAAGCAAAGCATCAGAGAACATTTTAATTTGTTAACTGCAGTATAATGATCTTTAATATTACTTATGCTTCAGCTTGAAGACACAGATATTCTGTGGGATCTTGCTTGGTACCTAAATTTGACTGGGGAAAAAACCTACTGTCAAATACACTCTCTTTTGATGAGGTAAATAAGCTATACCTTAGTTCAAGTTCAGTATTTGCACTCTTTCAGAATATGGGTAAGGAAGGTTATACTACCCTGGGAAATCATTAATGATGTCAACACATTTTTGTGCTAAATAGATCAACTTGGAGTAAATCCCACTAGCAGTGTATTGGACCACTATGTGGTTAGAGTAGGGACAACTCTTACTGTAAATTCAACAAGGTGGAGATGGCACCTTTAGCTAGTGTATTTAGCTGGAATTATTTCTAAATATATCAGAGCTACATATTTTAAAAGCCATCCCCTTGCATTTGCCCTCTCATGAACAACCAACCAATCACCTTAGGCGTGTAAAGTCTGGCTTAGCGAGAGCTTTTATGAAAATGTCTGCGATGTTCTCCTTCAACCGTACATAGTGCAGTTTTCAGTTGTCAAAGCGATACTCATTCGTGGATAGAGTGGTAGGCCATATCAATGTGTTTAACATGGGCGTGGAATGAATTGTCCTTGGTGAGGATGATGGCTCCGTTGTTGTCACACATAAGGGGGGAGGCTGATGACTGAGTGAATCCTAGCTCATGGAGAACAGTGCGGACCCATTTTATCTCTTTTCTGGCCTCTGCTGCAGCAACATACTCAGCTTTGCATGTTGAGAGAGCTACAGTTTTCTGTTGTTGCACACTCCATGTGACAATGCTTCCTCTGAGTGAACAGCAATATCCATGTACTGAGCGGCGCATTGTGACAATCATACCAGCGCTGGGCGCGTATGAATGTCATAGGCATATTTTGACTGGCCTAGAAGAAAAGAGTAAGGTGCTAGTCACCAGCGCTATTCAGCTCCCAAGCTATCCGCTTTGGAACCACTTTTCTCCCATAGCGTGCTACCCGGTCCGACATCTAGGTGTTCCGCCCTCCCATGTCCTGCCTATGTCCACCTACCTCCGCTGGTGCATTATATTTCCTTAAATGTCGCTACTCATCAGTCACAGGTCTTATTACATGTGTCCTCATGCTCCGCAGCGCTGCATGTTCTATTACCTGTCGCTACATCGTGCCCTCGCCAGTGTCGCTACTATACTCGCCTACGCATCCCGAACCCCTACACAGTATGATAAAATGACCTGTCCTACATACAGTACAGTACTTCCCTTCCCCAGACCTTTGCTGGTGTCGGAGTCACTTTAGTCGCTATATCCTAGTTTTGGTGCAATCAATTCTGCTCTTGCCAAATTCTCTGATCGTGTTGTGGGTATCACAACCTGGCAGGCACATATAAGAAAAGTGCTCAGCCAGTATAAGTGAGTCTCAGCTCTGCCTAGCTGCTATACTCGCAGAATGCAAGAACGTTTGACCCTAAAGGGGAAGCAAGGAAAGCAAGGATCCACGGAATGATGCTGAACAACCCTGGTGAATGGTGGTGAAAGCGTGAGAAATGCGCTGAAGGCGCGCGCGGGAAAGCGGAATGCGAAAGTGCGCGGAGCGCGGGAAGGTAGTGCAAGTGGTGCACAAGTGTAGACGACGGATACTGAGACTGATAAGGGGAAAGTGTGGATCTAGACGGATACTGATAGTGCCCACTAGCTATAGACTGATGCTAGGGCCTCAAAACGATGATGGACACATGCATTGCATGGAACTAACTGGTGATAGATACTGAGTGGTAGGAAGGTAAGGTAGGAAGGTAAGGTGGAATAGTTGGGTGTAAAACGAACATGAGAGTATGTAAGTTCTACCTAAGCGCTCTCCCAGGGCTCGGAGCCGAGTAGGGAGCGCTCTAAGTATGTAAATGAGGTAAGGTGATGTAAAGTAAGGGTGCATAACGAAATGGGAAGTGTAATATGCTAAATATGGTCAGATAACGAAAAGGGACATACCGAGGGACTGGTTGGACGATGGATGGATGCTCCTGGATGCTGTGCAACATAGTGCACTTAAGCGCAAGAAAGCGCGCAAGGTGCGCATGCGGGAATACTGCGCATTGTGCGGGAAAGTGTCGCGCCTATGGCGCGTTCCACGGGAAAGTGGTGCACTCTATAGGGAATGACTAGAGGGTGATGGTGCAAGTTGTGCCGTGAAGGCCAGTCATCAGAATTTGTAATATGAGCCCATATGTGCCTGCAGAAACGCGAGTCTCTACAGTGTGTCGCTTGACTTGCTTTGAGTGCGCGTCGCTAAAGTTTCCTCATAAAGTTTGATTTTCGCAACGTCAGGATCGCTGTTGGTAGTCGAGCTATAATCTAGTCGCTATCGGGCATTCCACTTGCACTATCATACCTTATTCCTCGCTTTCCCTTCTTTTGATTTCTTCTCGCTGTCGCTAGTCGGACGTCGCATAGCGCTATCGCATAGGACAACTTGCATAGCGCTCCTCACTTATATGCACATTTCTCTGTCGGAACTCACTTGTCGCTAGTCGCTGATTGCTACAACGCTACTCATTGGTTTTTTGGTCTTAGGTCGCTATAGGTTATTAGCCCTTCGCATCATCGCTACCCTTGCATATTTGAAGGGAGTTGCTTCAATAGCAGTCCTCTTGGGTTGAATACTACACTCGCGCCTATTTGGATAAGTAGCACTAGTTTCTAACCAGCCTAGTCACTATTACTCTTTCACAGCGTGTCAATGCAGCTCACAAGGTCACTATCTGTGTATGCGAGCAGGCGTGCAGTATGTTTGCCACCGAGGGTAAGATGTTGATCGCGCGTGCCCTTGAGGTATCTGACCACACGTTTAGCACTTCCCAGTGCACACGCCCATAGCTGTCAAGGAACTTGCAGAGCTGTTGTACAGCATAGGCTATGTTGGGTCTGTACCAATCGCAAGGTACATGAGGGAGCCAACAAGGGAACAATAAAGTGTTCAAGCCATGAGGTCGCATTCGGCGTCGTTGCGAGGAGAATGATTGCAATGGGATAGACGTAGTCCGGGATCCATAGGGATCAGCACAGGAACAGCATCTGTTAGGCCAAATTGAGTGATAATGCGGTCAATAAGTGCTGTTTGGGAGAGTGCAATGGTGCGTGTTGTGCAATCACGTTTGATGGAGATACCTAGACAGAAACACGCCTCACCCAGCTCGGAGACTTCCCATTTGGTGCGAAGTTCGGCTTTGAAATCCACTAGAACGGCATTTGAGCTCCCAACAGTGAAGAAGTCGTCAACATGAATAGCGACGAGGAGGACACCAGTGTCAGACTTCTGGAAGTATATGCAATGCTCACTCTTCAGACGCTTGAAGCCCCAGGACAACATCGCCTCATTTAGTGTCCGGTTCCAGGCTAAGCCGCCCTGCTTCATCCCATATAAGCCTTTCTGCAGCTCCCATACATGATCCTCAAAGCCTGGTTCCACGAAACCTTCAGGTTGGTCCATGTAGCATACTTTGTCAGAGTCAAGCAGCCCATAAAGAAATGTGGTCTTGATATCAAGCTGTTCGGTCTCCCAATCAAGAGCAGCACTGAGCTGAGCTAGAATTTAGAAGGATTCCAGCTGAGCAGTGGGTGTAGAGGTCTTAGTGTAATCCTGTCCCCAAATGGCTGAATAGCCACAACAGACATAGCGGGCCCCCCATTTTCATCACACTTTAGTTTGAATATGGGGTGTCCTTTCATGATTTTTCAGCCCACAGGTACTGAGGTGCAAGGGACAAGCTTATAGACACCTAGATTATGGAGTGAGTCAAATTCCTCGCGCATGGCTTTGGTCCAGTCTTTAGCATTTGCCAAGGCCATGGCCTCAGCATAAGTGGTGGGATCATTGGGGTGCTCGGTGTCGAAACTGTCTGGTAAGGCAGCAAAGACTTCAGTGAGATAGGCAATCTCGGCTTCGAGATCTGCAAGGTCAGGGTCAGCGAGATCTGCAGATAGGGCGTGATCCAACGAGGGAGTGGCAGAAATGCTATCTAGTGCCTGCAAGCGTTCAGCAACAGCTGAAGAAGCCAAAATCGCACGCTGAGTGGCAGGGATATATTTGGTACCTTCCGTGGCACATCGACATTCGGAGGGGACAGGTACATGGGCAGATTAGCAAATAGGAGGGGGAACAGAGGAATTTGGAGTGGGGATGATCATAGGTGGGGGAGAGTTGGGGATGGGAATGGTGTTTTTGGTAGGGGGTGGTGCATCTGGGCGAGTTGGGGCAGGTGGGTTCTCGATGAGGCGGCCAGGATGAAGGGGAGTGAAGTCATTATTATGAGATTCAATGAAAGATACATGATATGATACAAAAACCTTGTGTGACTCACGGTGGTAACACCTATATGCCTTAGAGTTGAGCGAGTACCCGATTAGGACGCACTCAACCAAACAATTAAATATCTTGGGGTTGTGTCGGTTTTGAACAAGGACAACAGCCTGACAACCAATTTCACGCAGGTGCAATAGGTCTGGCTTATGAGTGTACGAGTGAACCAGACCTCATATGGTGTGCGGCCGTGCTGTGAGGCAACAGGGGTTCAGTTAGATAGGTAGTTAGCTGTAAGCATGAA
This sequence comes from Suillus subalutaceus, assembly GCF_016647625.1. Classification (NCBI taxonomy): domain Eukaryota; kingdom Fungi; phylum Basidiomycota; class Agaricomycetes; order Boletales; family Suillaceae; genus Suillus; species Suillus subalutaceus. The sequence continues at coordinate 396,838 of NW_024540257.1, forward strand.
CTTGTCCCAGCGGTTTGGTGGGATACTACACGCTGAGCGCATGGCCTGTGCTTTGCCCATAAGAGTCCAGTGGAGGTGTTCAACACACCCGTTTTGTGCTGAGGTGTAGGGGGCAGTAAATTGATGCTGTGTCCCATGCGAGAGGAGCCACTCCTGCACGGATGCAGTCTTGAGTTCCCCGTTGTCCGAGCAATAGATACCGACCTTAGAGCTGGTCTCAAGTTCACGTGCACGCTCCCAAGCCTGTAGCGCAGGGAAGGCATCAGCTTTTGATGCTAGAGGGATTGTCCAAGAATAAGACAAGAAGTCGTCAATAATGTCCATAATGTATCTATGCCCATTTGCAGAAACAGTGTCTGGATGCTCCATTAAGTCAACATGTACAATGCCTAGCTTACGCATCACCCACTCCCCTTCCCTGACCTTCAGGGCGTGAGTCCTTAAAGTATTGGTGGAGATTTTTCTGTCAGCTTACATGGCATTCAGGTCAAAAGCACTACCAACTCACTCTTATGGCCTGTTAACCAAAGGGCACTCATGAAACTAGTCTTCAAGTTTGCTAACCTAATGATTTCAATCCTGATTTTGACCAGACTGGAATGGCCATTATTATGCCAAGCAGACTTTCTAATGTATAGGAAAAGTACAAGGGCACAAACCGTGGAATAGGTCAATTAGAATTGGAATTACAAAGGGAGGAAGTAGATAATATTCCTGACATTTAACTATATAGCCTAGTATACAACACTGCTAGCACATAATCACATATGCAAATGTTCAAATGTCTTGCCTTTGGGAGCTCAGCCCCAGTAGAAACCATGTATGGTGTGAGATGACAGAATACAATTATTTAGTGTTTGCACTGTACTCAATATGATGAGATAAGGCAGATAATGAAAAACACACATTGATCACATTGCATTGTCTCATTTTGCATTGTATCAGCTTGAACATGCTTGTAACTTTCCTTTGTCTTGCATTGCATTGCACATAACTTTGTGTTTTGCTTGTTTTTGACTCACTTTGCTCACACACCTTCATATTACACATTACAATTGCAAGTAACTCATATGCAAAGCAATGCAAAGGTAAGCTAACTACTACTGGAAGCTTTCTGTCATTGCTTCAGACTTACTGTTAACTACAGTAACACTTCTGACGTGCACCATACACTTGGGGATCTGGGCCCTGTTGGCCCCACTACACAGTGTGCAGCTACTATCAGTAATTGATGTTGAGCAGGCTCATCATGAGCTTGTAAAGTGAGGCAGTCTCCATCATGGCAATGTTTACACAGGCTGACACAAGTATGTACATATAGAGAAAAATGAGGCAGCAGGGAGTACCAGTGCTATGCAACATTCAGAGTGGCTTATGAGGGTGCTGATGAAGATGATGAGGCTTGAGACAATGAAAATTAGAGCCAAACATATACTTTAATACATTTTTAAAAACTTGAATCATTTGCATGATTCCTCATCAAGAGACAACTGAAGTTGATGTTTAAGCTCCTGCACAGCCTGAAAGGACTTGTCCATCTGAGAACAATCATAAAAGTGTGCCTCTTCCTCTTGTGTGAAGAACTTACAATAAATTAAGTCTGGAGGGGGTAGACTTGGTGTTGCAAACTACTTCTAGTCAAGCCTTGGAACAATAGTTTTAGGTGTATTGGGCTCAGATCCCGGTTTTGTGATACTGCCATTGCTAGGAAGAGTCTTTGAGGGCATTGCATACTGTTCTGGTTCATTTAACTCCAGCTCTGTGATGCTGTCATTGCCAGGAATAGTTTTAGATGGAAGAGGAGCTACATTGTCCGATTCCAGTTCTGTGATGCTGTCAATTGGAAGAGTTTTAGACAGGAGAGGTGCTATATCATTGAAGCTTTTAAATCCCAATTCAGTGTATCTAGAAATAGTGCAGTCAAATAATGTACTTACATATCATCAATCCAATCTCATAGCACCTCCTTTTGTGTGGCCACTGGTTTCAGCTCAGACTGAGTAAGAATATGCTGCATAAGAAATTGACAGGCAGGACTGTTGGTCCAGAATTCTCAATCCAGCATAATATCATCAGACCAAGTCAAATGAGGAATACTATGGGAGTGGCCACTGTCGGTCTAGTCCTCACTGCATAAACTAAGTGTGTGAGTCCATGATTTACCATCAGTTAATCTCACCTTCTAGGCTCTTTCTGAAGATAGCTATCTAGTTCAGAGTCTGCTGGTAATTCCAAGAAAAATTGCACAACATCACTGGCAGGAAGGTCCATAAGAAAAGAGGAGGCTTAATTTGAGTACTTAGAAGATTTGAAGTGATTCGGACATAGCTAAAAGGCACTACATTGGTAGCTACAACTTCATTCTAGTGGCTTTTCATACCACCATCATGTCAGTATTATCCCCATCCTTACTAGGGCTTTCTTGTCATCATCTCATTTGTTAGATCATTTCTTGCAGCATTCAAAGAATTATCCACAACATAATAATGTAAGTGTTGTATTTCATGCTTAATAGGCTCAGAATATGTTAATAGGGGTGGATATATGTGCACAAAGGGTGGGTATATGCACACACCAAGTGCCAGCACTCTCTCTGGAACTCAAATTCAGCAACTTCAGGAATGGCTTGCAGTATATGAATTGCAATGCATCAAGTTACAGTGTGAAATTACAAGACTCACAGGAGAATGCAATACTATCAAGTACATCAACAACTCTTTTTTTAAAATCATTTCATGTGGTTTAATATACTGACAATCAGTTTAGACAATCATTTCACACCCTTATTCAAGTTCTTAAATTACCAAAAGATACAGACCCTCTCGAGTCCAGTATTGGCGGCATCATGGCAAGTAACTTGCATCAATCCCACTCCAACCATGCTTCTCACCTAAAATTATGATTTTGGTGCTGATCTGACTATGATGCATGGCTCAATTCTGCAGTAGTCTCTCACATCAAGCAAGGCACTGCTCCATACCTCAAGGAAAAAGACAGTAATCACACCACAAATGCTACACTCAAGTCTATTTACTGGACATGTCGCACAGCATGGGCAGAGCTTGTTGTGAAGAAACTCACACCACCAACATGGGCAAGACAATGTGCTTTTGGTCAGTCCCTGATGCAGAGTGTCATGGAGAAGAAATTCCCATTGTTTTGGTTTGAAGCGGATGGATGGAAGTTAATGCTACTGTGTACAGCTAACCATCCCAACTGGCAGAAGTGCCACCTCAATCAGGACAGGACCTGGAAGAACCCAGATAAGACTGCTGCCAAACGTGAGGCTATGGATGAGGACAACAATACATGCACTTCGACACCAAGCCCATTGTTAAGAAGTCAAAGGGTAAGAAATGTGAATGTAGTATGGATGACTCCAATGCTTTACAACTTACCAACAAGCATCAAAAAGGTCTGTGTTATTATTACTGCTATGCTCATCTGACTTTTGTAGTGTCAGTGACTCCTTTATTCAAACATCACCCTGGCTCTTTCATCAATATCTGCTTTGAACTGGCGAAAGTAAGGGAGACCAAATTCTACTAGGTCAGAAAGTATCTTCCATGAATTGAAGTGATCCTGGTGTGACAGACCAGCAGTGTCCGGTGAGTCAGGGTATAGATTCAGTAAGTCTTTCCATCCCCTCTGTGGTTCAATAATTGAAGGATCTGCTTGTAGATTGAGTGGAGACTTTGACCAGGGTACCATATCCTTGTCAATCCAACTGGGAAAGAAGGAAAATTTAGAGCTGTTGGTTGGTGTGTTGAGCTGAATAATCTCTTTACAAAGGCAAGCTCTGCAGTGCATGGTGCATTCTTGAAGATCTGATGATCCACAACTTGGATATAGGTTATCAATGGAGGAAAAGGGTCTAATCATACTATTGACTGCATTATCCTTGAATCTCCCTTGGTTCAGGTGTACCAAAACTTGCACAGAACATTTGAGCGCAACTTTCTCCATACACTCCTCACCAATTGACATGTGAAAAGAAACATGGCACAAACATTTAAAGAACTCTATATGTACATGACTGGGCATTTCCCACATGAAATTATATTGTGACATCATAGTAAGTATTGTATCCAAGATGTCATGAACAAGGCATATGAACAATTGTATAAGAGCAATACTGAAATAGAGGCAGAGGCAGCAGCAATAGAAGACCACCCAACAATGGAAGATGTAGTAGTCGAGTTGGGGGTATAGCCTTATGTTACATTTTCTTTGTCTACTATGCAAGACTGCGATGGGTGCAATAAACATATGTGACTGTGCTCTGTATTAAAGATATAGTTAAAATTTTAAGTGACACACTGAAGTGAAATTAAACATACTATTGTGACCCTCCATATGGCATGCACTACAATGGGTCTGCGTTTATGGAGGAGCCTGAGGACAGCATCGATAACATTGTCATTGGATGACCATGACAGTGTGCAGGATTGAAGTGGTGTAGCGTCAAGAAGGGATGCTGTAACAGGTAGTAGGATGATATGATGTATGATTGCGATCACCTTGATATCAAACTGGTCAACACCAGACCACCTTGTCTTTTTATGAAGGTCTTCAATGGTTATAATCTTCTTCTCATATGTGCAGTCCACAATGCAGTCCAGCAAGGAGTCAGGCATCATTATGCCAGGTCCATAATCAATAATGTTACATTCTCCATAAATTCTTCATGCAGATGACTCCCACCAATCTTCCAGTGAGTTGTGGAGCTCAATCTGTTTTAGTTGCATGGTGTGTTTAGTGAGACAAGAATGATGAGGGACTCTAAGGGAGGGTGTGACTGTAGTAGTAGTGTCAATAAACAAGAATGTGTTTGGATGGTGGATGTCGCAGCAGGTCTCGGGTAGTACTAGTGTACAATGCAAACAGCCATCTGGCTGTGCCAGATCACATGCAAGGTGAACTGATTCTGTAATAGGAAGACAGTGGTGAGTAATTTCAATTTGTAATAGGTAATCTTCTCACCTGCCAATGACTCATTGTTGAAGTGAACGTAGAATACTTTCTGTTGACACTGAATTGTGCTTCATAGATGGGCATTGATCAAGCAGTTCATTGCGGGGTCCAGTTCCTTGGTTTTTTTCTATGCGGTCCAACTTGCAGTCTTCTCCTCCTCTTTTGACTGCAGCATTTCACGTAATTGCTCGTCTTCTCCCAATACACCTACTTTGTCACAGTTGGTACCCCATTACAACACTCTGACTTCCACTATCTCCCCCGCACTCCAAATTTACATTCTCTTCATGATCCTTATTGTCCTCTTCAGATGTTGGGCTTTCATCAAGCTGGGAAGATACCATTGTATGGACTACATGCTGACATTTTGTAAGAAGAGTACTGCCAGTGACTATGTTAGTTGTTTTGTTTTCTTGACTCTTGATGCAGGCGCCTTTCCTTCCAGACATCATCAAAGTGCTCCTTCTCAGCCAATAGGATGCTGCCACAATGTTGACAGTTTGCATGTCACCCTCCACTGGACAACAAGTTTGATATTGAGTACATCCATTCCCTACTCCAAGTCGCCAGTTACACTGAAAGATTGATATATAGACTGAACACTTATCATGCCAAATGATTCAGTTCTGCATAGTCCCCATATCTCACCAGAAATAAGGTGTGAGTTTGTTTTCCATGTACTCTGTTGTCATGTTACCTAATGTGACTATCTACATTATATTTTATTAGATTTTCTCACCCTTGCATTTGAGCTCTGCAAGGCTGGTATGAGTTTTGCTGCTGTGGCTGACAATGTTTACAAATGTTTCCTTCTAGCTGCTGCTGAGAGGTTGAAGGAATATAGTTGGGTTGAGTTTGAATTAACACGTACAGTAAGTAATATTTTCCCATAGCCCTAGTAGACCACCTTCAATCTCGAAGCAAGTGGATCGGAAGGAGCCTACAGTAAATCATGAGTTCACTTCTTACCTACTTATGGCCAACTTTTTTGTACGACACAGTGGAATGTCATGTGTAATTGATCTACTGTTAGAGTTAGTTGATCCTTTCTTGAATACATGCTTAGTTCAGCCAGTTTTCTCTGTTTGTCTCCTAAGTGTTATCAAAGTCGACTCTTATCGTATGAATGTTCTATGAATGCCATATATTTTTAAACTCGAATACTAAGCTTTACCCCTACCCAAATCCCCACTACAGTCATTGACTAGGAGGACTGATCACCCTCCAAACCTTCAATCCCTCATCCATGGAATCTGATAACAAAGTTAACCCCAGACAAAAGCTAGGAGGACTCACTTGACGGGAAAACCTAAGGACTCCCCCTTCATCCGTCAGAAGGACAACGAGGTGCAGGACAAGTGGACTCATGCCTCAAATGATTTCAGGCCAACTTCTTGACACTTGAGTCAGAGTTGGACCACAAGAGTGACTCTGCAAATACAAAATGAGTGAAATGTTTCACTCAGAGTGAATACCAAGCGAAACTTAACCTATCAAAATATCAGCAGAGTTTTCTTGAAAATGAACTTCCCTTCACCTATAATGGTGAAGCTAATGCTACAATGTTTAGAAAGTGGGTTAGGGAGGTTAGAGATTGGAAGGACAGAGCCAGACTGACTTCCAACCAATCACTCTGAATGCTTGGGAAATACCTTGGGGGACAGGCCTATCAATTCTTTGAATGAGACATCTTGGATCTCCAGAAGAACTACTCAATGACCAAGTTCTTTGAGCAACTGTTCGATTATGTGTTTCCCCCTGACTTTAGAATGCTTTAGCATCAGAGATTCCTGGACTGCAAGCAGGATGGTATACATACTGTGTGAGACTACCTACAATACCTACAGGACCTTGCTGATACTCCTGGAGACATCAGTGAACACAAGATTGTTCAACAGTTCTGGATGAACTGCAAGCCTTACATTAAGGTGTCCCTAGTTGACGAGGACTATGAATCAAACTCTATTAGTCTCATGACCATTGAGAAGAAGGCATTATGCACTGAGTGTGCTTTCTTGGAGAACTTGCAGAACCCAAATATACTCCTAGCCCTGAACCCAACGGTGGCTGCCAGTATTGTGAGCCATAGTCAACAATCTGGAAGATGTGACAGGAATGAGTCCCGATCCCACAGATTGAGTAGGAGAGACCGTATCTCATCTATATCAGCTAACACCATCCATCCCTCCATTGTAAAGCCTGCTAAGGCTGGTAGTAGACATACACATGGACCAGCCCAATCAAACTCATCTAGGATGTTGAGGGATGTCTATAAGAAGAGTGCCAACATCATTAAATGGCTAAGGAATAACAATCAGTGCTTTGAATTTGAATGTGAACAAAAGGGTCACTTAGCTAAGGACTGTCCTAAGCAACACAAGCTTCCCTACTGGCCTGTAAATTAAACAGGCAGCATCTACGTCAGCACTGTTGGAGTCTCAGATGCCGCTATCTGTCATGCTGCCATCGAAGAGGGAATAGTGAGTGGGCTTTACAGGATGGCTGTTAACATATTAGACTCTACTGAATTAGATAGCGAGGACCACTCACACATCATCAAGAAGACCCTGGCTACTCTGAGGATAGGAGTTCCACTTCTGATGGATGAAATGGATGATCTACTCCATTATCCCTATGTAATGGATAGGTTCACACTGGAGAACTGAGGAGGGCCTAACACATACTTGCTCTCTGATAAGCACAATTACAATTCCTACATTGTCTACTTCAACCAACTGAAGGACAAAATGTTTGATGCAGTTGCGTGGTTGACAGATTTGAAACTGCAAAACTATGAAGACCTTGTCATTAAGGGCTCCACTTTCAAGCTAACATGGTGTGGTAAAGTAATTGAAGGTACTCACCAGGGCATGCCAAATGATGCCTCTACCACCATAACCACAGATACAGTGACCGTTGAAAGTGCTGTGGTGAAAGAAATAGTAGCCAGCTAGTTATACCAACAAACCTACTAAATCCTAATGGGTGTGAGTGCAGTACATCAACCCAAGGGGACTGCTATTGAAGCACTTCCTTCTAATAGTGCAAGGGAAGAGAAGGGAAGGAGTTATGATCTGTGACCAAGATGTTCTGACCGACCGAAGGTCCAAGTCCGAGTCCAGAAGTGTTCAATGCAAGATACCCAATACAAGTAGAAAGGTCCAATGCTGAGGGGAGCGGCAGGTAAGGCTAGGCTGAGGTAAGGAGAGTCTAGGTATAACTAGGTATAATGAGATAAAACTAGGTATAGGTTGCCAAGTCAAAACTTCCAGTAGCAGTCCAAGTCTTACAAGGCCTAGGTATAGAAACCTTGAATAACACACACTTAGAGTGGTTAAGACACGTCCAAGATGAAAAGCAAAAGATCAATTGCACAAATCAAAGACTAGCTAAGGTGACTCCTACAATGGTAGCAGGTATGTCTAGAGAAGGGAAGTAAAGTATAATATAAGACTTGGGTCCTATTTATCTAACTGTATGAACGTCCAGAATCACACAGGCAAGAGTAGTAGTGAGATGCAGGGTATTCGGTTCTGTATGTAATGAGGCTTGCAGGTGCTGCGGCCATGGGAATACATGTAATAATGCCTGCTGTTCATTCAGTAATGGTAAGATAAGCTTCAAATGCACCAATGGAGATAGGTGGACATGGGTAGGACATGGGAGGATTCGGTACTGGCGGGATGGAACAGTCGGCCAAATTGCGTGATGACCGAATGGCGGGTAAGGGACGATGCAGACAATCCTGGCTAACTGTGAGTGGCCGAGGCAATAGGTCTGAATCAGCTGAGTCGAACATAGTCTGCTGCAACAATGGAAAAGTCGGATGAGTTGAGGCTCTGCAAGGAAGTGATGGGTGGATGTGATGTGGCTTCTAGGAGGCTTGACCTCTATAGCAAAAAGAGGTTCTGTGAGGCCAGCCCAAGTGTGAACACCACAGCACCTTGGAAAGGCTCAAAGATGAGTGCCCCAAACTTCTGATGTGTGAGTCCTCCTCAGATGAGGATGATGAAGGATTGCATGATGACATCATTACCAGTCTTGACCTGGCTTCAGAAATGGCTAATGAGAGCATGAGCCTGGAACAAATATACTGTGGGGATCTTGCACTGTGTTGCAGGACGTCCATTCCCCACATTGTAATGCAGCTCACCCCAAGTCCTCTTGTAGAATCCTACCAAGGGCCCTAGTGGTAGTCATCCTCATCAATGACCACTCATGCCAAGCCCTGCTTGACTCCAGATCACTGACAGATTTCCTGTCAACCACTGTCATTGACCAACTGAAACTAAAACTTGACTTACTAGATAAGCTAATTCCCTTACAACTCGCAGTACCGGGATCATGAAGTGTGGTTAAGGCAAGCACAACCATTTTTTTGGCTCCTATATCAGTATGTTTATGGACATTTGCCTGGATGATATCATCATTTACTTGGACAGTGCTGAAGACCACGTTAAACACGTGAAACTTGTGATTGATACCCTGCGGACGAGTAGTGTAACAGCTAATCTGGACAGAGTCTGAACAAGAAAACTATCGTAGGTAGACTGTCCAAAGACAGAGGCAGAGATATAGACTATAGGAGTCAATCCTAAGTCTTGGAATAGACAAGAGTTGAAGTAACTCAAGTCTGGACGGAAGACGGAAGACGGAAGACGGAAGACGGAAGACGGAAGACGGAAGACGGAAGACGGAAGACGGAAGACGGAAGACGGAAGACGGAAGACGGAAGACGGAAGACGGAAGACGGAAGACGGAAGATGGACAGAGGAGGACTTGAAGTCTGGGGCAAGAATGAGTATAATCTAAGATGATATTTGAACTGAGGTGTTATGAAGTTATATGGGAGTTTATATACTATAGGTACCTAACAGAATAATCAATTAGCAATGTCCAGGGCTATATACGAAGCATATGCAAAGTCTATTGGTAAGTAGGATTGATCACCAATCATTAATTGGAGATGAACATAGTGGCAAAGGTGAGTAATTGAGAACTCTAGCGGTGTCCTCTGACTTAAAGGTCTTATGTACAACACATATATAGTGACCGCACAACTATATAGAATAAGACTTCTTGCCAGTCCTTAAGTACACAGTCTACAACTTTTCTAGTTTTTGTGGTAGATAATGTGTGAGTTCTTGGGAGGGTTTACTTAAAGATGTCCCCTTCTTGTTTTCTCTCTGTAGGTTTGCTTTGAGGCCTTTGTCATTTGGAAAGGTTTGTTTCACCCTATGAAAGTTTGCCTCAATGTGAAGTAGTTCTCTTAGCTTGTGTGTCCCTTCCTGTAAAAGAGAGAGGTTATGTGTTTAGATAAAGTTTAGTTTAAGTTTAGTGGGTTAGTTTGTTATATAGTCAACCCCTATAAGGTAGTATATAACTCAGATAGATATTTCTTAGTCTTTCTTCAAGGCACCAGTTTTGCCTGCACTTTATTTCTTAGGTAATCTCACCTGTTTTGAGAACAGGGATGAAAGTGGGAAGTCTAGATTCACAGTGGCAAAATGGGCTCCTTTTACACCTTTTTGGAGGCCATCTTACTAAGCATGATTCAGCACATGGATTAGTAAGAACATTTTTACAAATTGATCCTTTTAGTGTGTTGAGTCAGCTTATTTACTAACTAGCTTATTAATACAATGTGATCTTACAAAGAAAGATGAATAAAAGACATGAGTCATCCCATGGATTGGTAAGAACATGCTTACAAACCAATCTTTTGAGTGAGCTGAATCAGCCTTCTTACTAAGTGGATTATAAATACACTTGCAAGTCTTACAAATCCTGACAAATCATGACAAAAACATGATGAATCAAGTTGAATCCTTATCAATCAGATTATTAACCAGTCACATGACAAGCTTACAAACATGCTTTGTGGCTGGAGAGGAAGTCTGATGGTTAAATATGCTTAGAAAAATGGGAAGAGATAGACTCTCATGGAACAAGATAGAAATACATGGAAAAATAGAAGTGAAGTTAGAAAGTGAAAATACTAGCTAATGAACAAGGAGAAAATGATGGGGTAACTTGCTGATAGGATACAGTCTGTTGTATTATACCTTCCTTATTACTCCTGCTGTGTATATGTCATGGTATGAGTCACATACCATGCATAACATCCACCTGGCATGAGAAATCGCAACTGTCCTCAGTTGAGGTGTGTATCATGTAGGTTAATTTAGTCTCTCTCTTCTCCATCTGTTCTCTGAATCTGCAAGGTGAAAGTATTCCTCCAGAATCCTAAAAAACTCAAAATATACTCTGCATGTTGGACATAATTGAAATAATACTTCCTGGTGACTTCTGTCCCAGTAGTATAACATTTGTCTATAGTGGATACTGATGTCGTGAAATATGACATCCTCATGGAGCTTATTACAATCATCCAGAAGAATATCAAAGAAACTAGAAATTTCATTCTGCCATCCTGCTTGATATGTGTGGTCTTTACCGTTCATGTTCAATAAAAATAAATTATAATGTCACTTATCCTGTGAGAGGGAAGAAGAATTGGAGTCAGATGATAATAAATTTTCCTTAGAGTGTTGAGCGTCAACAAGGGTATCAGCAATTTTGCGTAAGGCAGGATCACTTCAGCTGATATATGGAATTAGTCTAAAGGCAGCTACACCACGTCTAGACAGAGTTCCATTCATTTCTTTTAATATGTAAGAGCCTCCTTTTGTTTGTCTCTCAACAACAAAGGGTCCTAAGTATCGAGGTTTTGTTTTGTAACTTGATTCTTTTTCAATCTGGGTATTACAGACCAAGACAAAATCACCAGAATCAAATGATTTCTTATGCATCCTTAGGTGATATTTCTGTTCAAACTGAACCTTGGACTTGAATCTTGCCTTTTCAAGGTCTTCATGGCCTGTCTCAAATCTTCAGATCTTCTTTCGATTTGACAGATTTGTAGTGTAAGGAAATCAACGAGATGTATATTCTCATGAAATCCTTCCATAAGGAATGTAGCTTCACTAAGGTCAAAGAGTAGAATGGGATGTACTCCATGTAGGAGGTAAAATGGTGAGAATTCAGTTGCACGGCTTGTGGTGATATTTTCAGCAAAGAGTGTAATGCTGGTGGTTGGGGTGATCTTAACACTGACATTTATTTGTTAAAGACAGCAGTGTGATGCTCTGTTCTGTCATGTCTTGTCCTAAAATCAGGTTGAGGAGAGCATGACATCAGTTGATTTCTGGTAATCCTTTAGTAAGTTCTTCAACATGTGATGGCACTAGTCAACTTACCCATTCCAGACAGCCTCACACAAAAGACTGTCCAAGTGTGCTGTGGTGTGAGAGCATTAGAGTCAAGGATTACCTTTGAGAGAACTTTAAGAGGAAAAGCTTATGAAAGATGAATTTATAGACAAGATAGATGACCATGGTGCATTGACATTGACATTTCTTCTATTGCCTAAAGCTTCACTTAGGGTGAGTGCAAGGGCATCAGCCTTTGCAGGATGCTTTATATACTTCCTGACACACCAAGTACTTATTGATACCTGTATGATACCTCAATACGGACTTATTACATAGGTTTTGTGCTACCTAGTGATATTGTCTGGTTGTATTCCCTCATCTATTATTTATGCCCTAGGCCTCTTAAGCTTCACTAGCTATATGATATTTATGACATCTTTAACTGCATTAAGTTTTACTTTGTGATCTAAGGATTCACCATCTACCTAGCAGTGTTTCCAATGTGGAGTATTATAGTCCCCTCATAACAGAATCCCAGGTTGGCTTATATTTATGTGAGTAGCCTGTTTTAAGTATAACTTCATAGTAATCAGTCATTAATAGACCTGTTGCCAGGCATGGTCAGGCACATCACAAAGATCATCATCCTTCAATCAGGCATTCTCAATCCTATTTCCCACAATGACTAGTATCCTCTGGAACAAATTGATGAGTTCTTCTCTTAAATCCAGTGGTCAGTGTCAGTCAGATGATTACCTCCATTGATCACCAATGTTAAGACCGTACTCAAGTAGTATCGGATCCGAAGGGCTTTGGCCTCAGCTCGTGCGCTGTGCCCCTTTCCCGAGTCTTGCCCCTTATTTCAGAGTACTAGAGTATCACGTATATTGAGACAGATAAGTCTCGTAACAGATCCATTATGGCTTCCGGATATCAAATGTATAGAGTAACGGCTAATCCGGATCGGATCCGAACTAGAACTAACGGGTGTGGACTGTCCGAAGACAGAGATGGATATATAGACTATAGGAATCAATCCTAAGTCTCGGAGTAGACAAGAGTATCGTACTCAAGTCCGGACGGATAACAGAGGGACTTAGAGTCCAGACAGAATGAGTGCAATCTAAGATGATATTCAAACTGATCTACTACAGCGCATGTACAAGGGTTTATATACTACAGATAACTAACGGAATGATCAATAAGCAATGGTGCGAGGCTATGTACAAAGTATAAGCAAAGTATGTGTACAGCGTACTGGTAAGTCGGACAGATAACGTATCATAACCAGAAGTCTAAGCTAAAGCAGATCAGTAAGTGTAGCGGATCAGTAAGCATAACAGAAGTAAAGGATAACCGGTATACCGGTGTACAGGAATGCTGAAAGGAGATGAACGATAGTTAGAGTTATATGAACAGAACATGAAAACAAGGATTAGATTCGGATCTGTGGATTGGACGACGGATATGTCCATCGGATCTGGATCAGATCTGAGATCCGGATCTTCGGATCTGTACCCAGGAATATGGTATATGACAACCAATCATGAAACAGAGATGAAATGTATGTGTAATAAATCAGTAAGACAAATGGAAGTACAAATAACCAGAGTACTGGCAGTCAAAGAATTACCAAAAGGAGATAGACACTGTACTAAGGTTATATAAACAGGAAATAAATAGTGAACTAGATCGGATCAGTGGACTGGACGACAGGAGGGAACAATGGATCTGGATCGGATCTGAGATCCAGATGTCCAGACCTGGACCAGAAGTATGTATATGACAACAACACTAAGCTTGGGTTAGGTTAGGGCAATGATCATATCAGGATCATGGTGCTGACAGGACGTCCCAACATCTAACCCATAAGTGAGTGGGCACCCTATAAGATCACAAATACCACTCATATCAGGCACTGGAAATGTTCCTGTATCAACTTAAGAAAGCTAGAAGCCAAGGAGTTGATCCAGGTGGTCCTTGATCCACTGCAGGGGTTGGTGGTATCTGTACCTCTTGTAAAACTGGAAATGCTGGCTGAGAGTCCAGGCATGGCAACTGGAACACTTGTACAACATAGGCTCCTGCAATCCAACAGCATTAACCTGGATTTAGATCACTTGACCAAACTTACCATGATACAGTACAGGTGTTGAAAGCATGGTGATGGTTTAAGAGTGAAAGTTGATGTTTCAGTTACATAAAACCCACTTTGTATTTATTTCTGGTGATTCCCCTTGCTACGATAGACCTCTGGTTCATCACCTGACTGCAGTGTGACATTTCACTAAGTTCACCTATAGCTCGCTGTACATGAAGTGTAATTGAAAATGGTTCTATGATTATGTGTGCAGAGTATGTAGCAATACACCCATATAATTGTTAAGAGTTAAATTGAGACAATGAGGAACGGGTAAACATTACAGTGATCAAAAAGCTTAAATGTGCAAAACAAGTGACATCAGGGCGCATACCAAGACAGGTGAGATGGAAATGAAGAAGATCAACGTTGTTGCTGACAGATGCTTTACAATGAACTTGATTTCATCAATGTTAGGTTATTGCTGGAGATCACATGCGAAGTCAGGGGCTTTCTCACAATCTTCTTTCCGAAATTCCACTGCAAACTGAATTTCATCGAACAGTGTTGGGGTTATTCAAAGTGAGTCTATCATAAACTTCTGGTGTCATCAAAAGAGGCTGATCTTGAACAGAATGTTCTTGCTGCTCTTGTGGCTGTTCCTCCAGAAGTTATTTGATGGTAAGCCATTTTGACTTTAGTTTTCTTGTTAAGTATTGATCCTTTCAAATCAGATTCTCCACACCCTCACTTAGGTGGCTGTCAAAGCAATGTCCAGTCATCGTATGCTTCTGGAGACAATAATGACAGAGTTGGCAGGGGCAATGCCAAAAATGTCTCATAGTAAACCAACTAAGCAATATTATGTAGAGATGTTGGACTATATACCCTTCATACCTGATACCAGTCAATGGAAATGCTCTACACTACTATATATGTTAAGATGGGAATGAATTAGGCTGCTTCTAAAGGCTAATAAGTGACCAAATATGATCAGAACTAGAGTCCAGAGTAAGTTGCCAATGTATTGGAGTATAGTAAGAGTGTACAGTACCTAGAGTCCAGAGTAAGTTGCCAAAGAGGCAGGGAGCACTGGACTCTAGGATATGGGTGATGTTTGGTAAACACATGTAAACAGACAAGCCACAATCCAAAGGTAAGGAATAACTCGGCCTAGGGACATCCTAGGGAGGTCAGGAAGTCATGTAAATACTCAGAGAAATGTGAGGAATGATACTGTAAGTATATAGAGATAAAACACATAGGAAAGCGTACTGTAGAGGTGGGGACAAAGGTGGAGGAGATTACCTGTCTGTCCACCTCATCGCACAGCCAGTAGAAGCACAGGTCCAGTGGCTTCATGCGTCCATGGTGCTCTGGGTGCTTGGCTACAGAGATAGCAGACTGGTTATCTATCCTAAGGACAGATGAAGCCCTCGCTGGGAAACCCATTTCCAACAGCAGTTGCGCATCCACTTGATCGCCTTACCTGCCTCGACTGCAGCAATGTACTCTGCCTCAGTAGTGGACAGAGCAATGACTCCCTGGAGCTTGGAGCTCCAGGAGACTGCACCAGTACCTATCTTGACAATATAACCACCAGTAGAGCACCCAGTGTCCTTGCATCCACCATGATCAGCGTCGGAAAAGGTACAGAACAACTCAGTAGAGTGGGCCTTGGTCGATGGAGCCCTTGATGTAGCGAAGGAGGTGTTTGACAGCCTGCCAGTGGGCTATGCCTGGGTTCGAGTTTGAACCTGGCAAGAACACCGACAGTGTAGGCAATGTCAGGATGAGTGGTGGTGGCTAGATACATAAGAGCGCCAACAGCAGCAAGATAGGGCACACCACGCATGAAAGACACCTCAGCAGACGGAGTGGTGACAGGCTTGCAATCAGGCATGCCAAAGCGCTCGAGGATGTCAAGTGAGTACTGACACTGGGAGAGAGATCTATCATGATGCCCAGGAGTTGGGTGGTAGGACCAAGATCGCGAAGTTTGTAGTACTGAGAGAGTTGGGAGATGATTTTGTCAATGGCAGTGAGAGATTTCGATGCAAAGGTCATATTGTCAACAATGACAGGAAGGATGATGCGGTCGTCACTCGAGAGTAGACATAGATTGCTGCATCAGAGTACGTCTGCCTGAACCCAAGAGACTTGAGCACAGCTCTCATCATCTTGTTCCAGCGATTGCCTCCTTGCTTGGTGCCATAGATGAACTTGTCTAGGAGACAGACAAGTCTCTTAGGATCACCCTCAGCAAAGCCTTTGCATTGCTCCATGTAGACCTCACAGTCCATCTCTCCATTGAGATAAGCATGAGACACGTCCACAGAGCGAAGATGGAGATCGTGAATGGCAGCCATAGCAAGGACAATGTGGATGGTGGGCATACGTACAGTGGGAGCAAATAATCTCGAGGTAGTCAAAGCCAGGGCGCTGATTATAGCCCTTGGCCACAAGGCGTCCCTTGTAGCGCACAATGGAGCCATCAGCATTGCACTTGACTTTGAACACCCACCTCGAAATCCTCAGGCCTTTCGACGAGCCTCCAAGTCCCATTGCTCTGTATCAGGAAGACGCAGGGCTTCTCCAAAGGACATTGGCTCAGCTGAGGTGGCCACCGAGTAGCACACCTCAAAGCCTGCATCAGCATCCTCCATCTCATCATCCACTTCATCATTTAACTGCGCATTAGAGAGCTTCCACCACTCGCAAGGAGGGCGACGAGCTCATGCTGGCAGTCTGGGACCAATGCCAATTGGTGAAGCGGGCAGAGGAGGAGGTGGGGCAGCTGGTACAACAGGTGCGTGTGCAGGAAGCTGAGGAGGCGCTGGATCAGGCCTTAAGGCGCCAGGCATATCTCCAGGATGAACATCTTGGACAACTGGGTCAACTGCATGCTGAATAGGCAATACAGGAGGCGCTGGAAGCGATGGCAGGTGGAACTGGTGGACCTGGCAGATGCCTCTCCCCCCCATGAGTCAGTGCCTCATCAGAGTCGACATCATCATCATCATCAGAGTCTGGAATCACCCTAGACTCGACGGTGAGCAAGGCAGGGGGTGGAAGCACAGCAGTAGGTCTCTTAGACAGAAGTAGATACCTCTCGTCGAAGTCAGCACACTCTGAGATGACAGTGTGCTTGGAGGTGGGGTTATAGAACTTCTAGCCCTTGTAACCATCTGGATAACCAATGAATACGCACTTTTCCATATGGGACTCGAGCGCAGAGCGCTTGTCCTTCTGCACATGCACATAGGCAGTGCACCCCCACACTCTAAAGTGTGAGACGTCAGGTTTACACCGATGCCACAGCTCATAAGGCGTGGCATTATCCACTGCATCAGTGGGGCACCTGTTCCAGACATGAACCAAAGCTGCAAGACACTCACCCCAGAAGGCCTTCAGAAGACCAGACTCATCCAACATGGTGGTGATGTGCTCAACTAACACCCTATTGGTGCGCTCTGCAACACCATTCTGCTGGGGGCGAGCCCTGACGGTGTGCTGGCGCACGGTGCCACTCCGGGTAGTGAAGTCAAGGAAAGCATTGGACATGTACTCACCACCTTTGTCGTCCCTCAGAGTCTTGAGGCGTCGCTCAGATTGGTTCTCAGCATAAGTGTTGAACGTCTTGAAAGCTTCAAAGACGTCCGACTTGGCCCTGATGGGCAGGACAAAGCGGTAATGTGAGTACATATTTTGGTATATACCTTAGATTTTTCTCCTGCAGAGCACACGCAAACCCTTGTTCAAGTTCAAATTTCTGTTTCATACATCATCATATGATTCATGTGTGAGGGATAGAACTACGCTAGGTATACGAGGGTGCAGGATCGTCTCGAAGCATCTCAACATCTATTCCATAGTCCACATCATATTCTCCACCCGCATGACTGAACTCTAAGCCCTCCTCCCCAGGGGGTGCTGTGTGTGGGAGCATCTCGGAAACGCCATAGTCTGTAATCATATACTCTACCATATTGCGATCCTCTGTTGACATTTCTAAAAAAAACTGTGAAGACTACCTTGAAAACTCAGAAGAGGACTGCTAACCTTGAATTTCAGCCCAACGCATAGCATCTGCGTCAGCTACACACTGAGACTGCTTGTTTGGTGACGACGCTCTCTGAATGAATGGGATATGACTGATTTGGAGAGGGCATTGAACAGGCCTGGTACAGCCTGTTCCACGAGGCGTGGTGTACTGACGCTGTTCTGGCCACTGTAGGCGATGCTATAAAGGTAAGGAGCAAGGGGCATGAGAATTGCTCTTGCTCAAACAGGGCCTCATTGAAAACAGACCTGAAACGGAAGCTGCCGGAATGAAAGGAAAGACAAGACACCTTTGAGGCTGAGAGAACCAGTGCCATGGGACATGGTTATACAATGCCTTTGCATGTGTGACCTGTGCAACCTCAAGAGCAATATAGCACCTCAGAGTCATATGAGAGAGAATCCAAGCACAGAATTGTCTGTGATGAACAGAGTTACCAGAGACATGCTCTGGTTGGAAAGCATTGTGGTTAAAAACGTGCTCAAGGGTATTGGATCCAAAGGGCTCAGCCTCAGCTCATATGCTGTGCCCCTTACCCGAGTATTGCCCTTGACTTCAGAAGGCTGAAGTACCATGTTCAGAAGAACAGATGAGTGGCGGAAAGGCTAATCTGGATGAAGTCCAAGACTAGAAACAGAACAGAGGAAGACTGCCTAAGGTAGAGCTGGAGATAAGTTGAAGGAATCAATCCTAAGACCGGAGGTGAATGAGAGACAACTCAAGTTCGTATGGAGACAGGAATGAGCATAATCTAAGATGATATTTGACCTGAGTATAGAGAGTCTATTGGTAAGTCTAACGGATCAAAGGAAATGAAGTTCGGATATGAATACATAGGATGGATCAATAAGCAAAGCAGGAGGAAAGATAACCAGTGGACCAGAGAAGGTAACATCCAAAAGGGAATCAATGCTGATTTAAGGTTCTGACTTCAGGGATGAGTTGTGGACCAGTATAACTGTGTTGTGGACTGGATGGTGGATCAGTGGATGAGATCGCAGATTAGTGGACTGGATATTGGATTAGTGAACTGGATTGGGGGTCAATTTGAGCTGATACTGCAGATGGATCTGGCCCAGATAGTGTTCAAACTTGTGGATTCTGACAGAGAGATATGGAAGACCGATGCATAGATCACATAGAGTCGACAAATGGTGTGGACTGGATATTCAGTATGTGTTTCATCATGAATTGATAGCTACAAAGAATGTCACTATGGAACATATTAATATACTGAAGGCAGAAGTCACTGCAGAGGCTACTGCAGTGGAAGGCAATAAAGGGTATGGTAGTCTTTTCTCACTTACTGATTGCTCACTTTGTTCCAGTAACACCGTCTAGGCTATTGAGTTTTAGGACACTCTGCTCATTGCTCATGTATGGGTTCCTTCTGTGTGGCTTTTTGTTAACTCACTCTGGACTCTAGGTACTGCATACTCTTACTATATTTAATATATTTGGCAACTTACTCTTGACTCTAGTCCTCATCATCCTTGGTCACTTATTGGCTTCTAGATGTGACCCAAGACATTCCTATTTTAACACAAGGCATAAGAGATGTTGAAGTTATTGAAGTCTTTTACCTCCAAAGTGACCAGATGGAGTTGATAGACTGTAAATAATGTGGCAACACATGTCTATTTCAGACCCACTAACCACATTTAACCAGGTGCAATGTGTTATTTTGGTGTTCATTGAAATCTTATATGCACTATTTGTTGTTTGTTGTTGTTGTTGTTGTTGTTGTTATATCTCCATTAACAGTGTCTTCACACTGTATTGCTACAAGAAGTCTCAGAGTTATGTAATGAATGTCAGTCTGTAATAGATGGTAAAGAAAAATTATACTAAATTCTAAGTATGTAATAAATGCACACATTAATTAAGTACTAGATTCAGGAAAGTTTAATTATCCCCCTTGGACCTATCAGCTAATGACAGTAAAACAGCTCATAAGAAAGAGTTAACTAGTCAGTCAGATACCACATCTGTCCTTCCTAGCAAATATTTTATAGTAAATGAACAGCAAACATATAATTGTCAGTAGTGTTAGAAATACACCCTTATCACATAACAATTTCCTACATGACTAACATGTCTTTAGCTCAGCTTATTACATATTATAGTTACCCTCCTGTGCACACTAGTCTCCCTGTGTTGCTACTTTGCTTTTACATGCTCCCAAATACCTTCTGAACACTGGTTCTCATATTCATCCACCTGGACATGGGCATGTTCATTACTGGTGACTCTGGTATCAATCCTACTCATTATTGGTAACACTGCACTCTTATGACTATATTAGAGAAACAGTGCCATGGCTAATAGTAGACTTGGTGAGAGAAGACTGCATTGAAGAGACACATCAGGTAGGAGAGCTACTGGTGCATTCCTTAAATACTATATTGCAAATCCTATCCAGTCCTAGGGCTTTGTATCCACTGAGTCAAGTGACAGCATAGCTGATTTGATCTTGTCAGTATCTAAAGGAACAGAATCAGCAACAGGGGGAGGAGGACAGAAGGACTTAGCAATCAGGTGGCTCTTGTTGTTGTTGGTGATAGCTTCAACAATGGTACCACCAGGTCTGGTTGAGGTGAGGGTTGGTCCTTGCACTTTCCCCATTATGGGACTCAAAGGAAATGTAGTGGTTTGCTGTCCATATGTCCATTCCCTTCGATATCTTCAAGCCACTCTATCTAGTGTTGTTCCTTAGTGGAGGTAATCTCTTTGACATAAAGGTTCTTCATGACTTTGAGTTCCTCATGGCAGAGAGAGGCCTCTCATCTGATATGAAAGCCTGCTAAGTTTTGTGACCTGATTTCATAGTCCAGTGAGGTATCAGGTCCACTAATGCTTTACCTTTGCCTTTTGTGGAAAGATGGAGGATTTAAAATGTGATACAATTTCACTAGATTCAATCATCATATTCTGGAATTGAAGCAATGTGAATCCTGATGAGAGGTCAATATGTATCAACACATGTTGATAGAAATTAGTAGTCCTTATCTTTTTTTCTTAATGTTCTTGGATCAAACATGTAGTGAACTGGATAAAGTAATTGAGACTCTTGATACACGGAACATTTGAAAAACACAAAAGAAAATTAACATTGTTGTAAACCGTTATTTGAAAGATAACAAATGGAAAATTTAGCATTCTCCTTGAGGAAAATGACCAATATTCTATGTATAGAAAATCTTTGATATATTAATTTTTTCAATGTTTTGATAGGTAAAATACAGGGAAATTGTATCTTCTAATTGAATGTTTTTTGGATGTTTAGTGGAGGGACATGAGTAAATACCTACAGTGAAAAGATTCATTGAGTTTTGTATGATACATGATGAAAAATTTTAAAGGTAAGTGAATATAGTTCTCATATGTATAGGTGATCAAAATATTGTCCTGGAATAAAAACTTATAACATTCTAGGAAAATAGCATGATGCCAGCCTAAAAGCAACAGCAAAGTCTGCTTTTTGATACCACATCACTGAGTTTCTTCAAACACCATGGCACACACAACTGATATGATTAAACATAATTTGTAAGATGATAGAATTGAGGAATCAAAAGCAGTATTCATACAACTCTGTCATCTGTTTCTGTCCTTCACCCATGAATCTGTTAGTCTGTCTGAATGCAATACTAAAGAACCTCTGAAACCATAGAAGTGAAGGTTAAAGTGAGTGATTTTCTAAGATGGAAAAATCAAAAACATCACCCAGCACAATATGAAAGACAAGTCCAGTCTCATACTGGACAAACTGTCTATCACTAAACTGACCAAAGGGAATAATACAATAAACTACATCATTTTCAGCATCCAAATGACTGGTGGTGTTGCACTGGATGTTAAGTGCTAGGCCAGTAAAGGGTGCAGTGAGCATACAAAGTTACATTGTGTTAAGACCGTACTCAAGTAGTATCGGATCTGAAGGGCTTCGGCCTCAGCTCGTGCGCTGTGCCCCTTTCCCGAGTCTTGCCCCTTATTTCAGAGAGCTAAAGTATCGCGTCTAGTGAGACGGATAAGTATTGTAACGGATAAGTCTTGTATCGCAACGGATCCGTTAAGACTTCCGGATATCGAACGTATAGAGTAACGGCTAATCCGGATCGGATCCGGACTAGAAACTAACGGGTGAGGACTGTCCGAGTGACAGAGGCGGATATGTAGACTATAGGAATCTATCCTAAGTCTCGGAGTAGACAAGAGTAGCGTACTCAAGTCCGGACGGATAACAGGGGGACTTAGAGTCCAGACGGAATGAGTGCAATCTAAGATGATATTTGAACTGATCTACTACAGCGCATATACAAAGGTTTATATACTACGGATAGCTAACGGAGTGATCAATAAGCAAAGGTGCGAGGCTATGTACGAAAGTATAAGCAAAGTCTAAGTGAAGCGTATTGGTAAGTCGGATGGATCACGAATCATGAACCGGGAATGAAGTACAAGTAAAAGCGGATTCGTAAGTGTAGCGGATCAGTAAGCAAAGCAGAAGTAAAGGATAACCGGTATACCGGTGTACAGGAATACCGAAAGGAGATGAACGATGGTTAGAGTTATATGAACAGGAAATGAAATAAGAATCAAAGCGGATCTGTGGACCGGACGACGGATATGTTCATCGGATCTGGATCGGATCTGAGATCCGGATCATCGGATCTGTAACCGGATATATGGTATATGACACATTGGAAGTACAGATCAGGAAGATATTTTTCCATCATCTGTGTGATTATTTTGCATATATCTTTGAGAATCTCTGTTAGAATAGATTACTCCTCCAGATTGGTGTGCATAGTACTGGACACATAGGGAATCCTATGCATATGATTGATCTGGAATTTACACCTCTTGTGTTGTAAGACTGAGCAGTTATTTAAATAACATTACAAGGTTACTTGCATTTGGGAGAACAAAGAATCTTGCAAAAGGTGGATATAATATAATGTATCACCTTGCTTTGATGAACAAGCTGGCTGTTCATCCCTAATAATGGTGTCCCAAACAATGGCAATCTTGATATATTTAAAAGACAGCAGAAAGACACAGCTCACCAGCACAAGCAATGAAAGCTAGATGCTGTCCTTGCTTTGACATATTGGAGACTAATCCCTTGGATAACCCCATATTTTTCTCCAGCTGGCAAAACTAGCTGTAGACAATAGTTTAAAACTGAATAACATACTGAAGTCAATAGATAGGCAATGGTACTATAACAAAGAGTGTACAAGGCCAAATGAAAGCCAGCTAGATGTTGTCTGACATATAGATAAAGGAGAGATATTGGTTATGCTCATCATTAGTCTGACACTTGTGGATTAGCTTTTTCAAAGTGAGATCTTTTGTAGAGGTGGATTGATAGTGACACATGTTTGCTTCTGAATAACAGAGGAGATATATCAGTTTCCAATGGTGCAGTGAGCTTACCACTGCACTCTCATGCATCTGGAAGGATAAGAATATGGTGGATGTTTGATTACAGTTTGACTTCCCGAGATGCCGCACAGATTTTCAATGTCCGATCAGTGTTTGCTTTGAGTATTATCATTTATTTCATGTTATTTGATGTATACCTTGCATATATTCTGCCAGTCTGTGTTCGTCCCTCAGTTATTCATGACATGTGTTAGATAAGTCGGCTCATATCTTAAAGGGATTGCACGTCCCATCAGCACTTGCAGATACTGCTCGTACAAATCACCGATTGACCATCTAACATATGTATGTACGCTCCTGTCTGCGCTCCACTTGAGCTCCACATGATCTGCCTTTGTTGCATCTCTCTCCTGTCTGTGCTCCACCTGAGCGTCACATGGTCTTCTACGAGAATTCATATCTCCCCAGGCAGATAGCCTATATCATTGACACCATTCAGCCGCTTGGCTGTCAATGATCCGCTAATAAGAGAAGCCCAAGCCAATCCATCATGCCTGCCTTTTGTGGCACGTCTCTAGAGCTTTATTGTGTCGATGTAAGTCCATTCTGTACTTTCTAGAGATGTTGCTGCCTCAATTAATTCATTTCAGGATTTGCAGCGCACCTATGGCGCACGTGCTATACCTACTGTCAGGAGATTGCATCCCTAACAGCATCCGTCAAATCATCTCCTCTATGGAAATTCATGCGCATTTTCACACTCACCACTCCCATTCGAAGCATCGGTGACCCGTGTTATACTAACTTCGTTGATACCTTGGGGGAAGACTGTTCAGGTGCCCGTCAATCTCTCGATCTCATTCCCAAACTTCATGGCATCAACGATGCCATCGACTTTCTCTTCTCCCCTCACATTCTCGACGATCCCGCATCTTGCATCCAGCGTGTGTTCCTTTCTCCGCTAAACATCTTTGTCGACGAATTCAATGACATTATGTTGGAAGCTTTACCCGGAGATTTTGGTGAGCATTGATCACTGCCAACTGCAACGAACCAACTCAAGGAGAACACAGAATCTTACTTCAGCTCCAACTGTCTCAAAGAAGCTGAGCAAGCTCCTCCAGATGCTCCAGAACAATCTCCGGACTATCTCACTATGTTGACTCATCCAAACACGCCACCTCATCGATTGGATCTTAAAGTCAATGCTGTATGTGCAATACAGCGCAACATGTCCGTCGAAAATGGACTTGTGCGTAACACATGTGTGCGCATCACTGCACTTCATCGAAGATTTGTGGAGGTACAGATTCCCAACACTGACAAGATACATTGCATGCCTCGGATCACATTTGCTTTCAATCCACCATGCTCAAGCTGGACAGTCCACTGAAAGCAGTTTCCACCTGCAACCGGTCTCTTAGTAGCACTCTGCTTGGCCGTGAAAGTGACAAAGTACACGATTCTGCAGTACTGATGTTCATGTCAATGAGATGATCTACAAGCCAGAGTAACACTATGAGCAGGTAATTTATACAGCAAGAATGGTAGTGTGCTGAATACTAAAATGCTACATAACGAAAGGTTGCAAGCCAAAGACGTGACAGCACTTATTGCATATATGTGTGGTCTTGAAACTGTTACAATCAGATGTGCAGTTTCCTCCACCGAAATTGTTCATGAAAGCTCTAGAGAAGGCTTGTGTTAGTATGACAGTCGAAGGCTTAGTAGTAGGTTCAAACTCACGAGCCTGTTAGCACTTGGCAATCTGTAAGGAGGTTACCAGAACCTATGCCAAGTGCAGTCAGTTAGCTGTGGGTGACAGTCAGGTGAGGGGTTGAGGACTCGCCTTTGAAATCAGATAGATATACCATGTTGTTAGTAAGGTGATATTGCACGTGTTGAACAAAGCATAAAAACAGTCCTGATGACTGCTTCTCTACCCTCTAACTATGGGCGGGGACGGCGGAGTTGTTGTTGATGTACTTGACGAATTTTCCGCTAATCCGCTCCTCGATGAGATAGTTTGCGCCGAGGCCGTTGTTGGGGTCGTCGGGAATGGCTAGCACCGCACGAACCAGCCTTAGACGTGGTAACTCAACCACAACATCTTGGCTCACATTGCCAGTCTTGATCATCTCATCAATGAAGGTGTATGCCATACCGAGCAATGATGTGCCCCAGTAAAGGCAATTCACCTCGTCAAGTGTCTTTTCCAGCTCATCCTCCCTCGCAAAGCGGCAACGCCCCATGGTTTGGCCCTTCCGAAAAACACGCGTTTGGCTACAACCTGCTCGGCTGACAGAACAGATGGTGGCGGTGATGTAGACATGGATGGGACAATGTCTGCGTTTGAAATCAAGGCAGGGTGACACGTTTTGAAGCTTCCTGCCAAGCTAATCATAGATTTGGAGCTGGTGTCGATGGTGAGTGCGGCAACAGTGTACTTGCTATCAGTAGTACTGAATGGCGTAGAAACGAGCGCTGCGAAGCCAATGGAAGGGATGTCGAAGAGACAAAAGGTGATAGGGACACATCCAGCACCTGTCATCACATAATGTGAGCTAGTTGACTGATTCTAAAAGTTCAAGGCACATACTTATAGTAGAGGATGCTTGTTTTCTAACATTTCCCTGAGCTTTCATGACCGCTTGTAGTTGAGATTGGCTGGGTAAGAAGAGTTGTTTTGATATGTGAGCGCTTGCTGCTAAGACAGGTTGCAACTGTTTCAGCTTTGAAGGGCCGCCACAGACATCGGATTGGTCTTCATCCTTTGAGACATCGTCGTCTGCCAGGACCTCGCTAATGTCAGATATTGGAAACTGTGGTATCAAATATGGTTAGACCTGCCAATATACAAGCGCCTCAACTCACCTTCCTGGAGCGCTTGCATGCAGGGCGGCGTGGTGGCGATGGGCTAGAATCGTTGCTGCTACCTTGACTTTGCAGTACCCTTTTCTTTGCAGGGATACCAGATGCTGATGTTAGTACATTTTGCACATCAGCGTCGACACTTGGTGCAATGTTCTGTGAGATTGAGCTAAGTGTCAAAGGTATCGCTGAAAACATGAAAAAGACCTACATTGACACATTGCTCTTGCCAGAGCAACACATCCTCAAACTGCGCATTCGTCATTACAACAAGGATGGAGCCCTCAGAGCATGACAAACCTCCACGTTGCGCTGCTGACATTGCTTTTTGTGACATGAATGATAATGAATTTGAGTAGTTTTGGACTTAGACTTGGACTCATCAAAGTTGGACTCACCGATGCTTGTAGCTTGCTGGCCTCGAGTCTGTTCTATAGCTTTATGTCCCTCATAATGCTTTGCGCAGGTCGGGCAACATGTATGGCCTGAGCCGTCTTTACCACGCACGTATGTAAATGGTACAGTTGATTCGAAGCGTGTGTTGCAACGCTGACAAAGTCTCCAGCTGTTTGGATTCATGGGAGTAAAGTCGGCCATGGTGGATTCAGAGGACGAGCAAGGGATGCTGGGGGCTTTTGAACCATGTTAGACATAAAATAGCTCAAGCGATCTGCAGTCATGGTTGTTCTTTTGAAGTGTGATTCTCAAGTGGTCAAATAGAGGTGTCTGTCTTCCCAAATCCTGTAGCCTGATAGCTAGCCCTTCGATGCACTGGACCGACCGACTGAGCCTGACTCGAACACGTCAGAAGACACCATGATCAGCATGAGACCAACTAACAGAATTCTCTTGCTTTGAGCATCACAATCCTGAGCAGTTGTTCACGGGAAAGCAAGAAGTGTTCGATAAGGTGGTATGCGATACTGACACCAGTGATACCAGCCTCAAACAGGAAATCAATTGTACTACAATATCGATGGCACCAACAGATGTGGACTAAGATAGACTACAGTACTAATCGACTTGTTGAATCTAAATTGCCTCCTCATCTGTCCAGGTAAACTCGTAGAAGTCAGACTCTTCATCTGATGAGTTGACTGCCGCAGATTCACCAGTGGGTACATGATATCCAGCCCCTTTGACAAATGGCGGTAAATCCAGAACATCCATCTCCTCAGACCCAATTAGTTTTTCACCGTTGCACGGGATTTTTGGCTGTGCGGTAATGACACTTTGAATGGGATCCTCGCCTTCAATGGCTCGAAAGCACATAAGAAGACCTGAATATGCATCCCAGATATTGTCACGAGTCAGTACAGTATGACTGAGCTCAGACATGAATGCCGTAGAGAATTCCTGGGGGTACCGAGAGAATAACGGGGTGATCTGAAGGAGCGTATGTTTTCCGGACCTCAAGTGAGGAATTATCGACGATCACCTGAAAAACATTACTATATGGACAAGAATGTGTCTGACAGCTTACAGAGAAGTCCCGACAATCAAATCTCTCAGGGCAATCAAAGATATCATTGGGGCGACCATGTGGTAGGATTTTGTGCATGTTGAAGCGGGGTTTAGTGTTGTTGAACTTATCGGCAAAAAGATCGAGCTCATGCTGGAGCCACGGAATGAAAACAAAGTGAAATACAAGTCTATGTTCCACGCAGCGTTAGTGCAAGAAAGTATCAAAGACATACAAGAAGAACCTTTCAAGTGCATCATCCGGGTTATAGATGCCTGCACTCAAACCGAAATCGAGAATATCTTCAAAACCCAGAGTCCAGCGACAGCGCAATTGGTTCCAGAAAATTTCTGGCTTTATATTGCGATGGTCGCCTCTGAACTTGTGCTGCAGGGTGCGTGCTAGACCTAGATCTTGAAGATGATGAAGCATGGTGTGACCATTCGCAATCCCATTGTTCTCTGTGCCCAGATCGCTTTGGGTAACGAGAGGCATAGCTTGAATGATTGCATTAGTAGGCTGACAATTGAGACTGGATGCAAATAATTACCTCCAAGGCTTTGGACCGTGTCACAATACCAGCCACAGATCAAGCGTGGATTGTGATTGGTCCACCAGATCTTGAGCCAGAGTATTCGCCCTGAGAATGGCTCAGTACCAACATGTAGGAAGAGCTGAAAACGACGCCACTTGTTGTGTTGGTCAAAAAACCCATATGTCATGAAGACCTGCAGTCCAAAAAGTGCTGCGTTTGAGCCGGCGACTCTTCCGGCGCTGAACTTCATCCGGATGGTGAAGGTTCATGTACCGCAGTATTAAGTCTCTGAAAACAATTCAATCAGTGTAAATGTGTAGCGACAGAGCATCATGTACAACCTTGGAACCATAATATGTTCCTCTTGCCTAAGGGTTTGCTTCATGTCGTGCGAGCCCTGTTTGGGGAACCATTGACATTCACGATGGCAGGTCCAATGCTTTCAATCGTGTGCGCTTGACCACGGGCAGACATAACTCCCCACTGTGAACATCACTTTTTCAAGAGGCTCAGTCTGATAATTCAAACATCAGAAGCTCTGTTTGAAGGTATGTTTAAGTAGCTATGACTCACGATATATTGAACTTGCTAGTCTCCTGGTGTGCCCGAAGACGAGAGATGATCTCTTGATTGCTGTAACCATTGGCAACATACTGCTCTACAAGCGGTCTTATGATTGCATCTGGAGCTGCAAAGTAATTAGCGCCAGTGTGATTGAGTTAACTGAACCCAGTTTCAAATGCACTTACGACTAACAACACCTCTCCTGTTTTTGCCTTGCAGGTTGGGATTAGAGCAAGCCTTGAAGCGCCAGCCTGCGTCAGTGGTTCAATGAGAAGATATATTGATACAATGAACCACGGATTCACACCTTACAACCCCCTCGGGACCGCTGAGGAATTTAGATTGGAATTTAGATTGCCATTCTTTACAAAATCGCTCTAGTAGAATATTATTAGGGATATACACAAAGACAATATTACTGAAACCAAACAGCAATCGGACATTGAAAATCTGTGCGGCATCTCGGGAAGTCAAACTGTAACCAAACATCCACCATATAAGAAAAATCTGTGTCAAGCAACGGCAGCTTCAAGTTCAAGCTAAACACAGAATCCACCAGAACTTCCCACAACCTCCAGCTCCTCCCAGCCTGGACACGTGACTCCATGATCCATTTATGTGTCAATACACAGTGCATCAACATACATTCCCTCAGCAATATCTTACACAGGGTTTGCATTTGGCTGTATATATTTCTCTGTACTGCTATACTGTGTAGCGGACAGATTTGCTAGTAGCATCCTAATGGAATGGCACGCAGGAAACAGCACCTTCACATTGAGTTTAATTTAGTCTTGTTGAGCCTTGTGTATGCATGTTGTATTTGCTTGTGTTTGTCCACAGTTGGCTTACTTGTGCCTCTTTCTTCTTCTTTCTGTCTCTCTCCATCCAATATGTGCATTCAACTCTTCCCAACTGCCTGGCATACCCTGTAGTGGGAGGCCACCTCTTGTGTATGCTGGAGATATGCTAGCTGGGCCGGTGAACCCTCTACCCTGTATAGGGCAGGGGTTCTCATGTGTAATGCCTAAGAGGGGTCGCTGCTGGGACTGATCTGGAGTGCAAGTGGCAGCAATCACTACGGCTTAAATTTGCAGTTGTAGTCACTGAGACTGATTTGGCCACTGTTACATCTTCCTAACCGCACAGCATTGGCCTCCCAGT
The DNA here is from genome assembly GCF_016647625.1 of Suillus subalutaceus. Taxonomy (NCBI): domain Eukaryota; kingdom Fungi; phylum Basidiomycota; class Agaricomycetes; order Boletales; family Suillaceae; genus Suillus; species Suillus subalutaceus. Next base: position 427,156 of record NW_024540257.1, read on the forward strand.
AGTTGGAGGTATATCTGGCATATGCTGGAGTTATGCACTGACATAGTCCAATATTTTCCTCAGCTTCTGGAATCCAACCCTGAGTCATTGTCACACATTATCTACATATATCACTGCAATTGTTCTGTCAAACCAGGTGAGCTACATGATCTATTTTTTGTATACATTATTTCTCAGTTGATCTTATGCAGCCAAACAGACATTGAAGAATGTACTAGAGATTTCATGTGCCCACAAATCAAAGGACAACTTAATCATGGCATTGTTCATGGATGGAATCAAACTACAAACTACAGCTGGCCATCCAATTGATGTCATAATAAATTAATCATGTGTTACTAATGTATCTGAATGATAAGGTCAGCTAAATCGAGCCATAAACCATTAAACAAGAAAGAAAACAAAAAACCTGGTTGCTATCATTCTTAAACCATTGCTGAACTATGAGACAGATGCCTGGCTGACCAAGTAATGTTGGAAATGCCAGACAGCATAATACAAGATATAGTCATTGCCTTTGATTGCAAATGATTTTGGTGAGTACTTCTATCACTGTAGTGGGCATATGTAGGGTACTGATGTGAAACCCAACTTGAAGGTACTTTAAGTACTACTGTATGGCTGCACTTTATTATGTGGTCCAAAATCTACAAATAACCAACTGAGCCACTTGTGTTCACTTATTACTTATTAGACCAACATACTAATTTACTGGCTAGTGAAGGGTTGAGCAGAGAACATCTAGCTGAAAGCTTCCTTCCAGCATGTATTTGAGCCTGCTAATGCAATTGGGCTAAGCACTTGTCCAATAATGTATAAGGGAGGTACTTACTTCCTATTCAATATCATCAATGATGCTGGAGCTTAATTGTCTTACTAATATCAGACCAATTGGCATTGATACCTTACTAGCTCTATATTGAAGGGATTTTATGGAGAACATTAAGGTGGAGTTTAATTTATGATGATGACCCCTCAAGTAGTAGTTAGGCAGATACTGGCATCAAAGAAGATTTTGAGGGCTAGAAAATACAGAAAAGCATTCACGGGTCTGCCTTTAATGATGCCCCTTTCAGGGAGACTACGGTATACTGAGCTATCAGCTATTCAGCATCGGTTCCCATGAGATATCTTTTAGCTTGTGCCATTTCCAAAATTAGCCTCAAAGTCCTCTGGGATTTTGCTAGATCAAGTGTAGAGGATGCTTATGAAAATCAATGTCTTTTATTTACTGGATCTCAGCAGAGTTTTTAACCAAGTTCAATACTGAGTTATGAGTGTTAGATATGAAAGGCAAAACATCTTTGAGCTCTGTTCTTGAGCTGTGCATAAGGAACACTTTCCATTTATTTCTGAGAAAATATTGGAGCAATGCTATGACATTGAACTTGGCATCCCTTTGACTCCTGAGTTTGAGACCTCACCTGTAATGTACTCCTACCTACTCAAAGCTACCTAAGCAACTTTCAGTTCCATGTTATGAGTGTATATTAGCATTTGTATCACTGGCTGGGCATGCATAATTGATTGTACTTGCATTGGCATCGGCTATGAAATGCATTGCCATATCAAATGATATACATATATATCTTACATTGAAGACAAATGTGTAAGTATTGCCTGACAGATTTAAGAATGTAATGAATAATTGTCAAGGCTGAGGCAGATCAATGCCTAGCTCTGTCCAGATAGGCTCACATGTAAAATGAGCTATGGAAACCCTTTGACCATCTTGGAATGGCAATACCTCATGAAGTAAAATATGACCTAGTAAGAAAATGATGCTACTAGGCCTATAATACAGTAGAAGTCTCAACTGGTGGATCCAAAGGCATCTATTTTTGAATGTATTTAATTACCTTGACATGTGGATACTTCTTGTACAGTGCACCTTATAATTTGAGCATTGCTTGAAACTGCCGGGGATTTAACTCTTTCAGGGTAGAGTTCAATTATATGTTGAGGAGTGAAAGGTTGTCAAGTAAAGAAATAAAGTAGTCTCCAAACTGAGTTGCTTAGCCAATTTAATGAGACCTCAGAAGATGATTGCATTTTCTTTCTAGTGTCTTGTGAATAACTTACTACATGTCCCACAACATGTCATGTAGTTACTAGTTTTATGTTCCTAGCTAATTGACCCTTCACTATTTTATACACTGCCTTCCATCCCTCCCTTCTTTATCAGCTTCATCTCCTATCTACAGTGTGACAGGTTTCTCAAACCCCATAACAGCAGGATATAGCTTTTTTCTTTTTCATGAATTACAGCTGGGAGATAGAGCCTTGAAGGTTCATTGAAGGATGTTCTTTGCATCTATTCATTGAAAAGTCCATAAAAGCAAACTTGTTAGTTTCAAACTGAGAGTTATGATCTCTTGACCATTCATAACCTTCATCTGAATGTTCTAACATACCTGCTAGAATATGGTAAGTATCAGTAAAGTGTTTTGCTATGGCAATGAAGGCAGTGTCATCTACAAAGGCAAGAGTTAGTTCTTTGAGTGATTCACATCCTCTTCAAGGTTTGGCAATTTCCACCAGCCCTGAGCTGTAGATAATGTACAATGGATGATGTTCTAGAGTATAGGTAAGCTGTTCCACTATAACAGCTGTAAGGAGTTTGCTAGTGGTATTAAGCAGAGCAACTAGATAAAAGGTTTTTGGGACTGAATAGTTAATTTTCCCTGGTTTCTAAAGGACTTATTGTAGGACCTGAAAAACTTATCTAACACAGTTCATCATTGATGGTTTTCACCTCAAGTATAATAGTTTCAATGTTGTAGGTATCATTCTAGCACTAAAATTTCAGCATTAAATATTGATGGGAAGTCCATTCACTACTACTCTAACAATACTCGTTAGAGATCAGAGCAAATACTTTGTTCATGGGATGGAGTCAGCAGGTAAGAGAACTCCATAAAGGATATAAAAATATCATTATGGAGAAGTGATTGTCAATTAATCTAGTTATGGATGCATATATGTACTCTCACTTTTCACTTGTTCAGATTCTCAAACATAAATTAGTCCCTATGGTGGAAGCCAAGGATTATAAGCTGGATGCTACCTGCAAAGTTAGTTTACTAATAACATTAGGGTAAATGCTGATGATTATCTCTAAATACAGATACTCTTGTGTCTTATCTGGGTTCACCATACATAAGAGTCAAAGTCAAAGTCTTGACAAGGTTATGGTTGACCTCAATGATGTATTCACCAATGGTAGGTTAAGCTATATCATCTCAAGCTTATATAGCACTATCTCAGGCTAGGTCTAAAGAGGGTTTCAAATCAGAATTTGTAATAGACTCTTGAAGTTTATTTGATTCACTATATGACAAATTAAATCCTACAAAGAAGCATCTGATTGGAATTAGAGCAACTTTTCTGCCATTTGATTAATGTACAGTGGCTCAAAAAACTGTCCGCATGTTTTGACATTTTTCACTATCTATGATATTGTGTGAGAATGAACAAATTCCTCAAGGACATACTTATACCCACATTGTAGTATGGCTTCAGGGCTTTTATTTGAGCCCTACACCGTGGGAATCGGCGGAGATATGGTGGAGATATAAGGCTTATAAAATGATGACTCATGTGGACAGTTTTTTGAGTGTATATTAAAACTATATAAATCATTATTTATGACACCATAAAAATCATGCCACTATTATATAAATTATAAAGTGGTGTCATTATGTTATTTTATGACTATATCTAACTATATAAACCAGAATATCTCATGTATCATAGTCATAATCACCATGAAAGCCATCTCCTCTGCTCAAAGAGATAATATCCTCTCTCTGTCTTATGCTGGCCTCTCTGCTCGCCAAATTTCCTCTAGAACTGGAATATGCAAGTCCACTGTGGCCAAGTTCATCAAAGAAAGCCACCCAGACAAGGAAAACTCTTGTGGAGGACGTCCATCCAAGCTTACCTCTACTGACAAAGGGCTATTATCCAACATATCACTACAGGAAAGGCTGATAATGCTGTCCAAGCCACCCATTATATCAATTCCACCATCACTACCCCTGTCTCTTCACAAACTGTGAGGAATGTTCTCAAGGCAGCTCATCTCAAGGGGTATGGGGCTGTATGGGATGGAATGGTGTGGGAATGCTTGCTGAGGTTGAGGGGAAGATGAATGCTGAGCAGTATGTGGACATTTTAAATGACCACTTGCTGCCTAGCTTGGCAGAATCAGGGATTGATGAAGAAGATATCATTTTCCAACAGGATAATGATCCCAAGCACACATCCAGAAGAGCTAGGGAATGGTTTGAAGAACATAACATCAATGTTCTTGACTGGCCAGCACAGTCTCCTGATGTCAATGTCATTGAACATCTCTGGGGAACACTCAGGAAAAAGCTTCAAGCCTATGAAAACCCCCCTAAAGGAGTATGGGAGCTTTGGGAGAGAGTAGCAGTGGAATGGGGGAAGATCACAGCTGAGGATTGCCAGAAATTAATTGAGAGTATGCCTAGAAGGATAGAGGCAGTAATTAAAGCCAAGGGAGGTCATACAAAATACTAGAATACCTGGTTATTACTGTAAAATACTTGAGTCAAAAAACTGTCCGCATGAGTCACCATTTTGTGAGCCTTGTATCTCCACCATATCTCCACCGATTCCCACGGTGTAGGGCTCAAATGAAAGCCCTGAAGCCATACTACAATGTGGTATAAGCATGTTTTTGAGGCATTTGTTTGTTCTCACACAATATTATAGATAGTGAAAAATGCCAAAACATACGGACGGTTTTTTGAGCCACTGTATGAGAGATGTGTTTCTGCTGACTGTGGCAATCATGGTAGCCTCTGGCAGGTCACATACATGAGCGACAAGTGGCATAAAGACATAACAAATGTATCAAGAAGGATCAGGCATAAAACAACCATCCTTTGCTGCGACCTTGAGGCTGGCGCACACAAGATTGACACATTCATGCCATAGTCTTGCCTGCAGAATGCCCTGATAGTCATAATGTACATGAACTTAGCAATGGGCATGTAAGCGATACAACGCCAAGCTCGTAGTGTGGCCTTGGAGCGAATTTCTGAATCAAGGTTACCGATTGTGATGAAGAGTGGGTGCATCTCAATTCCTCCAGTGGTGCATATCACAGGTGTTTTATCTGACCCCAAGATGATCGGTACTTGTGTAGCACCGACTGGGAGATGGTCCCAAGAACACAGAATCAATCTTTGAACAGTAAACTTAACAGAAAAAAATTGACCTGAATTTTCCATGCCATATCGGCGCTCATATAATCCCCATATTCTCGTTGACCTCCAGTATTGATGACATGCGGCTGAAAGGTGATGTGATTGGCAAAAATAGGATCACTGAAGAGCTGCTTAACGACCTCTAAAGCATCACGCCAGATGAGTTGCACAGGGTAAGTAGTCTTGTAGCCTGTAAACTCTATGTTTGAGACCTTCCATGGCACAAATGATGGCAGTGCATTGATCCAGTCTAGAAGTTGGTCCTTTGAGGAGAAAGATGGTCTTGGACGGGTGTGAAACCGTAAGCATAGAGTCAGACCTGTCAAGTAGTGCTCTAAGTTGAGTCCTACCCATTTTAACTTCAAAAACTTGTTGATCTGAGTTTGAGTCAGGTTTTCAACCAGAAACCTTCCCAATTCCCACTCCCCTTCGTCATGAAAAGGATGATAAGTGTTGATTTTTCTCTGATAATCATATAGATCTTCCTGCAACCTGTCGAATAGGTTTTTGCCGACACCAAAGATATAGCCAGATTGAGGATGATAATGGCCGGTGGTAGATGATCGCAATGAATGCGAACCTTGCAATCCAGGTGGAATTGGGAATTGTTGTGGACATGATTCGTGAGGCCAACAGGTAGACTGAGAATTGAGATGCAGAATAATTGCCTCAATAGAAGGGAACTCCACATTACAGTTTGGACAAAGCCTGGTAAAGGTATGTCAATCTGTACAGTTATGATCATAAAGATACTCACATTTACCAAAGGCTCCTGTGCAAGTATTTCCTTGTCAAAGCTTTGCTGACGTTGCAACACAGAAAATGGTGAAGTCTTTGAGACTCTGCAGACTGTGCATTCACAGGGTATTGCCATACTAAATATCAGCCTATAGGATTAACAGATCTCTTCCATATATCAGTACATTTATCCCGCATCACCAGATTCAGAGTTCTTATAGACAATGTCTTCTCCATCTCAGCGCAGCAGTCCTCTCCCAGTCTCATCTCCTCCTCGCCCAAGCAGTCCCCTCGGCCCTCCTTCAAGCAGCCCCCCATATTCTCCTCTATCCAGTCACTCCAGTAGACGTCCTGCTACTCCTGGATCACTTCTTTTTTATTCTAGCTCCAAGATAGGGAGCTCTCCTGATATAATGCACTGACTCGTGTAGTTCACCACAAAGCCTGCAGCTACCTAAGCCTGCTGAAGACACACATAGCATATTATTTGATCCATCTAGCTCTCCAAACCTTGAACGTGCTGCTCGACGCCAGTTCATACACAGCAGAATGAAGAAGAAGCAGTCTCCATATCCTGTGTATCCAGCTCCAATTGAGCTCTGTCATGCAGCCCGTTTCCTGGGGCGAGAGAGCAACCCATATGTATCATTTGACGCAATTTCCAAGGTACAATATATTTCTTCTATCCACGTACAAAGACTAACTTTTGAATTTAAGCATGCTGGATACTTGGAAAATGGCCTTGCGACACTGCATCCATCAACCTTGTACAAAGGATATAAAGCCAAACTTGCTGCCTGCGAGACTGCCTGCCAGCATCTTGTGATAACTGCGTGGGAAATTGAGGAATCTGAACGTTTTACTGCATTCCTTGATGCCCTGCATGCCGAAAATGAAGACCAACTGGGATTGGTGGACAAAGAGTTGCAGAGGTTTAGGTCATTTTTGCTGAGCATGACCACCTGCAAGTTAATGATGATAGAGATTATCTTCAAGCCATCTATGAAGATGAATGCGAAATCCTTTGTGTTACCTCAGCCCAAGCTGAACAGATCTCCAAGATCTTAGGTTCACGGGTCAAAGATGCTTTCTTGCAATCCGGAGCTGCGGAATCGCGACCCTGTAGTCTAGATATTCCTGATGATGAAGACGACCCCATCATTCTAGACAGTTCTGAAGATCTGGATTCCAAAGAAGAGTGTCCTGGGGTGGGGGCTGGCAAAACGTCTCACCAGCCACATGCCCTTCCAATTGTGGTATGTGAAACAGATTTCTTGATACCATCTTATGGAACTGATCAATTGATAATAGGACATGTAATATGCATGCTGTAGTAGTGCTGCTGTTTGATTATGACCACCCCATATTGTATCAGTTTGTCACCCACATGCTTTACTTTTACATCATACCCCTTCATCTTACCCTCCTTTAGCACCTTCTCGCTGCTTTTGATGATGTGTGTTTTGTTTAAGTATGATTTGTAGTAGAATGCTACATGGATATTTATCTGTACCCTTGATCCTTCCTATTCCCTCAATCGCTGCTCTAGTAAATGCCTCCAAAACGTACTAAAGGTAAAATAATGATACCAAAACCCGCTTGCAGGTCTGGTCTGAATCCTTCGCACTTCCCTGCAAATACCCAGATGGATCTCAGCGACGAACAACCAGAGGAGCCAACATCAAATGCTTTCGATCCGCATTCGTAGTACGTGTCTTTCTCCATGTCAAGAAACACTACTAATGCATGCGTTAGCTACAGTAACTATACTAATCCGTCCTTCAGTACACATTCCAGTTTTGTGCCCTTCAACTACAATGATGACACTCATGCTGGCCCATCATCAAGTGCTGGTCTTAATCCATCATCAAGCGCTAACTTGCAGTAAGTGTTTTTTTTCATTTCAAGATCTACTACTGATGCACATGATGCACTAGCTACAGTAACTATACCGATCCATCCTTCAGTACACATTCTGGTCATGCACCCTTCAACTACGATGATGATGCTCAGTCTGGCCCATCATCAAGCGCTGGTCTTGGTCCATCATCAAGCGCTAACTTGCAGTAAGTGTTTTTTCGTTTCAAGATCTACTACTGATGCACATGATGCATTAGTTACAGTAATTATACTGATACATCCTTTGGGATGCATTCCAGTCATACACCCTTCAACTATGATGACAACACTCACGCTGGCCCATTGTCAAGCACCAACTATTCACTGCCTAACTATCATCCAGACGAGCTTTCAGCACTTGACGATATGTCAGGTATTGCATCCAATCCGCATCACATCCAAGTACCGTACTCGTCCACTGAAGCTGAACCATCTCTGGGACCTCAGCACAATCCTCTCCCCATTACAGTGGGGGAGATACCGGTCTCACAAGTCATTCATGTAAGTCTTAATTAGCATGTCTCATTAATCTCACTAAAAACTCAACATTATAGACTACAGGACCTGCACAATCATCTGATAGATGGCGACATGCTCGAAAGTTGCCTGGAACCCCATATCTCACTCGTCAAGACTCTGATGTATGGGCCAACATTGCCGCGACAACAGAGGTGAACGTTACTGTGGTGCAAGCAACCCCAGGGGCCCCAGACGATAATCGTTACTTCATGGTCACGGGAGCCGTCCGTGACCAAATATTTCAGCATGCAAAAGAACTTGCAATGGGGGTTATATTCACAAAAGAGGCAATGGCCTCATCGACTGATGACAAAAACTGTATCGTCAAGAATCTCCTTCGACAAGCAACACCAAAATTTCCAGGGCTTTCTGGTATGTTGAGTCATATAATTATTCATTAACTGATGTACCAGTAGGAACACCACGCTGGAGCAATAAAAGTAAGGACATTATGAAGATATGGTGCAATATCATTGTTGTGCGCACAGTGCTCATGACGTTCACTCGAGATGGAATTGTCATGGCGTACGACCTTTTCCCTCCGCAGGGCAGCCAATTTCCCCCTGAGGCCTTCCGTGTCACTCGTGTTGGACATCTCATTTGAGATAATAGCTTCATGCACAAATATTCATTTAAGGTGGTACAATTTTTACTTAACTCCAAATGACATACTGAGTTTTCATATAGGATGGGACACTCACAATTCACGCAAAGTTCAAGAATCTGTTTATCCTCTTCCTCATCACCAAACTCATCTGGAATACCCGTTTCTGATTGGACAACTTGCTCACCTCACCACATGAACAGTTACGCTGCATGATGGGATTAGCTGCCACATTCACGAAATGCACGCTGATGGAACAGGGACGTGAGGTGCTCAGTGCTGCATGTAGGTTATCTCCAGAGGCAAACTCTTCGATGTTTGATGGTATCTGCTCAGAGATGGATGATCTCAGCATTGAGGAGGAGGCTGACTTGGACAAGTGGATAGATCACATAGTGGTTTGTGGTGTTTCTCAACAGCATATTAAGGTCGAGCTCTCTGATTTCAACTTGGACTCATACTCAGACTGATGCGGCCTGTGACCTATAATTCTACCGTAGTGTGACATGTGAACCATAATAATATTAGAGTTGTTGTGTACATATATCCTCACGAAATTCAAGATATTTGACTATTTCACTTACTTAAGTGCCATCCAAACTATCATTTGTGTCAATTAAACCAAAATGAGTGTTTACAAACATCGTCCTGAGCTACACCAAATTTAGTTTGTTCTGAACAGGTTTTGACTTCATGTCGACCAACTCGGCTTTTTCAGATGAACTTTCCTTTCAACCTTATGATCAATACTCCAGTCATATGCAAAATGACCACCTAGTAAGTCACTTCAGCAGGTCCGACACTCACCATGTGCTAATCGAAATAGCAGTTTGGCCTCATCATGTTAAGACCGTACTCAAGTAGTATCGGATCCGAAGGGCTTTGGCCTCAGCTCGTGTGCTGTGCCCCTCTCCCGAGTCTTGCCCCTTATTTCAGAGTGCTAGAGTATTGTGTCTAGTGAGACGGATAAGTATCATAACGGATCCGTTAAGGCTTCCGGATATTGAATGTGTAGAGTGACGGCTAATCCGGATCAGATCCAAACTAGAAACTAATGGGTGAGGACTGTCCAATGTGATGGGGCATGCCGGTGGGACGTTCCAGAGGGCTCGATCAGGCAGGAGCAGGCAGAGTAGCGGAGTGCTGGAGTTAGGAGCAAGGTGAGAGGTGACAGAGGCCCGGCGGTGTCCGGGGTCATAGCAGTAGACATACAACTCAGTGCATGTTTGTAGAGGCCATCATCATCCATGCAGACACTGACAGTCAGGTTCTCTTCGGTCTCTCGACCGCAGTGCTGGCCAATCCATCTGGTGATGAGAGTGGGGCAGCAACCCAGCACTCAATCTTAGATGCAACAAGTTCGGGGCAAATCAATGTGAACAACTGTGCAAGACTTCAGGGACTTACGCATACGGGAGAGACTCGGAACAGAAACCCAATTTCCCTTCCTACTCAACTCACTTTCTTTCCAGCATTTCCAGAGGATCAGCTACCTACTACCCCACTTCGTCGTATTGTTTCACTTCCGCCTCACTTAGGGCGTCAGCACGCACCATCAGAATCGGACAATATCGGAAGCCCTTCTCATACACTGTACTCAAACCAATCCTCCCCCAGTCAGAGTGAGGAGCCAACCAGAGACTTCACCTTTGCTTTGCGGGCAGCTTACTTTACTCCCAAACAAAACGAGAGCACACCTTCCTCACCCACTACAGTCTCGTCACTCACAATCACCCAACCTACCCCCACTCCGCACATTACCAATTCGATACTACCAATCATGACTAATCGCGAGCATCCAAGGATAGTACCGCTATTCAAGGGAGATTATGGAGACAAAGAAGAACCTACTGAATGGTTTCTGCAGTTCGAGTTATCACTGCCCAAGACCTGGTTTGACACGCAGCGAATAGACTGTTTTGCAATGCAGCTTGCTCCAGGGCAAATAGCGGAAGAATGGTTCCAGGGTCTCTCGTCCACACAAATCAGTACCTTCCTAGGTCTCAGAACTATATTTAGGAAACGCTGGCCACCTCCCAAACGACCCAAGTACTCATGAGCGCAGCAAAAGGAACGGGTCATGGCAGAGGTACTGGACAAGAACGACATCGGGTTATGGACAGCAGGCAACTATGGACATGTGGTTTGGGCGACCAAAGTGTCGTGTTTGTCCCTAGGCATGGGAGATACGGAAGGATATCTGATTGAATATGTTATCAAAGGTGTTCCTAATCTATTGAAGGACCACCTCAAGTGCGAATACGCAGATTGGGATGAGTTTCTGGAAGATGTGCAGAGTGTCTCGAGCGTCAAACTCAAGAGAGGTCGAGAAGACTTGAACAAGGAGCGGGCCAGGGACATGGATATCGCAAGATTGAAGGCGCAACCATCATTAACATCCCTCCAGTACCAGTTCTCTCAAATGTCGACGAATGGTCAACGGTCTAACCCACCAGCGTATCAAACCTCAATGCGCATACCAACACTACCTATCCAGTCAGCAGTCCAACCGAATGCAGCAGGAGTCATATACCCCGTGTTGAACCCAACCCCACCAATGACAGCACCAAATAACCAGGTCATGCCCATGGGAGCAGGACGAGGAGCAGGATTTGGGATGAGGGGGGCACCGTTCATGCGGATGCAGTTAACCAGAGTGCAAATCATGGAGAAGTTAGCCATGATGCCCCAGAGAGCCAATACAGAGGCTGGAGTACGCCAGTACGAAGCAGATATTGAGCTATGGCATCGCAACCACGGGGTAGAAGGATTCCCAACCCTTGACAAACCATATCCGCTCCGTCCAGGCAAGGCACTTAGCGGCTCTGGGGAATGTTACAGTTGCAGCATGGTCACAGACCCACTGCATGTGGGTGCCCAGTGCATCGCACAAGAGCACCTAAGGTCACAGGAGTCTCGTTGGCGACAGCAAGTTGCAGGTCTACTCAGACGCACTGCATTGCCGACAAATCGCCTAGCATATTCAACAGCCCCGGTTCAGTATGTGGCCCCAGCAACACACCCTTATTACGGCTCATATGGAACATCACTCCCAGCTCTGGTTTACTTAGTGGTGCAACAAGAGGAGCATAGTGGATGGGATGGGCAAGATGTGTGGACCACGCAAGAATCAGGGTATGATTGGGGGATGGAAAATTATGTGGGACCGCTGCTGCAGATGGACCAGCAGTAGTCCCAGTAAACTCCAGCCTGTCAGTTACCACACCATCTATCCAACCACCTGATATTCCTTCCCATTATGAACCACAAACCACGCCGCACGCACAAGATACTGTATATGATAACACTAGCTCCGAAGTTCCTCTACCAAGGGACATAGAATCTTCATCTCTTAACTCTCCTCTGCCTACTACTTTGGTTGTACCGTCTCCTACACCAAACAATGCTATTACTGATGTTTATTTGGTGGACGCATCTGGTTAACCCGCATGGTCTCGAACAAGCAATCCATTCTTGACTGTGCCACACCTCCATGGCCCGCAAGGCAAGAAAGCACGGTTTCTCGCCATCGTCGACAATGGAGCAATGATTAACACCATAGACACAGCAGCTTACCAACGAATTGCATGATGCCTATCCCCGCTAAGTCCATCAACTAGAACTTTGCGCATGGCTGATGGATCCCTAGTTCCATCCACCAGTGTCTGGACAGGGACGTTCACATGGGGATTCACCGCCATTCACCAGGGTTGTTCAGCATCATTCCGTGGATCCTTGCTTTCCTTGCTTCCCCTTTAGGGTCGAACGTTCTTGCATTCTGCGAGTATAGCAGCTAGGCAGAGCTGAGACTCACTTATACTGGCTGAGCACTTTTCTTATATGTGCCTGCCAGGTTGTGATACCCACAGCGCATACCTTCCATGCACCTGACACGCTTATGACAGACGGTGGGTCACACTTCGACAATGGAAGTGTGCATGCGTGGTGTACAGCACACAAATCCAAACACCACGTAGTTGCAGCTTATGCGCCCTGGATCAATGGTTTAGTAGAGAATACCAATGGGAAGCTCTTGGGAAGATTAAAGAGACTATGCAGTCCGGGGTTGGGAGAGGACGAGTATGAAAGCACAGATGCAGAAAGCCTAGCTAAGTCATGGCCGGATCACTTCGGCAGTGCCATACGTCAATTGAACGAGCTCATCATTCCCACCTTCAAATTTTCCCCAAAAGAGCTACTATTGGGCCTTGTTGTCAACACCAACCCGACTCCAGTCGTAGACACGTCAACGGAGTTGAGTACCTCGGAAGTTGACGTCCACATGGCATACGTCGATCAGCAGCATTTGGATGGTGCAGACCATACTGTCGCCCACTCCACACGACGCAAAGCCACGTTCGACCATAAAGTCCTCCACTCGCATACAGGTGAAGTCATATTTGAGACTGGACAACTTGTACAAGTTTATGCTAATGCATTAGACTTTACAATGGCATCAGCGCACAAACTACAACCGCGATGGTTAGCCCCGCGTCGACTTGTCGATCACATCGGCAACTCATATATGCTAGCTACCCTTGAGGGCTTCCCACTCAATGGACTATTCCATGCTAGACGCCTGCGGAGATTCATTCCATGCAATGGTACAGCACTAGCAGAGCTACAGGCAGTGTTGGGAGACATGAGCGAGGATGACGAAGCAGAAATCAATAGGCCATGGGAAGATGATCTTCAAGAAGTCGAAGAAGAGTTAGAGGAGTCAGACAACTTCAAGGAGAACGACGAGTAGAACTGTGTGCGCCCCCGGAGGGTTGCATTCCTGGGGGGGGTATATGTGATGGGGCGTGCCGGCGGGACATTCCAGAGGGCTCGATCAGGCAGGAGCAGGCAGAGTAGCGGAGTGCTGGAGTTAGGAGCAAGGCGAGAGGTGGCAGAGGCCCGGCAGTGTCCAGGGTCATAGCAGTAGACATATGACTCAGCGCATGTTGTAGAGACCATCATCATCCACACAGACACGACAGTCAGGTTCTCTTTGGTCTCTCGAGCGCAGTGCTGGCCAATCCACCGAAGACAGAGGCGGATATATAGACTATAGGAATCAATCCTAAGTATCGGAGTAGACAGGAGTATCGTACTCAAGTCTGGACAGATAACGGAGGGACTTAGAGTCCAGACGGAACGAGTGCAATCTAAGATGATATTCGAACTGATCTGCTACAGCGCATGTACAAGGGTTTATATACTATGGATAACTAATGGAATGATCAATAAGCAAAGGCGCGAGGCTATGTACAAAGTATAAGTAAAGTATGTGCACAGCATATTGGTAAGACGGATGGATCACGAATCATGAACTGGGAATGAAGTATAAGTTAAAGCGGATCAGTAAGTGTAGCGGATCAGTAAGCATAGCGGAAGTAAAGGATAACCAGTATACTGGTGTACAGGAATACCAAAAGGAGATGAATGATAGTTAGAGTTACATGAACAGGACATGAAATAAGAATCAAATCGGATCTGTGGACTGGACGACGGATATATCCATCGGATCTGAGATCCGGATCTTCGGATCTGTACCTGGGTATATGATCACCATAAAACAAACCACCACTAGAGGGCAACAAAGTCAGCACAATGTGAGATGATCAACCATATACTCTACCATGACAAATACTGACACACCAGCAGGCCTGTACCACCTCCGAGTTGACTGTTTCATGTAGTTCATGCTCCAGGACAGGTTAAGGCTAAACAGGGTCCAGCCTCCACTCTTGAGGTTCTGTTTCTATTGCAACCATTTCATCAAACACCAGGACCCATTCAAGCATCACAAATTTACCTTCAAACTCTGGTTTTGGAACGTTGGGATGCAGAGATAAGGCGCTAAGATGAAGCATGCAAAGCTCAATTATTGGAACACTTCCAGGGCCCTGTGACTCACCAACTGTTTGTGTAGGAGATGATAGCACAGCATTGGGATGCAGAGAAGAAGCAGTGTGAAGAGGCATGCAAGGTTCAAATATTAGAACTCCTACTTGCAGCTCATGATATCACTAGCCTAGTTTAGTCAGTTGTCAGTTAGGCATGAAAGGTGGCACAAGATGATGTTAGTAATAGAAAAGACAAGAGAGATGATGATAGTAACTAAGGCCAATGAGCATGAACTAAACATTTGTGGAGGGAGAAATAGAAAAGATGAGAGACAATGCCAATGAGAAAATGGGTAAAAGAAAGGGCATGCAATTTATGAACTCCACATTTGTGGAGGGAGAAATGGAAAATATGAGAGAGATGAAGTGGTAGTAACCAAGGCCAATGAGAAAATGGGCAAAAGAAAGGCCATATGATATGTGAACTCTATGTTTGCGAGGGTGATATGTGAACTCTACATTTGCAAAGGCAGAAGTAGAAGGGTTGCGCTGGTTAAGGGTTTGTGAAGGGAGATATCGAAGGGTTATGGTTGTGGTGTCAAAATTAAATGTTCCTGGAAAAAACTTGAAGGGTGCTAGTAAGTGCATGGGTGGGTTGTGGTAACAGCAGTCAAACCATGCCTTCTTGTATGTTCTGCGGCAAGGTATCAACCACGCACGAAGATCTCAACAGACACATTGCAGGATGTCCTGAATGTTAAAAGCAGTGGGCATCAATGATTGAAGATGTTGAGTCAGAGGATTGGGATGCACCACCTGTTGACTTCTCCCATGATAATGCTGCTCCATGTCCAGGCTGTATATACTCCCACCCATCTGCTGATATTGACAACAACCCCACTCCCAGCAAAAGTCGTTGTGTTGCTATTGAGGAAGTTGAGGACAAGGACAAGACATTCTTCCACTCTGGGCGTTATTTTGAACCTCGTGGAGATGCTGGCTGGGCAAAAACTTTTGAAAGGCATAGAAGATATCAGAAGGAAGAGGGTGAGCATGCATGGGTGCCCTTCAAAGATGTGTAAGTGCTTGAACATGGCATTGGTGAGAAGGGAAACTAAACTCACCAGGGAAGAGTGAGAATTGGCTCAGTGGCTCATCAAAAGTCTCTGACAGACACAGACTGACAAATATTTGAATTTACCAATAGTATATTAAAAGTGTTGACTGAACTCACGATATTGATACCATGAACAGACACAAAACCACATGAAAGTCTTGTTCCAAAACAACCACTCTTTCTTGCAGAGGGTCGACAATCTTCCACATGGACCAGGTTGGAGTTGCAGGAAGGTTACTGTGTGGGGAAACCTTGAGGATGATAATGGAGTACCATTGCAAGAAAATGTTGAGCTTTGGAGTTGGGATCTGGTAGAGTGTGTCAAGGAGTTAATTAACATCCCTTTGTTTAAGGTGGATATGGTGTACTCACCTGCCAGAGCGTATGTGGACTGTGTAGGCCAACATAGAGTGATTGACGAGATGTGGACGGCAGACTGGTGGAGCGAGACACAAGTAAGACTATTCAAGAGGGAGCAATGAAGAAACAGACTGACCTTGTAAGAAGAAAGCCTTGCCCAAAGGAGCCATGATGGCGCCAATTATTCTATCATCAGACAAAACCTGCTTATTGCAGTTTTAAGGGGACAAGTCAGCATTGCCAGTGTACATGTCTATTGGCAACATCACCAAAGCAAAAGGCATCAGACATCAGCACAAGCAATGATTCTTATTGGTTACTTACCTGCAGGCAAATTCGACTGCTTTACTCCTAATGCACACTTACTGGCCAGATACAGACTTTTTTATCACTGCATGGCTCTACTACTCCATTCTCTCATAGCTACTGGACAAGATGGCATTGAAATGGTGTGTGCAGACTCACAAATTCATTGTGTCCACCTGATACTGGCAGCATATGTTGCTGACTTTCCTGAGCAGTGCCTGGTTTCCTGTTTCAAGGAGAATCATTGTCCAAAGTGTCTGGTGGCAGGGAATGAGTGAGGTAACAGACTCAACTCGGTGATATGTGATCCAGAGTCGATGAAAGAGATTCTGGAAAGGTGCAAGAACAGTCAGCATCCTCTGGAATTTGAGGAAAACAGTCTACACGCCGTTCATAAACCATTCTGGGCAGATATGCCTCATTGCAGTATCTTCCTTGCATTCACTCCTGACCTTTTGCACAAACTCCATAAAGGAGTGTTTAAGGACCATCTTGTGAAGTGGTGTGTTGATATTGTTGGCGAGGAAGAAATGGACGTGCATTTCAAGGTGATGCCTGACTATCCAGGGCTCTGTCACTTCAAGAAAGGTATATTGGCTGTTAAACAATGGACCAGTGTCATGCATGGTATGCAACTCATACCATGACAGATACACAAGAGGTGTGATAAGGAAGGTATAATAGACCCTACTGTATCCTATCACCAAGTTACCCCATCATTTTCCCCCTAGTTATTAGCTAGTATTTTCACTTTCAAACTTCACTTCCATTTTTCCATGTATTTCTATTTTGTTCTATGACATTCCATCTCTTTCTATTTTTCCTAGGTACATTCAGCCAACAGACTTTTCTTTTCAGCCACCAAACATGTTTGTAAGCATGTCATGTGACTGGTAAATATCATGATTTGTCATGCTTTGTAAGATTTCTAACTGTATTTATAAGCTACTTAGTAAGAAGGCTGATTCAGCACACCAAATGGCATTGTTTGTAAGCACATCCTTACCAATCCATGTGATGACTCATGCTATGATTCATCATGCTTTGTAAACTACACTGTAGTTATAATGTAAATTAGTAAACAGGCTGACTCACCACACCAAATAGCATTGTTTGTAAGCACATTCTTACTAATCCATATGATGATTCATGCTTTGTAATCAGGGCCTCCAAAAGGTATATAAGGAGCCCAATTTTGCCATGTAATAAATGGAGCACTTCCCACCTTCACTCATCTTAAACAGTGTGAGATTAAGTAAGAACCTAAGTACAGGCAAATCATTAGCCTCAAAGTAAGACTAAAAAACATTTATTCAATTATATACTACCTTACAGGGGTTGATTATATAATCTATCAGCTAATCTAACTAGGTTTAACCCATACTATTTTCCTCTCTCTTTTACAGGAAGGGAGACATGATTTATGCTACACATTTCATGCTACACGATTCACGAGCATGCTAACACTCAGACAGATTTCATACCGTAGACTCAGTATACAGAATTCAATTGTTTTAAACTAACCAAGGAACAAGGAAAGAAGGTATATTAAAATAAATCCTCCCAAGAACTCACACATTATCTACCACGAAAACTAGAAAAGTTGTAGACCATGTACTTAAGGACTGGCAATAAGTCTTATCCTGTATAGTTGTGTTGTCACTATATAAGCAGCGTACATAAGACCCTTAAGTAAGAGGACACCAGAAGTGAACACAAAGAGATGCAATGAGTATTTATTGGCTTACTCACAGGTGCAGTGCCTAGGTGCGTGTTTGACGAGTCTTGAAGGTCATGTTTGTTGATGTTGTGAGGTGCCAGCCGTGTCTTGGTAGTTGCACGACCGATTCTTGACTTTTTCTATTTTGCACAGCTGTGAATTCACACAATGGACATGCTTGAAGCCCTACAGACTGCGCTGGCCATGTTTCATGCCAATAAAGATGTCCTGAAATAACTCACTGTTCAAGAACACTTCAATATACGTAAGTTACACCAACTGACTCACTATGTTGATTCAATCACCTTGTTAGGTGTAGCTGATGGCTTCAATACTGAGCTTCCCAAACACTTGCACATTGACTTTGCAAAGGATGCTTACCATGCAAGCAAAAAATGGGACTATGAAGAGCAAATGGCTGTGGCTTTGTGGCAGGAAGCAGTGTTTTTGCATGGTGCATACCTGCATTGGGTGTCACAACAACCTCTCTTTAGAGCATCATTCCTTTGGTCCTGACTCAGACTCAGACTCTCCCATCACTGCACTGAGCTCACAATTTACTACTGCCGAACAAGTTCAAATAACCCACATCCTTGCAAAGGTGCTGGCACATCCTCACCAAACAGTTGCAAAAATTGTGACAGTGCATGGTGCTATCGATTTTCTCACCGCTCTCCAAACTTTCCTTCGCAAGAACCTCCCACACACCACCATTGTACCTTGCCTTCACAACCATTTTGATGTTTATCGTCAAGTGGTCATCATAGCGCCACCTGATCAACAAGTCAGTGATGTACCAAAGTGGTGGCACATTAGAGCCATGCCAGAAGTAGTTGTGTCAGGTCAGAAGCCTAGTTGCCCAGCCTGGTTTGACATGGTGCTGATATCAGACAGGCCTCAGTCATCACACTTGCGGACTCTTGATGGTAAGTTTTTTTTGGTCACTCAAGGATCATATCTGACAGTGATCTCATGCAGGTGTGAATGGCTCAGGTTCACACTATATTCTCTCTCCCTTGTCAATTTGGAGCATACAGCAGAGCCCTCACTTATATTGAGTGGTTGCCATTCAGACGTCCAGAACCCTCCTCTCAAATGTGACAAGTGTCATGTTCAATGCGCCAACTCCACTTTGGTCACCCCATTTCAGGTACCTCTTAGGTTGTATTATACCTATAGAGGTTTTCACCTAGGGGGTACTTTTCAGGTGGTCTGGCCATGTTTGTGTGGTCTTTCCCCGAGTGTATAGGATCCAAAATGAAATGTATTGAGCATGGTCCAGGGGTCAAAATAATTTTTGCATGGGAAAGACCACCAGCCTTTTTTGAAAAAACCAACTTTAGACCACACATACATTGGAAATTTCCCATGGTGCAGGGGTGTCAGGGGTCCTATTATGACCCAAAATTTTGGGCAAAAAAAAATGAAAATTGTGATTTTTTTTAAATAAAGGGTCCTGCAGACCTGGTTTCTATATTATTGTGACAGGACCCAACCTCTCTATGGCCTATTAATATATTTCATCTTTAATGATCCCCAGTGGTGTGAAAAGGAGGATGAGTGTGCAGATTTCTGAGTGGATCTGATAGGCAAATCATCAGCGAAGACTAGGGGCGAGCAAGATAATATGGGATATGAATATGTATCACCAAGTGACTTGTATGAGGCTAGCCTGAGGGTAATCATCACAGAGGGTCTGGTGCCACCCATAATGGCCTCGTGCTTTATCAATTAGCCTCTAGGTAGCCACACATTCTGCACTGTTGGCTCTGAGGAGCCTCAATCTGCCTACCCTTGAATCTGATTGTAGTATTCTCTCTATATTGTCACATAATAAGCATACTCTAGATATGTTTGTACTACTACTAACAACCATGATGCCTAGCAAGGCGCAACTATCTTGCAAGTCTCAAGTTGTATCTTTTGGCCTTGGCCACCATTTTGTGAGCCCATAAGCCCTATGATAGATGCTACATACTGTATCACACTATATGGTATGTATGTAATCTAACATGTCTGCAGTCATGCTTTTTACAATGGTGTGTGCTTTTGCAGGAACAATAGCACCATCTTAAGGCATCTGGCATGACAGTTGAACTTTGAAATGAGACTTATATTTTGAGAAGGGAAAGGGGCAAAATAATGAGCAGATCTGAGGTAGCAGAAAATAAGCTACATAAAGTGTCTTCCATACCTCATATCCAACTCTGAGAAAGAAAGTTGTAAAGCTGTGAGGGTGAGATAGTGAGATCAAGCCAATTGCCACTTGTGAGGTATCAAACACAAAGACATAGAATATACATTAAAACCATTGAGAGAGTCACTGGGAGAAAGCCAACATGCTTGTGAGGTATCGAGCGTCAAACACAGGGACATAGTCCCCGTCTCCTGTTTCACATCCTGAATCACACAGAATGGAACATGATGAATAGATCCAGATTTCAGGTTGGGATTGACATAGACAAAGGGTTTGGAAGAAGCATGGTGGTAGAAAGGCATGGTTGATATATATGAGAATCTTGGAAGGATAATGGCAATGGAAAGCTTAGGGTTGATATGGAGGGAAGGACCACAGTGGATGGGAAAGGTCAGTAATCAATTATGGGAAGGACCACGGTGGATGAGAAAGGCCCGTAATCAATCAAGGGAAGGACCACAGTGGATGGGATATCCCCATAATCAATTATGGGAAGGACTACAGTGGATGGGATAGGCCCATACTCAATTATTGGAAGGACCACGGAGGATGGGATAGCCCCGGAATCAATTATGGGAAGGACCACGGAGGATGGGATAGCCCCGGAATCAATTATGGGAAGGACCACGGAGGATGGGATAGCCCCGGAATCAATTATGGGAAGGACCACGGAGGATGGGATAGCCCCGGAATCAATTATGGGAAGGACTATGGAGGATGGGATAGCCCCGTAATCAATTATGGGAAGGACCACAGTGGATGGGATAGGCCCACAATCAATTATGGGAAGGACAGGAGACAGGAGATAGGGCTAGTCTACACATAATCTCTGTATACAACCATGGCACTAATCATGGTCACCCTTGTCCTTAGGTATATCTACCAGTCAATACTATGCTTGCTTGTTCCAATATTCATGCTTAACACCAATTTTCTTGCTTGCTGAATTGAGTGTGAAATCAGCCCATGTGACATGTTGTGACTCATGATGATATATGTGTCACTGCCAACTTCTGTGGTGTGCTGATTGGAGTGTAAGGTAGGATGTTATATGCAGCGTGATTTTAATTGTATTACATGGTGTAATTGTGGAGAACTCGTCTGATTCAGCATGTAATTACAGTAACATTGTCGTAATACAATCACACAATGGTATGGAGTAGAATATGGTGTACACAAGTGTTGATTAGCATGACTCAATGAAATGTTGATATAAAAGGTATAGTGATGGGGGGAAGGGGGGGGGGGGTGAAATTTCCATAGCAGAAACTTACTGGGCCATTACAAGAGTGGGGTGTGTGATATTCACTTAGACGTCAGGAGAAGTATATAGATCTGCCACCTGTGCAATAACCATGCTTTTGTGCTAAAAATTGAAATATTGGTCAATCAAAGGAAGTGAAATATAGTATGACGTGCCCACCATGATAATGTCCGCATCAATGTCCATACATCACTCCAATTCATCAGTCACCTTGGCAATAACCATGCTTTCATGCTAACAATTAAAATATTGGTCAATCAAAGGAAGTGGAATATAGTAAGACATGCTCACCACGACAATGTCTGCATCAAAGTCCATATGCAACTCCAATTCATCAGCCACCTGTGCGATAACCGTGCTTTCTTGCTAAAAATTGAAATATTGGTCAATCAAAGGAAGTGAAATATAGTATGACATGCTCACTGCGACAATGTCTGCATCAATGTCCATATGTGACTCCAATTCATCAGCCGCGTGCGTGATAACCATGCTTTCTTGCTAAAAATTGAAATATTGGTCAATCAAAAGAAGTGGAATATAGTAAGCCGTGCTCACCAGGACAAAGTCCGCATCAAAGTCCATATGCAACTCCAATTCGTCATCCGGCTGATGGATTTCCTGTAGCAATATTAAATGAGATTACAAGAGTAAAGGTGGGACATACCATTATGACGTCTCCAACCACATATGTTGTGCCTTGAATCATTTCATATAGTTGGATTAGACGGGAGATGAAGTTGAGGTAGCAAAATCAGATGTATTTGCAATCAGATGTATTCTGGAAGTTGATATCGAAGTCTAAAGCATAAGTCAGCAAGCAAAAATAAATGTTAGATTTAGATCGTAATAAGATTGTGCAAGGACTCAGTAATTTTGAACATTTATCAAAATTATTGGGTTCTCACCCAACATCAATGGTTAACAAACACACATTTTGAACATAAGACGAGGCCTACATGTACCATAAGTAACTTGAAGCATATGTGATGAGACAAACATGTGAATGCATAAGAAAAACATACAAAAAACATATGAAAGGAATAAGCACAATTAGTGGCCGAGTCCATTTGCAAATATCTGGATTGTATGTTGGCATAACATCGTTATATGCATGTTGATATCGAAGTGCTCCATTGTGGGACAGCTCATATCAAGGGTGGTGTGGTGTTCAAACTTTCTGTAGCCTTGCAAAGGCAGTTTTCACTATGCAGGTCTTATTGACACTTTCCTTAGATTAGGTTCGCACTTTTGCTGCTTACATAATCGATTCACTCTTTACCTAGGACTCTACAGTCATTACCTAGTTTCCCTTGTTTCCAGTTCTTTGGTTGCTCCCCATTCACTTGGGTTATTCAGTAGCATCCCCTAGTTGTAGCTTTCCTAGTTGTAGCTTCTCAGCTCACCAGATAGCTCCTGGAACATGGCTTTCTCACCTTGACTTGGGGTACCTTCCTCACTCTCTTTCCTTGAGCCTGAGCCTAGTCAGAGATCCTTTAGGGTCAAATGTTCTTGCTAGCAGGAGTAGCAGCTAGGCAGAGCAGGAGACTCATATATTTTGGTTAGGTGCTTTTACCTACAGCCCAGCCAAAACTTGTTCACCACAGCAGGACCGGACATGCGAATAACCTGAGGTTGGCACAGGAGTTGACGAGCATGAAATAGGAGGGGGAAACGAGAATTGCGAAGATGGTGTTGATGGTGACAAAGGCAGGAGGTCATCAAAGACTCAGTTAGTAGGGTGACGTGAGCGTGGGGCTTCCTGGGGTGGCGATGAAGGTGGGAGATCCTCATAGATAGCTCAGTTAGTATATTGATGAGAGCACGAAGCTTCACGGTTGGAGCTCAGAGCTGCATTGTTGAAGCGTGAAGCTGTCTGGTTGGGGCACAAAGCTCCCATAGTTGAGCGTGAAGCTGCTGGATTAGAGATTGCAGGTTTTTTGATTACCTCATTGGTGCGGCATCCAGGAGTGTCGTCTTGTGGAAGGTCCTTGATGAACTTCTCTGAGTCTTGGAGGGAGTGAATGACCCTGCCATCAGTGTCGATGACGAGTGGGATGAGACACACGTTTGTGGCCTGTGTCTCAAGAGCAAGAATATCACCTGTGGTTGTGATATCAGCTCATGTATGATTTGCAGTATCCAATATGTACTTTCAGGCCATCTGCTGATATGCAATGTTACCCTCGGCTCCTCTGCAATCGGCCCCTTCTTCCTTCCCTTGTCACCTGACTTCTTGGATTGCCTTTGCACTTCTTTGCCTTCACTGCCTCTGCCTCGCTGTCGTCGTCATCAAGGCCTAACTTGGCCTCGTACATGGCTCCGAGATGAATCCTGAGATATGGAGCAACCAACACATGTAGTTGACTTGCAGATAGAGCCTTGAGGTTAAAATTGGGGCCAGGCGGGGGAACACCAGTGGGCCAGTCATGTATGCAAAGCTTCTCAGCATACAGGATGTCCAACATGGTCAACCACCTACTGTTTGAGGTTTTGAGCGGTGTCCTCTTACTTAAGGGTCTTATATACAACACGTATATAGTAACAGCACAACTATATAGGATAAGACTTCTTGCCAGTCCTTAAGTACACAGTCTACAACTTTTCTAGTTTTTGTGGTAGATAATGTGTGAGTTCTTGGGAGGGTTTACTTAAAAATGTCCCCTTCTTGCTTTCTCTCTGTGGGTTTGCTTTGAGGCCTTTCTCAATTGAAAAGGTTTATTTCACCCTATGAAAATTTGCCTCAGTGTGAAGTAGTTCCCTTAGCTTGTGTCTCCCTTCCTGTAAAAGAGAGAGGTTATTTGTATGAGTGAAGTTTAGTTTTAAGTTTAGAAGGTTAGTTTATTATATAGTCAGCCCCTGTAAGGTAGTATATAACTCAGATAGATATTTCTTAGTCTTTCTTCAAGGCACCAGTTTTGCCTGCACTTTATTTCTTAGGTAATCTCACTTGATTTGAGAACAGGGTTTAAAGTGGGAAGCTTGGATTGACAGTGGCAAAATGGGCTCCTTTTATACCTTTTTGGAGGCCATCTTACTAAGCATGATTCAGCACATGGATTGGTAAGAACATTCTTACAAATCAATCCTTTTGGTGTGTTGAGTCAGCTTGTTTACTAACTAGCTTATTAATACAATGTAATATTACAAAGAAAGATGAATAAAAGACATGAG
Organism: Suillus subalutaceus; assembly: GCF_016647625.1. Taxonomy (NCBI): domain Eukaryota; kingdom Fungi; phylum Basidiomycota; class Agaricomycetes; order Boletales; family Suillaceae; genus Suillus; species Suillus subalutaceus. The sequence goes on from NW_024540257.1 coordinate 452,119, forward strand.
TCATCCCAAGGATTGGTAAGAACATGCTTACAAACCAATCTTTTGAGTGAGCTGAATCAGCCTTCTTACTAAGTAGGTTATAAATATACTTGCAAGTCTTACAAAGCATGACAAATCATGACACAAACATGATGAGTCAAGTTGAATCCTTACAAATCAGATTATTAACCAGTCACATGACAAGCTTACAAACATGCTTTGTGACTGGAGAGGAAGTCTGATGGTTAAATATGCCTAGAAAAATGAAAAGAGATAGAATCCCATGGAACAAAATAGAAATACATGGAAAATGGAAGTGAAGTTTTGAAAGTGAAAATACTAGCTAATAACTAAGGGAAAAATGATGGGGTAACTTGGTGATAGGATACAATCTGGTGTATTATACCTTCCTTATTACTCCTGCTATGTATATGTCATAGTATGAGTCACATACCATGCATGACAGCGGGTGGCTGGCCTCAGCTACACAATATATAGTTAGTACAGTAGAAATACACTGCAATTAAAAAATGTACAAATTTCTCACTGATCATCATGGGCGCCACCTTTCTGTTCCTATCCCTGGCTGGCTTGCCGTTGTACAAGAGGGTACCATTTGAAGTGGTGGAAGAAGGGGGGAGCAAACTGAAAGTCTTCCCTTTGGCATGTGCGGCCTCCAAGTCTTTGTACCTGGAAGTAATTTAGCACTGACACCTATAATTAATACAAGACACACTTAAGGATTGTGGTGAGCTCATCTAGCTAACACTTGATATCCAGTTGGTGTGAGTTGATGAGGGCCTTGACCATGTCGGAGCCAGCGAACAGTCCTGATGCTTGGCAGCCTGCCTCTTTGTCACCAGGGAATATTGCAACACCAGCAATGTGAATGCCATGGGTGCGATGCCAGTATGCAGCCTTGATTGTAGTTAGTCTCTGGATCAAGGTCGCATGAATACAACACTTACCGTTTTTGTGAAAGCATCACAAACAGCCATCATCAGACCTGCAGCAGATCGTGATGTAAGGTCCTTGGTTGAACCTGCGACAGCATGATCCCAGTTCTCCAGGATCTTCTTCTACACTGATGCGTGCTGAGGGTCACTGTGTGGGTGGGCCTTGTAATGAGCTCATTGCTTCACCTTCCAAGCCTTTAAATCTGCTGCAAAAGTTGTTAGCATTAAGAAATCAATAACGAAGACCGCAACACACCTGGTGACACAGCTCCTGATCCTCCTTCAGACGGGGGGCAGGTAGCTGTGAACCACGTCTGATGTTGGTTCCATGGAGACTCCTTCCGGGTGGCCTTCATCGTCAACCCAGCTTCGATGAGGATCGTCCTCGCACTCTTCCCATATTCTTTTCTGAGTGCTCTGGCAGCTTCCAATGTATTCTTCCTAAGCTTCTGCACCTTCGAGATACCTGCTTGAGGAATTCTCCCTTTGGTCTTCACAAAGTCTTCTTTGTCGTCCTCGTCTTCGCTGTCATTATTTTCATTGACATCCGCCATTACCTTGAACTTTTGCTTTTGTGTGGCCATCAACCGAGATGGAGATGATGGGTTGCTTGCAGGGGAACCCTTGTCGTCGTCACCATCATTCGCAGCAGCATAAACAGCAGCTCATTGTGCTTTCTTGTGCTGCTCTTGGTCAGCAGCCCAGTCACTGTCAGATGGAGAGCTCTCTTCACTGTCATTGCGATCAGGTGCATATGACTTGATGCCGCATGACCTATGCGGGCGGCCAATAGCAGGAGTAGCTGAATTATTTCCACCATCCTCTGTGCTGTGTCTCAGCACAGGCAGCTGTATGCACAATTAGTTGAGGTATTAGATATAGATGAATGACTATGGCTCACCTGAAGTATCCTTGCCATGATCCTTGCTGCCATGCCCTGTGTTGTGCAACTCAGTAGGAGTAGCTATATTCACAATTAGTGAAGCTATGAAATATGAAAGAATGACTATCTCACCTGAAGTCCCACCATTGGGGTCGTTTGATTGAATTTCAGAGGCAGGATTTGGATCCTTGCTCGCAGTAGTGCTGTGTGCTTCAGTAATTAATGCAGGAGCTGGTAGGCAACAAGTCAATACAGGACATTCACACTACAATAAAAACTGTACTTGTTTCTACATCACCATCTTGGGCATCAGCGGATATTTCTTCATCTGCAAGGGAGTAGAATTCAGCACGTGTCAATTAAGTGCCATCAGCAAGTTGAACATGAGACATGCGGGATTGTTGATCTGTAGCGACATCAGGGGTCTTTTGAATCATTGATGAGTGCCTTGAGAAACTGGTCTCAAAAATCTCCTCCTCAGCAGATGAGGTCATGGGGCCAGAATGTTTGGACCATTGTCTTCTTACTTGAGGGTCTTATATGTTGATCAGAATACAATGACTATCACAATTGTATTCTTTAAGACTAAGGTGCCAGCTCCTCAAGTTCACGGTCAATGGATTTCTTCTACTTCTCGGTTGATAACGTGGTGTTCGTGGGTGGCCAAAGGGTAATAAATTACTTCTTTGCTAGATCACTTCTTGATAGTAAAGGAGTAGTATATATTTTGTCAGGTTAACTTAAACCTAGTAGGTAATATGAACCTCTGAACTGAATGTGGCACGAATACGTAAACGATGGATAAAACGATAGATTATTGTATAGGCAATCCCTGTACGATAGTATACAATCAATCTAGACTAAAGAATACGATTGTTTTCAAAGGCAACTTGTAGGCCTTCACTTTCTTCGTGATCTCACAGTGTTGAGACAGAAAGTGGGAAAACTCCTGACTTCAAATTCCTACGTTCCCACACGGTTTGGGAAAAGAATGGAAGGGGAAAAACTTAATATATTATGTGAGAATGGAGTCCTTATATACATTTTAGAAATCATCCTTACTAAGCAATGAGTCATCACTGGATTGGTAAGATTATGCTTACAAACCAAGCCTTTTGGTGTGCTGAATCAGCTGCTTACTAAAGTACAAGAGTGAAATATTACAAAGCACTGTAAAATATTATAAAGTATGACGAATCATGACAAAACATGATGAGTCATGGAAAGTCCTTACAAATCAGAATATTACCAGTCACATAACATGCTTACAAACACATCTGAGTGGCTCACTGATGTAATCAAGTGGCTGAATAAACATAAACAAATAATGGAAAGAGACAGAAACTACAAATACAACTAAATAAATAGAAACAAAGCTTACATAAGTGAGAAGTATATCCTTTGTACACTCCTCTACTCATCTCCTTTTATACTGCTATTCATATATGTCATGGTATGAACTCCATACCATGCATGACACCGTGCAAGTGGATGAGGCTTGGGTGGAGGACGACAACGAGTTGTAGATGACTAAGAAGTTAGTGGGGACACTGACATATTTGCAGACATAGCTTACTTCTTGTGGATCATCGTTGTTGTCGACCATAACACTCTTAGGCCCAGTGCGACGATGAGGGCAGGGGCATTTTTAAGGCTGGGGGGACTAAGTAATGGAAAATCAATCATGATTGACAAACTTTGAAAAAAAATACTTGCCTGGATGTTGTCTGCACCAGACTCAGTATGAATGTCCGCTCCCTTGCTGTGAGTCTTGACATGACAGGAGTCAGCTACTACAGACATCAAGGAAATAAAAAGAATACCTTGGGTTTATCAGGCAGAGGGTGACACCTGACATGACGACCTGAGCAGGTAGTAACAGCGGGCATTTTCAAGAGAAATGATAGTATTTCTATGATCATGGAGATACGTGGAATACAAGTTGAGAACTCAAAGTTTGCTCAACAATATTTGGTCAACACGAAGTCAGACAATGTATGGATAGTAGAAGATGGTGAACTGCAAACAGTATTGGATTGAGAAAGTGGAATTTGACGCACTCAGACTTGAGAGACTCATTACCTTTATAGTCTGAACTGCGGACATTGTTGCCATAAACGCTAGGGTATAGCACTGAAGCTAAACCTGGTTAGTGCTAAATAATGGAAAAAAATATATTGACCTTGGCCTTACTGGAATTCAATGATGGATCAAAGGTGGGTGGCTACGTACAGTGCCTGGATCCTTTAGATTGGTCAAGTCTGAGACTGACTAAAATGAAACAAGTGCATCGCTGGCTGGGAGATAAGCCAATGAAAACCATGTCTGGCAGCCAAGGAAAGTTAGCGGACAAATCAGTGGTAGTGAGCACCTACAAAGCAACACTCCTAATACATTGATGCAAATCTGGAATGAGATCCAAGACAGGAGAGGTTGAGGCCCACTGATATACAACCCTGACGGCGAGATTGGCCAATGAAAGATGCAGCTGACCCTGACTAATACAAAAATGAGCGGGATGGATCTGACTGATTGGCTAAATCCAACTGTTTTGAGAACTTATGTTTTGAGAAGACAAATTGCTGGTTGGTCAGCGGTCAGAGGCACACCCAAGCCTGCCAGTTGCTTAAGAATAAGTCAGATGCTAAATGTATAGCAGAACATGTAAGATATACCTTGTTGAGCACCAGCCACTAGCGGATGAACGTTGAGAAATATGAAGGGTGCTTGTTTCCTAAGAATAAATCAGGATTTTACAATATGGTATCAAGAACATACAGTGGCTCAAAAAACTGTCCGTATGTTTTGGCATTTTTCACTATCTATAATATTGTGTGAGAACAAACAAATGCCTCAAAAACATGCTTATACCACATTGTAGTATGGCTTCAGGGCTTTCATTTGAGCCCTACAACCGTGGGAATCGGTGGAGATATGGTGGAGATACAAGGCTCACAAAATGGTGACTCATGCGGACAGTTTTTTGACTCAAGTATTTTACAGTAATAACCAGGTATTCTAGTATTTTGTATGACCTCCCTTGGCTTTAATTACTGCCTCTATCCTTCTAGGCATACTCTCAATTAATTTCTGGCAATCCTCAGCTGTGATCTTCCCCCATTCCACTGCTACTCTCTCCCAAAGCTCCCATACTCCTTTAGGGGGGTTTTCATAGGCTTGAAGCTTTTTCTTGAGTGTTCCCCAGAGATGTTCAATGACATTGACATCAGGAGACTGTGCTGGCCAGTCAAGAACATTGATGTTATGTTCTTCAAACCATTCCCTAGCTCTTCTGGATGTGTGCTTGGGATCATTATCCTGTTGGAAAATGATATCTTCTTCATCAATCCCTGATTCTGCCAAGCTAGGCAGCAAGTGGTCATTTAAAATGTCCACATACTGCTCAGCATTCATCTTCCCCTCAACCTCAGCAAGCATTCCCACACCATTCCATCCCATACAGCCCCATACCATTAAAGAACCTCCTCCAAACTTGACAGTCCCATTAACCTCTCTGTCTGTTAGGCCATCTCCCTTCTTTTTCCATACATACACCTTCCCATCTGACCCAATCCTATTGATTTTGGTCTCATCTGACCATATAACATGCTTCCAGTCCTCTACAGTCCAGTGTTGATGAGCTAAGGCAAAGGCTAGTCTTCTCTGCCTATGTTTGATGGAGAGAAGAGGCTTTTTTCTTCTTTGTTACTGCCTTGAGATGAGCTGCCTTGAGAACATTCCTCACAGTTTGTGAAGAGACAGGGGTAGTGATGGTGGAATTGATATAATGGGTGGCTTGGACAGCATTATCAGCCTTTCCTGTAGTGATATGTTGGATAATAGCCCTTTTGTCAGTAGAGGTAAGCTTGGATGGACGTCCTCCACAAGAGTTTTCCTTGTCTGGGTGGCTTTCTTTGATGAACTTGGCCACAGTGGACTTGCATATTCCAGTTCTAGAGGAAATTTGGCGAGCAGAGAGGCCAGCATAAGACAGAGAGAGGATATTATCTCTTTGAGCAGAGGAGATGGCTTTCATGGTGATTATGACTATGATACATGAGATATTCTGGTTTATATAGTTAGATATAGTCATAAAATAACATAATGACACCACTTTATAATTTATATAATAGTGGCATGATTTTTATGGTGTCATAAATAATGATTTATATAGTTTTAATATACACTCAAAAAAACTGTCCACATGAGTCATCATTTTATAAGCCTTATATCTCCACCATATCTCCGCCGATTCCCACGGTGTAGGGCTCAAATAAAAGCCCTGAAGCCATACTACAATGTGGTATAAGTATGTCCTTGAGGAATTTGTTCATTCTCACACAATATCATAGATAGTGAAAAATGTCAAAACATGCGGACAGTTTTTTGAGCCACTGTAAGTTATACGTACAGTTTGGCCAACAGATGGGCAAGTAAGTGTGAGGTGGCTGTTGATGTGCAGGTACTTGTGACATTGATCACATCAGTTGGATGATAGTGGTATCCTAAATGGTCACGTCTATGCGCTTGTCACAAATGAATAAAGTAAATACACTCACCAATTAGCGAAGTCTTAACAGATTGTTGAGTAGTTGGGTGGTTTGAAAGGAAACAATATCCTCCGTTGACGTATGAATGGAATGTCGCTATATGAATGAAGTGTAGATGTGACTCACCGATGGCATAGATAAATGTGTGTGATGAGATCTGAAAGTGGTGTAAAGTGTGATGTGCATCAGGAGACATTATTATACATGCAAGATATTGAAAACTCACCGATTAGATTGACGAGTGAAATGTGAATCAATTGGCACACCTGCAAAATGAGATAAAGTCTGCAGGAATGTGTGACGTACCAGGAAAGTCAAGGGCAAAGGCGAAGCACACCCAAGAGGGTCTTCAACCCCACTGACGCAGCAAAGTATGAGCGACCGGGGCGACCCTCCAGACGCGAAGTCCAGGAGTGGGAGATCAGTGACGTGAAGTCAACTGATCAAATGAGTGAACGGCACAAAGCCAATTCAAAGTGCCAGGAACCATTGTTGTTAGACCTATGGAGGGTGGGGAAGGCAGGATGATCAGATTGAGGGCAGGGAAGGCGGGATCGAGGGCAGCAAGGATAGTATAAAAGGACAGAGTATTGTCAATGTGGATGAAAGAGTGAAACTTGTGAATTGTGGGACTTTCCCACAAGTCCACAAACATCTGCAAACTTTGACTTTTTGACTCAATTGAGAAGTTCCCACCAAGTTCCCACCTTGTTTCCTCATTTCCTTCTCTGCATTCCCTTTCCCCAGTTCCAAGTTCCTTCTTTGCCCTCAGACCACAACATTCACATGTCCTTCATCACTCACATCGCTCAGCTCATCACATGTCAAGCCCATCAAGCTCATCACCGTGATTGATCCAACAACAATGATTCCTGGTGCTTTGAATTGGCTTCATGCTGTTCACTCATTTGATCAGTTGACTTCGCATTACTGATCTCCCACTCCTAGACTTCGCGTCTGGAGGGTCGCCCCGGTCGCTCATACTTTGCTGCGCCAGTGGGGTTGAAGACCCTCTTGGGCATGTTTCGCCTTTGCCCTTGACTTTCCTGGTGCGTCACACATTCCTGCAGACTTTATTTTTGCAGGTGTGCCAATTGATTCACATTTCACTTGTTGGTCTCATCAGTGAGTTTTTGATATCTTTGATCTACAATGTCTCCTGATGCATATCTTACATTATAGTGCTTGTCACTTTAGCTATGTCTTCCTTTTTGGTAAGTGTCCTTTTGATTATCTCACTAATTGTATACTGACCAGCGCTTAGACTCTCACCATACCATACCAAACTCTGAGTTATGTTTGCCTTATACCTGTCAGCACATCTTCTAACCTTCACAGTTTTCCATCATGCCCAATGCTCTGACGATGTTCAAGGGTGACCCAACACTTCGTGCATGTATGTGATATTTGTCTTTTAGCATTCTGACTTCCTTATGTGCATGTGTCCCGCAGCTTGGTTACAATCTTATGATGCCCTCACCATCGCCGTCCAGGACAATCTAGTCATCACTATGCCCAACATGCAATTCATTCCCAAGTTCCACCATTTCGAAGAAGAAAACATACAAGCCTGTGCCAATGGTCTTTTCAGTGTTGTCAACTGCTTTCAATGGCCTCAAGCCTATGACAACATCTTTTGCAATTCTGTCTGCATTCCTTGTAAGGAAGCTTACCCATTCCCACACCCGCTTCACTGGGCGTGGTACACTCCCAAGAAAAAGGACTTCAAGACCATCCCAGGCAATTTGTTTCCTGTAGGCACACTTGCCTCTGACAAGGTTGAAGGACTGGAGTCACTCCTCAAATTAGTAGACAAACATGTACAGGACTGGAGGGTCAATTGACAAGGCAAAAAGGATGTCATCATCAATCGTGTCATCTCTCTTCGACATGGTATCTCGCGGCTCAAAAAACATCCCCGGACCTTTTGTGATCTCCTCATCTTCGTCACGGATGCCCAATGCCTCTTCCTCAAAATTCACTCCTGTATGGATTGGGTTCTCATTGCCCAACCTCACATCTCCTCTGGCGTTGGGACTGTCACCATCAATTCAGAGTGGATGGGCACTTTCACGCATGAAAGTGACATGTGCAACAAGCTCCACATGGCTGGTGTGCCTGTCTGGTATGTCTGCATGATAGCATATATACCTGCCAATATGAAGGCCCACAAACCCACATTAATTACACATCCAGATGACATTGTCATCTCGATGTATGTGGAGGGCAACAGAATCCACCCTTACGACATCATTTATCATGGCCAAGGTGGCCACCAGCACCAACTTCACGTTCATCACCTGTACAGCAGCACAACTTTCAGAAATCCTGACGTCGTGGTTCCCCCGTCCACTTCATCCAGCAGTTTCTCTACTCCCAGTTCTTCTGCTCTTGTGCCATCCTCTCAAACATCCGCTGCTGGAAGAGCACCTCAACATAGTCTCAAAAAGCATAGGTAACAACCTTGTAAGTGAACCCTTGCTAATTGCTTTGTGTTACTTACTAATGTATCAGACACAAAAGAGGCTCGGCCCACCAAGCCCTCCCGGTCAGGGGAATCCAGGGACAAGTGCTATTCATCATGTTCCATTCTGTGTGATTCAGGATGTGAAACAGGAAACGGGGACTATGTCCCTGTGTTTGATGCTCGATACCTCACAAACATGTTGGCTTTCCCCCAGTGACTCTCTGAATGGTTTCAATGTATATTCTATGTCCTTGTGTTTGACGCTCGATACCTCACAGGCATATTGGCTTTCTCCCAGTGACTCTCTCAATGGTTTTAATGTATATTCTATGTCTTTGTGTTTGATACCTCACAAGTGGCAATTGGCTTGATCTCACTATCTCACCCTCACAGCTTTACAACTTTCTTTCTCAGAGTTGGATATGAGGTATGGAAGACACTTTATGTAGCTTATTTTCTGCTACCTCAGATCTGCTCATTATTTTGCCCCTTTCCCTTCTCAAAATATAAGTCTCATTTCAAAGTTCAACTGTCATGCCAGATGCCTTAAGATGGTGCTATTGTTCCTGCAAAAGCACACACCATTGTAAAAAGCATGACTGCAGACATGTTAGATTACATACATACCATATAGTGTGATACAGTATGTAGCATCTATCATAGGGCTTATGGGCTCACAAAATGGTGGCCAAGGCCAAAAGATACAACTTGAGACTTGCAAGATAGTTGCGCCTTGCTAGGCATCATGGTTGTTAGTAGTAGTACAAACATATCTAGAGTATGCTTATTATGTGACAATATAGAGAGAATACTACAATCAGATTCAAGGGTAGGCAGATTGAGGCTCCTCAGAGCCAACAGTGCAGAATGTGTGGCTACCTAGAGGCTAATTGATAAAGCACGAGGCCATTATGGGTGGCACCAGACCCTCTGTGATGATTACCCTCAGGCTAGCCTCATACAAGTCACTTGGTGATACATATTCATATCCCATATTATCTTGCTCGCCCCTAGTCTTCGCTGATGATTTGCCTATCAGATCCACTCAGAAATCTGCACACTCATCCTCCTTTTCACACCACTGGGGATCATTAAAGATGAAATATATTAATAGGCCATAGAGAGGTTGGGTCCTGTCACAATAATATAGAAACCAGGTCTGCAGGACCCTTTATTTAAAAAAAATCACAATTTTCATTTTTTTTTGCCCAAAATTTTGGGTCATAATAGGACCCCCTGACACCCCTGCACCATGGGAAATTTCCAATGTATGTGTGGTCTAAAGTTGGTTTTTTCAAAAAAGGCTGGTGGTCTTTCCCATGCAAAAATTATTTTGACCCCTGGACCATGCTCAATACATTTCATTTTGGATCCTATACACTTCGGGGAAAGACCACACAAACATGGCCAGACCACCTGAAAAGTACCCCCTAGGTGAAAACCTCTATAGGTATAATACAACCTAAGAGGTACCTGAAATGGGGTGACCAAAGTGGAGTTGGCGCATTGAACATGACACTTGTCACATTTGAGAGGAGGGTTCTGGACGTCTGAATGGCAACCACTCAATATAAGTGAGGGCTCTGCTGTATGCTCCAAATTGACAAGGGAGAGAGAATATAGTGTGAATTGGGTATTTTCCTGATTCACTGTCTGAACCAATCTATGAATTACATGCACTAACCACTATACAAATGCCCAGCACTAGGGGAGATTGAATGATGTATGGATGAAATATAGCCTGTCAATGGCATGGCATAATTGGAGGACTAAATTGACTGTGTTGATTGGCATGCAAACAACTACTAAGTTTGTTAATAGTAGTACATAAACATTAGGATTTCAATAATGATAAAGATAAGGCGTGACCTATGGTAGACTTTGTTTTTTTTGAAAACCAAAGTTGTAGATATCCCCAGCTTTTACACACTTCACATATCTCTTTGTAGGTTTGTATTAAATGTCTATACATGCTTCTTAATGGCTCAAGTGTCAGGACACAATAATAATAACAACAATTGACACAGTTTTAGCACAGGTCTGCAAGGTACCAGTAGTAGCAGACTCCTACCCAGTCGGCGGTGTGTAGAGAGCCTTGATCCTAATTAGCCACACTGTGTAAATACAACCATACATGGTTTTTCCGACATAATTCCGACTTTTTGTTTTGGGCTCTAACACACCTAGCCAACTGGCACAACTTGCTGTGGCGCGAGGTTTGACCGTGTTTGTAGTCTCCCGTTTGTATCAGCTCAACGCACAAAGCGGAAAATAAGATAAAGGCAAGCAGAAGATTCGAATGCGGGGTCATAGGGCAAAAATCTACCTTGACTTACCGCAACACCACAGTTGCTTTCTTTCCTTACATGACAACAAATATATAACCCATTGGTAAGCCTGCTCACGCACACAAGAACTTTTCAGGATTCTACTTTAACAATAGCCGGACATTCAACTCAATCATTGCACAGTAATTACATCTATATGGTATATGGTATACTGGGTGTGTGAGCAATAAGAATAATTGACCCTTGGGGTGTAGTATCTGGCTATCATGTATAAGAGCCGGCACAGCCCAAGTTGTGTGCGTCAGCAGGCTTACCAATGGGTTATATATTTGTTGTCATGTAAGGAAAGAAAGCAACTGTGGTGTTGCGGTAAGTCAAGGTAGATTTTTGCCCTATGACCCCACATTCGAATCTTCTGCTTGCCTTTATCTTATTTTCCGCTTTGTGCGTTGAGCTGATACAAACGGGAGACTACAAACACGGTCAAACCTCGCGCCACAGCAAGTTGTGCCAGTTGGCTAGGTGTGTTAGAGCCCAAAACAAAAAGTCGGAATTATGTCGGAAAAACCATGTATGGTTGTATTTACACAGTGTGGCTAATTAGGATCAAGGCTCTCTACACACCGCCGACTGGGTAGGAGTCTGCAGTAGTAGTAGTGTACTTGCAAACAACGACATTTTGGAATTGAACATCTCTTATTTCATGTCTTCTACCTTAACTGTAGCCAGTCACAAAAGCGAGCAGTAAAATGAGAGGCGATACCAGGGTTCGAACCTGGGTTTCGGGAAGATTTGATGTCAAAATCCCGAGTGATAACCACTACACTATATCGCCTTGGGATACATTCTTTTCAGTTCTAATTTGGACGGGTTGTGCAAAATACACGTCGGCGTGCAGCTGCGGTTACAACTGCTTTCACCCGCTCCGTTCTATCATGAATAGCGATGAATCGTTTGCAGCATTGGTCAATGCCACCAATCCAGCAGCGTCCGGACACGGTCAGCGAGAAAACAACAACCCATACATCCATTCAGATTATAATACTAATATTACTACACCGTCTGGTTATCCTCCACAACCAAATCTCATGGATCCCTTCTTTGACGACGACGACGACGATGCTTCTCATTCTAATTTTGCTATGTACTCTGCTCAAAGACCGATGCAGTCCCAGGAGAGCGGTCTTCCTCTCGCTCGTTCAGCTGCACCCCCAGCTGGCGTAGGAGCATCTTCTACCTCTCTTGCAACAACACCTAACGGACAAACGCAAGGCTGGGCATTTGACGATGACTCCATGTCGCCCGCATTCTCAACTGCCCCTTCCTTCCCGGCAGAACCATCCTCAACACCTATGCGCCCGCTCAAACGACGCAGAAAGTGGAAATGGCCCTGGCAGAGGGACAAGGAACTCGCTGGCGAGCGTGTAATCACTCTCAACAACCCACTCATGAATGACGACTACTGCTCAAATTTCGTGTCCACGAGCAAGTACAACATGGTCTCGTTTCTTCCCAAGTTTCTTACCGGTCTGTCCCATCTGGTATCGCGTACACCACGAACACCAACTGATGCATCATTCTCGTAGAGCAATTCTCGAAATATGCTAATCTATTCTTTTTGTTCACGGCGTGCATTCAGCAGATTCCCGGTGTATCCCCCACAAACCAGTATACTACCATCGTACCCTTGGGCATGGTCCTCCTCGCTTCCGCATTCAAAGAAGTCCAAGAAGACCTTGTACGTTATTCCTCCGATCACTGACCTATTCTTACCTCACCTCAGAAACGACACCAATCCGACTCCGAGCTCAACGCACGACTTGGCAAGGCGCTCTCCGGAAACACTTTCGCCGCGCGGAAATGGAAAGACCTGTGTGTAGGCGACATCGTACGCGTGGAGTCAGATGAGTTTATACCGGCCGACCTGGTACTCTTATCCTCGAGTGAGCCCGAGGGATTGTGTTACATAGAAACTTCCAATCTCGACGGGTGCGTTCCTCCTCTGAATTTCCTTCTTTCACTGACAGGCACTCTCCAGCGAGACCAACCTCAAAATCAAACAAGCTTCCCCACAAACTTACTCGTTCACTTCCCCATCCCTCGCAAGCGCTTTGCACGGTACGTTGCGCTCAGAACAGCCAAATAACTCATTGTACACATATGAGGGAACCTTGGGACTGTTGAGCGATATGAATGTACCGAAGACCGTACCGTTGGGCCCAGACCAGATGTTGTTGAGGGGCGCGCAGTTGAGGAATACACCGTGGGTATATGGGATCGTAGTGTTCACGGGTCATGAGACGAAGCTCATGCGAAATGCAACGTGAGTAGCTCGACCTTGTTCGAGGCATTTTAGTCTGCAGAATCCTTGCAATTCCCTGTGATGTTAACCTTGGGTACAGCGCGGCACCCATCAAACGTACGGCAGTCGAGCGCCAAGTAAATGTTCACATCCTCTTCCTCTTCGTCTTCCTCCTTGCTCTCTCACTCGGGAGTACGATCGGCGCCAGCATCAATACAGTGTGTTTGATCTACTTAATTCATCAGAGATTAGGGCTGACAGAACTTTTACAGTGGTTCTTGTCCGGCCAACAATGGTATTTAGTGGAGCCAAGCACATTCACCGGGAAAGGTGAGTATCTCCTTATGAAAAGCTTACTCTGACCGCCGACTGATCACGTTTGATCAGCAAAAGCATTTATCGAAGGTCAGGCATATTTATTTCTTCTACTTCTCCCTTACTCACTCAAACTCTTCAGACATTCTCACCTTTATCATCCTCTACAACAACCTCATTCCCATTTCACTCATTGTCACCATGGAAGTCGTCAAATTCCAACAAGCCCAGCTCATCAACGCCGATCTGGACATGTACTACGCGCCCTCTGACACGCCTGCACTCTGCCGCACAAGCTCACTCGTCGAGGAGCTCGGACAGATTGAATTTGTGTTTAGCGACAAAACGGGAACGCTGACGAGGAACGAGATGGAGTTTAAGAAGTGCTCCGTTGCAGGGATTCCCTATGCGGCCGTGGCAGAGGAGGGTGGTGAGGAAGAGGGTACGAGAACGTTTGAGGAGCTGCGGGGGCTATTGTACGGGGACGCAGGGAAGCCAATCAGTACGGGAGCGATTGAGGACAGAGAACGGGAGATGGCTAGAGAGTTTATGGCGTTGTTGGCGGTGTGCCATACGGTGATACCAGAGGTGAGAGATGGGAAGACGCATTATCAGGCCAGTAGTCCGGATGAGGCGGCGCTAGTGGCAGGGGCGGAGATGTTGGGATATCAGTTCCATGTGGGTCGCTCATTTCTTGTCAAATACTGTTACACAAATTCTTCCTAACCCCTTCCCCACACCCCCACCTCCTTTTAATCACACCGCTTACTCACCCTTACGCAGACTCGTAAACCCCGTTCTGTCTTTCTCTCAATCAACAACACTCCTGCCGAGTACGAGATCCTCAACGTGTGCGAGTTCAACTCGACGCGCAAACGTATGTCGACGATCGTGCGCACGCCAAGCGGTTCGATCAAGCTTTTCTGCAAGGGTGCAGATACCGTCATCCTCGAGCGTCTCGCCAAGGCACAACCGTACACTGAGAAGACGCTTATTCATCTCGAGGTTCGTTCCTTTTCCCTCCCAGTACCACTCAGTCGTCCATCGCGCTCACAATCAACCCACAGGACTACGCGACTGAAGGCCTGCGCACTCTTTGCATTGCATACCGTGACATTCCAGAGGCTGAATACCTGCAGTGGGCCTCCATATACGAGCAAGCCGCTGCAACGATCAACGGCCGCGCAGATGCCCTCGATAGTGCAGCAGAATTGATTGAGAAGGATATGTTTTTACTCGGGGCGACAGCTATCGAGGATAAGCTCCAGGACGGCGTACCAGATACGATACATACGTTACAAATGGCTGGGATCAAGGTATGTTTGTCATAACCATCATATCATGGCGTCTATGTCTATGATATTGATGTGGTACGTAGATCTGGGTGCTTACAGGTGACAGACAAGAGACAGCGATCAATATCGGCATGTCCTGTCGGTTGATCTCAGAGTCTATGAACTTGGTAAGTTGGGAACACGGTGAAGATATTCCAATACTGATGCTCTACTTCTTCAGGTCATTGTGAACGAAAACAACTCACGTGATACTGCAGATTTCATCCAGAAGCGACTTTCAGCAATCAAGAATCAGCGGAGTACGGGAGAGCTCGAAGACCTCGCTCTGGTCATAGGTTAGCACAGGCGCGAAATCAATCGACACCCTCTTAAGCCCTTCCTTTGCAGACGGCAAAAGCCTAGGTTTCGCACTCGAGAAAGAGCTCTCTAAGTCGTTTTTGGAGCTCGCGCTCATGTGTCGCGCAGTCATCTGTTGCAGAGTATCTCCACTTCAAAAAGCTCTCGTCGTCAAACTTGTAAAGAAGAACCAGAAGAGCATTCTTTTGGCAATTGGTGACGGTGCGAACGACGTGAGCATGATCCAGGCAGCGCATGTGGGCGTGGGGATATCTGGAGTCGAGGTACGTGATCTTCAGCACGCGACATTGGGTTTGTGTTCAAAGCGATCTGTATAGGGTCTACAAGCCGCGCGGTCTGCGGATGTGGCAATTTCACAGTTCAGATTTCTCAAGAAGCTATTACTAGTTCATGGCGCGTGGAGTTATCAGAGACTATCGAAGCTCATCCTTTGTATGTATATCTGTTTCTCTCTGTGTGATGCATGCTCATCACCAAGGACCACAGACTCATTTTACAAGAACATTACGCTTTACATGACACAGTTTTGGGTACGCATCCGCCCACTCACTCATACTCATGAATGTCTAGCTGACCATTACTTTATAGTATTCTTTCTTCAATAATTTCTCAGGGCAGATTGCCTACGAATCATGGACGATATCATTTTACAACGTCATATTTACCGTTCTCCCTCCACTCGTCATCGGCGTGTTCGATCAGTTCGTATCTGCACGGATACTAGACCGGTACCCACAATTATATGTACTCGGGCAGAAAAACGTCTTCTTTACGAAGACAGCATTCTGGCTCTGGGTAGGCAATGCGCTGTATCACAGTCTCGTGAGTCTCATTCCGAGCAACGAAAAATTCAGTGATGGTGAAAATAATATTGGCGTTTCTAGATTTTGTTCACGTTCACTGTGATTTTGTTCTGGGGAGATTTGAAGCAAGCGACAGGTTTGGACTCAGGGCACTGGTTCTGGGGTGCCATGCTTTACCTGGCTGTCCTGCTCACTGTCCTTGGCAAGGCCGCTTTGGTTTCCGAGTCCGTGTCCCTATTCTTGTCTCGCCCTCGTATACTAATACGTATTCATAGTCTGTGGACAAAGTACACTGTTGCTGGTGAGCGCAAGTCTTCCCCTATGAACAAACATCCAACTGACACCTTTGCCTCAGCGATTCCCGGGTCTTTCGTTTTCACTATGCTTTTCCTTCCTTTATATGCCGTTGTTGCCCCTGCCATTGGATTCTCTACCGAATATTACGGACTTGTGCCTCGTCTATGGACTGACGCTGTGTTTTATTTTGTCCTCATCCTTGTTCCCATCGTCTGCCTGACCCGCGACTTTGTTTGGAAATAGTACGTCCACACGCGCTTGAGCGGGATAAATATCTGACGCTTTTATATAGCTACCGACGGACATACATCCCTCTTCCATATCATATCGCTCAAGAGCTCCAAAAGTACAACATTCCCGACTACCGTCCGCGTCAAGAACAGTACGTGTCACTTCAAATTTTGGTGGTTGATGCTAACCCCTTATGACGTCAGATTCCAAAAGGCGATCAAAAAAGTCCGCGCTGTCCAGCGCATGCGCCGGAACCGCGGATTTGCATTCAGTCAGACAGAGAACGGTCGTCAAGATCAGGCAAAACTCATTCGTGCTTACGATACATCCAAGTCGAGCTCACGACCATCAGGATATTAGACACGAGAGAGAAAGAAAGCGTCCTTTGCTTCATCTGACATTCATGAATTGTATTGTATCACTGGGACTAATTCATACACCGTCATCTGTAGAACGATTCTTCAACGGATTTATTGCTGTGTTTTCGTTTTTATTCGATGGTGATAACAACGTTGAAGCACTGCCGTGTTTTTGATTCGCTGTCGATCCATGCGAGATGGAGAACCCATATTGTATGGCGCTGGATCAGTTCAATTCTACATACAAAATAGACTTATACACACAACATTTTCACGCATACACAATCCCATACCGTTGTCGAGACGTGTGAATTTTAGCGGGACTTCCTGATTTGATAATACCGCTGCGACGACACAACGCTTGAGCCTTGAGCTCGCTGTCGAGGACAGCGAGCTCAAATACTCGCCGGATTCTTCTCCCTTTTCCCTGATTCTTTTTAGTACATAAATTTATGATAAATGCGTTACTAGTAACTTGTTAACTATGCTTACTTGGATAACGCTCCTTCCCCTCCTTCCCCCTCCCTCTCCTCCCCCACCCTGACCTGCTTTTTTTTTGGATTCTAATTGGATATTTATGTCTCTGTAGAAGTTCTAATATATTTGTACAATGAATACATCGTTATTTAAGTCCATAATAAGCCCTTCAGAGTGCCCAGTATGAATCCATGACAGGAAGTAGTGAATATTGTGAGTATGGAAGAATTATGGTCGATATAGCATAGTTAAATGTGCACTAGTAACGTATTTATCATAAATTTATGCACTACAAAAAGAATTAGGGAAAAGGGAGAAGAATTGGGCGAGTAATTGAGCTCGCTGTCCTCGACAGCGAGCTCAAGGCTCAAGCGTTGTGTCGTCGCACGGTATTACCAAATCAGGAAGTCCCGCTAAAATTCACACGTCTCGACAACGGTATGGGATTGTGTATGCGTGAAAATGTTGTGTGTATAAGTCTATTTTGTATGTAGAATTGAACTGATCCAGCGCCATAATATTTTGTGGTGGCACATCTTTGTCAAATTCAAATACGTAGAGGTTGGCACCGGGAGACAGCAACGAAGCATGGACCTAGTGTGATAAGTTCGACACACAGGAGGTCTATAAAGGAGGTAAGGGCCGGAAGGACCTGTACGTAAGGATAGTTTCAAATCTGTCAGCGTGCACCTTGACATCATTCATATATATATAGCCTCTATAGATGCCGGACAACATCGAACTCGTAGATTGCAATTTTAAGAACATGCACTCAAATCGTAGCAAGATTATGTTGGCTCCACGTACATCAAGAAATACCTCAGTTGTAAGCACACGAGCATACATAATAAGAACTAGGTGAAGGGCAGGAAAAGGAAAGATTCAGACGTGTCTAGATGACTATGTATTCAACCATCGGTCGGTCAAGTACACCTCTATTGTAACGTCCGAAGCCAGCTTGTGCATAGTGTTGCGATATGGAGACGTACAAGGACAGCAGTAGCGCTAATGAAAACTACCTAGCAAGAGAATGTACATGCGACATGTCATGGATCTAATGTAGGGGTACTTCAATGGTCGCGGGACTTCCTAACAAGATGTGAGCGGTGACGTTGACAGGGGATGGAGATATTTACCTATATTCTCCTTCTGCGGCAACACTGAGCTCTTCAATTTCCCCTTGTGCGGAAGAGAGGGCTTCAGCAGCTGCTGCGAAGTAAAGTAGCTGCAAACCAAGGTAAGCCCCTGCGACCTTCTTATTATAGGACACATACTTGAGCTTTCACAAGTTCATTGAGATTCTTCAGAGGTTCAGGCTGCAAACAATAAGGTAAAATGTTATAAAAGCGAGTAGCTGTCACGTACGTTTTCAAGAACTGTCTTCATGAGGGTGATGGCAACCTCAGTCTTCTGAACGAGGTCATCCTCTGCGTTCTCAACGTCAAGCCTTGCTTGCTCCTGCTTAACGGGACCTGTAGTTTTCAGACTGCATGAAAAAAATGTAAGCACTTCAAGGACCAAGGCTTAGTGAAAGTAATTACGTCTGCTTAGCGGCATCCAACTCAAGTCTGCTCACGCGAACGGCTTGGCGTGCTTTCATTGCGACGTTAATAGACGTTGAAAGCGTCGTCTGCCACGGGCGGAGGTATTGGGTCTGAATGGATTCGTCTTGCTCAATGCGAGCTGATGCAATGTTGTCGAAAACATCTGCGTATACGGTCAGTGCCTTGCCGAGTTTATCTTCATCGCCACCAGGGGTGCGTTGCAAGGCGGCGGCGGCGTTGGTCGCAGCGCGACCGAGAGCATGAGGGAGAGTCTTGTGTTGAGAAACTTGCGGGGCGACAGGTGATGGCGTAGGAAGATTGGTGCCCTTGAGGTTTGTAGCAGCGAAGTTTGTAATACCATGGCCAATATTAGTCGAGAGTTCTGCGATAGACTCCTGAATTTGATTCGGGTAGTCATACGACTCGTTCTCATAGACCTTGGTTACTCTGATGGAGGTAAGAGCATCAGCGCTCAGCCAATACACAAACGAAGTGCACAAACTTGAAAAGTGCCAGGTGTGCCTGACGCAACGCGTCTACACGAGCCTCCAAATCCTTATACTCTGAAATGAACATTGCAGTTCAGCATCCAAACTATAAGGGAGCTGGCCTACCCTGAGGCAACTCCTGTAATTTCGTCTGGGGCAACTTGACCTAAACGCTCTCTAGTTGCTTGAACACTGGAGTTGAAGCCCTTTGCAAACTTGTTTGCGGACTGCCCAAGGTTTAGGCCGGAAAGGCTCGATTGAAATTTGTTCCAGCCGTCCATTAGTTTACTTGAAAACGATGATAATGATACAAGAACTGGGGAGAAGAAGGGTTCAAGATATGAGAACCTCTGACCCCGCAGCTGAAGCCGCCCAGCGGTGCCAATTACATTCAAATAAGGAAATAGGTTCAAGGGGTCCTAGTCAGACGCGTAACACGAATGCGCAAGCTTGTCGACAAGCTTTAAGATAATCCTCCACAATGTCACAACAATCGGTCTTCAGTTCTTCTGGATTCGACTTTTCTAACTCTGTTAGGTGAGCAAGACATTATATTATTTCCATAGCTGTCGTCTGAGCAGTCGTATAGAAATAAATTCTTTCAGGAGAAGGGCGTTCCCCTTCCAAAGGCTACCAGCACTGGTACCACGATCGTAGGCTGTCTCTTCAAAGATGGCATTATCCTTGGTGCCGACACGCGTGCCACAGAGGGTGAAATAA
The DNA here is from genome assembly GCF_016647625.1 of Suillus subalutaceus. Classification (NCBI taxonomy): domain Eukaryota; kingdom Fungi; phylum Basidiomycota; class Agaricomycetes; order Boletales; family Suillaceae; genus Suillus; species Suillus subalutaceus. Next base: position 472,430 of record NW_024540257.1, read on the forward strand.
TTGCAGACAAGAATTGTGAAAAGGTCCGCTCTTGGAGATCAATATCATACTGCTTCAGCTAATATGCATCCCCAGATCCACTACATAACAGAATCAATCCGGTGCTGTGGTGCGGGTACTGCTGCAGACACTGAGTTCACCACCGCTTCGATATCATCAAATATGGAACTCCATGCTCTGTCCACTGGGAGAAAGCCAAGAGTGGTCACTGTGATGACTATGTTGAAACAATACCTTTTCCAGTGAGCCTTAACTGTCTTCAGCATTCAATGTTTTATTATTTATGCGATGCATAGATACCAGGGCCATGTCGGAGCTGCTCTTGTCCTTGGCGGAGTTGACTCTACTGGGCCACATCTTTTTACCATCCATCCACATGGGTCTACAGACAAGTTGCCCTACGTGACCATGGGCTCCGGAAGCTTGGCAGCCATGGCTGTTTTTGAAAGCAGCTGGAAGCCAAACATGGAGGTACGTTCCACCGTTCTTATGTATGGCCGATGTTCAACCCCGGTCCCGCCTAGCGCAACGACGCTCTGGCCCTAGTGTCTGCCGCCGTCTCAGCTGGTATCTTCAACGACCTTGGTTCAGGGTCCAACGTTGACGCGTGTATCATTACCGCCACGCAAACCGAGATGCTTCGCAATTTTGTCAAGCCCAACGAGCGGGTAGAGAAGGAACGCCATTACACATTCAGAAGAGGGACCACGGCATGGAAGAGCGAAAACATAAGAGACTTGATCGTTAGCGAAGACATTACGCTTGTAGGCGCCACCGGTGATGCCATGGACACTAGCTAGACGAGATTGACAAATGACACTTGGATTCCTTGCACGCAGACAAGATTCGGTTATGCGGCATTGTTTTGATCTTTCCCTTCGTCCTGTGAATGGTTGATTTTGTGCTGACGTTCGCTGTTCTTGCTCGGTCGTACAATTTGAAGACTCAGGACAGTAATCTTTGGGTGCGTCGATCGTTTCCACGGTCCGATTATTCGCTCTCTCAACTCTATACTATCGATGGTTTTCATGTTATTTCTGCTCGTTAACTGAGACAGGCGCGAAAAGGTGGACGTTTGTGCTGCTCTGTTCATGAGTACATAATGATTCATGGTCGATGCATCCCTGACTCCAACATTATTAATAATAACGATTAACCGTGATCTGTCAGTTCTTCTGCAGATGAGCAGTTCTACATACTATGGTATCTGCAGGTCACTTGAGCTGAGGGAGCTGATTGAGAGATCAATCGGTGAAGTTGTTTTAGCGCTAGCTGGTGGACCGAGCTTGCCATTTGTAGGTTGCAGCTGTGTCCCTGCGAACAGGAGGCATGAGTCAGTCAGTCAGTCATCATTGCAGCTACCACCATCATCGACGACATGCCTGTCGTCCAGTTCGCGCCCTTTTCGTCCCTTGTTCAGCCAGGCTTTTGGCATGAACTTACTCGCATGAAGATAGATGTCCTTCGTCTCTCAGAAGACGCTATTACCGTGAATGGATCATACTCTGTTGGTCGATCAATCAGAGATCGCGAAACAGGGCAAGATATTGCTCTTGGATGTAACCTCACAGTTGGGGAAGACGCTTACCAGAAGGCACCTCAGTATGTCGCGATCGGACACGCGTTGACACTGATATGCTGACACTACCCTAGGTTGTCACCCATGTCCGTCCAAGCCACTGGCGTCTTCAAGAACTTCAATACTATCGAGGACTTTAAGGCTGCAGATAAGGCTGCACTTGTGAATGACGTTGTTTCCAAGGTGCGATCATGACTTGACGCGTCTGATAGCAAACTGTAATACTTGTTCCAATAAGATCTGGGACAGCATCATCACGACAAAAGACACGTCTCTCCTCACGCAGTTCTTACTAATAACATTCGCTGATCTAAAGAAGTATCAGTACTTCTACTGGTTCGCGTTCCCCGCGTTCGTGTCCAAACCAGCCTGGCAGATCTCAGAAAATGGCTGGAAGTCAGCGGACGAAGAGATCCAGGGGGTATGTACTTCATCGAGGAGCACTTTCGCATTCTCACAAGGACTCTCAGTTGGAATTTATCTACGATTCGCTCCTCAAGTCAACTCGACCATTCTTTCTCGCTGAAGGAGATCGGCGGGATAACTGAAGTGGGGTCAATAGAGCAATATGAAGAGTTCTTCGCTAGGTGTTGCTCCCGAAAATGTAATTTGTGCATTCCGTCTTATGAGCTAACCCCTGACTCCCTTGCACAGCGAATAATCGGCTTTTTAGATCCATCTGCTCTTCCTGAAAACCCAGGTTGGCCTCTTCGTAACCTCTTGACCTTCCTTCGCGCGGTGTATCCATCGCAAACATCTTCTGTCCGAGTTCTTTGCTGGAGAGATAGCGAAAAACCCATTACCGGAAAACCATGGCGGAGCCGGTTTGGAGTGGTCTCCGTCGGAGAAGGAGATCCAACCACCAAACCCAGTGCTATAGGATGGGAGCGCCATCCGACAACCAACAAGCTCAGTGCTCGAGTCGCCGATCTAGCACCCATGATGGATCCAAAGAGGTATGTGTTCAGCAACTCATGGTGAATACTGCTGACGGGCTTTAGGCTCGCTGATCAAGCTGTGGACCTGAACTTGAAGTTGATGCGCTGGCGGATTTTACCTTCGCTGGACCTCGATAAGGTGGCATCAACAAGATGCCTGCTTCTCGGCGCCGGGACACTTGGCTGCTACGTTGCACGTACCCTCATGGTTTGTGCTGATGACTCAAACCCACAGTTGTTACTAATTTCCACCACTAGGGATGGGGTGTCCGTACGATTACTTTCGTTGATTCTGCGCGTGTGTCATTCTCGAATCCCGTCCGCCAACCCTTGTTTGAATTCGAGGATTGTCTCAACGGCGGTAAACCCAAGGCCGCTTGCGCCGCCCAGCGCCTGACGAAAATCTTCCCCGGTATCGTAAGTCCCGTCTCGCCTCGTCTTGAACGATTTCTGATGACTTGCAAATCAGAATGCCACTGGCCATGATATGTCGATACCCATGCCAGGCCACCCTATACCCCCAGCGTCCACTGAGCAAGCGAAGAAAGACGTTGAGCGTCTAGAGACGCTGTTCGACGAACACGATGTTGTATTCCTCTTAATGGATTCTAGAGAAAGCCGCTGGCTGCCAACTGTTTTGGGCGCTGCCAAGGGCAAGGTACGGCACAAGGCCATATGCATATTGCTCGTACTGAACCCTCGCGCAGATAGTCCTTAACGCTGCCCTTGGGTTCGATACGTACCTTGTCATGCGTCATGGCGCTCGAGCGTCGTCGTCGACGGGCAATCGACTAGGTTGCTATTACTGCAACGATATCGTCGCTCCTGCTGATGTATTACCTTTCGACTCTCCATACGACAATCACTCACATATCTTTCCATATAGTCCTTGACGGATCGCACTCTGGATCAAATGTGTACCGTGACAAGACCCGGCCTTGCCTCGATCGCAGCTTCTACGGCGGTCGAACTCCTTGTCTCTTTGCTGCAACATCCTGATGGGTAGGTCTAACTTTACTTCAAGACACGACACTGTTCCTGACGTTGTCCGCAGGCTTCATGCACCCCCGCCCCCTGCTCAAGCCAATGGAGCTGCTGCAGACCCTAGCACATCAGGCAGTGTTCTGGGTCTTGTCCCGCATCAATTGCGTGGGTTCTTGGCACAGTTCCGAAACCTCCCGATCACAGGTGCAGCATACGACAAGTGCACGGGTTGCAGCGAAACAGTAAGCGCGATCACCCATTCTGCACATCTCTATACTCATCAATGGCCCAGGTTCTCAAAGCGTATGAGGAACAGGGCTTCAATATGCTCTTGAAGGCATTCAACGAGCCCGGATTCCTTGAAAAGTTGACCGGACTGGACGAGCTCTATAACGAAGGTGATGCAGCGATGGAGAGTGTAGACTGGGACGAGGAGGATGAGGAGGACGAGTAGATTCTAATGTCCAATGTAACACACTGGTTTTCTGTAATTCTACGACTACTGGACTATTCCTGTACTTGTCTTGTGTTCTTTTTACGACGTTGCGATGTGGTACTACAACTTGCTCTGTAAAGGTATTTCATTGCCATGGGGCTGGCCCAGATACCACAGCGTCGCATCCTTCAGCTCACTCAACCACTCCGCAACAATCTTGTCGCTGAACACGTGCTGATCGTAGGAGGCAAAATATTGCAGCTGCTGGCGCACAGTTGACGCACCAAGATACAGCTCGGCAGGCGGTGTATGATTATGGACACGCCAGTACTCAACATGGAGTCGCGGTGTTTTGGAATCCTCGAAAGCAGTAGCCTGCGGTGACCATGGTGGATAACCTGCCCGATGGGCGTGAGGCGTGCTGTTCAGGGGGGACAGGTAGTGCTCGGGAGGTAGGGGATAGTCTATGGGCACCAGATTATCCATCTGGAATCGCAACGTTCAGCTCATTCGAATCTATATCATGAAAGCCACTGACATTTCCCAGAGTGGCTCCCACTTGTGTGTATATCGGGTTCAAAGACTGAACGGATACACTTTTATCGCCGTCCTCTGGGTGAACGATGTCTCTCATCTTCAAAGTAACTTCCTTCCCGAAAGCAGCCCAATAGAGTCTCAGGGTGGAAGTACATATATCAGCCAACCGTGGGTGTTCGAGCAGCTTCTGGCCTTGCGCCTTCACATTAGCGCATCGGAGAAGAAACCGATCGAAAGACATGAGTGCCGGGAAGTCCGGTGCCCCATCGACGAGTTCCAGCCTGCTAGGGTCCCCCCTAGACATTTCGCCAAGAGGCATGAAGGGAAGTATATACCGGACGAGGCCCAACATCGCCCGAGCCGCCCGTCTCAAACCAGTCCTTATCTTGGTATGGACGCAAGTTGATCGGCCCGAGGACATACATGGGCTGGCGCTTCCTGTACTCCCATTCTTCTTCCGAGATCTGGCCCCTGAGGTACCGTCGACATAAAACGCGTGCCATGGCTACTTGACTGAGGGCGTAATACGCGGAGTTCATGCTAATGCCGAGGCGATGGCAATTGGTGAGAATGGTTGACGACACTGCTCTCGAAAATATTGATACGTGGTTGCGGTTTTTAGGGGAAGTACGAGGTGTAGATTCCCTGAAGTCTCCGGGGAGGGTGTGACCGCCCTGCTTCAATGCTTTAGCTCTCCTGCGATGCACCACAAATTAAACACCAGACCTTGAATCGGGACATCCATGCTAAGCCGATTGCATAACCCAAAGCCCGCCTCCACCGTTGTTTGACAAGTGGAAGATCCTTAGAACCCAAATTACTCTCAAAAGCCTGATACGTATGCACTCTCTCGCCTAGAGGAATACACGGTGGTTCAATCCGAGATGACAGTGTGTCAAAGAACGTCCTAAGCACTGTGCTCGTGCCAGCTACATCTGTAATGCAGTGGGCAATCACAACCACGACGTGGAAATGGTCGCTTTTATCTGTTCGGCGCATAATATAAGCACGAGTAAGTAACTGAGATGAAAGGCGCCGGGGTCCATCCATAATGTCGTTTACGAAACATTCAACATGGTGAAAGGAATTGACCTCCATGAATGTGACATCATCAGGTCGAAGATTCATGACTGTTTCTTCGCGGATAATGAAGCGTGGACCGAGCTCGTGTTCTTCCACTTCAGCTGCAATAAGGGGGAAGCGCCTTTTGACAGACGCCCAAGCACGCATGACATTCGATTGGGAATGAATGTCTTGGTCACTGGCTTGTGTGGTACGAAGGTGCATGTGCATCACGACATCTGCGGTGTTGTTTAAAACGCCAGCCCAATAGAAGGTAGTTTCTGTGATTCCGAGTGGCCGAAAGAAAATGCACCGGCCTGGAGTAGAATCTAGCGATGTCCATGACTCAGAGGTCATAACGTCGAAGCTGATAGTGAGTCTACTGAGGGAAAGTGCGAGATGAACTCAAAAGTTAGTAACAACGGAGTGCCACTACTTATGCGGCCCTCTCCTCAAGCACATATAAAAATCCCGGCAACTTCATGAGAATGTCACGTTGACTGGTTTACGGAAACCTTCAACTTGACCCTAGAAGGTAACGGTTTTTGTAACCACTTGCAAAGTGGAAGTTATGTAAGTGACCTAGAGCGCAGTCAATGAGACGACCTACGTCACGCATTATGTAAGGCCTAATAGCAGCGTGCCCCTTACTCAGTAGCGAATTACATAAACACAAACTTATTTATAAACGCCGGGGAGTAAAATCTGACAGTACTACTTGCCTCACGACAAACTCACGAGGCGATTTGCACTGCAGTGACATGTACATGTCAGTACTACGGTCGCATCCGCCCACGCCATGATTGATGGAATCGCACGTACGCCAAACATGCCATATAGAACGTGAGAATGACTCGGATCACACGTGATCACCTAGATCGCCAGATCTGCATGCTCACCGTCATGGCCGAGTCGCAAAGAAATCAATCTGTAGTGCGCAGAGCTTACTAGCTCAGTTCGTGGTATGGAACACAGCAGAAGTTCCGCACAGTGACTCGAAGAGGAGAGCATAAGTTTATAAGTAAAGCATACGTAGCCATGTTGTGCACTGTGCGAGTGCTAGTGCTCTCAGGCTGGCCTTGGAAAAGTGAAAAATGATACATACAACAAGGTCACTCAGCACACTGTTAAGCATGTCACCATCAAATATTTCATGGAAGCTATAATGTTTCAAGTTTCATTGCCAGACATTGTACTTTGAACGCTCGTGCCGCCTCTGAATTCGCTCATGCATCCTACTCGTTTCAAACAACAGGGGTCATCACTTTGACTCACAAGCACACGCTTGACCCTGCTTAGAACATTCACAATTTTCCCCTTTGCCAGCGCAAGAGCACTGCACAGAGTTGCAATTGGTTTTATTCCAAAATCACGTCGTGACCGTACCTTATTTGAATGTGCGCTGTTGACACATTTCTGACAGTTACATTGGTTCTTTGGGCAAGCACAGCCGGTCCCTGAGGGGCCACAAGCTCTGTTGTAAGAAAGTTCAGTGTGAGATAGCGGCAAGGAAGTGAGCACTCACGGGCATTCACTAGCGCAGGTACATCCACTGCAGGTCGCCATTATGGTTTTTGTCAAAGGTAGTTGGAAAGTGGTGGCGTAGTAGGTCCACTATGTAAGCAGCCCCTATGACTTTACCAAATCATAGGGGCAACATTGATGTCATAGAGGGGTCACATGCTAATACAAAAGAAAAGAAAATATTACAATCGATATATATGGTCGGTCGAAGTTTGAACGTTCAACGCCCAGTTGCAATGATTCGTGGGGTTCAAATCTGCTTTCGAAGTCTTGTTGAATCTCTTGTCGTTTACGCACGGACCGGCACGGTCAGCCACGAGACGACGTAGTTGTGACGACATGGACATTCTAATGGCGGGCTTTGAGATATGTTGATTTGAAGTCAGGGTATGTGCTTATCTCAGAAACGACATATCAAGGATTGGCAAGGGAAGAGGTAGATACACAATACATCGACTAACTTACTCGAAACAACACTTCTATACATGCCCAGCCTCATGCATCATACACTATCCGCGCACCGACCCACGGGTATGGATAATTGGGCTGATAAAAGTTCCTGATCGTCCGCCGTCCAGCAAGGCGCGGGATCGTAGCGTACGATGCTCCAAGCTGCATAACCCATTGTATCAACCAACAACAAGATGAAGCGACGGCCAAGACTTACAACAACATGATGCTTCCCATCGAAGAAATCTGTTGAGTAACCTGGGAAGTGCTTCGTTGGCGAAAATCCATCGTGGCTATCGAGCGATGTCGAAGTCCATTCCCAGACACCACCATTACTTCCCCGACCGCCGTTTGTCTCGAGACCAGTAGTCGCTCTTATAACCAAGTGTATGAGATAAGAGAATTCAGAACATATAGTGACTTACGGAACAGGGTGCCAGTTTCTAATGCCTACGTTTGCTCCACCTTCGAATCCAACCTCGTACGTATCGAGGAAGAGCCTTAGCTCCGGTTCGGTGGGTAGTCGCCCGCCTTTACTGTTCGCATATTCAACGAGCATATCGTAGCTCGAAAGCACCGGCCAATGCTTCGCGACGCTTAGTGGCACAGGACCGTAGAGAGTGCGGACCTGGCAATTTAACTCAGTCCCAGCCATTCATAACTGATTGAATAACAAACCTGGATCCCTTCCTCTTCTTCTACCCAACTGGGTGGTATACCAAGTTCCTTCCTGTTCACCCACCAAGCATGGAACTCTCCATTGCTGATTGGTCTCCACTCAGCACGGAATTTCCCCACCTGCACCTGTCGTGAAGGGCTCTCATTGTCCCAGCCGAACTCGTGTCCCTCGACCTGGTTACACACGCCTTCATCAAAGTCATTACCCTCGCAATCGTCGTGCCCAAGCATGATGGCAACAGGGCCAAGAGTGACAGTCGGTGAGGAAGGGGGTATACATGAAGCGTCCCATTGCGCAGACAGCGCTTCCCATGGCGGGGTGACGAATCCTGGAGGGGGGAGCGTCCCTGTTCCTGCACGCTGGATGAGCATGTAGAGGAGTGTCTATGCCATACCAAACGCTTTTAAGTCATGATCAATGCAAATAAGAAATGTTATACTAACCTCAATGTGCCACCCCTCATGTTCAAGGGTCATCGCAAGCATGCGACCGATATTCCTGTTGATTTTGCGCTTTCCAGATGCTAAATCGTCGTACAACGCCAAAAGGCGCGCACGCACACGGTCGCGGAAGGCAAGGATCGTTCCAAGGGTAGGCCAATCCTCGTCCTTTGTTGGAACCTCAGAGTGTCTCTTCAATACAAAATTGACATCAGGAGAAAACAGATAACAAGGGAAGTAAGTACATACATGGCAGTGTTCCGGATCATCTACATGAGGGTCAATGCCGCGCTAATGTAAGGAGTCAGGAACGATACTTTGAACTAAAAATTGATTGGCACCTCAAAGATCTGCGCGAAATAAGGCTCAGAATTTGCCTGGTTGAGAGCACGGGCCATAAGCATGTCGAGGAATCTGTTTTGATACTCAGATACAATCGAGAAAGCACCTCAATGTAAAGCTCACGTAGGTATGTGCCCGATGTAGAACAAGCATTTGTGTCGCAGGTCAATAGGCTTCTGGTGTAACATATCGCTTGGGATCATGCCAAGTGTAACAAGATCCCAGGCAGCCCACAGGTCTTTCCATTCCTGCAACATCATACATCAGACAACAAACAAGGACCACGAAAAAGATCAACATACTTGTTTTGTAGGGACACCCCACGGGCTCGCAAGATCAAGAGACGGGAAGGATACAGCCGGGCGCTCGAGGACGTATAAAGTACTGCTTCTACATGGCGAAGATTGTCCAAAGATCGAACGAAGGCCAACGGAGGCGAAGATACTCAAGGCTTGTGCTGGGCTTGTCTACAATGAAGAGAGTGAGCGACACGGAATGCGAAGCAGAAGGAAATATAAGCGAATCCAAAAATAAAAATGTCATCTACTTTCCTTCAAGAGAAAGTGAACGTAAATTTTGAGAGGATTATGACTTACAGCTTTGCCAGCGCTCGTGCAAACCTTCACCCATTCCTCAAGTTCAACGCCCTCGTGCGTTTCAGTGAAGTAACAGCTTTCTACGATGGATCAGTATTATCGTCTCAGTAGGTGAGACTTATGCAATACCATCAACAACGTGCTTCTCCCAGCGTTTTCCCTCGACATCAACAGAAGGTAATGTTTTGATAGCTTCTTCAACCGACCCGTTGGTAGATGCATCAGAGTGGTTAACAGAAATCACAATCCTGTCCCCAGATCCCTTATCCAACTTCTTGGAAAAATCTCTCAAGAATTGTATGTCGAGTAGCGTAGGAGAGAGGAGAAAAGTTTTGGTAGGTTGGAAGTCAGATACGGAGGATGGTGTATTCGACCTGGAGGTCAATGGGGAGTTGGAGAAAGAGGAATCAGAGTGACAGGGCATGGTGATGCTGCGCGAAAGTTCGCATTCAATATGAAGTGTGGAGGATGATAACATTGAAGAGCTCAGAACTTAATGCAGGTCCACAAAATGAAACATCGATTTTATACGAATGCACAAAACATACGTACAAACAAAGCAACGAGTCAGTATCAGTATCCGGATTACGGGCGGCCGTCACCCAGTGGACACCACGTCAATGACGATAAATGGAATCCATAAGACCATCCATCGAGTTCGAAGTTAATTGTACCGACGCCAGCCACGAGGACAATATTCACCAGATACAGGATAGGAAGGACGGTTGCAATAGTGCCGCGCGGAAAGAAAGGCGTAGAATTTAATGTGAGAAGCGAATGGTGACCTGAAACAAGTGCAGAAATGGAGCCAATTGTAACTTGAAAGCGTAAGAGAAGTCTTTACACCCGATCAGGAGGTCACAAGGACGATGACACGATACCACTAGTCGGAAGATATCGGGACCAACGACATGATCAGATGGCGGAGTGTAAAAGGTAAGCGAGACTCGTGGTAAGGCGCAGGACTACTTACCTGTTGAGATAGGCTGGAAACGTAAATGGGGGAGTAATGCGCTTGAGAAATCTTGCAAAAAGTAAGATAATCGTACGATGATTTTTTATTGACGTGCTGCAAGAGAGATAGGAATTTGGATGGCTTTTCAGCTCTTCTATGGGCCTGAGTCACTACACGTGAAGCTGGTCATCAGTGTAGACTGCGTCACGGTAATTCCCAACTTGGTAGGTAAAGGCATTGATCATATCAAATACTCATAAGAGTGTGCCAGATGGTAAGCACACAGTAGCCCATGTCCATGTTGTGACGTGGTCAAGGTAATGGGGAAAGACTCGATTCAATGCTTTGCCATCTTACTTATATGCAACAGTGGTCATGGCGTGCTACACACTTGCGATGGTGTGCTCAGCTCCCATCACGTGAGTGCGTCTGAAATAATCCATGGTGCGCCTATCTGAAGCTTATTTTATTTTATTTTAAATCCAATTTTTGTTCATGTGGGGTACAGTACCCTAGGGCCTATGCATAGGACACCTGTATCCCCCGCCGCATCTCCGACTTCGCAAATGCCCTGATGGAGGCGTAGCCTCCACCAGTCCGCCGTTCCCGCCGGCCGTTTTAGGTGCGCAAGTCTTCCAATCCGCAGGACCATCGCAATACAGTTCGTGAGATATTGGTCTTTGTCGGTTATTGTGGGTGATACAAGTACCTATCTGAAGCTTCTGCCTGTCTTCCTCCGATGACTCGATTCGATGTCATATGCTACTTAAGTCAAGCTTCAAGCTAAGCTTCAGGTTCTGCCGCGGTCCCGTTATTTCATCGATGTCTCGCAAAGCGGCCATGCAATCATTCGAGAGAAATAATTCATATGCTTAGATAAACAAAACTAAGTCCTATGATGTCCAGACTCTACAACAGATAGCAAATTTATAGGCCATCGCCTCCCTCAGTTCTACATAGCTATTCCCATCCAAGGACAACGTCATTGTTGACGGACCAACTTTTTCAAGTTTCAGCTCGGCTGTGAGTCAGGCTGGAATACATCATGATATTGTCCAATTGTCGCAGCCTCATGCCTTAAGCTCATAGCAGGGTATCTACAGCTCAACCGGTCAAGAGGAGTCAAGACCACCGCGCCCTTGGATGAGTGCTTGTGGTGGCATGCTCGACCGCTGCGAACTACTGGAGTTTGCGTGGCAAAGCGACATGTTGATACTTCGTCACGGGAGGATGACGATGTGAAGAACCGAATCATTGATAAAACTTCAAGCTTCAAGGGCAACACTTCACAGCAAATCAAAAGAACAGTCGGTATGATATTCCGACCTACGTAAGTTGAAATTGACTAATTTTTCTTGGTGTTGAACTACAAGGTGTCACTGCAACCCAAACAAAGACCCTTTCATGCTGATCACCACAACCAGCCTAATCGTGCCTTCTTTGATCAACGGTGTCTTGTGGCGTTGAGCGACTCTTTGTTGGAGTGGCAGACGACCACTGTAACTGTATTCGTCCACGATATAGTGGATGCAACCTAGCTCCCTATATATATAAGAGACATTTAAGATGGCACATATCCTCATCAGTATCATATTACTCCAATATGTCCTCCGCACTTACCTATCCTCTTCCCGTTCTTCCTTCTATCCCAGACGATCTCGAACATCTCGACTCCCGCCATGCTTTACCCCATTTGATGGCACTAATGAAGAACACCCTCATTCGTGGTCTGAATCGCGTCCATGATTGTGCGCCTCTCATCACTGTCGGCCACCCCACTCTTCTGCCTTTCCTTGACTACGTGCGATCGCTCCTCGCGCAATTGGATGTGCACCTCGAGGAGGACGCCCTTTTTTTCTCTGCGAACGCGCTGGCAGAGGTTGCCACAACCGAAGCTAACCCTGATACTAAGACTATCAGGGAATCCATAATGTCATTGACGAGTTTGGTGTCGGCATGGATTTTGGTAGGTATTTCCTTACCCTTTCACCACTAATTCATCGCTCGTGGACAGGATGAGTCCAAGTTTTGTCCGAGCGCTCTATGCGAGGGAGTCTCGTTTGGACCTCTCCTGGTTGGCATTATGCAGGCACAGATCAGGGCGCTTACCCCTACGCTGCTCAGCTCGATTATATCCCACGTGGACCTCCTTGAATTGATCAAAGGTGCGAATCTCATTACTCTATTATCTCAAATACTGAAATTATGACAGCCAGCGTCAGTCGCATCAGTGAACGCTCGGACATGACCTTCCTGCTTCCTTTTGTTGTCTCGCATCATGATCGTACCACCTCTACCCATTGGCCCAAGGTTCCCGAAGGTTGTATTGAGATGTTCCCAACCCTCATTCTCAATCACCCAGGGTATGTATTCCTTCTTCGCCTTGGTTTACTCCCGAATAACTCCTCATAAAAGATGCTGGCAATTCGCGCCATATAATCCCCTCACCAACGAGACTCAGAGCTTCATCACCATCTAATCACCATCTCCGCTTAAATTTTTCTTCAGAGTTTTCTTCATTTATTTATAATTCTCCATTTGACTGTCATCACTCCGTACTAAAGTAATTACATTCGTTCTTACGATGTGTCTGGTGACCACCCTAGAAGCTACGATTGTTTATCCACTTTGCTTGCAGGTCACTAGTTCAGCATAATCTGGAGGCAAATTCAAATTCATTAAGCCTCTTGGAGGAAAGTCGGCGAAAAGATGTATAGCTCGCGTGGAAGACACCGCTATTTGATGAAGATGTTAGCACAGTTTGAAAAGAAGTACATTTGTTCGTAAGTATGACTACATCATACACAAGCCCGCCGTCATCGACATGCAGATGCAGTCGTGTAAAGTGACCCTACGTCCGGTTTAAGCCAGGCTTAGTAAAACAATCCACATACATGTACTCATGTTCTGAAGTTCCTTGTATTGAAACCGAAGTGCCTTGTAAACCCCAACTTATGACGCCACGATTAGCGGATTTTGATCGAGAACTACTTGCAAATTTACAAGGATGAACATTATCGCCGCCTGCCATTGGAACGAAATCAAGGACACCTGAGGGAACTCACCTTTTGTTCCACCATTCTGATCAGGTTTGTTGCAATGCCTTGGCGTTGATACTTCGGATCAACACGAATACAACTTAGATACCAGGAGCTCTCAACGGTCTGAAAATTATTTTCAGAAGAGCAAGTCGTACGTCAGGACTGGACACGCATGAGGCAGGCCCTGATCATTGCGAGGAACAATGACCCCTGGAGAGTCTTGTTCTCACTGGTCACGATATCAATAGATGGGGCTGGAAGTCGTTGCAGTCGGGTAGCATAACCTGTGTCAAAACCCTGCTGAAGGCTGGCATTCAAGTCAACAATAGAGCTTGGCTGGAGGAAGCGACTCTGCCTCGTAGCTACTGTAAATTCACAATCAGACGAGGACGGTTGGAGAAAGGAATAGTGCCAAAGTAAATGAAGACATAAGAGAAAACTCACTGGCACCTGGTGCATGGTGGCCTAGGGTGACGGGCGGCTCTGCGTCACACGACACCAAACGGACGTGCCCAAGCCAGCATTAGGTGCTAGAGCATAGACTCGTGACCAGTTCGTCTTAGCTGGAGCAGTGCTCAGAATAGTCATGGATTTGTGGGCTGGTAGATAGCAGGTCACATCAAAGTTTCGAAAACGCAGTGTACAGTTGTCCATTGGCGAAGCCTTGAATCTATGCAGAGGTTGAGGATAGCTCTGAAGAGTAAGTGCTTGAGACCTATTGGAGGTGGTAGCATGAAGCGAGTTGCTAATGAGAGTGAAATTGGCGGTCCAGCTAGATGATCTATCGAGAAGTGATACGAGGTAACGGACCTGGCCTGAGGCCTGAGCTCTGGTACGAGGTATTTCGATGAACTGCGTACGGGGTCGGTGAACGCCTTTCCAGTAGCTCAGAAGTGCGTTGTTACCAGCTTTTCTGCTGCCAATATTCGGTTACATAAATTAACCTCCAAGGATAAATCAAGGATAAATTTTAGTCCAGTTCAAGTTGCTCGAAGGATATTTCGCTCATGTAACCTCAATTTAAGCGCCAACTACTACTAGGGACGGACGACCCCCCGGGTGACGGCATGACGTGCAAACTGTAAATTTACCACTGCAGTTTGCGAATCTACAACTACTATTGATGACATCATCCACTACAGGCGAACGACGTGCTTGTAGTATGTATGACTTCCTTCTGCCTTCACACGTACCCTACACTTGCTGTAATGTCACCATAATCAATAACATATTCGAGTACAGGAGCTACGCCTATGAACTCCCGACCGAATTCAGCCCTCGGAGCAGCTATGTTACAGGGATCTAGGTGCACCAAGTCTGCGACAAACTTGCCCTGGGCTAGAGTGTCCCAGACGTTCTCGATGTCAGAACCTTTTAACGGAAATTTGGCTGAGAACTAAAGTCCAAGTTGGCTTATGACAACAGTGCCAAAATTCATCAACATAGTGCAGGGAATGTCGGCTGCGGGAGAACACGGAAAGGGAGAGTGTGCAGCCTGGGTTCACTGACAGGAAACTTGAAGTGAGTAAATGTGGACAATATTGCGGCAGATCAAGGCTAGGTGAATCGGAGTGCTGTGGCCAGACTCGGAAGGTGCCGCTGCAATGTGACCAAGTGGTGGATATCCGACGGTGGACCTGGAGAATCGAGACCTGGCCGGGATAGGCCTATAATGTAGTTCTCTAAGATGTTTCGAGGCAAGCCTCATGATGCGATCAAGGGAAGCTGCCGAGAACCAAGTCCAGAAAACCGCGGTCAGTGCTGGATGCTTTGGCTTCTTGGATCGTCAACTGATATACATATGAAATTATAGCTTGGGCGCTCGTCATTGTAATTGCAGTAAGTAGTTGCGTAACTTATAACACAACTTAACTTAGTCCACCATGCAGCTCGTCGCAAATATCAATGTGTCTAGCATCAGCATCAGCACTGGGCTGTCCCAGTCGTGAGCCATGGCTCCTTTTTCTCCCAGCTTTGTAGGCAATTCAGCATTTGAAGAGTTTGCCGGATTTCTTGACGAGTCACGGTAGTACTTGTTTGCCCATCACGCACAAGAACTTCGAAGATCCGATGTATATGTATGATTGAGCTTGACGCCTGTCACGCACCTCCTGACCAGGGAGCCAGGAAAAAATGACACAAGAATTTCGAATATCCGCTGTGCTGCCGCTAGTCCCCATCTTTCATCTCCGTCGGCCCCTTTCCTGTTATGTTTTCTTATTCAATTGCATCCAGGCCGTGATGATAACTACGCCGAAGCGGGGACCTTCTACTGCTAACTAGTATTAGGAAAGAATGGTACGCAAATCCAAAGGACCGAGTTAGTATTACTGCGCTCAGTTTTATCACCCAGATCTGTAGCTCCTATCGCCATCATGTCTGTGTTTTCGCCGCCCCATCTTGGCCCCATCTGCTGAAAATAGTCCCAAGATGCTCAGTATAAAAGCCCAGCGTTCTCTGACCTTTCCTTCATTAGTTCCTCGTCTCATTGTCGAATCATCCTACTAGCGACCTACATCTTATACAATGTCTTTTCCCAACGATGGAGTGTATACTATCAGAAACACTGGCAGAGACCTCATGCTCGATCTAACGGGCAACAACCCCGCTGAAGGCAACCAGATCCAAGGCTTCGCCAGAAATGGCACCGTAGCTCAACAGGTATCTATACACGTTCGCACCCACATTGTGACCGGCTCTCACACACATCGCGTATACTAGTGGGTGATCAAGAGACAAAACGAGCCAGGGTCCGCCAACAAGACTGTCAGTATTCAGTCCAACAACGAAGGCAACAATGGTAATGGATGCTTTGCTGCTGCGAGCGAGGTATGCTGGATCGCCATTCATTAATTCATTCATTTGCTTGTTGGTTGACATGGACGTGGGCAGGATTCGGAAGAACCTGTCGTTTATACCAGGCAGGCGTTTCTCGTTGATCTTGTTGGATGCGGGGACAATAATTTTACGTGAGAATCCGACGTAGTTCTCAGCAACCTATTTTTGCTGATTTAACGACTCGCATATACAGTATGTGCTTCACTCTCGGGAAAAAGAACCTGGTACTATCCATTCCAAGCGCAAAGAACAGTGCAGTAAGTTGGTGGATCTTCTTTTCAAAGCCTTTTGCTCATAACGTTCACAAGGTGAAACTCGAGAATTGCACGGCAGGAAGTTCCCGCCAGCACTGGGAATTCATCCGGGTTTCTGGTCTCCAACCAATTGGCAACTAGGCACCACCTTGCAGAGGTGCTCAAGGTTGAGCTATTGAAAGTGTTCCCGCATACATGTACTACGTCTTGTTGTGTCTGCCTCCGTTGTGTACCAAAATGTGTACGTCGATGAATAGGATTGCTTCAATTGGTCTGGCTCTTCCAGGGAGATGAATTGGTAGAAGATAGTCATCGGTGAACCGTTCGAGGAGGGTGCGCAGATCAAACACAAATCTCGCAAACAAGCAATGCGCAGCATATGTGCACTGTCCATTATTGTTTCACCTATTTATATGTCTTCAGACAGCCATTATTAAATATTAAGTCACGGTCACTATAGCGCTGCGAGGCATAAGCGCGCACAGCGACATGCCGATCACGTGGCGCCGAGACGCAATGAGGCTTGAGCATTGTGAACGACTTCCAACACGTCTGGCAAATCCACCACAGGTGTCGACGCTGTATGCCTCTGACCACCACCACGACCACCATCAACGAGTCACCATGAACCGACTACGCTCTTCACGTGCCCCTTCCCCGACACCTACTACTTTCTCCGGAATCTCTAATTACCGCACCGAGTCCTATCGTCCGATCAAGGATAAAGGCAATGTCCCGGCCGTGCCAGCCGTAAATTCCAGGGTGGTCGCACGCACCCATTTTGACGAGTTAGCCAGTTTTCTAGTGTCTTATCTTGTGAAAGGTGCGGTCTGGTGTTTCATGTGAATTTAAATTTTATGCTGATACTACGTACCTTCAGCTCCGCAGGAGTCGCGGGCCCACGCACGCTCAAAATTGACCAATCTTACCAGACAGCAGTTCCATGAGCTATCAACTGACGTGTACGACGAGCTCGTCCGACGTCGAAGGAACACTCCCGAGAACGATGGTAAGTCACCTGACCTATATTATATCATTTGACCAAGTCACTTCTCCAGTCCCATTCCTTCCCGTGCGTGATGAATTTCATCCCAAGCGGAATCAGGCGCGCCAGAAATTGGCAACGCTACCTAGTGCCAAGTTTGAAGATCTTTGTAGTGATGTCTATTTTGAAATCATGAGAAGATATCCTGAATTTACAGAGGTAGGTAGTTTCATCGTTAATCTCGTTTAATTTATACTAAGTCTGATACCAGACGGAGGACCCGGGGGTAGCGTCTCCCGCATCAGCATACGATGATGTACCTTCGCCTGAATTCCACACGTCCCCGCGGCCTGACATGCCCATACTCCCGCCTAGTGCCCGCACAGGGCGACCATCCGAAGATCGAGGCAGCTCACGCGAAGAAGAGACTCGGCCTCGGCGGAGCGAGGATACTCACGCATCCCGACGAAAAGCCTCTTATGACCAAGGGGCAGATTTTGGCCGAAGACCAAGTGCCTCCGCAAGCATTCCGGAGTGACTCAACGGGAACTACAAATGCGCAGAGTGCAACCGCAACGAGCGGGATGGTAATCCCAAATAAGAGCACTATCGCAGAGGAAGACATTGAGGTTCCGTACGGGCGGGAGATGCGGGAGAGCTCTGGAACAGCCATCGATACACGTGAGGGCGTCAGGGAGCTTGATACCACTGACGGTGAACACGAGCACTGGGACCAGCGGGGTGGACTAAATGGGCTCAGCGCACGGCTGAGGAACGTGCATACGGAAGATGATGATGCGGGGGATGTGAGGAGCGACGAGTATGATAAAGTCTCTCTAGGACGTGCATCAGTGACGTCCGATCGGTCCATCGGTGGGTCGAGGATGCCCAGTGCAGCAGGTGATGAACACGAGCGTTTGAAGCGAGATTATGAGTTCAAGATCGCCACGATGCAGAGTCGTATCACGAGTCTGGAACGAGACCTTGAGCAACGGGAGTTGGACACGCAGCAGACGGTACGCCATTTAGAAGAGGAGCTGGAAGGTTTCCGAAAGGCAGGTCCTGAGGATTTTTTCCTCTGATAGTCGCTAAATTGAGCCTACAGCGTGCCGAAGAGCATGGATCTGCTATGAAGGCTCTGAAAATGGAGCTGGACGATATTCAGGATTTCCGGACAAGAGAAAAGGAACGCGAAGCCAGACGAGCACAGGCCGATGAGGAAGAACTACAGATACTCCGTGACCGCTGCGAACGCCTCGAAGAAGAGCGCAGTTCTGGCTTCGGGATAGTACGTCAGTGATTTGAAGTTGATGGTGCTAAATTTGAATTCTTTTTGCAGGACAACAGCGAAATTATCGAGCAGCTACGTTCTGATATGGAAGGGTTGATGTCAGAACTTAGCGATCTGTCACGCAGGAATGACGAGTTGATGACTGCGAAGGACTCGGACCTCACTGTAATCCGTGATCTGGATAGCCAGCTCAAAGAATACAAACGCAAATACGAGCAAGCTAAAACCGAGCTCAGAAGCGTCAAAGGTCCGCAAAAATATTCTTTTGATGCAATTGGCTCTTATCTGATATTTCCATGGTCAGCAACATCCCAGCTCTTCCTACAGGCGCCCAAGATGGAAGACCAACTGCCAATGGGTCCTGACGGGGGTCTCGTCGACATCCATGTCACTGCCTTCGTGTCGGCCATTGATAGCCTTTTGACAGCTGGTCGTTCTAGCGCTCCGACACGCGTTCTAGTACCGATGAAAGCCGTCGTTACGTCTACCACAGCCATTATCGATGACGTCCGTGCATACGAACAACGCCCATCCCGCGCGGACGTTGACATCGATATCCTACACACTCTCCGCGAGCGTGCCGAGGCTACCCTGACCAACCTTGTAGCTGCATCCAAGACACATGCCACTGCATCTGGCATGTCTCCTGTGAGCCTATTGGACGCAGCTGCGAGCCATGTCTCCGTAACATTGACAGAGATCGCGAAGATGATCTACATGCGCAAGGCTAGTCGGGCCGAGCAGGAGGAGTTCATGTCTTCCTCAAGCTCTGGTTCGCTGTCGTATCTATCTTCTGCGCGCTCGACGGAAGACGTGAGACCAAGCTTTGAACGCAAGGGTTCTACCTTTAGCATAAGGCGCTCAGAAGATGTTGTATCGCCCCCTATGACCGCAGCATCGCGCTTTGCGGAGGCTCATAGCAGACGAACACCGTCTGAGCCATCTAGTTCACTCACAAGTTCCCCTCCGCCCATATTTGATAAGTCTCCTATCACCAGTGCATTGGGTGCAATCAGCGACGATTCAGCACCGCCTGAAGGCGGCGAGGACGCTTGGTCCGAGCTCAAGGTCAGCTCTACTAGTACACCTATCTGTTTTATCGACTGACAAGTACCACTCCCCAGCCCTACCTCGAAGCGCAGACCGAGTCCATCGTTTACGCAATCCAAAGCGTCCTTTCCGGCGTCCGCAGCCCTGTGCCGCCGCCGACGCTAAACGAAAACCTAACTCAGATCATTACAATCGTGTCGAGTATCGTCGCCGTTTGCAGCGACAATCTGCCCCCGGCGTCTGCGCAGCAGGGTGCAGAGCTACTACGGGAGCTAGGCGAACACGCACGGAAGCTGTCTGAGGTACAGACGCTGCCAGAAGTCACGAAGGAATCGCGGCAGGTCATGGCCAAATCGAGCTTTGCGGTCGCGAATGCGATGAAGGGGCTCATGAAGTTGTGAGTTTGAAGGAGGTGCAGTGTGATACGATTGGGATGGATGGCTGGTCCATGCATGGACGTGTAATGGTAGTATTATGAGATGTGGATCTTCGTTAATTATGATATGCTCCTTGTAGTTCAGTTGTTCGGATACCCTTTTCAAGGATCCATCTCCATCGTCCATGATCATATTAGTAGATCTAGTACTTAGTATACTTGCAGCTATTTGCACTACTGTACGACGATAGAAAATACCTCTCCCCGAGCCATAACACACCATGCAAAACTAGCGATCTTGGTTCTTCGATGACATGATACCAACGCACGCAGGACACCGTGACCAGCTTCGACAAGACGTGTCCCTAACTGCAAGAGGAGAACTCCGAAGTGTGGCAGAATTTGACGGAGAGAGTCTCAGTGCTAGTAGACACGACGATACCAACTTCAGTCGACTGAACAACATACCTTGAACGTTGTAGTAAAGTGTCCAGGTATCTTCTAGGCGCTCATCGGTCGATAGTACTGCGGCAAGGTAGTGAAGGAGAACTGATTTAGGGTTGTCTGGGCCCGCGAGATGACTCGCCCTATCCACTGGGAAGTATGTATATATGTGCGAAGGAATGCGTTTGTCTGACCGCGGCCGTTCCCAGAATATTACGTCCGGCTGGTCGACCAAATAACTTTCTCTTTTCTGTTGAAGCATCCGTGTGCGTCTAACGTGTGCCGGATCTCAGGGGGAAACACTGGCATATACTGCAACATCCATGACCTGAAGGGATTCGGTATTGATGAGGCAAACAGAGGGCATTTCAGATGATAACTCTCTGTGAGATGGAAAATCAGACAAGGTAAGAAAGGTATCCGACAAGGCGTGATTGACCAGCGACGAACCAGTTTGCACGAGCTCTTCAACGGATGGCGAACGGATATAACGCATAAGCTCCTCTTTGAGGTTGGGATTGTTGCGGGCGCGTAAGCATAGATGATGGTGGGTACAAAACTCCTTCCAGAGGCATGGAAATCGTTTCCCTTCGGACTTCTTCTGGTGATCGAGGAGGTCGTAGAAGCGGTATACATGCCAATGAGTCACCGCCTACCATTGTCAGTCTCTTTCCTGCGAGGGAAGAGCACAGATACGAGATAGGCTTGATGCGAGAACCAGACATGTTGTGGATCTGAGTGTCATATGAAGGTGGCACTGTCGATGGCAAGACGTGCGACGCAGAAGTCGTGTCGATAGCACTATGTGACGAGGAGTATGAACCAAATTGATGAAGGCCAAAGAAACATAGTAGGAGTTGTTGAGCAGCTGCGTCTTGCTCGAGGAGGCGGGCCAAGAAGCTCTCTTCTGCTTGCACGGGCGGATTCCGATTCACAGCAGAGCGTACATAGCCACCCGCAACAGCATCTAGTGTATCCAGCATCTCTGCTGCGAAAGTCCAGGTGGCGCTCTTAGGTCTCGAGACTGAAAAGGCAAGCTTGACTCGGTTTTGTGGACAGTACTTCATGTTGGTAGGTTGCCCCCAAATGCCTGGTGTGTGGGGACAATCTACTAAAGCTATATACCTCCCTTGTTTCCTTCTTATAATTAGTAAAGAGGATAGTATGGAAAGCAGGACAGCCGCGCTCTGTTACATGTTACCACCCGTGACATGGGCCAAAAATGGTAGTCACAAGTTGAGGACTCCGTACACCTCTAAAGAAATTAATGCAATCGACAAGTTGACAACCTGTAGGTTCCATAGTATAGCGCGGCTGTCCGGCTTTTTGTCCTGCAGTTACAGTGTCATATCGTGACGGTGCCGGCGCCAGCCCCAGCCCCCGACTCGCTTATTCCTGGCATGTTTTGTGTCCATCGAATTAAACCCAAACTAGTCTTTTCATTTCATCTTTGGTAAATGGCTGCTAATGCCATGTGATTCTACTGTCAATGCATGACGTTTTTCGACCAGTCTTAGCAGCTAAGCCAAACGTGACAGGACAAACAATTTTACCACGCCTTGGGAGCTTAGCTTGAACATTCACTAGCATAGCTAACCGTTTGGCACTAAAACAAATTAGAAATCTGCTCTCTTGTGGTGCGGATTCGAAACCTGTCGACATGGACAATTCTTCTCTGTCTAAACTTGGCCAGCAAGCGTCCTGGCCCAAGTGGTTAACACAACAGAATCAAAATTTGTTTCTCTTGTACTTCGCAGGTTCGAAACCTGCCTAACGAGAGGGTGTTTTTCTATCGGAACATGCCTTGAAGATTCACTCATGGACAGTTCCTCGGAAGTTCATCTCAACTTCGTCCTCGCCAAAGTGGTTACCACAACGGAATCAAAATCTGTTTCTCTTGGACTACGCAGGTTCGAAACCTGCCGAACAACAGGGTTTTTTTTTGTTTCCAGCAGGTCATGGTTCAAACGTTCATTTACGGCCAGCTGCGCGCGCGATTGCAGTCAGCTGAAACACCTGCACACCCCTGCCTTTTCGATCTCACAGAGGGTTTCAGACAGTAATCAAATCACCGGTCGGAGACAATGATCTCATCAGTTCAGATCTTGCAACAACACAGCCCAGATATTCTCTCAAGGTATCTAATGCTACAGCCGAATTTCTCATAAATACCACCCCGCAGGAGTTGAGACACTAACTCGATCACCAGGCAGTGATTCTGTGACCGTTTTCGTAATAACCACATTATGCAGTACGCTACACCACTTCGAGACTGCTTGACTTTTCACCAGATCCGACTACAAGACAATACTCTTACCAGTGGTATTAACATTCTAGAAATGACTAGTAGTGCACGACACTGAATTTCCTGATGTAGACCATATTCACATTTATTTTATCTCCTCGTCGTAACCCGCTAGCCCTGTCTTGCACTCTGTGCTGGGTCTGGTTCCATCTCTTACAAGCCAACGTCTCCAACCAAACGTACTCCGCGCATGAAGATGTGGTGAATAAACCATGTCGTCCTGTGCCATCTGGGCGCATTAGCGTCAGGGATTGTCATGCATTGCGCTGGTGACTGATGGTATTCTGCTTGGGTATTTCATCTCTTTCCAGTGTCAACGCGCTGATATCTAGTGCGCTGTTAACTGTGGTCGAGATCGTGCATGACGATTTGGTCTCAGTCACCATCCTGTTTTTAAGAGTTTGTGCAACGTAGGGGGTTACACAACTTTTGAGATCGGTGCTACGTTGGTCCTGTGTAGGCAGTTCTGCCTGAGGGTCATACTAAGCTGACCAAATTGATAGTTTAGTGGGGGAATCCTACCTTGACGGAACGAGCATAACAGCACTCACTTGTAGCGCGCTTGTCATATTTATGACAATTCATGTGCAGGATTTCGCAGACGCAAATGGCCACCGCATGTCAGGACGACGAACTCTGCTGATTGTAGCGCCCGAACGATCCGTGTATATAGGATCTGCGTGCTCCCGCTACTTTCTCTTGCTCTCGCTTCTATTTGGAGTTTGGCACCTCTCTGCAGCGTTTTCTTTGTGTCTATAGATTTTAGGGTCGGACTTCGGTGTTTTCTCCTCCGCAACAAAATTCGTGACCAGTCAACGTAACTGCTGTATAATGTTGGTATTCTGGTGATAAAACAAAGTACAATCTCAGTCACTTGGAAGGAACTCTGTTAACAACGCATCTACCTATAAAAACAAGTACACTAAGTAGGGTTAGCTTTGGTAAATACAGGTGACGGTTCTAACTCACATCTGAGTCACTTGGAAGGAACTGAGATGCTCGTGCGCTACAACTGGCGCTTTTATAGTAAGTGACTTATAGTAACTGACATATATAAAAGAGAAACATAAGTAATTGCAGGACGCGAGCCGACGTCGCTCTGTCGCTCGTCCTGTCCTCTTTTGGCGTGCGCTCGTACCTCTTAGTCTCCCCCTGCTCTTATCTCGGATCCGTCGGTCTTCATCGACTCGGATCTCTCGAATTCCAACAGGTGTTCTCGAGTAATGATTCTTATCTATGAACTAAAGGTTTCTCATTCCCTGTATATGTGGCTCTTGGGTGCTCATCTCTTGCCAACTAATGCACGAAATCGTGCATTGGCGTGGTAGTACTGTAGTGGCCTTCTGCGAAGAGACTCGGCGATGTATCTATCCCCCCATGAAGATCCACTTCGCCATCCGCATCTACCTCACCCTCAGCGTCGCGCGAAAAGAGGTACAGTGGATCTACAACCTCCACGAGAGTCTCATTGCGCTTCTCAACTTCTTCGCTGCTCATGGCCACGTGCGAAATGTGCACGACTTGCCATTTGTCTGCATAGGTGTTGCTTTGCTGCCGGACAATTGTTAGTTATGGCGCGGTCAAGTGATTGGATGAAGGGCGAAGTGCGCAGAGTTTGGAGGGATTTACATATATTCATCTACTTTTCTAAGTGTCATCCTGCGTTTGATGTTCTTGTAACATGTGCCTGGCCCACGCTCGCCTGTACTTGTTCGATTTTGACGGTCTCATAGTCGCGTACGATGTAAACAGATAGAAATACATAACCTAAAGCTAGCTAGCCAGAATTTTCCGCAACTTTACGGCCCCATGCAGCGACGAAAGGTTGTTGCAACTCTAACGTTGGATCTTCAACTTCTGCTAAGACACGCGTCTGAAGAGCGGAAAATTCAGCATCAGTAAGCAACTGGAGCTCGATGAACTTCGGACGGAATGCGTCAACCAGACCCATTTGCACTTCTGCCATCATTGACCCTACCGATTTCAGTTTTTCATCTACAACCACACAGGTTAAGCAAGCACAGATCACGTCATATCTACTCACCATCAGGCCAGCCGCCTATGGGAATGAGAAGTTCTAAAGACGAGACATCGTAGAATAGTGCATTCCCTTGATTGTCTACAGCGTCTTGGAGCATAGATGCGATCTTTGGAGCGAGGGACCAAATCATGCCATTGTCGTCCCCAGTGCCTGGAGATGGCGTATGAGGAGATTGTATGATGAGACGGTCAACTTGTGTTAACGCAGCAGTGCGAGTGCCTTGGGTCCCTGAGAAAGAGGCCCCTGGTTCGAAGAACATCACATATCCTCCTGGAATGAAGTAAGTATCTTAATGAATATGAATATGAGAAGGATATCACCCGGCCACAGTACTCGACTGATTTCCTTGAGAAGGTCGATCCTGTTTGGGATCTGTGATGTGTCAGCGATCATCATCAATCTTGGTATTTGAGAACATACACTTGGTACGATGCGCATTTGAACGATGTCAAAATAACAATCAGCAAATGGGAGAGGTTGATCTGTCAGATATCATTTCCGACACCAGACGCAGAAAGTTTCCCCTAACACGTACTAAGTAAATCGACTTTGTGAAACTGTACGTTCGATGGAATTTCCGAGTTCCCGAATCTAAGATCCCATAAGCATAGCCAAATTATTGATCAGTAGCTAAAACATACATTTGTGGCAAAGCCAGGTCGACACCATGCACTTCAGCATTAGGAAGTGATTCTGCGACCTGGGGTACAACGTTCAGCATTTTTGTGAGAGCGAAGAAGGCTTACATCCACGACCCACTGACCACTGCCGGAACACAGGTCCAGGACGCGCTGGAAATTACCTGTGAATTCCTATGAGATTAGGTGATATCTCATCGAAGCACGGAAAGGCATGCCTTCATCTTCGATAGGTACAATATGATTATTGCCATCTAGCGTGCATAATGTATAAGGAAGAAATAGAGAACGCGGTTTTTCCTCTCACCCATGAAAATCTTTAAGGCGTTGTGCTGTAGTCGAAGCCTTTCATGTTCATCTGCATCTGTTCTGAAAACAAACAGATAAGTCTGGGCTCTGAAGTGCATTGGTAAGGAGAATCGATTCCTACGGTAGACTGTAGTTTGTATTTCTGGCAAGACTCGCCGAGTTTTTGGAGCAGGTGGATTGTTGTTGGCATTCATTCTTGCGAAGGACTTGGTGGTAGTAAAGGTTTACGATAGTATGAAACGCGGCCACAACTATATGCAGCAGTCTGAGAAAGAGGGTTTATATCTTGTACTGCTCGTGATTGACGTACCAATGTTCGGGAATTGAAGGCTAGTGGCGTCACGCTGCGTCCGCAGCGATAACTGAAACACGGCATCCGGGACTCAACTGATCAGATCATATCACTAGTCGTAATTGGGGATCTCGGATCTCCATCACAGTAACGTCTGCGGCTGCTAATACCCGCCGTGTGCAAAATATTTTAGAGGACTTGTATCAAATGAAGAGGTGACCAGAGGTGACCAGTCTCCTGTTACCTCCTGTTACTCGTCCGAAAATTCTCGGTTCCCAGAAGTTGTATCACTTCAAGTACGAGTAATATTTCTCCTTCCAGCCTATGCAAGACCCCGAGGAGCTAGTTCCAACAGTTATCGATATCCATGAAAGAATGTCCAAGGGATGATCACAGGAAAAGAGTGTTATCGGCAGGTTTCGAACAAGAGGATTCGGGAACAGATTCCGGATCCATTGCACCAACCACACTAGTTACAATTGGCCTCCGTTGAGCGAGGAACTGTCCATAAGTGAATGTGCAAGTGTAAGTAATAATAGAAAAAGCTGATTGGAAGGCAGGTTTCGAACGGGTATTGCAACTTACACAGAGATAATCAACTCCTACACTTTGTGGGAGTTGGGGATCGTGTTATCATACTCGTATTATCTGTTCTTGATATGAGTGCAGAAGGTTTCGACATGAATGAACTCAGCAAAACTAGTATATGGGAGGTGGACATAGATGATTACAATAACGATCCAGACAAGCTCCAGTTGTCACCGGAAGGCATGATAAAATTGCATATGATGTGGGCCCTAGCCTGCCTAAGATTTGAGTATGCGTTCAACTACTTCCTGTGCAGCCAGCACTAAACCGTCGTTGTATATGCGGCTCACGATCTGCAGCGATACAGGAGCCCCTTTGAATTTCGTTGCATCATCTGTATGCAAGGGTCAGTTGATGCTATCCAACACGAGAACGAGAGACTAACAGAGGGAGAGGTTGTACTCGTCCGCCGCGCTCATCGGGCTGGGTAGCTCCTGATATATGTCAATGGCTGGGTCAGCGACGAAACCTGACGGGAAAACCGTTCCAGGGTAGTCCAGCAAATTCCAGATGGCCGTGTAGCTAATGAGCTATTAGATGTCTGATGTAAAGCGAGATACCATGACGCACCCCCAGTATTTTGCAGTGTCATGACGGCTGGCTGTACCTGGGAAGGGTGGACAAAGGACGACATCGACGTTTTGGGACCACCAGTAATCAGAGTATTCCCTCCTATATTTATCACGTTCATCACGCAGCTGATCAAGGTCAGCACGAGCGTCAATGGGCAGCAAAATGTTGCCTTACCTTCCAAACTTCTGCAGCATCATGATCTCTCACGTGTGGTGGACTAATAACCCACTCTGTCAGGGGATGCATCTCTTCTCCACTTTCCTTCAGAAGGCGTCGAACCGTGGCTCCTCCATCCTCAAAGTAGAGCTCGCGCTAGACACAAGTAAGTGACATTATTACCCTACATATCACCAGACTCACAACTATGCTGTATCCACGATCGTGGTCATATGGAGAGTAATCAATCACCTCAACCTCTGACGAGGCTTCCAGCTTTGCCTTCGCCCATTTCAGTGCTCGAATGGTCGGGGGATGGGGCATCACAACCCCGTCGTGCATCATGATTCCCACACGCAATTTCTTTTTGGTCAGGTCTGGCACTTTCAGTGGCACTGGCAACGCATCTGGATCCAGGAGTGCAGGATTGGCTCCAAGTACAGCTTCAAGGAAAAGTCGCATGTCTCGTGCTGAGCAACACATTGGACCTGCAGAACTAAAGAATCCGTCCTGGCCAGGTTGACTTGGGTGATATCAACATAATTTCATGACAGAGCTTGGTATACTTACTACCATAGGATCCCATGGAGAGGCGTTGTCCGACAAGATGGACGGAACCCATATATACCACAATGGGCGGATGGGGCTCGAATGGATCCCCCGCCATCGCTTGATGGCAAAACATCAAATTCTGGTATGATGTGGAGGAACAGACTTACGTGCCCACACCTATGCAAGAGCCCTTCATGGCAACAAGGGCTGATTCACCGCCAGAAGATCCTCCTGCAGTAAGATCCGTATTGTAGGGATTCAACTATGAGACTTGCGTCACAGAAACACGTTTTTCACTCGAGAGATGGCTTACAACTCGGCCGTAGGTAGACCTGGACTCAAGGTGCATCAAAGTCTGCGGCTGATTCGTCTTGACGTAGAAGACTACAACTATGCTCGACCAACAGAATATAATTCCAGGTGTAAATTACATACCTGCCCCTAGTGAACGCAGAATTTTTGTCATATCGCAGTCTTCGGTCGCAGTCTCGATGTTCATGAGGAAGCCTGCAGACCCAACTGTGCCCTTGACCGGAAGCATGCCCTGACGGTGGTCATCTGAGGTAGATCGTCGCGATTTGGTTGCTCTGCACTTACTTTGATTGAAATTGGCAATCCATGCAGTGGCCCAATGACCTTGCCTTCCTTCCGGAAGTACTCGTCCAGCTGTTGCGCCTGTTTTATGCCTTCATCGAGGAAGAAGTCGATGAGACAAGCTGTGAGCTGATGAGCGATAGCTGCGCGTTTTCCAAAGGCAGTGACAGCATCAACTGCAGTCAGCTCGCCTGCAGCGATCCTTTGGCACACAGCAGTTGCATCTAGCTCGGTGATAGCTAGTTCTTGGGAGGTGAGCAAGCCACAGGTCTTGGGGATGTGAGTAACATTAAGAGGCGGGTCCTCAAGAATCGCTGATGAGAGTCTGAGACTCGCTGGAATCTTGGCTTCAAGTTGTTCCTGAAAGACGCGAGCTTTCGCCTCGTACGATGCATCGCCGCCTATGCCTTTGATTTTCTCTTTAAACGAAACTGTAGTCATTGTTATGAGAGGGAGATAGCGCAGATATGATTCAGGCTTGATTGTGATATATGTACGGTCTCGTACCTGAGAGAAACTGTCAGATACGCATATCTTCTTTGTGCGCATGACATGTCCCGTGCCCACAGCGATAACAAAACGAAGGCCAGAGAACTAAGAACGGTAGACTTGTGATCAGCTGCCTTAAACGATAACAGGGAAGGGGCGCGGCATTAACGGGATATTATAATTAGAATATAAAGCCATTTGATAGCCTCCAACTTGGCGCCTGGTGTCCAGGCCATGTTAATGGAAGTGCACTTCGCTCGCATTTCTTGTGGATGGTTCTCGTGATCTGAACTGGGCTAGTAAAATTAGTACAGGCTTGGCTGTACGGATAAGCCGTTATATTATCAATGACTGTAACAGCGTTTCTTTCAGTGGGATGGTACGATGGACGGAGATTTATAAGAGAGTCCAGGTTTTACCATGTTTTGCGGCCGCCGGCGAGGGCCCAGGTCAATGCATAATATGGCTGTAGTATAATTTTAATGGACAGGCATGTATGATATCGATGACTGCCATCAGACGAGATCGAGAAAGTTTCGGGACAGTACTAGTCACATGAACTTCGGATTCAGCATTGCATGCTAAACCCTGCTAAACCCATGAAAACTTTGGAAAGTCGGACAGCCACGATCTGTTACCATCCGTGACATGGGCCAAAAATGGTAGTCACAAGTTGAGGACTCCGTGTACCTCTAAAGAGATTAATGCGATCAACAAGTTGACAACCTGTAGGTTCCATAGTATAGCGAGGCTGTCCGGCTTTTTGTCCTGCAGTTACAGTGTCATATCGTGACGGCGCCGGTGCCAGCCCCCGACTCGCTTATTCCTGGCATGTTTTCTGACCATCGAATTGTTAGAGTTTGGTATTTCACCCTTCGTCATCGTTCGTTGTTCGGATAGTCCCGACTACGTATATATACCTACGTCGTAGACTATCCTCTCTTTGTCGTCTCCCGCCATGTCGTAGACACTTCTTACAGCGTCGTTTTCCAGCTTCTATACGATTTAAACGCAAACTAGTCTTTTTATTTCATTTTTGGGAAATGATTGCTGATCCCATGTGATTCTACTGTCAATGCATGATGTTTTTCGATTTTCGACTCGTAACCGAATGAGTCTATCTTCAATATTCAGTGACCAGTCTTAGACTCTTAGCAGCTAAGCGCTAGAAGCAGCTAAACTAAACGTGACAGGACAAACAATCTTTTCCTTTTACCACGCCTTGAACATTCACTCATGGATGGATTTTTCAAGGCCTATCTTGAGTAGTCATAGCCAACCGTTTGGCACCAGAACAGATTAGAAATCTGCTCTCTTGTGGTGCGGATTCGAAACCTGTCGACATGGGCAGTTCTTCGGAGGTTCGTCTGAATTGGGGCCTGGGCCAGCAAGCGTCCTGGCCCAAGTTTTTAACACAACAGAATCAAAATTTGTTTCTCTTGTACTTCGCAGGTTCGAAACCTGCCTAACAACAGGGTTTTTTTTCTATCGGAACACGCATTGAAGATTCACTCATGGAGAGTTCCTCGGAGGTACATCTCAACTTCGTCCTCGCCAAAGTGGTTACCACAACGGAATCAAAATCCGTTTCTCTTGGACTACGCAGGTTCGAAACCTGCCGAACAGGAGGTTTTTTTTCTATCGGAACACGCCCAATTCCTTGGAGCAAGTTCGCCCTGACTGAAGTGGTTGTACCAGTGCAGGTTCAAAACCTGCCGATGAGTTTTTTGTCCATCCGAGCGCGCCTTGAAGATTCACTGATGGACAGTTCCTCAGAGGCCCATCTCAACTTCGCCCTGGCCAAAGTGGTTACTACAACGGAATCGAAATCTGTCTGTTGGACTGACAGTACCAGTGCAGGTTCAAAACCTGCCCACGAGGTTTTTTTCTCTCAGAACACGCCTTGAAGATTCACTGATGGACATTTCCTCGCAGGTTCATTTCAACTTCGCCTGGCCAAAATGGTTACTACAACATAATCGAAATATGTTTGTGTCGGAGTTGCGCAAGCTCGAATTTCACCTGCTGACGACAAGTATTTTTTTCTATCGGAACACACTTTGACATTCACTCATGGATGGATTCCTTGGAAGTTCATGTTAACTGGTCTTAACTAAGTGGTTACCACAACAGAATCAAAATCTGTTTCTCTTGCAGTCGGTTCGAAACCTGCTGACAACATTTTTGCAGCATACAAAGCCTCAGAGCTCCGTCTTAACTAGGCCCAGTCATTGCGCTGAAACCTCCTTTTATGCGATAGTCTGTCCACCAAATAGAATTTACCTTCACGCCTCGTGCGGATCGTCTCAGAAACATAAGGTATCTGAGATGTCACGGTCTCTGCACGAAGACGCCATATCCCAACCGGATTCGGAAACGCTCGACAGGGTACCTCGGTGAGTGGGTATAAGTCCTCATACCACGAGATCTGGGGTCCGAAGCTTCCTACACTAGGGCCCTAAGGCCCTTCCCCCAACCGTAAACTACCCTGCCAGTGTGGGTCATGGTTACCGTATGCAGCTGGCCGGTCATCGGATACGGTCGCAATTGTGCAACGGAACCTTTAATCCCACTATATAGGTAGTATAATTCTAAACAGAACGAGAAGGTGACTTGGCGCGGTTGGGGTAGCGGTAGCCCCCTGACGAGAACTTTCGCAGGTTCGAAACCGCTGTCATACCTGCCATCCTAGCGTTCCTCTTACCCTAGCCAATAGACCCTTATCCTAGGAGACGGGTGACGGGTCTACCGTCCCCTGTTATTCGTCATCACACCTTAGATCACCATCGTCGATCAAGGTTTATCACAACCAGTCACGCTAGCCAGGCAGGTACCATAACAGATTTGAAATCGAGTTGTTCCTCATGGAGGCCCTGTTTTGAAACATACCGACAACAATTCGAAATCTGCTTGTTCGATCGAAAGTCACTGTGCCTGTCTGAGGCTACGACAAGGAATCCACCTCCAGTCCATGTGAGGATGGCATGTACAGGCCGCCCTAGGGAGTCGAGGATTGCTGCTGTGCACCACTGCGCGTGATTTACTGATATTTTATAAATATACATAAGTTGCTGTGATACCGAGCGACGACATACTAGAAACAACGACAATGTTATCGCGACTGCCAGTCTCGACGAAGATCCCGACACATCACTTCTTTGCTGTAACAGACACCGCTCCCCAAAAAATGACAGCCCAGCCGATGAATTCATAATAGTACATAAAATACATTTAAACAAGAAAAGAATAGATGGGACAAATTCATTTGGATTCCTTAGCTCTGCCACTTCACGGGAGTTTGTGCGAAGAAATCCTCGTCGCTCACCATCTCTATTCCGTGTCTGCAAAAAGTGAGATCAGCCTATCACGAGAGTATCTACAAAACCACTCACAACCCTTTCAAATGCGATCGAAGCGCATTGAAGTCCATTGATCTGAGCTTGCTCTTCTTGTTTCTCTGGCGTCTCTCCTGGTTTCCCGTTTGCGAGTCTTCCATGTGTGACTCCTTCACAATAGATTCCCCAGTAGAGACTCGCTCCTCCCCATTCATGCCAGCATCAGCTGATTCGTCAGCTGGAACGCAATGACGGCACCGATAATTCGCCTCGCTCCTCAACTTCCGTGACTTGAAACCCATATCCATGAGTTTCGCAGACAAACCCGCCTCAAAGGCACGCTCTGGCCCTTCTCCTTTGGGCAGTATAGCCACCTGCATATTATCATGCCGGTGCGAGTGACCAATCTATGCGTAGCAGTGGTGAGCGTCCCTCAATAAACAGAATCGAAGAAGAGTGACTGACGAGGGTGGGGAAGTCCATGATGATGAATGCATGTTCGCAGGAAAGACACCGAATGCGTGCTCCAAGCATCTTGACGGTATTACATGCGTTCGCATCCTCGTCGGTGATTCCGACGAGCGTCAGGAGGCGTGCAATCGCATTCGACGCCTGTGAATGTAATGGGACATAGGAGGACCATATACTTGAGTTGGATTTTTTTTTCGGAGGGATATCAAACAACGAACCTTCTCATCTTTTATGAAGCGATCGACACTCCAATCCACTGGTTTCTTGTTTTTCTTGTCATCACTGGGACATTCATGTGCGCAGACGCCTGCAAAATCGAGACATAGTTCCTTCTCGTACCGCTTCGCGACCTTCCCACATCCCTGGCACCTAAACCGCGCAGTGATCCTATCCAGTGGATGCAGCTTCATCTTGCTCGCACTCCTCCACTTGGGAAACCCAAGCAGTTCGGACAATTTTTTCCCGTGCAGACGCCATCCACGTCTTCAAATCAGCTGCGACAAGTTCTGCGACGAGGGCCGAGTTCTTCATGTCTTTTGCAAGGCCACTGGAATTGGGCCTCGAACCTGTCACGCTGCCCTGCATGGTCGTCATAACCGAAAGTTTGCGGAACTCATAAAGCGATGGGAGAACTGTTCCAGCAGACCGTAGGCGATTGTAGTATTGTTCGACGTCGTCGCGACGCTGGCGGTAAGATGCTTCGTTTTCTTTATTTTGACGGTGTATTTGCATTTTTAAAAGCTGGGCTTCGACAAGGGGCTTGATTGGAAGGAAATCTGAAAGGACAACACTAGGTAAGACTATGATTCATCCACATGAGCCTGACCACATTCGCATACCACGTAGCGTGACTTCCTCCAGCACATAATTCTTGTGCCTGTGCAATGAACCATAGGATTGAGAGTTAAACAAATCATGCTCATTCCAGCCTTCCCGGGTAGCAAGTGCCTTCGCCCTACATTTCCGTTAGACTTCTGTTGTGACAGTAAGTTGAGTCCTACTCACCACGTTTCGTTTTTTGTCTTGACGGTGCGGTGCATAGTGACATAGGTGCACTTCCACTTATGCAACGCAACTGCTAACTGAACTACTGGTCACATTGGCTCGGACTTTTGCAAAAAGTACATACCTCCATAACCTTTGGAAATCTCACGAT
The DNA here is from genome assembly GCF_016647625.1 of Suillus subalutaceus. NCBI lineage: Eukaryota > Fungi > Basidiomycota > Agaricomycetes > Boletales > Suillaceae > Suillus > Suillus subalutaceus. The sequence goes on from NW_024540257.1 coordinate 506,730, forward strand.
CTGATCAGTGCATGCCTAAACGATTATGTCAGATAATTCCTAGCGATGCAAAGGTGTCCTGATCTAACCTTCCGTAGCCCCTCAGACGGAGGTGGAGATAGAGCTGAGAACGCTGCATAATCGACTCGAAAACGCTCCCACTCTGACTTCTTCATCAATATGGTGGGATTATCGGGCCCTGCAACTTCAATTAAGCCACCAGAGACTCGAGGAACGTGCGGAAAAAATCATACATATATTGTTGAGGTTTGGATCTGAAAAGCTGTGATTAAATATGAGGATGTTCGGAAACTGGAATCTAGTCACCAAAGCAATGGGCGGACTCCACGTAGGGAATCCATATCTCGTCGCGTGCATGACCTTTGAAAATAGTGGTAACATCCATAAGATATTTCCTGCAACTAGGCAATTAGTAATCAAATTTATTCATTCAATTGAGACATCTCCCACCTGATGTTCTTCTTGCAACGCGACTATTGTAGTACGATAATCGTGCTCAGCGCACATTGCAAGAAGTTGGAAGGTTGTCACTCACATCACGACATAAACGAATTCGTGTAGCAAAGCTCGCATAGAATTCTTTTGTGTCATTCTTACACACCTGCATAAACCGATTACATCACCGTCAGTCCACATTATTTCCGCTCAGGAGAACGGATTCTTGCTTACATCACAAGACCCTCCATCATACACGAACGCTGCATATGCCGCCTCACTAAAGTTCGGGGTGGGATCAGGCAGTGCATGAGGCAAGCACTTCTTGCGAATGGTGCGCCAGATGAAATCGGCAGCGGGATTGCAGACAAGTGTCGAGCACAAAAGCTTGGATGTACGAGCGACAGATAAAACATCGCGAGGAGAATTAGTATGGATCAATATTTCTGCAAGGAGCTCGAGTGGAAGCGTTGGAAAAAGGCATTGTCCTGGTGCACTTTCGGATTCTGGGAGGCCTTGAAGCTCTCGTACGGAAGTGCGACGTTTCTTCGTTAGAGGAAGAGGAAGAGTTGGAACTTTAGGTGGAGAATTGTGGTCAGTCCCGATGCTTCCACTAGGCATAGCCGCTGCTGGCTGTAGTGGCAATCAGCTTGAAGTGCCTGGGCGAGCTTTAAATGCGGGTGTGACTGTCCAAGGAACAAAGGGATCGATCGGCTCGGCTCGGCCATTTACATAAAGTTTGAAAGCCGATATATATAAACTTATTCTGTCGATGTCGATCCGTCTGTTTCTCCGACACTCGCAAGTGAGTCTTAGTCGAATCTTGGCTTTTTTGTAATCCTAATTAAATCGGGGTTAAACTTGTAAATACAAGTTGAATCGATTCGCGAGGCTGGTGGAAATTTTATCCTCGTGACTCAGCGTCATCCTTAGAGGCCCCTTTCAATCTGGATATAAGTGTCTAACAGACGAGGCCTGTTCGGCACGTCGCACACTTGTCCTTTCAAGTGAGTCTTAGTCGAATCTTGGCCTTTTTATAACCCTAATTAAATCTCAGGGGCATGCACTGGTGTTTCCGTGCTCTGTAATACAGTCTGCAGCGCTGGCAGGGGAGATCACGATCCCATGGATGGGCAAGCAGCGATTCTGCGGATCTCCTCACTAACGATAACTGCATCGACTGGTCCGGATCAGTAAGTCCTGAAGGCCGTAAATCCGATTGTGCCGTTGAAACGGTAGACGGTTCAACGGTGCAGAGCACACGTGTTGTCCAAAATTCGAGTTTCACAAACCAGAAGCGACAAAAAAATATCCAGTACGGTCCCTTGGTAAGTTATAAACTCGAGCTCGTGGCTCAACGTTGCAACAGTGAGATTGCTGTCGACTGTTGAACGTTTGAACCGCGGCAAGACAATATTAATACAGCCGGCATGACATATAGTACAGCCGCATAATTATTTTAAGTCACGGTCATGTATATAGCATAGGACCGAATCCGTTAGGACGCTTCGTTATGTTGTGCCAGCGATAAAGCTACAAGTCTTGTTTGCTCGTCGAAGGTTCTCTGAGTCAAGGTCAAACATAGTGCATACTAAATGAGTGAAACAATAATGGGTGGTGCACATGTGCTGCGCATTGCTTGTTTGTAATCTGCGCTTGATCTATGCACCCTCCTCGAACAATTCACCGATGGCCATCTTCTACCCACTCATCTCCCTAAAAGAGCCAGACCAAAGCAATCCTATTCATCAACGTACACAGAGTAGTACACAACAGAAGCAGACACAACAAGACGTAGTACACATATGCGGGGGACACTTTCAACAGCTCAAGCTTGAACACCTCTGCAAGGTGGGGTGCCTAGTTGCCAATTGGTTGAAGATCAGAAACCCGGGTGAATTCCCACTGCTGGCGGGCACTTGATTTGTCGTAATTCTCGAGTTTCACCTTATGAACGTTATGAGCAAAAGGCTTTGAAAAAAAAGATCCACCAACTTACTGCACTGTTATTTGCGCTTGGAACGGATAGCACCAGGTCCCCGTTTCCGAGAGTGAAACTCATACTGTACATGTGAGTCGTTAAATCAGCAAAGATAGGTTGCTGAGAACTACATCGGATTCTCACGTATAAGTATCGTCCGCGCGTCCAACAAGATCAACGAGGACCGACTGCCTGGTATAAACAACTGGTTCATCCGAATCCTGCCCACGTCTGCGTCAACCAACAAGCAAATGAATAAATGAATGTCGATCCAGCATACCTCGCTCGCAGTGGCAAAGCATCCATTACCATTGTCGCCGTTGACGCTGGTCTGAATGCTGACAGTAATGTTGGCGGACCCTGGCTCGTTTTGTCTCTTGATCACCCACTAGTATACGTGATGTGTGTGAGAACCAGTCACAAAGTGGGTGCGAACGCGTCTAGATACCTGTTGAGCCGCGGTGTTGTCATTGAGGTAGCCTTGGATCTGGTTGCCATCGGCGGTACTGCTTTGCGTCAGGTCAAGCATGAGGTCTCTCCCGACGTTTCTGACATTATACACTCCATCGGTGGAAAAAGGCATTGTATAAGATGTAGGTCTCTAGTAGGATGATTCAAATGAGATGAAGAACTGATGAATGAAAGGTCATAGAACGTTGGGCTTTTATACTGAGCAACTTGGGCTATTTTCGACAGATGGAGCCAAGATGGGCGGGCAGGAACACAGATATGATGGCAATAGGAGCTACAAATCTGGGTGATAAGACTGAGCGCGACAATACTAACTCTGTCCTTTGAATTTGCGTACCATTCTTTCCCAATCCTAGTAGAAGGTCTCCGCCTTGGTGCCATTATTATCACAGCCAGGATTCAAACGACAGGATAGGGGTCGACGGAGATGAAAGATAGGGACTAGTGGCAGCATGGCGGATATTCGAAGTTGTTGTGTGTCAATTTTTCCTGGCTCTCTTGTCAGGAGGTGCGTGACAGGCGTTAAGCTCAATCATATTCATTGGACCTTTAAAGTTCTTGTGCGTGATGGGCCGAACAAGTACTACATCAAGAAATCCGGTAAACTCTTGAAATGCTGAATTACCTAAAAAGCTGGGAGTAAAAGGAGCCATGGCTCACGACCGCGACAGCCCAGTGCTGATGCTAGACAGATTAATATTTGTGACGAGCTGCATGGTAGACTTCACCTTGCTCCGCAAGGTCAGGTTGAGATGTTAAAACTTATGTGATTACGTAAACTGTCGTTCAACGCTTCGCTTTTCAGCCAACTTAAACCAGGCTGTCCGATTTCTTAATGAGTGCGCCTCACCCGGCCAACCTTTCTCTGCCTGTTTATCTCAATCGTGAAGGGTTCTGTTCTTACCAAAAATTAAAATAAAATAATCATATACATAATAATGGAGCAAGGTGAAAGTCGGCAACGCCGAACCCTAGTAGTGAAGTTACGTTATAAGTTACGTGAGCACTTACTGCAATTACGCCGACGAGCGTCCAAGCCATAATTTCATATATTAATATTGGCTTCTTGGATCGCCAACTGACATATCAGTTGAAGAAGCATCTGGCACCGACCACAGTTCGCGTGACTTTGGTCCTGACAGTTTCCTTTGGTCACATCAGGCTTGCTTCGGAACATCCTAGAGAAGTACCTTATAGGCCTATCCAGGAGTGTGTAGTGCACTGTTATCATTCCGAAGTAGATCGGCTCCCAACAGGGTAACACAAGTCCCTGAATGCATCAATTACATCAGTGGCAAAAGAACTCAAGCTTATGTAAACGCCCATCGTCGAGCTACCCAACCAATACTCGATAACCACATTCCCCACTTGGTGCTGCTAGCTCTGATGCCGCCCAACTCGAACAGAAACCGCCGCTGCTCCCAATTCTGCGCCCAACCCCCACTTCTCGAATCTCCATACACCAACTTGGCTTCCTCATCCTCGTGTCCCACTCTCTCCCTACAGAACTTGAGTTAGTAGTGTAGCCTCTCCCTGACAGTATTCTGTTCTTTACATATATATCATGAAATTTTAACTATCAACCAACTTAAATTTTCGTGTCTTTTGGTTTACTGAGTGAGCACTGAGATGAGGATACAAAATACAAATTATGACTACCAATATTTGACAGGGATATGTATGTATTCTACATACTGACTAGGGTAGTATACACGAGGTGGGACTGTAAGGGAGGATAAGAAAAATTCACGATGCAGTGAAAATCACTGGAGAAAAAATACGAAGGCGCCTGGCGCCAGGTAGTGGTAAGGAAGAGGCAACGAGGATTGATGGTACTAAGTAGAGAATGAGGAAGGAGATGTCGACGACGAGCGCGAAGGGGATCTGGCGCTAGATCTTGACGCGGACGTGCCGCCTGGTCGTGATGCGCTGTTCTGAAAAAAGCCGGCCGCGACGGCACAACTAGGCTGCAGGTTGAAGGAGCGCGCGCGGAATTGGTGTCAGGGGTCATAGGCAGGATGCAGAGAGGTAGTGGCATACAGCTGTGCTGGGTTTCCTTGGACTCGGTCCTCGGAAGTCATTCTCAAATCTCGGCGCCACGTGATCGGCACGTCGCGTATGCCTCACGGCTCAGCGCTCAGCGCTCAGCATCCAAATTCAAACCCAGTTTTACCAGTCCTCTATCGAGATTCGACGGCTTGCCTCATAGAGGGGCTAGTCACCAGTCTATGCCTCACTGTGCATGTGATCGCTGGTGACCGTGACAATGGCTACACACTAAGTAGTAAATAATGGGTGGTGTATACTGGTGTATATGTGCTGCGCATTACTTGCTTGCGTGATCTGCGCACCCTCCTCGAACGGTTCACCGATGGCCATCTTCTACTCACTCATCCCCCTAAGAGAGCCAGACTAAAGCAATCCTATTCATCAATGTTACACAGACTAGTACACAACAGAAGCAGACACAGCAAGACGTAGTACATATGCGGGGAACACTTTGCTCAACCTTAAACACCTCTGCAAGGTGGTGCCTAGTTGCCAATTGGCTGGAGATTAGAAACCCGGGTGAGTTCCCACTGCTGGCGGGCACTTGATTTCTCGTAATTCTCGAGTTTCACCTTATGAATGTTATGAGCAAAAGGCTTTGAAAAAAAGAACCACCAACTTACTGCACCGTCCTTTGCACTTGGAATAGATAGCACCAGGTCCTTGTTCCCGAGAGTATAGCACATACTGTACATGCAAGTCGTTAAATCAGTAAAAATAAGTTGCTGAGAACTACGTCGAATTCTCACGTAAAAGTGTTGTCCGCGCGTCCAACAAGGTTAATGAGAAACGCCTGCCTGGTATAAATGACTGGTTCATCCGAATCCTGCCCACGTCCGCGTCAACCAAAAAACAAATGAATAAATGAATGCCGATCCAGCATACCTCACTCGCAGTAGCAAAGCATCCATTACCATTGTTGCCTTCGTTGTTGGACTGAATGCTGACAGTCATGTTGGCGGACCCTGGCTCGTTTTGTCTCTTGATCACCCACTAGTATACGTGATGTGTGTGAGAACCAGTCACAAAGTGGGTGCGAACGCGTATAGATACCTGTTGAGCCGTGCTGTCATTTGGGGTGTAGCCTTGGATCTGGTTGCCTTCAGTGGTCCTGTTGCCCGTCAGGTCGAGCATGAGGTTTCTGCCGGTGTTTCTGATATGATACACTCCATCGGTGGAAAAAGGCATTGTATAAGATGTAGGTCGCTAGTAGGATGATTTAAATGAGACGAGGAACTGATGAAGGAAATGTCAGAGAACGCTGGGCTTTTATACTGAGCACCTCAGCTATTTTCGACAGATGGGGCCAATATGGGGCGGTAAGAACACAGACATTATGGCAATAGGAACTACAAATATGAGTGAAAAGACTGAGCATGACAATACTAACTCGGTCCTTTGAATTTGCGTACCATTCTTTCCCAATCCTAGTAGAAGGTCTTAGAAGGTCTCCGCCTTGGTGCCGTTATTATCACAGCCTGGATTCAATTGACAGTACAGGGGTCGATGGATGAAAGATAGGGACAAACGGCAGTGCGGCGGTTTTTGTGTGTCAATTTTTCCTGGCTCTCTGGTCAGGAGGTGCATGACAGGCGTAAAGCTCAATCCTATTCATCGGACCTTGGAAGTTCTTGTGCGTGATGGGCCGAACAAGAACTCCATCAAGAAATCTTGAAATGTCGAATTCCCTAAAAAGCTGGGAATAAAAAGAGCTATGGCTCACGACCGCGACAGCCCAGTGCTGATAGGCTAAACACGTTAATATTTGCGACGAGCTGCACGGTAGACTTAGTTATAAAAGTCACGTTATAAGTTACGCGAGCACTTACTGCAATTACGCCGACGAGCGTCTAAGCCATAATTTCATATATTGGCTTCTTGGATTGTCAATTGATATGTCAGTTGAAGATCCAAGAAGCCAAAGCATCTGACTTGTGTCCTGACAGCTTCCTTTGATCGCATCAGGCTTGCTTCGAAACATCTTAGAGAAGCTACCTATAGGCCTATCCAGTCAGGTCCACCGTCAGATGTCCAGCGCATGGTCACATTACAGCGGCACTCTCCGAGTCTGGCCACAGCACTCCGACTCAGCTAGCATCGACCTGCTGCAAAAGTTGTTCCCATTTACTCGCTTCAACTTTCCTGCCAATGGACCCAGGGTGACCATGAACACCGTGCTGCTTCCCGAGCTGCACACACTCCCCTTCAGTGTCCTCCTGCTGTCACCCTTCCCTGCACTACATTTATGTGATGTCATAAGCCAACATGTACCTTAGTTCTCAGCCAATAATTTCCGCTAGAAGGTTCTGCATCGAGAACGTCTGGGAAATGGACACTCTAGCCCAGGGTAAGTCTGTCGCAGACTCGGGTGTGCCTAGGCTCCTGTCAGCTGCTCGGTTGAATCTGGTCGGACGTTCATTATGTTAGGCGTAGCCCCTGGAATCGAACATGTCATATAGTAAAGGCGCTGATGGCCTAACAGGGTGAATGAGTGACAGCAGGCGCAGGAAGCATGAAAGAACCAGGCGGTATTACGGCAAGTGTGGGGTACATGTGAAGGCGGCCAGATCCATGATGCATGACCAGTCGGAGAGGTCACGAACAGAGCAGCTGAGTAATGCATCACTCAGTGATGACTATACAGGTAGAGCAGAGCACTGGAAAGTATGACGCATCATACATACTACAAGCACATCGTTCGCCTGCGGATGATGCCGTCAATAGTTGTAGATTGGCAAACTCTGTTACAACTTTTTTCTTCGACGTTGCAGTGGTGAACACAATTTGCACGTCCGCCGACATAAAAATTTCGAATGCGCAGTGTACAGTTTCCCATTGGTGAAGCCTTGAATCCATGTGGAGGTTGAGGACAGCTTTCTGAAGACCGTGCTTAAGAGCTATTGGAGGCGGTGGAATGAAGCGAGTTGCCAAGTGAATTGTTCAGAATTGGTGGTCCAGCTAGATCTATCAAGAGGTGATGCGAGGGAAGCAATGGACCTGAACGCTGAGCGGCTGAGCTCCGTACGAGGAGGTATTTCGATGGACTAGCGTTCAACTTCAATGTCAACGAACGCCCTGCGTTCCTAACAAATATAGCTTTTCTGTTATCAACTTGTTGCATTAACCTGGAGGGCAGGTAAGGTCTGGTTGCTCGAACTCAGACAAGGATAGACAAGCCAGCCATCTAAAACAGTGTTCTGCCGGTCAAGTCAGTGAGCTAAAAGGTCCCACAAGTACTGCACAGCTGTTGACCGCAATTCGTGGGAAAGTTGATGGAGTTCGTCGTTTTCTGCCAATTCTGAGACTGCAACGTCCGAGTCAAGAAGCGGCTTAAGTGCCAGTAATACGATGGGAAAGCAGAGCCCTTGCAGAGCCCACTGAAACAATTGAAGACTCGGATGCTACATTGGCAGAAAGCAAAGCAGCGCAGCATCGCCTTCGAGAGGCGAGGGATAAGTTAGCTCGCAGAAAACACTCAAACTTGTTGAAGAGGAAATGATTTCCTCTGAGGAAACGATGCACTCAATGTCTGCCACTGATTCATTCACCCGCATTGTCATCAGCGAGTTACTCGACTGTTCTCGCGCTGAGGAATAGCCAAGATCTTTTCTATAAAACGGCCATTCGGGGTTCAGATGCCGAGCTCGAGTTGTATGAGCTTCTTGACTTAGTAGATACAGAGCCTCGGAAGGAATCGAAGGTCCGGAGTTGTTGATGATGAGTCTTCGATAAATAAATTTATTGTTGTTCAATGTACCATATACAATGTACATCGTGTACGTACGTACGCTGCAGAGAGTAGCAGAAGACGGATATGTAGAAGGGAATATCCTAGATCTAGAGACTTGCAAGTACTGTCAGTTAAAGTTTCGATGGCGTTCACTCAGCTTCGTTGTCCAATCATAACACAATTTGTGATTATCCCTGTCAGGACTTTGCGCATTAATTCCTTACGTTCTAAATATCGTAACGGCGCTCGGTCGTAGACGGGCATGACCAGCTGTCTAGCTTGGTCGCGCCAGTCCCCCGACACTTACATATTTTCTACAGAACCCAATTGCAATTTACCGGGGATAACTCGCCTCTTGCTTAACTTTATCCTTCCCTATTGCTCGGATAATGCCGTTTGCCCCGTCGTGTCTCTGGCTGTAACCGCGCCATTAGTCTCAATCCCCGCTCGTGCCCGGTGACCCCTTCCATCGCACAAACCTGTTTCAACACTTCACCCACCTTCTTTCGTTACGCTCTTCGACAACCTTTTCTCGCTCCTTGCTGGTTCCCTGCCCCGTCAATGTCGCCTCGGCTATGCTTCCGACCGAATTTTTTTTTGTCTCCAGTAGCCAAGACCCTTATTATTGTGGCTATAACAACTATAACAACGTCTGCCCTGATTTTGTGACTGCGCCCACATCGTATTGCTACTTTTGTCGCCACTCACCGCAGTATGACTCTCAGTAGCACGAGAACTCCGCACGTGGAGACAGTGACCGACATCTCGCAACTCCAAGTGACTCAATGGGTCAATCAGCTTGGACCAGATCTCTTCATCTCACCTGCAGGGCGGTTTCGTGAAACGTACAATCTCATTACGGACATGCCTGTGGGTGCCCCAGCACTTGGGGTACACGTTCTTTCGGGAACATCCATTAGTACACGCACCTACCAAATGCTTTGATTCCCGAAATTGCAGGAATCACGTCGAACGCAGACAATGTCGCTGGAAACATCTTTGCGAGGGAATAGACCTACTGCTAAAGAGTATATCTGTGTATCTGTATGGGTTCTGGAGGATGAGTTATTCAGTGTTCGTTGGATTGCAAGAATATTCTCAGTTGTATCAAGTGACACCCAGCTGTAGACTGGGAATAGTCTGAATCTAAAGAATCTCGCCGCAGAAAGAAAAGTGCAAACGAGCCGGAGTCGCGGACTTGCCCCGTGAGCGGCGTTACTGAGATAATTCAATTATAGGAGCAAGACAGGAAAGGAATAGACGCCTGCGGCCTATAGAACGGATTTGGGTCTCGTGTTGCTGTTACGAACACAACAGAATTTCTGGAATTCTGGCACTAGGCCTTGCCTGGGCCTGAAATTTGAAACGTTACTGGCACATGTTCACAATGAGGGAGTATTACTTCACGCACCTTCGATTACGGTGACCTGCAGACATCCTTCACACAAACTGCCCTTCAAGTTCACTTTTACGAGAACATGAGTACTAACACGAACAAATCCTCTGCTGCGGCTCCAAAAGCCTTCCACATACACGTGATCCATCCAGATGCTGACAAGGAATTCCAGTCTGTAGCAGCTTCCAGTGAATGCCTCAAAACGCGCAAGAAGCATATTCTCCTACAATGTACACAGTGCCAAACGACAGTGGAGAAACCTTGGAAATGCTCAAAGGTATGTAGTACTCGATTATGCGCGGGTGTTCATCGAGGTCACATATCGGTTTCTAGTGTAAGAGTGTCTGGTATTGCTCAAAAAAGGTTGCATTTGCGGCTAATTGAAACTGAAGTCTGAAGCGCTGACGTCGTGTCTAGTGTCAAAAGAAAAACTGGTAAGAGTGCTGGCTATGATTGGCACGAGTCAAGCCTCACTGCAGGCTTGGACTCGACTCGCGCTCGTTATGATAGGCCAACCCACAAACCTACGTGCCACGAAACCGATCGCTCATCTGGGTCACTTAAATTCATACGAATGTTCATTTCAAACCCATTGCTCATGGGGTACCTCAAAGTTAGTATTATCATCGACTGTGGCCTACTCGACAATCTCGGGATCGGATTCGACGTGCCGTTCATAGCACGTGTTGACATTGGCATCGAGCCGAGTGACATTCTTGATTTCATTGGATTGTATCTCGATGACAGGTCCATCGGGGAGAAGCTTCAAGGGATGGTGCAAATTAACGCCGTCACTCCATGGTACCCGAGTCTGATGCGCCCCCTCACGCCGCAGCGGCTACACTTATGGCGTAAGGCTCGAGCGAAGTATAACGCAGAGGGTTTCGCCAAAGATCCTGTTGGACTCGTAGACTTCGTCGATGGTAGTTGTACGGGGGATTGGAAGAACGGAGTAACCGTTGGTTTACACATCCCCACCATTGCCCTTGACATGGCGAGGAAACGTGAGCCCTTCGTACGTGTCTCTGCTATCACGGGTGTTCAGTTCGAGCAACCTATGAGCGCTGTGGCGTGTCTAGAGTAGGTTATCCGTTATTATTTCTTGGATTTTTGCGGTGGAGCCCCTTACCATTACCTTGCATAGGTATATCAATGTGCATATTCGGGGGGATAGGCAAAACCAGTTGCGTTTACGGACTGCGATGACAGAAGCAGACAAGAAAATCATTCGCGCTGCAGGTCGCAACGAGGGCACATTTCCCGCTCGTATTCTCAAAGGGAAGATGAGAAGAGAACACTTGTATGCTAATATCCCTGAACTCCACAAGGGTACAGACCTGGGGATAAAAATGTCCATGAGCCCAGGCCGCCAATGTTTTATCTATTATTGTTTGCCTTTTTTTCTTATTGTTTTGCTCATCTCCTTGCTTCACATTCTGCCATTAGTCCACAACGTATGATCCTTGTACCCAATGCCCATTTTATCGTGGTTTCTGGTTCGTCTTTTACGCATTCTCCTGTGGTTGTGAATTATGCCTCTGTCGTCTCAGCTGTTCGTATTCTACGATTAAATCGCGATATGCATTATACTTCGTCTTCGTCTCTTCCAACCATTCCTCAGTTAGTGCCGCCGGTTGCACTTTCCGTTTTCGACGAGTTTGGTGATGTTGGCTCGTCCACCGTGATGTCTAGAATCCTACTTAAATTCTTTGAGTATCATCGAGTTTCTACAACGACTTCCCATTTCTCAGGCTTCAGCAGTATCCTCGTGGAGTACTAATGCCCGTTTCTGTGCCTACTCTGAGGCGTATCTTCCGGGCCGCGTGACACATGATCAATGAAGTGGCACGAGCTCACAATATACATACTAGTGTCTCACACATTTCGCGACATATTGCGAGTCCACGTTTTTTACTTAATATATATTGATTGCCTCATAGAGTTGAATGTATCTAGGCATTTGCGTGATCGAGGCGTGATTTCGTAGATGAGCTTTCTGCTTGAACTGTTTTCTCGCAATGTAGTACGCGTCCATATTGTCACATCAGGTACCCACTAAAAAGCACCTGTACCTCCTGAGCAAGCTTTCCAGGGTCCACATCGACACCATTCATTGTGGCTCCAGAGTCCGTGCTGACAGTTGTTTCCCCCTCCCCACCTGCGCTTGCCTGAAGGAGAGGCTTAAGCGACTCCCAAAACTCCGTAAAGTCCATATCAGCGAACGCATTCGGTGGAAAAGAACCTTCAAGATCCAGGCCTGAAGATTCGTCCAAGGTCAGCAACTCGCCCATGCCCGTTCCACCATCATCATCCGACGAAAACCAATCCGAGATCGAAGACGGCGGAAGCTCGCTTGCGTCCCCCGGTATTCCATCCGAGTCGCTAAAGAACGCGTCGCTGTCGATAAATTCTTCCATGGAATCCTCTGTGGAAGGAAGTAGCAAAGGACTTGTAGGCGGGAGTGGGGAAGAGGGAGGAAGGGGAGATAGAGGTAACGTTATGTTGTCTTCGCCAGTTTCGATGGCGTCCGCCGTGTCCTGCTGCTTGACCGCTGGAACATCTAGCCCCTGAAGCGCATCGTCGAGTTCCCTGCCGAGCATATCTTCTTCCTCGCGGTCGACGGGCTTCTCGACTGACTTGTTAGCCCATTCGAGGGATGAGCGCGGTCTGAGTCCGAGTCGTAGCGGAGACATTTTCATAGATGGTGTGCGAAGGTGGATAGGAGAAAAGACAGGCTTCTTTCCCGTACGTGAAGGTGTGCGGGGATGGGAGGTAAAGTGCGGCGTCCTTCCAGCGCTACCCCCAAAATGATTTGGGAGTTGGGCTGAACAGTGGTGAAGCACCGTCAGGTCCAAGGCTTCGTGGCGTAACACGCAAAACTGATGTCTTGCGCGGAGGTGTGCTGGGTGCCGGAGGTGACTCTGACACAGGGGAGGAAGGCGAAAGGGGAGACGATATAGATACGTTGGATGCAAAAACAGGCAAGGAGAGTGAAAGAGCACTCTGCAGACGCGGCATGGTTGCCTCTTTAGCAGGTACGTGTACCATCGTACTAGAGATATATCCGTCCTCCGAAGACAGGTCGGTCGGTGCTCTGGCACCTTGTTGCCAACATCCTGGTTTCTGCGATCGCCGTCCAGCGCGTTTCTCCTTTTTCTCCTGCTCCACCAGTGCCATACGTTCTTCAGCCTCCTTCGAGAGCTTGGGTAGGGTAGCGGTACTCGTACGTGCCCACTCTGGTACGATGAAATTCTTGACGGGCTTTACAGGTGCCTGCGTCGAATGCGGTATGGCGAAGGAGGACTGGGATTCGGATACAGAGCGGCACATCGGCCTGGAAGGAGATGACCTTGGACGGAAAAGCGAAGAGCTGGTGGCCATTTCAGACGATACACTTGAGTCAAAGTCTGAGCGAACGGTGCGGTGATGGCCTGGAGGAATTGTTGGTTGGGGCACTTCAAAGGAGCCCGATGTTCGCCTGGATTCCGGCCGAGCGTGTGTGCGTTTCCTTCGTGCTTTATTGTTTTCCTGTTCCGCCATGAAATCACTGAGCCTGCGCTTGCGAGTCACTGGGGATGAATGTGTATTCTCTTTTCCGCCAGATGGAATGTGGGCACGACGCTGGCGCAGAGGGGTTGTTTCCGACTCATCCGCAGTGGTCGTGACTAAATTGCTCGAGTCCTCCCTTTCCACCCGTCGTCGGAACGCAGTCGGATCCACGTGCTCTTTTTCCAGTATAACAATATCGTCATCATGATTGTTCCGCGAGACAGGCTGCAGCGCGTGGGACGGTTGCTGCTGATTTTGACTTTGTGCTGCCAGCAAATCCCTAAGTGCATTTAGTAGAGCTGGGCTCGGCTCAGATCCCGACGGTGTCGAATCTACCGTCGAAAGAGCTGCCAGAAGGGCTGTATTGTTTCTCCCAGTAGACAGGGCAGACAGTAATGTAAGTAAAGAAGTAGGTGTATGGGCAGGGGCTGCTTCCACCTCTTGCTGCTGTGGTCGTACGAGCGGCGCGCATATAAATGGTGGTGCTGCTGGCCATACATGAGGTTTTTGTGTTTTCGATTGCTTGGGCTTCTTCTTCGTCCCCTCAGGGCGGCCCCGACCGCGTTTGGGAGGTCCGATGTAAACCTCGGGAAAATCGGCGGATCTGGTGAGAGGTTTCCCTTGTTCTTGTGACGACGGTGGGGCTTCGGAGTTAGTGGGTTCGGCAGGTGTAAATGATTTATTTGGGTGCGACGTCTTGGGTGGCTGGCTCCAAGATTTTAGAGCGTCGGAGAGGTGAGATTTCTGGATGTGTTTAGTCTGATAACACTATCGGTCAAAATCGGATGCAACGAAAGCTGTGAATAATTACCTCTCGGAGAGCGAAGACCACTTCGAGGGCATCAAGGCCGGTGCCAAGCGTTGTAATTGTACCAGTAACTGTCACGCCGTCTGATTCGTCGGCTGTGAGCGCCCACGACATCAGCCCCAGCGCAACGGCCACTCCTCGCGGTTGGGCTGCTTGCGAGACTGAAGCAGACGCCGCGTTCGATTGGGAAAAGTCCACAGGGGCTGGCATGGTTTGCGATTCCAATGGATCCAGGACGTATATAGAAAAGTCCCTGGAATCATCCAGGAGAAGCTCTGGGCTGCCAAGCGGTGGGTCCATGGAACGAAAGTCATACGTGAATACATACCTTGAGTTGCAGATAGCATTTAAGCATGCTTTAAGTGGTGCCAGGCCGTACTGCGCATTTGCAGCAGATGGAGATGGGCAAAGAGTAACCTGCACAGAAGATGGGGACCGTGCAAGAATGTATTGAGGACAGCTGTTGACTGTGTAAAGCACTCGTACTGATACAGGTCAATTATAAGGAGCACCAGACTACGCGCAATGAATACATACAAGGTAGCTGGCGCATTGTCATCGTCTCGTTGGCAGCAAAGACTTACAGAAAGTTGTAGACAAACGTCAAGACTCAAGAGCTTGCAGTAAGAGACAAATTTGGCAGTCAACAATATTCAGGCCCAGGCGCGCTCGCGTCGCATAACACCGTGACTGTGACATCACCCGTGACCCGACGCGCCTCGAATCTTGCAATCTTGCAAGACTGCAGATATCAGCGGTGTCCGGCACTCCACATAAATTTTTGAGCCAGTGGACACCTACACGTACGTTCTTCTGGAGGTATTTTAACCTTATTTCGACTCAGAGTCAATGGCAAAATTAAAATTGACAGGACAGGTCGGTCGGGCCATCCTTTATCTCCTCCTTGGACAAGGTCACTTGATGGTTATATACTTGGTCACGGGGGACTCCGACAGTCTATTAATTCCAAGTTAATTCTACATACGTAGAAATCATCCTGCTGGATGAGCATCGTGCCTTCTCAATTGATCACTTGATTGTGACGTGTGACGTGCAGTGCATATAAGGTACAGTACGGATCCGTGGTGCCCCCTTAGCACAAGCCCAGGAACTTAATCTGTAATCGCCCCAGCCTTGGCAATGGCAAACACCTAGCTTGGTCACAATTGACCGCGCCTCAAATGTGTACAATCGTCTTTCATATTACCCCATAGGTCACCACATGGATGTGCCTCTCTTCGATGCGAGTAGCAAGGGCGCAAATAATTATCCTGAAATGTTCTTCACTCAGCACAAGTCCATGTGACAAAAAGCAGTAAATTTCTGCATTAACACAACAGTATCATATAATCGGGTATGGATGAATGTACTGTAAGGACGCGTGAGCGAGACACGACCAGGAACCAGTAAATAAATACACACCTAAACACACGAGAGAAGAGATAACTTGGATTGATGATACAATGGAGCGCGAAATGGAGGAAGGGGCAGTATATGCATGCCAGTACTAATAGTGTGAGAACGCGCGCCGAATGGATGAGAAACTTGTGAATCAAAATGGACCAAAAAAAATAGGACTTTGCACAGAAATTTACCAGCGAAAACAAGGGAACATCCAAGGGGCCCGACAACTGTTTGGCTGGCACACGGAAAATAACGCTAGCTAGACACGGAGCCCGATACCACTAGTCCCACTTCCTACCACACCCACCCCGCGAAGGACATCGGCAATAATATGCCGGGGGCGAGCTAATGACAATGAGGCGTGACGTCTTTTATGCAGGGAAGTCGAGAGGTTCGGCGAGGTGGATGGTGAGGAGTGAACAAGTGAACGTGTGGAATTATGTGATGCAGAACCCTTTGGCGTGTGAAAAGAAGTGGACACGGGAGTACAGGCAGAGGAGGGAACAGTGAGTGGTGGTTGCTCTCTATCTAGACGTGCACCGAGCCCCTCTGTCCAAGTAGACGAGGGCATTGAAATGGAGGGAGCGCATGTGGTCTGCGGCGATGGGGAGCGACTGAAAGGGCGCGCGGAGATCGAGGCAGCCGTGGCAAGGACATGAGGCGATGGTGCACGTGGTAAATTTTCATCGGACTCAGCTGTCTTTGCAAGTGAAAGAGATGAAGACGACCTTGAAACAGGTGGTACAAGGAAGTGGCCTTTATTCATCTTTGTACCTAAGCTGACCGACGATGAATTCGACGGCACTGGGCTCCCACTCGGCCTGCCAAGCCCGATGCACGATGCAGAAGCAGACGGGCTCGGTGCTGGGGATGTCCCAGGCGACCGACGAGGCGACGGGAGAGGGAAGAGTTGGTCTTCGTCATCCTCGGCATCATCTTCCTCCGGTATCCGAGGAGTAGACGGCACAGTGAAGTTCGGTATGCGCGGTGGCGATGACGAGCGCTCCGTATTAACCACGACATTCTCTCCCTCCTCGTTCAACCATGTTGGCGCCGTCACCAAGTCGATTGACCGCCGACGCTTATCAACCTCATCCACGCTGATCGGAGCACTACGACAGAGCCCAAAGGATGCAGCGGCGACGCTCCCTTCGACTGTGATGGTCCGCGGTCCCTCATCTGCGCTAAGAGAGCGCCGTCTGCGTGCGGACCGAGAGAAGTGTTCCGTCCAAGTATCTCCCTGGGACAAAGACGCCTCCGTCACAGCTTCACACCCCGCGCAGCATGGTCGCAGTGGAACGGTGATGAGATCTGAGCGAGAAGGCGACAATGACGCTGTGCGTGTTGGGCGTCGTAGACTCTGGGGAGACCTGGGGACTGCCTGTGAGATAGCAGAAACACCAGATGGAGACCGTTGAACCAGACAAGGGGAGAGCGGTTTAGGGCCTGAATTACGAGTACAAGTGGGAGATTGCGCTTTACTGGAGAAACTGTCCCACATCTCGGTGTTCAGCCGTGAATTAGTTCACTAGTAACCGGTAGACTGACCTAGGAATTGGAACTCGCAGAACGACATGACTATCTTCTGGCACGAAAGCATCTGTTTCCGGAGACGATGACGGCCCGCCTGAGTTCGACGAACGCCTCTTCCACAACGGCAAAGAATAAGACTTTGTCACCATCCTTGGTAGACGGTGACGGGGAGGATACTTAGGGATGAGGACGCATTGGTCGTTGAAGCGCACGCTCAGCTGGCAATGTTCGTCGTTGGCTTGTGAGCAAATATCCAAGGGAGTATGCCTGCTCGTCGACATGGTCATGGTGGTCAAAAAGAAATGGTACGAAAAGATGCGACGATTATGTATTTAGACCGTAGGACCATTCATGGTCTCCATCACGGCTCATAAAAGGGTCAGACGACTTTTGTGCCTCGGCGGTTATTAATTTGCCTAAAACGGATTATTGGATTTCTCCACTTGGACTGTTGCCACCGGCCGCTGGCAGCGGGTAAGTACAAGTTATAACGTTAACCTTGGTCCTGGTTTGCCAGGGTTTGCCACAGGTTCATCATTTTGTCCAACATCACGGCGGCGTTGGCAAGCGCTCGAACAGACTTGAACGAAGGCAACTTATTGCGAGCCCGAATCCGGCGATCTGCATCATGATTGCGAAACACTAGTACTCAGGGACCCTGCCTAGGCCTTGAGTGCGCCAGCTGTCACAAGATCATGCGAGAACCTGCGAGGACACGCCGCGTGTATAAGTAGACCCAATGAAGCTCGAAGCAGAGAATCGTGCGAGACAGAACCACATTCTGAGTTTTATCTCTAATCAGTGCCTTACACTGTGTTATTAGCCTATCAATATCTTGTTCTCAGAACAGCTCAACGCCCAGCTATATCCTAGGATATCCCTTATCAACGCATTGACCAATGGAACCAGTCACAGACTAACTTATAGTCCCCATGTTCTCTCCCACTCCCTCAAGGCAGTCCGTCCCTCTTGCCCAATCACATCCAATGCCCTATCAACATCCATTTCCTCAGTCTTCTCAGCGCCAATTGCCATCCTCACACAAAACAGGCCATTCAAGTCCGTCTGCGTAATTGCAATATCGCTCCGCGCTGCAAGCCGTGCGTAAAATGCCCGGTTCAGAGCATTTAACTCGAGAGTCGTGAGGTGAGGATGGGACTTGGGCGCAAGCCTGAAAACTGTCAGTGCCAGGAACGGTTTCGCAACGAAGCAGAACTGATCAGATTCTCGGATGCGCTCTGCGAACCGGGCGTTCAGTTTAGTGCACTGGTGAGGTAAGACAAAATGTCAGTCATTGTAATCCACCATCAATACTTCACATACGTCGGTTATATACTTTTGGAACCCATTAACCCCACGGGAACGGAGAACAAACCAAAATTTAAGCGATCGGAACCGTCTGCCGAGGCCAAGATGCCAGTTGCGGTAATCAATGACAGTGCCTAGACAAAGCCGACGTTCATTTTGTCAATAACATCGACCCAAGAAATAAACACCAGTGGCAGATACACACCAGCATCCCCCTGTTTCGACCGCAAAAACTCAGGCGTGATGTCTAGTGCATCGGTCAAGTGTTTCCGGTGTCGTACCCACAAACAGGAGGCATCGAAATTGATTAGACCCCACTGCAGAGTATCAAAATTTCAGGCTCTAGGCTGACATTATGAGACAGGAACAAACCTTGTGGAAATTGGTACAGAATGAGTCTGCATAAGTATTGACGGCGGGAAGTTGGCATGCCTCGCGATATTCAGGACACACAAGTGCGACGCCTGCCCATGCGGCATCGACATGTAGCCACAGGAAAGGGTAATGTTTCGCTGCGTGTAGAGATGAGTTCTAATCAAGACATGCAAGTATGTGTATTCGCACCAACGTCAGCAATCTCGCCGAGCCGATCAACAGCACCGGAAGACGTTGTCCCAATCGTAGCGACTTACACAAACGAACAACGTGAACTCCACGATATGCAATCCATTGGTAAAACATACCTAGGATGAAAGGGTGGAGCCCAGCATTCACATCTTCCTTCAGCGCCACTTCTAGCGTCTCTCCACGCAGTGCAAAGTCATCTTCTGCTGTCACTTCCAGTGCGCGCACTTTCAGACCTAGGACAAGTCCGGCTTTCTTCCCTAGCGAGTGCGTTTGGGTCGTAGTGTAGAGCACAAGTTTCTCCATAGCCACGTGAGGATGCTCACGAATATATCGCGAACGTGCGGCGACAGCTGCAATCAACGCAGAGTCAGATGCTGATGTCTTGTGCATGGCACAGGGATCAGTAAGATTTGGTGACGGGGGGAGGGAATGAGAAACACACCTGGATGACACCACCGCCGACCTCAGTAGTGTTGTAGAACGACTTGTCAAGTCCGAGGATTTGGGCGGTCCAGTCCATGACTACAGCCTCTAGTTCTGTGCATGCGGGACTCGCAGACCACTACAACAGTCACAAAGATTGTGGCAGACTTGGGTGGAGAAAACGCACATTGAACCCCGGGGTGGAGGCGCTACACGCATATAGTTCTCCAAGTATGCCTTCGAATGTACATGCCGTAGGGAAATAGGCAAAGAACGAAGGATGCTGCCAGTGTGTCAGGCCTGTCAATCCGAATGAGGTTGGTGAATTTGTGGAAAATCAGAGTCAATTACCCGGAATGATGTACTTTTGATAGTCATCCGCGATGAGTTGAAAGTCCTCGCCCTCTATGGGGGCAGACGCTGGAATGGGAATGGTCAGACGGAGAGCACGAGCCAGAAAGGAAAGTAAACACCTGGGAGTGCCCTTCTGAGATACCCTGGCTCAACCTGGGACGAAACAGGCTTATCCCTTAACGAGATATAGTAGTCGCATATTCTGTCTATGGCTTGATAACCGGCTCTGCGGAATCTGTGGTATGTCAGATATGCGTAAATACCATGAGATTAGGAAAATCAGTGCAAAAGACATACTGCTCGATATCCATGGTGTGACGGCGTCAAGAAGATAGTGATTAGGTTGGGTTAGGTGAGTCGTTCACGCCATCTTACGAATCGCACGATTGTCATACTGGACGGAAAACTTGAGAAGATTCGCAGCCTAGCGTCCGAATTGAACTCCCGGCACGAATCGATGACCGTGAACTGGGCATTTGACTGCATATGAGATCAAACCTCCAGCTGAGGCTTCGTCCATACTGACGGCCACTGGTTCTGGCAGGGAGGGGGAGGTGAGACTTTCGTGAATCGTGATTCGTGAGTTCGAGTTTCGCACCCTCCGCCAAGTCCGCGGTTGTCACAGTGGCGACAGGCCACGGCAATCGCAGGTTGGGTAATTATCAAGTAATTATCAACCAGAAATTTGGCAGCTCTCAAAACCAAAGAATGTATTCACAGGAAATTCCTGCGAGGAATCCTCTGATCAGCACGGAGGTCAACACCCGGCAATTATGACAGCAGCATTTTCGCTGCTGTGTTGGAAACCTTGTTGTTCATCTACAGATATCTTGCCTGCGCAACCTTCGCCCATTTCTTCTGCCAGCGAGTCTATGGCAAAATCGGACCACTTGCTATGTATCCTCAAGTTTATTTACAAGCAAGAACACTTCAATTTTACTGGACTTACGCGTTGATGAGTGGCCTGGTGTACACAAATGGTATATCCAGCTGATGCGGCGGCAGGGGAGCTTCACGAGCCCGACTAGCTGCTGGAGTGCAAGGGGAATCGATTGCGACTATGATGATTGTTTGTCCAAGTATGAGCCAGCATAGCCTGAGGCCAACATTGGATGCCGATTGGTAAGTACTACTTACTCGGATCCAACGAACTCCGAGTCGCAATTCCACATCGTTGACCGGACTACTGGTTCGCACTGTGAGCCAAACTTTTGAAGTTCACTTCTGCCCACCCCAATTCTATTCCATTCGTCTCGCGGTAACACTTGCAAGTACTACGCGGCACTCCTTATACTTGTGCTACTGAACATATTCGAGCACGTGAATCACCCGGAATATAGAAATTCGTGGTCTTGAAAATCCCTTGCAGCGCTTGCTAGCACATGCAAAGCCTTCCGCAAGCCTGCAATGGATTTACCTTGGGCTGACATGGATGGAATAGAACCAGGCTGTGTTACGAGACTGTATCCAATGATATATGGCGGCAATGAAAAGGTGAGTGTGGACTATTTGCGCTACGTCCTATATATTCAATTATTTCATAATATAGCATATCGTTACGCGTGAATTCTCAACGTAGCCCCTCTGTCCTGAAGGGCAGCACTTCTGTTCTCAAATTGACGATCCCTTATCTGAGCACGAGACCCGTCGGTTTTCCGCCATGCCGCTCGTGTGCGATCAGCGCTCGATTTCCATAAACCGCGACAGCCATTTTCACCTCATCTCAGTTCTTCCTATTGAGACATGCATCTTCCCCAGACTGCTGTCATTATCAGTGATTAAAACTCTACATCCGAACAGATACTTGTATCTCTTCCTATCCCCCATGCTGCTTCCTTGTGTCTGAAAGGTCTTATGGTCCGTTATGCTGCCTTGGAGGATCCATCACGTGAGGTGTCCCACTGTCTGACAGTACTAGTGCCCGTTTGTGCAAGCGGCTGTTGGCTTCAGTATTACCATTCTTGCGCTATCGTTATGGTATCGTTATCTTGCACCTTCAATTCCACTTACTTCACTTACTTCTTGACTCCCTGGACTTCTCGCACCATGCGAACCCTACCGCATGTCGATCCTCCGACCCAATTAGCACCATACGACTCTGTCGATCCTCCGGTCCTATTGGCTAAGCGTTACCGTTCGTACTTTACATCGTCGTGTCCAGGTCAACACCTCAGTATTGTTTCCTAACAACTACTGAGGTGTGCGTGTTCGTATCTCGTACCTCGTACTCTCACTCATTGATGTATACTCTAGCTCTTCGCTAGTGTATAACGGCTTGTAAATCTGCGTTGTCCACCGCTCGACTGGGCATGATGGAAGGACCTCTCTATGCTCACTACCCCCCTCACAGCGCGGATCTCACAGCGCGGATTCATGACAGTCCTTTACCCGTTGAGCAGCGGCGATTTCAATCTCCCTCACGGTCATAGCTCCTTCTTTCTCGGTAGACAGCGCAGCATACATTATCGCAGTCATGCGTAACTTTGAATTTCCCTCGCTGAAGGGGGTCAAAATCAATGTGCATACTATGCATAGGGCAGAGGCTGAACTGCTTTTGCGTGCACTGTAATAGTGCAAAGCATGTCAGATCCTTCAATACATCAACGTCTTCGCCGGTGAATCACTTGTCCAGGAGCGCCCAAGCAACTCGTTCACACCCATCAGAGAGATATTGTGTTTCAGGCAACTACGAGTCCTGCGGCTCCTTTTTTTACACTGTTGCAGCCATCTTGACAACCACCTTCTTTTCAAAGCCATGTCCAGTTGAACTCGCTGGAATTAATGGACCTCCATTTTCGTTCACCCGACGTTACATTCCGTGGATTATTAGCAGCGCTCCGTCTATGCCCCCACTTGCAAACACTGCGAATATTTGTTGATGCTGCACATATGGACATCGATCCCACAACCGAGTCATCCCAACACACCTCCCTACAAGCATTGGATCTGGACTCCCCTGACGCAGTGGATGATGAAGCTGTCGCTCGCACCATCTTCTCCATGCTCCCTTGCGTCCAAGTTAATCAAGTGTACACTAGGAGACACTGCCGATAAGAGGTCAACAAGCATCTTAGATCTTTTATGTAAATCTTCTGCCGTTCTCAGCCATCAAATCATAGGAGCATCTTTGCAGTCCTGAGTGTTGGACATAGGGACATCGCTGTACCCGCTTATGCCTCGAGCAGTGAGCGCTCAGGCTAGTGACCGTGACGATGACTGTCTGAAGACATAATGCATAATGGGTGGTGGACATATTATGCGCATCCTCCTCGACGGCCTCATCTCCCTAAGAAAGCCAGACCAAAGCAATCCTATTCATCAATAACGTACACATACACGACGGAAGCAGACACAACAAGACGCAGTACATATATGCGAGAACACTTTCAATAGCTCAACCTTGAACACCGCTGCAAGGTGGTGCCTAGTTGCCAACTGATTGGAGATCACCGACACGGATGAGTGCCCACTGCTGGTAGGCATCCGCTGCGTTGAAATTCGCGAGTCTCACCTTGTGAACGTGATGAGCAAAAGGCTTTGGAAAAGAAAATACACCAACTTACTGCACTGTCCTCGTCGCTTGGAATGGATAGCACCAGGTTCTTGGATCCGAGAGTGAACTTGATACTGTACATGCGAGTCGTTAAATTAGCAAAAATAGGTCGTTGAGGCGTCGGATTCTCACCTATAGATATCGTTCACGCCTGGAACAAGATCGACCAGAAACGCCTGCCTAGTATAAACGACCGGTTCATCCGCATCCTGTCCACGTCCGCGTCAACCAACAAGAAAATGAAAGAATGAATGCCGATCCAGCATACCTGCTTCGCAGCAGCAAAGAATCCATTACCATTGTTGCCCGTGTTGCTGGTCTGAATGGTGAAAGTGTTCTCGGAGTTTCTTGGCTCCTCTTGTTTCTTGATCACCCACTAGCATACGTGATGTGTGTGAGAACCGGTCGCAAGGTGGATGCGAACGCGTATAGATACCTTTTGAGCCTCGGTCCCGTTGTCGGCGTAGCCTTGGATCTGGTTGCCTTCAGCGGTGCTGTCGCCCTTCAGATCGAGCATGAGGGCTCTGCCAATATTTCTGATAGTATACACTCCATCGGTGGAAAAAGGCATTGTATAAGATGTAGGTCGCTAGGTGGGATGATTCGACAATGAGACGAGGAATTGATGAGGGAAAGCTCAGAGAACGCTGGGCTTTTATGCTGAGCATCTTGGGTTGTTTTGGGTCGACATCAAGCTGAAACGAAGATAAGTCGAGTAGAGTCTGCCAGGGGTCTTTTCATTGTAAATGCCGTGAGGGCTCGGTGTCCGGATTTTGTGTGCTCAGGGTTCGAATTTGTTTGAAGGAACCGAGCAGGCTCCAAGGGACCAGAAACCGAGTAAGTTGTTGCCGCGGCGTAACTTCATTCAGTTTGCGTTCACTTGAAGGTGGCAAGTCACTTGATGGAACATTGAAGTGCCGGGCAGTCGCTGCTGAGAAGTCTGTAAAAACCTGACAAGGAATTATCAGTAACTCCTCCGGTAGTACCAGAGTGGAGCACCGACTTATGGCTTAATCTGCAGGTTGCGGCCTCAAGCCCACCGCATCCACAATAGCTGCTCCCACTGTTAACAAATTTGCTCCTTGCCTTCGACTCACGAGCGGCAGAAGAGCGCATTGGAGCCTAGTAATTATCAGACAGATGGGTGCGCGGGTCGCGCTGGGTTCAATACAGGTTGTTGGGACATGCAAGGAGAACCTAACCATGCAACCGAAGTCACCGACAGTAGTACTGCTGTACTTCCCGTTGATACGAAAAATCAACTGATCTCTCGAAAAGTCCTGGCAATGTGTTGCGATCGGCAAACATTCCCCGCAAACAAGATTTAGAACAATGTTTTGTAAACTTCTTTTGCAATGCGTATGGAAGCGCCATGTAGATGCCGAGAAGTTGAATAATGATCAGGGTTTGAGATGAATGGTGCGGTTAACCGTTAGAGCCGGACTGCGAACCGGTTAACGGCATTATCCGAGAACTATACAGCAGGGGTGTGCGGTGTGTTGTTACCACTTCGCATGCCGTCACCGGTTCACCATTAACGGCTGTGGCGAAAACTAGGTACCACCGGCAGCAGTACTTGTAACGTAATGAAAAGACCTCCGAGCGGAAAACTTGACGGCTCATACACCCAATAGAACATATTGGACCGCTATATGTGCTGCCAATGTATCAGAAGGAGTGCATACTTATCATTACTAGCTATAATACTTTGTACCTCAATTACAAGAAAAAGAGCGAAAATAGCAATGGACTTATTATGTAAGGTCCTTGCTTGCTGAGCAGTGAACGAGGTCTTCTGTCGGAAAAAGGTAACGTACCATTATAATACTGCCGGCTTACAAGTTTGATCACATGCGTTAAAAGGCACATTATAAGATACCTTTCAAGGCTTCGTGAGACAATTTAAAGGTCTTGTGATCGTGAGAACACCATTACCTTGCTTGTAGGAACAATTCTAAGACATATGCTAAGCGTTACGGTCCCTCATATCGATACCAGAATTCAGACATTTTGTTTTGCCCACACCAAGCTCTATCACCGTTGTCGCATTCAATTTATTATGGCTCCGTCTCGTACTGCAGCGGCTGCAGCGCCATCTAGAGGCAAGTATAACTATACAGAAGAAACACTTACAGGGCAGCTCTCATGTCCTCACTGTGACGGAAAGTTCAAGCCCCAGGGCTTCAAGAAGCACGAAGCAACATGCAAGAAGTGTGTGAATGTCGAGAGGGAACAGGAGACATTTGGTCTCGAGTATCAAAAGGACCAGCAACGAGGTGAGTTGATTCTATCTACCAATCAATCACTGGCCAGTATGTATCTAATATCGAGGCAACATCTAGCTCTAAGGAAGGCTCAGTAAATTGACAAGGCTTCCTGAAACAATGGCTGGCCCATCACAGAGCGCCGGCAATAATGGTCAGTCCGCCACAAACGAAGATTTCTTCCATTCCTCCTGGTACTTCTACTTGTTCTTCGCTCTCTGTGCGCCTCTAATATCACTCACTCGTAGTTGCATCTTTTCCAGGCCGATCCCATGGATATTGATCTGGACAATGTCGAGCCCTACTATGAGAGTGTTGAAATCCCAGGTAAGTCCGAGTATATTTTGTGTATTGATCGTTTGTAACTTTACTAACTGATCGCCCTGTACAGTTTTCAGTCAGGCAGGGTCTGTTGAACCTGTAGCTGTCTATTCAGCGGCCCCTCGAATTCAAGACGGAATATCACCCGTCAAGTGGTCGTGAACCATTGCACCAAGCGTTCAACGAATTTCGTGTTGATGTACATGATACTACTGAAGGGCTTCCTGTCGATGAAGAACCATGGCGCCCTTTCTCCTCACGAGGCGACTTCAAGTTTGCGGAAATCGCACTCGATGCTTCCCTCAACAAGTCACAAATCGATGGACTACTATCTCTGATTGCCTGCATTGCGACAGGCCAGATTAGAATCACGCTGAAGAATGATACTGATTTTCGCAATGTATTGTGTAGCGCTACCACTCAGGTGTTGCTGGTATGTTACTGATTCTTTTTTGAAATGCTGTGTTATAGAAAATCGTTTAGTTTACAAAACACGACATCGCTGTGCCATACAAACGAGAGGAGCGTGTATATGAGGTCCATGCTTTGCCCATATGGGAATGGGCCCTTGATTTATTAGAAAACCCCTTACTCGCGCCACATTTTGTTTGGGACGCACAACACGTTTATAAGCATAACGGTACGGAATTCGAGCGGTTCTATGATGAGCCATGGACAGCCGATCGTTGGTGGGACATCCAGGTACGTAACAATTGTTTCATGAGTATGTCACTCACTGATGTAAACTGATATTAGTCTAATCTTCCGCATGATCTCGTTGCTGCCCCCCTTTGCTTCATAGTGTACGCCGACAAGACGAGACTCTCATCACACGGTACCGTTAAAGGGTATCCTGTTGTGGTACGTTGTGCAAATTTACTGGTAGGAATTCAGAATGGTGAGGGCATCGGTGGCGGTCGTGTTATTGGTCTGCTGCCTATCGTAAGTTCATCAAATAACACCTTGTTTATATTAATAATTAACAAATGTAATAATCACAGGTTTCCGAGGACGCAAGCGAGGAAGGCAAGAAAAGTTTCACCAATTTGAAGTGTGTCATATGGCACGAGTCGTTTGTGAAGTTCCTGGAACTGGTCGTGCAGTACTCGAAAACGGGATATTTGTACAACTGCTTCGACCAGGTCCTACGTTGGCTATTTCCCATCATATTGATACTTTCTGCTGACTATGAAGAACAGTACATAATTTATTGTACTGATACATGTTTGATCTAACAGCGCCTGTAGGTGTATGATGTCACTGATTTGTGGCCATCATAGCAAGTGTCCATGTCCAGTGTGCATTGTACCGCTTGACGAACTGCATGATCTCTCGAAGTCGTTTCGATTGCGATCAATGCAGGATGTGATGACTGCACTTGATGTCTATGAGGAAAGCAAGGCTCGCGGCGAGGAACTGTTGAAGGCGCTCGGATTGCGCGCTGTCAAGGTAAGCTATATAACTTTCTATTTAATTTACATCCATCAATCATGTAATACCCAGAATGTCTTATGGATTGTCGCGCACTCTGATCCCCATGACGCAATCAGTCTCGACCGCTTACACGCCCTTCATTTGGGACTTTGGAAGCACCTACTCAACGAATTGAAAAAGATTCTCAAATCCTTGGGACGCGAGGCAGAATCATTATTCGAAGAGGAGTAAGTCGCACGAACTATTTTGTGGCTCTCACACTTATCATTCGCAGGGTCGCTAATTTCCCTCGGTGGCGCGACTGCAATCATTTCAACACCGTTATTCACATGTCGTTCAGCGATGGCAATAAGATGCAAGATCTATCTAAAGTATGTATCATTTTGTTTTGTTTTTGCTCTATCTAACCGCTATAAAGCAATCTTTCTACGCAGCATTGAGCATTTTGAAGCAAAGTAATAGCCCAGAAGGGAACCAACTGCTTCGTCTCATCGGCAGCTATCTGCAGCTTGACAGTTATATTGGTCTCGATGTACATACAATGAGCACTCTGGACGCAATCGAAGCTGAATTGCTTGTTTTCAATAATGCACTCAAGGTAGGGTCTCTTTCCTCTGATAAAACGGAAGTTGAGCAATATGTATCTCACTCTAGGACTACGTCCAATGTGCTGCAGAATCTTCCATTGAAGATCTAAGACTCGACTGGAACTTCCCAAAGGTTCATTTATGGAAACACGCGACCCGTGATATTCGAATGAAAGGCGCAGCGCGCAACTACACCACACGTCCGAATGAAAAGCTTCACGGCCCTTTGAAAGAGGCTTATGAGTGCCAATCGAATGGAAAGAACGTGGCTGAACAGGTGAGCTATATACCTGACATTGTGTCACATCAAATTAAATAATACCGTAGATTCTTCGTGTCAACCAAAATAAATTCGCAGTCAGCCTGTTGAGAGGACATGTCGACACATTTGACGAGCAGCGCAACCACAAGGACAATGAAGTTGATCTAGGCGCTACAGCTGAAGACAATCTAGATCCGGCTGTTGCACAAGGACATATCAAACTCGGTTCGCCACAGCAACTCGTATCTATACAGGACATCGAGAACGCCTGTAGCCCAGCTGATCATGCTTTTCAAGACTTTCGTAGGAAGTTCTCTACATTTCTCAATACATCTTTACCTGGGTATGGATATGAACTGAGGAGATGGATTACACTACCCGCCAATTTCCAGGTATGTTGATTGTATCTTTCATATGTCTAGAACTGACTTTCTTCCAGATTTGTGAATATCGCTACCTCAAGGTAAACTATGAATCTACCGTCGACTGGAAACAAGCTACCGATTACCTTCGGTGCAATCCGAGTTTCCATGGCCAACCGCGCTACGATTGTGCGCTCATACAGCTCACTCCGGAACGATCAGCATTCGTCAAACTTATTCTTATGTTCAAGTGCCATCTCCCAGATATCGACGGCTCTTTTAATTTTGCACTGGTTCAGCCATACACTGCGGGCACTGGTGCTCATCGCAGAATTGACCGTGAACTCAAGCTCACTTGTGTCAAGGCTGTTCCTAGAGCAAACTCTATATTTGTTCCACTCACGTCTGTCATCCATGGTGCTGTTTTGTTCCCTGACCATGACCATCAAGGTGAATTTATCATTGTTGATCATATTGACAGTGATATGTTTCTTCGCATGAAGACACGGGCACGCCAGTGACATATTACACTGCCTTTGTTCGTCGCTCTGAATGCTCTCGCCTTTTACTCCACAGATATGCCAGCTAGTTCGGTCCAGTACGCTCAAAGTCCTTCAGCTCACCATCCGTCGAGGTGATGTGTCAGGATCAGATTCCTTCTGTAAGGATTACCAATCGTTCGACACTGGAAATGGCCGTTTCAACACTTACCTTAACCACCATCAGCGCACCATCAGCCTCGGTCAGCACGGACCTCAACGCTCTTTCCTCTCGTCACTGTCGACCCTCAGCTTTCATTATTCGTCACCGTCACCCTACTCCCAGTTCGCCGTGTCCGAATCTGTCAAAACCACTATGCAACTCTCGTCATTTCATTAATACCATACCCGTTTATATTCCTACTCGCTCACTCCTCTCGTACTCTCTTTCCTTTCTGTCTACTCTACCCTGTCAGGAGCGACACCAATACCTTCAGTGCCCGTCGTCACATAATCGATTCGGCATAGCTATATCTGACCCCCAGTATTTTGAAGTATAAAAGTAGCCCATGTACACTCACTACCACAGGCAATCATACCAGTCTCCCAGTCTCAGTCTCGCACACGTTTTCTAAATTGTATCGCTATATCCATCGTTTATCGTCTCGCACTCGTCTCAATCATTATCGCATAACATTCGTCAACGCTAATCTAGTTCTATAGCGTTTCAGCATCACACTAGTGGTCTCCACACCCCTTTGAACTCGCAGCGAGAGCCACTTAGCTTCTTACACTTCTCAATCTTCTGCAATGATGGCTGCTGGTTACGCATGTAATTAATGTTCTTGTAAGGGAACTTCGCCTCGACCTCTCATTGCCGATATGCCTCAATTTGGGCCTTGGTGATAGGGTGTACTTCCTCCTGCATTTCCCATGTATGTTACTCATAATCGAGCCCAATCCATTTGCATACTCTGACATACAGCAACGTGGGTGATGAGTGATCTACAGATGGATTCAAGCAGAAGGTTCGGGCGATTCATCATCCCACTTTCATCGACGGCGTGGACGCTCTGAGCACGTTCAATTACGTGCAGCAAGGTACATCTTTGCATTATTGCTGCATCAACAACTTACTAATAAGCCTAAATAGACTTGACACGCGCTCGATTGTCGACATCAAACGCAGCGCAGTGTCTCTTTGACATAATAATGCAGCCTTATCGGACGCTGCAACATAATCGTCCAGCAGTACTCTATACGTAAATAACCCAAGGGACCTTTCTATAACAACTGAAATCTGGGTGAGCATTGGATTGTGTTCTGTCTTTCCTTTGTTGTTCTGCCTTCTCAGGTACAGATCACCATGCCTCGACGAGCCCCACTCGAAGACGATGCTGAAGACTTCACCACAGAGCTTGATGCTGTTGAAGACACTGGTTCTGGATCTGACGGCAATTCAGAACAAGATGGCACATCCGATGCAGGGAGCGACACGGGGACTGCGATGAGGATAATGACGGTCCCTCAACCAGATGCACCTATGCATGAGGTCCACAAGGTAAGTTTCTTTCACTCTCATTTCTGATTTAACATGTTCACTCATTCTCACTCATAGGCACTCGAAATCGCCCAGCAAGCATATAATGCAGTGCGGTTTGAGCTACGTGTTCTCAAGAAAGATTATGCAGCGCTCCGGGCTGCCATGCCTGCGTGCAGCCATAACAAAGTCTTCAAGAAGACTTCAGCTCTTGACAGCCAAATCACACGTGCAGGCAAGAAGTATGCGATGTTCCACTATTTCTGGGTCATGAATGGGTTCTTCCCAACAACTCCCCAGCCGAACATTGACCCACGCAGCGATACACGTTGGGCCTCACCCAAGGCGAAGCTCAATGGTGCTATGGCTGAGCTTTATCACTGTGTACCCAAGTCATTACACAAATCGATGGAAACTTACTCACAGTTCGGATCCCTGGTATGTTCTATTACTCCCCAATCCACGATGTCAATGTCATTGATGTTTACATGTGTCCTAGTTTCGCGCTGCAGTCAGCTCCGAAAGGTCAAACATACTACATAGCCTCAAGGACTGCGCAGGCTTAATTTTCTCCAGTCTGAAGCTTGATCCGACTGTATTCACTGCTGGGCCTGCTGAAAAGAAAGAGAATGAGCTGCTCCTTGCTCTTCTAAAGCAGCATGGTGAGGACGGGTATACACGTCTGGCCCCCATCCTGTTCACAAATCCATCTGCAATGGTTCCCGATGACTTCCTCAAAACGCCCATCATGGTCAAAGTAAGCAATACGTTCTCAGCTGCTTTCAAAGCAATATACAAACACTGACTTCATCCATCAGATTATCCGTGTTGAGATATTCGGGAAGGCTTCACTCTCTGGGAAAACAAAGGGACATCCAAAGGCTAGGGGTCAGCGTTGGGACACGCAGTGTGTAACGGAGGGTCTTATTGCCGGTGCTGCTATTATGGTAAGTGACTACTAACATCGTGTTACATTCTTCAACACGGTCTCTTTGAATTTCCATGTATACTGATACCTTTGCATTCGCAGGCACGTTTTTTATTGACACATGACCAGGAGCTCACGGCGACTGGATCAGCCACAAAGATCGGATATGGTCAAGACTATGACTTTTACCTAGAACATCTGTTCAAGCGCAGCTCGTGGGCCATCAGCGTGATGGATTACTACAACAGGGAAGTTTTCGGCACAAGCTCAGTTTCGGCGAGTCCTTCAGCCCCATCATCTACCTCTCAACCTCGCACCTGGGAAGACAATTTTTTACGGCAGTTAGAAGCTCCTGCTCCTGCTCCTCCTGCTTCCACTCCTGCTCCTGCTCCTGCTCCTCCTGCTCCTGCTCCTCCTGCCCCTGCTCCTGCATCCATGCCTTCAGCTCATGTTACCACACCCACAGGTCATACTAACGTTGTCTCCAACCATCAGACTATTATGTCTATTAGCCAGGGAGGGACCGCCTCCGCCACGGCTCAACTTCAAGTCGACATTGGCCAGTTGTCATTGGAAAATGACACTGAGCCATCTGCATTGAATGGTCGCAGATTACCTGCTGCTTGACCACGTCAAACTGCTAGCATCCGGCCTGCTCAACCTGACGAACTGTCAATGGACGAAGATGTAGCCCCAATCATTCCATTGGCCCCTCCACCGGCAGTCAAACGACGTGCTGCTCGTGGCAGACCTAAGAAGTCAGGGAAGTGAATTGTGGTGGCATTGTGTGTTTGATGGTGCACTCATCTTCGTGGTTTTGTTTCTTCTTCTACCTCTTTAGTTTTCGTACTATTTTTTCACTTTAATACTGGCCGCTCAGATCATTTAGAGTTGATTTTGCCTCTGTCAATAAATCACTTTATTCTCACCAATTACTGAGGACAGTCCGGACTGATTCACACTGATATTACCATACGACAAAATTAAACGTCGGATTGAAGATTCCATCATTCCAATGCATAGTAAGACCTTCAAAGTTTGCGTGAGTGGTTCCATTTATGGTCAGATCATAACAATGTCAAACAAGTCAAATCCGACACTTTCATTACAAAGTCAAAGTTTTTTAATTTGGTTCTGCACCATCACAACGAATCGTCATCGACTGTATTAACATTGTCATCCCAATGCACTGAATCAATTCGTTCCTCCCCAACTTAATCCATATCATCATCAAGATTCAGACTGTTATTAATTGTTAGTAAGTCGTATTTAAGTTGTCACCGTCGACGATGACGATAATTTGATTATTTCAGGTGTCAACTGTAATAATTTAAATGTCTGACGTTTAAATCGTCATTCTTGAGACCGACGACGACTCCGATTCTGCGTCTTCATGAGTGTTTCATGTCTGAATCAATTTATATTGACAATTCTTGAGACCGACAGCTCTGATTCTGCATCTTCGTGAGTGTTTCATGTCTGAATCAATTTATATAGACAATTCTTGAGACCGACAACTCTGATTTTGCGTCTTCGTGAGCGTTTCATGTCTGAATCCAACGCTTAGACTGACATCTGAATGGACTTAGACTCTGTCCTTCAAAAATATGCCTCAGACTATCGCAGCACATCAGAAAACGAGTCTCCAATATCGCAAGTCGGTTGCACTCCCTCCTCTCTCCTGGACCCACCTGCTGCGAGTCAGTCGTGTTCTGGCGCATCCTCTGTTGTCCCTACCCTGGCGCATCCATCCTCTCTCTCCTGTACCCACCTGCTGTGAGTCAGTCATGTTCTGGCGCGTCCTCTGTTGTCCCTCCCCTGCAACCTCCCCTGGCACATCTCTCCTCTCTTCTGGACCCACCTGCCGCGAGTCAGTCGTGTTCTGGCGCATCCTCTATTGTCCCTCCCCTGGCGCATCCCTGGACCCACCTGCAGCAAATCAGCCGTGTTCTGGCACATCCTCTATTGTCTCTCCCCTGGCGCATCTCTCCTCTCTTCTGGACCCACCTGCCGCGAGTCAGTCGTGTTCTGGCGCGTCCTCTATTGTCCCTCCCCTGGTGCATCCCTGGACCCACCTGCAGCAAATCAGTCGTGTTCTGGCACGTCCTCTATTGTCTCTCCCCTGGCCCATCCATCCTCTCTCCTGTACCCACCTGCCGCGAGTCAGTCATGTTCTGGCATGTCCTCTGTTATCCCTTGCCTGCAACCTCCCCTGGCGCATCCCTCCTCTCTTCTGGACCCACCTGCCGTGAGTCAGTCGTGTTCTGGCGCGTCCTCTGTTATCCCTACCCTGGCGCATCCCTCCTCTCTTCTGGACCCACCTGCCACGAGTCAGTCGTGTTCTGGTGCGTCCTCTGTTGTCCCTCCCCTGCAACCTCCCCTGGCGCATCCCTCCTCTCTCCTGGACCCACCTGCGGTGAGTCAGACGTGTTCTGGCGCGTCGTCTGTCACCTCCCCTACAGCACTTCCCCTCCCTCCAATTTTTAAAATAATTGTATTTTCAATAGTCTATGTATTAATACATTTATCAATATCAATATCAATATATTATTATTTATTATTTTTTGAATTTCTGGACATCCACCTTGCAAGGGCATTGAGATGAGCACAAAAACTCTTGAAATTATTCCGCCTAGCCTTGTCGTGCTTTACAATGCTTATGTGATCATTTCATGCCCTTAAAATGTTAGGCTCGTCGCACGCCACCTGGGACCATTATGGTGCCTTTTAATGATTGGTGCAAGATATTGTAAGTGCCTTAAAATATTATCTTACATCATTAGCATGCATTAAAAGGGTGTCGTGTGAAAAGTGTCCTTAAAATGGCTTAAATGGACTTCGGAGGCTCGCTGGAAATTTCCGACATCACCTCTGCTGTAAATGAGGTAATACTCCTACCTTGCAGTAGGAGCCGAACAATTTCGGAGCAGTAACAGGTCGCGTCATCACCGAGTCCCTCCTCCATTAACGGGGGAGTCGGGGATAGGCAGTCCACAGCAGTCCACTAGCGCTACTATTGGGGTTTCATCTCAACCCCCGATCATTATTCAACTTCTCGGCATCTACATGGCGCTTCCATATGCATTGCAAAAGAAGTTTACAACCACGGGAAGCATATCGGCTGGCCGAGTAACGAGCCAATATGCTCCCCATGCACCAATGAGACACTGAGCAAAAACATTTCTCACTCAATCAACGCCAACGCTTCCCACACAGTTAACCAAATTCTCTAGCTTATCGATTGAGCCAACAAAGATTTGCTTATCCTTCTCCTTAGAATTCTCATTCACCGCAATTCTAGATATTTACTTTCACTACCCTCAACAAATATCATCCCCTCCTACTCAAGATTAACTTCATGCTCTTCCCCCCGAACAAAATTAATCCTCCCCTTCGCTCCACCTTAACGCTACTATACAAAGGCCAGTGCATCGAGAGAAGCATTGTGAATGGCTTGGATGATGGAAGATTGGTCCATCAAATTTACAGGTGTAGTTCGCATCGCATCAATTTTCAGCCTAGGGACTCCCATGGCGGTGAATTGCAAATGGCTTTACAAACATTCCTCAATTTCGCTCGCTTGGAAGCTTTGTCGATTGCGGGGCAGGATCATTATTCAACTTCTCGGACATCTACATGGCGCTTCCATATGCATTGCAAAAGAAGTTTACAAGAACATTATGTTCTAAATCTTGTTTGCGGGGAATGTTTGCCGATCGCAACACATTGCCAGGACTTTTCGAGAGATCAGTTGATTTTTCGTATCAACGGGAAGTACAGCAACTACTGTCGGTGACTTCGGTTGCATGGTTAGGTTCTCCTTGCATGTCCCAACAACCTGTATTGAACCCAGCGCGACCCGCGCACCCATCTGTCTGATAATTACTAGGCTCCAATGCGCTCTTCTGCCGCTCGTGAGTCGAAGGCAAGGAGCAAATTTGTTAACAGTGGGAGCAGCTATTGTGGATGCGGTGGGCTTGAGGCCGCAACCTGCAGATTAAGCCATAAGTCGGTGCTCCACTCTGGTACTACCGGAGGAGTTACTGATAATTCCTTGTCAGGTTTTTACAGACTTCTCAGCAGCGACTGCCCGGCACTTCAATGTTCCATCAAGTGATTTGCCACCTTCAAGTGAACGCAAACTGAATGAAGTTACGCCGCGGCAACAACTTACTCGGTTTCTGGTCCCTTGGAGCCTGCTCGGTTCCTTCAAACAAATTCGAACCCTGAGCACACAAAATCCGGACACCGAGCCCTCACGGCATTTACAATGAAAAGACCCCTGGCAGACTCTACTCGACTTATCTTCGTTTCAGCTTGATGTCGACCCAAAACAACCCAAGATGCTCAGCATAAAAGCCCAGCGTTCTCTGAGCTTTCCCTCATCAATTCCTCGTCTCATTGTCGAATCATCCCACTAGCGACCTACATCTTATACAATGCCTTTTTCCACCGATGGAGTGTATACTATCAGAAATATTGGCAGAGCCCTCATGCTCGATCTGAAGGGCGACAGCACCGCTGAAGGCAACCAGATCCAAGGCTACGCCGACAACGGGACCGAGGCTCAAAAGGTATCTATACGCGTTCGCATCCACCTTGCGACCGGTTCTCACACACATCACGTATGCTAGTGGGTGATCAAGAAACAAGAGGAGCCAAGAAACTCCGAGAACACTTTCACCATTCAGACCAGCAACACGGGCAACAATGGTAATGGATTCTTTGCTGCTGCGAAGCAGGTATGCTGGATCGGCATTCATTCTTTCATTTTCTTGTTGGTTGACGCGGACGTGGACAGGATGCGGATGAACCGGTCGTTTATACTAGGCAGGCGTTTCTGGTCGATCTTGTTCCAGGCGTGAACGATATCTATAGGTGAGAATCCGACGCCTCAACGACCTATTTTTGCTAATTTAACGACTCGCATGTACAGTATCAAGTTCACTCTCGGATCCAAGAACCTGGTGCTATCCATTCCAAGCGACGAGGACAGTGCAGTAAGTTGGTGTATTTTCTTTTCCAAAGCCTTTTGCTCATCACGTTCACAAGGTGAGACTCGCGAATTTCAACGCAGCGGATGCCTACCAGCAGTGGGCACTCATCCGTGTTGGTGATCTCCAATCAGTTGGCAACTAGGCACCACCTTGCAGCGGTGTTCAAGGTTGAGCTATTGAAAGTGTTCTCGCATATATGTACTGCGTCTTGTCGTGTCTGCTTCCGTCGTGTATGTGTACGTCATCGATGAATAGGATTGTTTTGGTCTGGCTTTCTTAGAGAGATGAGGCCGTCGGTGAATCGTTCGAGGAGGATGCGCAGCATATGTCCACCACCCATTATGCATTATGTGCTAGTATGTCTTCAGACACGACATAGGATACATTACCCCATTGGACAGAAATTGCATCCAAAAAAAAAGTCTTCAGACAGTCATCGGCACGGTCACTAATCTGAGCGGTCACTACTCGACCCATGCTGCGAGTGAGGCATATTGACATTCTCCTGCTCCATTGACTACAGGTCCTAATCGACGAAAGGCGCCCAAGCCCAAGAGGTGGGGAACATAAGAGTTCATGAGATATACCTGACGTAACATCAATTTCCTACTGTTCAAAAAAGAATCGGAGTACAAGAAAGAATAGCGAATGCAAGTATAGTCCGGAGTACACCTAAGAGGAATAGGATATTGGGCACAGGCACCTATGACTACAACTAATTCAATGGGAGTGAGATGGTACCACACACGTCTTCCTGCCTCTCCGACCTCCTCCAATCCCCTCCCAGTTCCTCACCAAAACCATCGCCTCGTCCTTCATCAACGCTAACGCGTGCTCAATATCGCCTTCCACAGTTTTCTCGGCACCAATCACCATCCTTATACAAAACACCCCATTCAGGTCCGTCTGGGTGATCGCAATGTCGCTCCGTGCTGCAAGACGAGCGTGAAAACCGCGGTTCAGAGCGTTTAGCTCGGGAGTTCCAAGATGAGGAAGGGACTTGGGCGCCATCCTGAAGACTGTCATCGCAAGGGACGGCTTCGTGACAACAGAAAATAGGTCAGATTCGTATATGTGCTGTGCGAACTTGGCGTTCAGCCTGATGCACTGGTGAGACACGACTGCGCGTCAGGACGAGTAGACGGCAATAAATAAATAAACATACGTCAGTGATGTACTTCTGGAAGCCATTCACCCCGCGCGCACGAAGGGCAAACCAGAATTTGAGCGATCGGAATCGTCTGCCAAGGCCAAGATGCCAGTTGCGGTAATCGATAGCGGTGGCTGTACACATCCGTCAATATTGGAGCGACAACTCAACAGGAACAGAAACGTACCAGCATTCCCGTGCTTCGATCGCAAAAATTCGGGTGTAACGTCCAGCGCGTCGGTCAAGTGCCTCCGGTGCCGCACCCACAAACAGGAGCCATCGACATGTATAAGACCCCACTGCAAAATGTTTGTGAGCCCCAGACTGATGCTCACGAGACAAAAATAAACAAACCTTGTGGAAATTGGTGCAGAAAGAATCTACATATTTATTGATGGCGGGAAGTTGGTACGCCTCGCGATATTCGGGACACACGAATGCGACGCCTGCCCATGCAGCATCGACGTGCAGCCAAAGGAAAGGGTAATGTTTCGCTGTGCGTAAAAATGAGATTCAAAGAGGTTTAATAACATGATAAGCATACGCACCGACATCAGCAATCTCGTCAAGCCGATCGACGGCACCGGAAGATGTCGTCCCTACTGTACCAACTGCAGAACGAGCAAAATGAATTTCGAGACAGCGATCTATTGCGATGAACATACTCAGGAAGAAAGGGTGGAATCCAGCGTTCACGTCCTCCTCCAATGCTACCTTAAGTGTGTCTCCACGCAATGCAAAGTCATCATGGGCTGTGACTTCCAGTGTGCGGACTTTGAGACCTAAGACAAGCCCAGCTTTCTTCCCAAGCGAGTGGGTTTGGGTGGTGGTATAGAGTACGAGATCCTCCATCGCCACGTGAGGGTGT
Organism: Suillus subalutaceus; assembly: GCF_016647625.1. NCBI lineage: Eukaryota > Fungi > Basidiomycota > Agaricomycetes > Boletales > Suillaceae > Suillus > Suillus subalutaceus. The sequence goes on from NW_024540257.1 coordinate 545,483, forward strand.
TCACGAATATATCGTGAACGAGCAGCAACAGTTGCGACCAACACAGAGTCAGATGCTGACGTCTAATGCACGGCGATCAGTATAAATTAACGATGTGAAGGGATAAAAAAACAGACCTGAATGACGCCGCCGCCGACCTCGGAGGTATTGTAAAACGCCTTATCAAGCCCGAGTATTTGTGCGGTCCAGTCCATGACCACGGCCTCAAGCTCTGTGCATGCGGGGCTCGCAGACCACTACAAAAAGTCACAAAGACGGCGGGAGGGTTGTGACGGAGAGACGTACGTTGAATCCAGGATTAGACGTGCTAGACGCGTATAACTCTGCAAGTATACCCTCGAATGTGCTTGACGTAGGGAAGTACGCAAAGAACGAGGGGTGCTGCCAATGTGTCAGGCCTGTAAATCCAAATGAGATAGGTAAATTCATGCAATAATGGGAGTCAAGTACCAGGAATGATGTACTTTTGATAGTCGTCCGCGATGAGCTGAAAGTCCTCGCCTTCAGTGGGAGCAGAGGCTGCGTCCGTGATGATGAGAAGGAAGCGCGAGGTAAAATAAAAAATGCGCACATGGGAGCGCCTTTCTGAGGTACCCTGGCTCAACTTGGGATGAGACAGGCCTATCCCTTAAGGAATCATGATAGTCGCATATTCTATCGATTGCTTGATAGCCAGCTTTGCGGAATCTGGGGTATATCAAATATAACCAAGGTCAGGATCTGACACTTGTAGGACGTACTGCTCAACATCCATGACGATAACAAATTGTTGGTTAGGTAGGAGTCGGCTTGGAGCGGAAGAAAAATATACAAATGGTTTTGTGCAGTTCGAGCCCCTTGTCTTTATAGTCGGGGCGTCTAGTCGCGCTCGCCCAAAATGAGTAACTGGGAACACGTGCCTCCGACAATCCCGGTAGGTTGGAATCCCTGTGAAGCTGTGCAATTATTTCCGGGAGTAAACAGATTCATGCAGAAGCTCACTCACGTGTCAAGGGTCAGTTGAGTTAATGGCATCAGGAAGAGCGTGATAGACTTCAAGATCAAGAAGAAGAAGAATCGAGAGCTCTGATAACAGCGTACTAGGTTTCAAGATCAGAAACGCCGGTCGAGGTTGAATATTTGGCCCATGCACATCCTGACACGGAGGGAATCAATGTTCTAGCCAAAGGCTGGTCATACCATACAGTTGAGGGAGTTGTCCAGAACTTGGAGCTGAAGTTGAGCTAAACATTCACCCGAATCCATCAATGTGCTCATAGGGGTTATGATGCTGTCATAGATTGGGTTTCAAGTGCTAGATGTTTTTAGCCATTGTCGTGCTTGACGGCAACATTGCGAGTAAGCGCGTGAACTGTATGAACGAGAATGCAAGGCGTATTGCGCCGGAACTAGATTCGAGGGCAAAATGTTAGTTTGATAGAAAGAAAGAACTGTCCTTCAGGTGATGCTCGGGTGAGATCCTGTTGCATGACATCAAACCAAACCCTAGACAGTTCCGGCCGCGGCGCAACGCACTTTTCGACACTGATGTAGTCATAATCTGGACCATAGTGTCTCTAGGGTGTCCACGACATTGGTCCAAAATATCCTCGCGTGAAATACCCTTCACAGGTCTTTCCAGACTTGAACGGAACCTCATGAGTGTTCGCTGTGCCACGAAAAGAACACGGCTACATGCCAGCGCTTTTGTGCATCCATGCGATTAGACGTTCATTGACATGTGGTTCCAGATCAAGACTCGGCAGATGCCTTGCGGATAAGTTGCGATTGCATGCGGCGGCGGGACGAGGCGAGATAGCAGCTCGAATGGGGAAAACTTCGGAAAACTCCCGGTTATACCACACGAAAGAAAGGCCTAGGGCGCTGCCAGTGACTCCGATTTAGCAATACAGTTTGCGAGACCATGACGTAAGCCCCCATCGATCGTCCGGATAATGCCTCGACTCGAATATTCTGTTGGGTACATGTAACCATGATTGGCATATTAGGTGGAGTCATTAAGCATGCTTCCCCATTCGACCCGGTGGGTGCCTGTCGGTAGTACGATATGCGCGAGAAGCCTTACCAGTCGCACGAACCAACATGCGAGACAGAAGACTCATTGTCATTATTGCCCCTACGGACCCTCCATGGGTCGACAAGGATATATGAGATACGGAACAATGCGACTCAGGGTTCACTATCAGGTAGATGATGTCAGGGTCCTGATTAATCGACAATAGGAGTACTAACATATGCCTCAAAATATAACCTCTTCATCGGCTCCTGAAGCAGGAAGATCGTTACCCGCTGAACGGCTAAAATATTTGGTTTGCGTACGGACGTATCAGTGCACTTTGATATTTGACAATGGGCACTCACCGTATGGATACCGCTGATTGACAGGCAGACTGCTTTTCTTGTCTTAAACATGCCGTCGGACGATAATCGCACGTCCCAGCAGCTCGGCGCAAAATAGCAAGATACTGCCCGTACTAATTGATAATAAGGGTTCAAAAATGTAAGTGTGCCCTAGCACATGACTACCGAGTCTTCTTGGGCGCCTGGACCAGGGTAATGATCAATAGTTGGTTGCCGGTGGATACTAATGATTGGTTGATACATTGCACCCATAAAGTATCACGCGCGGGATCGTATCAGTGTGCATTTGAATTCGAGAACGAACGCTCACCATGTAAAACACTTGATGACCTGGCAGACTAATCGCCTTGAACATTATTTCATCAGACGATGATCTCCAAATTTAGGGCGTTGCGCTCGGATGAAGAATGACTCGAAATATTTTACGTAGATCCCTCCGAGTCGGACGAATGACTCGAAAGATTTTTGGGCGTTGCGCTCGATGAAGAATGGCTCGAAATATTTTACGTAGATCCCTTGCACGAGGAACGACTCGAAAGATCTTTTGCGCGGAGAATGACTCCATGTTTGACACGGGTCGTGCGTTTCAACAAAGTACTCCTAGTTCAACTCACGTCAGCACTCTTGAACAATGCTAAAACGTACATAATGGTGCGGTCACTGTTGTGTATCATGCGTGGAGTTGCATCAACTCAATTTAGAATGATATTCGACAATGATCAATGAGTACCGCTCACCGTGAAGATACCGTTAATGACTGGGTCAGACGATAGCACAGAGAACGAGATGCCACCGCATCTAACATGCCAACTTGAAGACTGCGGCAGTCTGGCAGAGGTCGGGCAGAGGTCAAGGTAGCCTGTTTGATGTAGTAGTGAACACCATGTCCTATTGAGCCAATAATCAACGTGAAGTTCAACGTCTCAACAGCGCCTCTTTGATTGCGTTTCGCTCTCGAGTTAGTCTCCTAGACATGTCATAGACAAATGAAGACGGAAGTGAAATGTCAGTACAGAGATAATGATATGTAGCTACACACCTTCAATTGAGCTGAACATTTTCCTGAATCTGAGCTGACTCCTTGTGAGCTTCAAGTATGGGAGTTGAAGCTTGAACAGAGAATATTTTCTCATATGAAACGTTAGGATGGCATGTTGATTCTATGTATAAGACGAAGATGCACATTGGCAGAATCAAGAACACGACAAAACGCAAGCACGCCACAGCCGCTTTCTTCCCGCGATTATGGGCAACACAGTCTCCCTCGCTCGCCTAGCACTAGCTGAATTCCTCGATAACCTCCACACCTTCCAAACTCTCCAAGAACGCATTCAGAGCTCCCCAGGGCTCCCACTCCCGAACCCCAGCCGTTCATTCTGGTCCTACCCACCATCCCCCATCGCCACTCACGTTTCCCAGCTCCCGACGCATGCTGACTTTGTCGTTATTGGCTCGGGTATTACTGGGACGTCGGTTGTGAGGAGGCTTTTGGATAGTGCAAGTGCTGAGGAGCATGATGTTAGAGTTGTTGTGTTGGAAGCGAGAGATGCGTGTTCTGGGGCGACTGGGAGGTAAGTCTCGTATCGACTCATTCGTAAACCAGTGGACTAACATCTTCGGTAGAAACGGCGGACACATCTCGCCGCCTCTATATCACGACTACACCTCTCTCAAACGTGATCACGGACAAGTTGTCGCTCAAAAGATGATTAAATTGAGGTTGGCGCATCTCGAGGAGTTACGAAGTGTCGCAGAGCAAGAAGGCATTCTTGCAGAATCTCAGTGGCGGGAGGTGGACTCTGTAGATGTGTTTTATAACTCGGACATGTTCGAGAAGGCGAAGACAAAGGTCCAAACATATAAAGCAGACCTTCCCTTCGATGCTGAGCACCATGAGGTGTATGAAGCAAAAGAAGCTATCGAGGTATGTCTTGCGACTCGGTCGTAGAAGAAAAACTTATGCTTCGGCCCAGAAATACCGCCTAGCATCTGACACGGTGGGTTGCATATCTTCCAGCGCAGGCGCAATCCACCCATACCAATTCGTGACCGGAATCCTCGCAAAGCTTCTATCACGATACCCCGACCGGTAAATAACCGCTTCTTCCCGGCGAAACCAATCAAACTGACCTACCACCCACAGCTTCTCACTCTGCACCAACACACCATGCACCTCCGTCTTACCTCCAACACGTTCCAGCCCCTACTACACCCTCTCCACCCCCCGCGGGATCATCACAACCCCGCACATCATCCATGCAACCAACGGCTGGGCAGCAACCCTCCTCGAAAAGTTCCGCGGTAAAATCATTCCCTTCCGAGGGTAACATGTCAGCCCAACGCCCCGGACAGTCCCTCGCCATCCCCGATTCCAACCCCACCTCCCAGCGCTCCTTCGTCTTCTACACCCGACCAATTGGCTATGACTACCTCACTCAACTCCCCACAGGGGAACACGAGCTCATGCTAGGTGGTGGATTCGCTCAAGACGGCGATGAAGGATACGAGGCTATGGGAAATACGGACGATACGACGTATAGCACACGTATCGGGGCGCATTTATCTGGTGTGCTTCCTAGGTATTTTGGGGAGAATAATTGGGGGAGGGAAGGGGTGCTTTTGGAGGGGGGCGAGGGGGAGTGGGCGGAAGGACGCGTCAAGGCGTTGTGGAGTGGTATTTTGGGCATTTCGGCAGATTTGATACCTTGGGTTGGCCGTTTGCCGCGTGTTATATCTGGAAGGAGCGAGCCGCCGTTGAGTTCGGTTGTGAAAAGTGAGAAAGGGGAGGGATTGCATGTGGGTGCTGCACCGGGAGAGTGGATTGCAGCTGGGTATTCGGGCGAGGGGATGGTGCATGCATGGTTGAGTGGGAAGGCGCTGGCAGATATGGTGTTGGGACGGGAAGTGGAGGGCAAGCTTGGGGAGTGGTTCCCGGATATTATGAGAGTTACTGAGAAGAGGTGGAAGAAGGCAAAGGCAGAGAATTTACTGGATGCGTTGGACGATTAGCGTGTGCGTGTAATATTATTCCACTCCAAGTTGTTTAACCATGTCTTGCGAGAATATCTGAGAAATCAATGTTACGCAGGAATCCTCAGAAGATATGACACAGAAAAGAAAGAATCCAAACGAGATACTTGGTCTCGATCGAAACCCTTCTTCATCCTAAGGAAAGCATGGCTTCGAACGGGACCAAGTAGGATAGGAAAGGGAAGGAAGGTCTCGCTGCCCCTCAGGCTGACGCTGCCGCAGAGCACCGTGAGCCCCTTGGACACGAGAGTACGTCTCAGCGGACGTGTTGAGGTAGAAGAGGAAAAGACCAAGTATTAAACGTTAAACGTCAGGATGTCCGAGACGGAAAGAAGCAAGCGGTAAAGACAACGCCGGTCAAGACAACAAGAAGCGATAAGGACTCGAAAAAGGAAGAAAACCACCCGGAGGCTAATTAATAATTCTCCAGGGCTGGTACCGGTATAGTGCGTGCACTTCTTATCCCCAACATATATTAACATTCACCCTACCATTCCTCATATAGCCACCGAACTGCACAAACATTTACCGTGGACGTTGGTCGGAGCATCCTGCCCACGCAGCGTAGTCCGTAGTGGAACAACATTCGAGCAACGGTCACTCCAGCTTCTTTCTTGAAGAATGTCACTCAAACGCATCGGTGGCAAATCTGATGGTGACTTGCTGGGTTGGTGGTGGCTTCCCCTTAGCTCAGATTCTCAGTCCACCCCAATCACACCACCCCTGAGGCGCATCCGCGTCCTTGCGCAAAAGAAGCTCTCGCCAAACTGCGTTCGTAAGATCAGGAACTCATTAAGAATCGCACTTGTGACTTCACCAGAATGGTTGGTACTGCTCATACCACCAATCTCATGCAAGGTGCACGATGGACGTGCGGGTAAATGCTTTCCTGGAACAGGCGAACGTCATTGTGAACCATCGGAAAGATAAGGGTTTAAATGCATATGCGTGTAACTCTTCTTAACTGTAGTTCTGTCGCCGCCAAAAAGGACGAGACACCAAATTGTCGAAATCTCTCACAAGCGGCTACTTCGAATTCAATCTATCTTACACGGCGTTTAATGCCCATATTTCCAATCCCGATGTACCTCCGTGTATGATACATGGCATGGACTCTTTCTGACGCTCCCTTAATGGTGGTGTCTTATCCTATCCTTCACCACTTCCAGGAGAATCACCCTCCAAGTTAAAGTCTGCTTTCAAGTCAGTATATGCATATACGATAATACACATATTTGATCATCAAGGTACAAGCGAAAACCGCTCAGATATCTTTAAGAGATTCTATATACAGCTACAGTATCTCTAGTGTCCTAATGACCATCATGTTATCAACAGAAGTCATGTCTTTAACCCTTGTAACGATATCATGATCCGATGCGATCCTCTTGAATTCTCCGTCACGCCGCCGCGCTAGCAAAAATGCACTAAAAGGCTGTCCAAGGCGAACAATCAAACGCAATGCTCGCGACTAAGAATCCGGCTCGTTTTGTGCAGCGGGTGAATCGTGCAATAGAGATCCGGGCATAGACCAATCTTCCACGCTCTGCATATCATCTGCAGGGTCATGCAACTCAAGGAGATCGCGACTCCATGGACGGACAAGCAAGATCGTCTGCCAGACGGGCGGTGGCCCTGCAGGCGAGAATGGGATTAACTTGTCTTCTGTGGTGATCTGCAGGTCATGAAGTCCATCTGACTTGAGTTCATACATATATGCGTCCTGGTCTCGACTTGGCCTCCGCCTGGTTTCTGTGACTGGGAATACAATGCAAGGGAGATGCAACCGGTGGTGCGCGAAACGGGGAGCGCTCAGGCGGTCGAGTGTCTGATACAATTTCGAAGCCAACTCTAGAGTCACAACACCTCGCAGCGAGGAGACAGATGACTGAATCTCATCTTCGGATAAAGATGGGAGTTTGCATGGTGGAGCTTCGTATGAAGTGATATCGGCTGGTAGACAGCTGTTGAACTCCGATGACCTTCCGACCCAGTCCAGAGCAGTAATGTCGCCCGACTGAGCTATGAATTTCCTGCAGGAGCCGCTCGAGTGCATTCTGCTTATTCTCGCCATAATCAACACGTAGGCGGACGCCAAAGACGCCAGATAACGAGTATGCAATGTCTTCTTGCAATGTGGTAATACGTGTTGACGCTCACTGCAATTTCTCTCGGGAGTTTCTCATCCCGGGACGGAAGGCCACGACGGCTGGTCGATCTATGCCAGTCGCGTCCTCCAACTCTTGCATTATCACAACAGAGTCCTTGTGGTTGGAAGTGCGATCATTGAGATAAGGAGTCCAATTCTTCTGGTAAAATAGAATGACGTTGGGAGCGAGGAATTCTTGAACCGTCCATCCGCGAGTGTTCCAAGCACTCTTTGCCGTTGCGCCAGACTTTGACGAAGGCGGAACATCCGAGAGGTATACGACCGTGAGCGCAGAGTGGTGATACCATGCGAACAAGGAGTTGACCGATTCTTGGAGCTCAACATTGTTGCTCTTGTTAATACAACATATATCACTCCATGCCCAGCGATACCCAAAATCACGAGCAGTTTTGCAGAAGGACTGCAACTTCGTGATGCCGCCAACCGGTAAACTGCCTCGTTTCCATAGACGCCCACGCACGAGGCCTCCACGCCTCCATCACCAACACAAGTTTGTCATGTGTTTGTGGGGATGGCATCAATTACACACCTTGTACTGGCTGTCACTGTCCTGTTGCGTGGTATGCAAGGTTTTAGTTTTTTTGTTGATGTAGTAATCGGCCTCCAGCAGGCGCAGCGGAGCGGTGAGCTTGAAGTTTGCACCCTAGCACGCGAGAACTACACGAGATGCACGCGTGTGGACGCCGCTCCAAGGTCGTCATAAGATAATATGTTGTGGACAAAGCTGGGGGTTGTGAAATGTGAGAAAGGGGAGGGGTACATGTGGGTGCTGCACTGGAGAAATTGATTGCAGCGAGGTATTCGGGCGAGGGGATGGTGCATGCATGGTTAGTTGAGTGGGAAGGCGCTGGCAGATATGGTGTTGAGACAGGAATTTGAAGTGTGGGAAAAGCTTTGAGAGTGGTTCCCTGAGTAGAGCTCGTGGAAGAAGGCAGAGGCGGATAATTTACTAGATGCGTATGCGTGTAATATATTATTTACAAAGTTGTGTGACGCAGAACTTTCTGTGCATGTAAATGTATGATGAGAATCTTTCGCAAACTTATTCTCGAAAGATATCACAGCGAGGGGAAGAAGAAAGAATTCATACGAGATACTCATCATAATCATGTAACGACACTCAATCAGCGTTGGTGACAGAAAGACTCAAGAAGCAATTCGAGCGGCATAAGCTGCGAGATTCCAACGTGACGTGACTAATACATCACATGACTGTAACACCACGCGCCGATAACACCGGCACTAATTTTACGTACACTTTCTTCCTTGAGTCATCGAGTTCAGCTTCGAGAGTCGCTGACATGATCTGTTAGGTTGGGCTGGACCAAGAATTAGCTCTGGGTGAGACGCAGGCAGGTGGAGCCACTCGTTTGAGTGAGGAACGACGTCGTAGCAGTCTGAGAAAAAAACGGATGAAGGAAGCGAATAGCGCAACCGCTCAGCTGGACGCATGGTGCCGGGATATTCTGGTAGGTGCATTACCCAGCCTGCATGTATCATCGTGCTGAGCTGTATATAGCGAAATACATATCATCATCCCAGCGTCACCTCTCGGGTTGACGATCGTCTTGCTGCCCACAACTGCAGAGCACCGCAAGCCCCTTGCTGTTCATCCTACAATCCTACATCACATTACTGCATCAATCGAGATTTTGTCTACCCCTCAGGTTGACGGTCGTCTCTGCGCAGAGCACCGTGAGCCCCTTGCTGCTCATCCTACAATTTATACTTCCATTCCTCGACAGCACAAGAGTTCACCGTGGACGTTGGTCAGAGCATCCTGCTGACGCAGTGTAGTTCGATGCAGTGCGCTTGGTTGAACATACGTCCACTTCCTTTATCACACATTAACTCACACGGGTTTCTGAGCCTTCTCAGAGCACGTCGATATGCGCCTGCGCGCCCAGCATTTGCGACGGATGCACATCCACATTCTTTGTCTGACCACTGTTACCCCGGCTCCGTGGACAGTTTCCGCAAAGTCAGTCTTGCCCCAGATCTAGCCTCGCTTTCTCACTCCAATTCACTGTTCGTCGGGCATCTAACGTTTACTGTACTTCAAGCTGTGGTACGCATACAAACAGGCATCGATAGTGAAGATGTGAAAGTGAGCATTTCCAACATTTTAGTAGTAAGAGTAAGGTACTACAAGTGCCAAGTAGTACTCCTTACAAAAGTCCCAGTCATAGCGAAGCAGCATAGCATAATCCACAGCCGAGCAGATCAAACTAGATTTATTTTCTATATCATCAAAGACCAGCCCAGTGAATTTCACCGGAGTAAAAGTCTCTCGTGACACAATCTCGCCACAACAGCTCCATCGATAGGAATGCTCGTTCCCTGGAACCCTTCAGGATATGCCTGCTCCGGGGTGTCAGGACTCGTAAAGTACCTGCACAGCTATATTAGACAATGACGCAACAGCAAAACAAACGTGCTCACTCGTCGCCCCAGAACCCGTAATGTACCATGCCAAGAGCGCGCGTGGTGTACTCATAATCTCGTGCAAAACCTCCTGGGAAGAAAAATTCCATTACCGTAGCTTGAGGTGATGGCCTCATCCAGACTAGTGACGTAAGTCCGTTGCCATGGACACCCATCATGATCTGCAAAACCCCATCGTCAGTCATACCAAACTAAAAGATAAAAACTAGCACAAACCGTAGTTCTCGCCGCGAGAGCGAGCTGCTCTGCTCGAGAAAACTTGTCCATGCTAACGACATTCACTTCGTACCCATACTGGTCTCGAAGCTTATAAAGCTCCTCCACAAGACGCTCATGATCCTCCTGTATGAGCATACGACGTCCCCACTCTTGACGCGATACGTATGTAATAACAGGCGTCTGCTCCGCATCACCCACTGTATTCGGGTCCAGCCCGCAAACGCGGATAACGTTTGCGCGAATCGTACTCCACCAATGCGCACTCCCAGGCAAAGCGGATGGCTCTGATGCCGTCCGCCCGGTGCTCAAGAAATGTTGACCTTGCATGGCGGCGGCTCGGTCATTAAAGATCACGCGGTCCAACATCATCGGGCGACCCATAGCTGCGCGATCTTCCCAGTCATAAGAGTATTCTGTCGTTAGAGAGGGGAAAGCGCTGCGCAAGACCCATTGGTTCATCAAAGCATAGTCCCTCCAATGATCTCCATCCGCATGGGCAAAAAATATCCGACGGAGAGCGGGAAGCGTGGATTTCCCCATCTCGTCAATAGCAGTGTCCAATGAGGAATACGTCCGCCAGAATCCAAAAAAGAGTTCAGCCGACCAGTGATAGTAGTGGGTAATGCTGGCATTTGAAATGAGCTCTAGTTGGTTGCTAGCCCCTGTTACTTACAATTGAGGAGGATCATTTACGAGCCACTGTCGCATTATCCAAGGTTGAGCAGCTAGCGCAAGTTGAATGATTCCTATTACTCACTGTGACGCCATCAAGCAACTCGGCGCTTGAACCGAATAGTTTTTGAGCTTGATCAGTCGAAATAACTCGCATCTCGCGGTCCCCTGGGATTCGATCTTTTGCAGCTTCTTCACCATTGAAGATAGTCACGCCGGTAGAAGTGATGGTAGAACGGTCAGGAATACTTGATGGGAAATCCGTCACGACAAAAACAGTGCCGTTCAAGACAAAGAGGTTATCAAAAATAGTCCATCCTATGGGAGGCTACTCAGCCTGGGACGGCTCCAATGACTTCAAATAAGAACGTACCAGGGACATGAGAAACCACACGGGTGTTTGGTACGTGTCCATTTGACCAAGTTATTCGTGTCCTCCAAGACTCAATTTGCGCCGTAGGCTCAGCGCCTGACTTATCGACATCCCAAAATCTGACCGCGGACGTATCATAGCCCGTTCTTGAGAACAATAGCAAAGAAACGAATACGAAAATGAGTAGGATGGCCTCTCTTCGTGTTGGCACCGACAGGCTATGCATGACCATTGAGCGGGCGGGAACAAGTACCAGTTAAGCACTCACAAACCCCGATCGGTAAAAATATAAGCCATGTAAATTGAGGCTTGCTTCTGCTCCACTTCCATAATTCATAAGTAGGCAGCGGGCTTAGAATGTCGCTTTTGTTGTCATCGACGACAGTCCTTGGGAAGCGCAAAGCCACTAGATATGTTTTACACATTTCTGCGAGTCCACAACCCGAGCCATCGACTTCAACTGCGAATCTCGTTGTCCGCGATACCCCAGAGCCTTCCTCAAACAAAGCCCGTCATCCTTGCACGTATTCTGGATGCACAAAGTCCTACTCCAAAGCTTGTAGGCTAGCAGAGCACATAAGGTCCCATACAGGAGAGGTAACGTGGCGATTTTTTTACGCCCACTCTGTGCTAATTAGCTCAAACAGCGCCCCTACGTCTGCACAACTTGCCAAAAGTCATATCTGCGCGAATCCCATCTTCAAGCACATGCAAAAAGCCATCTTCCCGAGTCAGAACGCCCTTATGTGTGTACGGAATCAGCAACCTGCCAGAAACGGTTCTGGACCCTCCAGCACCTCCATGTGCACGAGAATACGCACAGTGGGGCTAAACCGTATGCTGTATGTGCTATCTTCACTATCCAAACCATCCGCGCTGATTTCGTCTTCTCAGTGCACGGTAGAGGGCTGCGATGAAGTGTTTGCCAAGCATCATCAGCTGCGATCTCACACCTGCCAGGTACACGCACCCCCAGGTACGAAATCTTACATGTGCACACACCCAGGGTGCACCAAATCGTTCGATACGAACCAAAAGCTTAAAGGTCACGTCAAGACTCATGACGGTTCGTGTGCTTCACATCCATGTGTATGATGATTTATCATTCTTTCAGATAAACGTTACACGTGTTCACACCCAAATTGCCTACCTTCATCCAACGCTGACCCTACATATTACCCGACATGGACGTCCCTCCAGGCCCATATACGCGATGCCCACCCTCCAACATGCATGCATTCCTCATGCAACGGACGAACATTTGCTTCCCAGCACAATTTACGCGCTCATCAGAAACTACACGAACAACAAGAACTAGAAGCCGTCCTAGCAGACGTAGAACCATCAGAAGCAACAGACTTGCCTCGCAAACGTAGACGCGGTGGAGAAGTGGGCAGAGACTGGAAATGCGACAAATGCGGGAAAGAATTCAAATCTGTGCGATCGTCGACCGATGTTTCTTTTCGATCAATTCTAACGCCATGCACAGATGAAAGCCCTCACGACGCATAACAATGTGATTCATCTGGGCCACAGAAAACATGTTTGCCCGCATCAACATTGCTCTAGTGCATTTGGCTACAAAAAGCTCCTCGAAAGGCATCTGACCAAAATCCATAGCACAAGGAGTGATCAATCTGTCACAGATCCGTCCGAGTCGGACGGCGCTACAACCACTGATACTGATGCTGACTGTTCCGGCAATGAACCGGCAGACTCAGCAGCGCACTTGAGCATCGATCGCATCACCGGACATGCCTACTCCCTCCGTACTCGCATGCCAACGTCAAAAACCATACGGTGTCCATACCCCAACGTTGAGGACCTACTACTATTGCCTCCGGAAACTCCGCTTTCCGACTCTTCAGCGCACTGCGATCACATCTTAACTCGCGCATATGATCTTCGTCGGCATTTGAAGGCCGAACATGGACTCGTTGGGGACAAGAGCAAGGTGGACTCTTGGGTAAGATCGCATAGAGGCAACGCTCCGAGATCTTGATATCTGTCTGTTACGGAGGACGTACTGTTTACGGTTTTGTTCAGCTTTTCGATGTTTCTATTCATACCTTTCTTGATGTGGGAAGTTGAGATGTGTTTTCTCTCGAGTCTAGAGGAAATGGAGGGTAGGGATGGTATAAATGCACGCAAATAGTGTTTGCGATGCGTCTATACCATTCCTATCCTAGCATCGACTACATGCATTTCGTGGATCTATCTCAAGTGTCTGCGATACTGATTTTGTACTATTTAATCCACCTGAACGTTGGCTGAAAGCGTTCAGGGCGTGAGATGAGACTAACAGGTCCAGATTTTCTTCAATAGTATTCAATTATTAAAATGATTTCATAGCGCATTGTCACCATGAGATGGTTTTTTCGAGGGCATACAGGAGGTGAGTTCGAGTCCTGTCCCCCAAGTACCGTTTAGTCTTACCACTTCGCAGAACATCATTCTAGAGTGTTGTGTCGTTCTAGAGATAGGGCGACGCACGCCTCGAGAAATTGACTTCGAAAATACTTATGAATGAAGTTAGATTCAGAAAGCTGGCAGCTTGAAACCGTTCACTTCCGTCATGTAGGAGATCACGAATCTTTCGTTGTGGGCGGTTGAGCTCCCGTATTATTTCTGGCGTCACTCATGAAGATATCTCGCTCTAGGCTAAACACTATCATGGTCTATCATCGTTGGTGAACACCCCTATTATATGCGCTAATCATCGCATTTATTCAGGTCTGCAAGTACTTCTAGCAAACTAGTCAGGGTCGCTATGTCTGGGGTATAATATATAAATCTTCCATCCACATGGTCCTTTTCCTGAACAAACTGCGCTTCATCTTGGAAATTCGTTGATGTTTGAGGTAGTAAACTTCGTTTAATATGCCTGATTCAGACGATGTTGCAGCAGGAATCCCTTGTGCACATAGACACACATGCATAGTCACTACACCCGATATCTTGATGTCAAAGAGATCGGGGGCGGCCTTTGCCATTTAGTATCACATCGAAGGGGAGCATGTGCGTGCGCTGACTGAGTCAAGGACGGTCGCTACACACATAATATACATAGCATGATATTCGACCACCTTTTGTTTTCGCGAAATAGTATACATTAGCTAGCATGCCACGAGAGGAACTGTAAAATTACGGAGTGTACAGACTCCAAAGATGTTTCCGCTTCCCCCATTGGGTTTTTAACTTAGAGGGGATGGCAAAAGCAAACGCCTTTGTTTCGCCTGCTCAATCTCACCTCGAAACATGCTAGTACGATCTGCTGGAGACGGAGAAAAATGTAAATACGTCGCATGGTACTATAAACACTTGGGTTTCTTGGTAGTAAGAAATCTATGCGTGGGATAGCAAGACTTTTTTTTTTTTGACATGTGGCATATAACCGGCAGCTTCACTGAGAGTGATTACTGATATGACCCAGGAGCTCGGAGATGTTCCTATAAGCACAGGTCAGATTGCAAGTCCTAGAAATCATTGGGAACACAAGCACCTTGAAAAAAGTTTCTCGCCGTCGAACAAAACAGTGAGGCAAGACGGCAAATCCTTCAACACTACTGCCTTTCGAGCCAAGAGACAAGATTGCGATTCCAGAAAGCCTGAAACATATGGGAGAGCCTCTCATCCCACGGTTTCGGAGTTCGCGAAAGATGAACAGCCCCAATTTTGACATGCGTAGTTGAGGGCGCCTGAAGTTGATTGACTTTGTTTCCGCGCTTCGTCTGCGAAACTCGAAAAGGCTTTCATAGCATGGATAATCTCCATGTCTGGTAATGCTGTAATGGAATGATCCTGGTGCCTCAACGCCAGAAACACCGGGAACATCAAGAAATCCGGCAGCGCCTTGAACTGCTGGATTGCTTGAAAAGCCGGATGCAAAGACAATACTGGAGAGATTATGCGGTCTCTGATTACCCCGAAAGTACTCGAGAATTCTTCCATGGTCCCCCAGACATCGGTCAACCGCCATGCTTTACCGCGGGGTGTCTGTAACCAGTTTCGCCCACCCTGGTTCTGCAACCAGCCTCGCCCGCCTTGGGTCTGCAGCCAATTTCGCCCGCCCCACGTCTGCAGCCAGTCTCGCCCGCTCTCAGTCTGCAACCAGTCTCGCCCGTGTGGGATCCGCAACCAGGATCTCCCACTCCCAGACAACAACCAGTCTAGCCCGCATGGGGTCTGCAGCCAATTGTGCCCGCCCTCGGTCTGCAGCCAGGCTTGCCCATCAAGGCTCTGCAAGTATCTCACGCCATACATCTGTATCACGGAGGATTCACCCCTGGTCTGCGGAGGCGCCAATGGCCGGGGGTCTCGCCCAGCCTGCAGCCAACCCTGTCCGTCCCTGGTTCCAAACCACCATTCCTGCCCATCGGTATTCCGCCAGTCTTTCCCGGCCTCTGTCTCCAGCCAGTCTCGCCCCCCCTGGGTCCACAACCACTTATACCTCCCGTCAGTGAGCAGCCAGTCTCGCCCAGCCTCTGTCTCCAGCCAATCTTGTCCGGCATCTGTCTCCAGCCAATCCGGCCCGCCCTGGGTCCTCAACCACTGATACCTCCCGTCAGTGAGCAGCCAGTCTCGCCCAGCCTCCGTCTCCAGCCAATCTTGTCCGGCATCTGTCTCCAGCCAATCCTGCCCGCCCTGGGTCCTCAACCAAACATTCTGCCCATCGGTATGCCGCCAGTTTTTCCCAGCCTCCGTCTCCATCCAATCTCGCCCGCCCTGGGTCCACAACCACTCATACCTCCCGTCAGTGAGCAGCCAGTCTCGCCCAGCCTCTGTCTCCAGCTAGTCTCGTCCAGCATCTGTCTCCAGCCAATCCTGCCCGCCCTGGGTCTGCAACCACAATATCTGCCCATTGGTATGCCACCAGTCTTTCCCAGCCTCCGTCTCCAGCCAGTCTCGTCCGGCATCTGTCTCAAGCCAATCTCGTCCGCCCTCGGTCCGCAACCACAATTCTTGCCCATCGGTATGCCGCCAGTTTTTCCCAGCCTCTGTCTGTAGCCAATCATGCGCGCCCCGGGTCCACAACCACTTATTCCCCCCGATAGTCAGCAACCAGTCCATCCCTCCCTGGGTCAGCAGCCAGTCCTTCACTCCGTCAGTCTGCAACCAGGCACGCCCATCCGGGGTATCTAGCCAGAACTGTAACTCTGAACGGGAATCCCCCCGAAGCCATAGCAAAGTTATAAGCACTTGCATTGGCTCCTGGTGGCTGGACCATGAAGGACAAGCGAGTGTTTTAAATTCCTGGGGATCCTGGGGTTGTATAGCCTGGCTATGCTTCTTTAATTCTGAGAGCGTATCCAGGAGGGCCGTGCTTTCTGGAATTTCGCGCACCATCAAGTGGAGAGAGGAAAGTGCGAGTAGGAGAGTGTGGTGATGGGGTGTCTTGTACTTGGCGGAGGCCGCAGTTTGAGCGGTGGGAAACATAGTCGCGAACGGACGAGTGATGGATATTCACGGGGAGACTGCCGTCGGTAGGAAGATCTATCACAGATCGTAGCTGCACCAGCACTTTCTCGACGTTCCTACCCTGACCAGGGCCAAGAAGTTCTGATATTTGTGAGATCGGAAGAGGATCTGCAAGGACAGCAACAACGGACAAATGCATGTATGCCAACGTCGGGTCAGCGCATGTGGAGAGGATAAGGTCGTATAACCTGTACACCTCCGTTCCTGGAAAGCAGTTTACTCGTCAGTTCGAGCATGAGTTCAAGCCGGTCGCGGGGATCGTTGTGTTGATCATCGATAAACTTCATCATCGTAGTTGCCACGATGAAACGTCTACCCGCTCGGCTCGCTAGCTGTTCAAGTTGAGTGTTTGTTGGCTGTGGGAAGATGGAATAGCGAAGCTGCAGTTTTCTGAACGAATCCTCCAAGAAACGATAGATGTCTTCATCGACATCTGCGCCGTCTAGCGAGATGGTGGTAGCAACACCCCTGCCAGAAATGTTCACTGGTATCTCGCCCACCAGCGGGCGCACATCTTTGTTCTGCATGGCTTCATGAATATGCCCTTCCGAGCGACTTGTGACTAGAATGTGAGTCACGGGCAGTTCAGGATCGCGAAGAGCTTGAGCGAGCAGGGATATGAGTTCAGCAAGCTCGCTTGCGGATTTGTCTTCATCAAAGGATTCGGATGCGGGTTGATCGAGGGTTTCGGATGTGCATTCATCAAGGGCATCGATAACGAACGTCAAAGGCGGACTGCCGCATTCGCGTAGTCTACCTTGAAGCTTCTTGAGTGGTCGGAGAAAACAAGCCTTCCATCTGATCGCGAACAGGCTTGTCGGGGTCTAGAAGGGCAGGGTTCTCGAGGATAGCCCTATTGACATGCGTCCTGACGCTGGGGAAATTGGTGGCCAGCTGGTAGGCAAGCGTCGCAAAGAAATAACCGGCTTGTGCGCCGGTTTGTATGCTTGCGGGAGAAAAAGAATGTTCCAGCGAGTCGCGTCTCTATTTGCGTCTGCTCTGTCACTTTCAATCCTTTCATCCTTTCAGCTACCGTGAATGCAACGGCAGACTTTCCGACGCCCGCTGTGCCGTGCAGCCAAATGATCTGATTCTTTTCTTTCTTGTCTAATGATCCGTAGATGTAGTTGAGAAGGGCCACCCGGGTGCCTTCCAAACATTTCGGATGAGGGTGGCGTTCACGAGAGTTATATTCAGCACCCTTGACAGCGACCCGGGACAACTTCTCCCAAGTTCCTTCAGACATATCCAATAACTGTTAATGAGATCAGACAAGGAGAGGGGATAAGAGATGGATATACACTGACATTGACTCTTGACAAGAGAATGATGATAATTGCAATCCAGATTGTGAGATGGAACGGAACAACTGAGGACGTTGATCTGAGGATCAAAGACCAAGCTGCAACTTGGGTCTTTTGATGACGTGTAACGGACTCTGGAGTAGTGAAGCGATGTTTTTGGCGTAGTAAGTCTATCCAACGGCGATTAGCTGGGCAACAAAACGATCAAACTCTGCCACTTGCTGTGGAGCGATTGAAATTGCAATGTGTAAGAACTACTTATTTGAGATCGAATGGATGTATGTATGTTCCAGAGAGTTGTGAAAAACTCAGTGGATGGTGATGGAATCGTTGAAGGACGACTTAGCGCTCGTCTGAGAGCGCACCGGCACTGCACGCCGCGGCACCGGTTGCAGTCGGCGGCCTTGCCCAGCGTGCTTGTATGAAGGAATCGCTGCAAAGCACGCGCATGCTGACACACAGCAGTCAGTTACAATCGACATCAAAAACCAAATTTATTAGCGAGTTCGTCGAAAGGGGGTTCAATATTCAATATGTATGTAGTCGATGACTTGCAATATTGAATATTGGCGCAGAGAAGACAAATGATGACTAATCAAGAATCTCAAGATGGAGGGCCCGAGTCCACCATGATGTACAGTGTACGTGTCGAAACGAGACTTACAGGCGAGGAAAAATGTCAAAGCGTGAGTGGGATCGCAACGTTGAACTAAATCAGGTATCGTATATTTGGATCGTTCACGTTCTACGTGGTCATTTGGTCCGTTGTGAGGTGGACCGAAAAGGCAATGAAATGAAGGGCCTAGTGCTTGTTTAAGCGCTGAAGGCGAAGCTTCCTTACACTAGTACTATCATCATCATCGACCTTCAATCGTTGCATAACCACTCGAGCGAATACTAAACCTCCGTCCAGCAGAGACCATCTAGTGCAACAGCATCTCAAGTCGACTGAAACTGGTTTGTTAAAAAGTTGGAATATTCGAATGTTTCTCAATTTTAAAAGAGTCGGACTAGTCGGGACTCCGGAGCATAAATAAATGTGATACATTCCAATATTCATCGTCATGTTCCGACCGAAAATTGCGAGCTCACTAGGACTCTTTTCCCTTCTCTTCCCCGCATTCATTCCCATTGTCTTGCTAAGACTTGACAAGGTCTTTAACGGCACCGATAAATCGCCCCATGTACTCCGTCTCTGCAGGTCGGGTCCATCTTCCGACTCGGAACGCTCTTGCCCGCGTCACGCAACGCTCTAGTGGCCGCGTGCTCGTAGTGCGCAGGAAGTATCATGATGAATCATTCGGATTCCGCAAAGCACGCGACTTTACCATCCCAGACTGTGCGTATGCTGTTTGAGTAGTTAACACTTCGCACACTCACGCGACTCCCTGATCAGATACCTCGGATCAGCTTACTAACCGTGCAACCAATGCTCCCCTCCTGAGGTATGCTGACTCTCTGCGCACGCATGGTCACAGAGCCGCGTCGATCGACCCTCTTGATCTCCTCCGTCGCGAGCGGGTTGCCGCACTCGACCCCATCCGTTATGGCCTCGACGACCCTGATCGTACATTTGATATAGACGGTATCATCTGGACCGGTGAGGGCCAACAGGAATGGTCCCTTGAAAACATAACCTCCTTTCTCAACTCCGTCTACGTCGGTCGTATCGCATATGAATACATGGACCTCCCGAGCAAGACGGAGAGGCTGTGGTTTGCGAAGCTATTGGAGTCGCAGAGCGCTTTAGAGCCCATGACTATCATCGATGCCGGTAGACAAAAGAACATACACGCTTTGCTCGCCAAGTCAGAGGTGTTGGACAATTTCTTACAGGTCAAGTTTCCGAATTTGAAGAGATATGGTCTTGAGGGCGGGGAATCCATGCTGCCCGCATTGGACGCCCTATTCGAGGCAGCATCCAAAGGTCGGTTTCATTTCGTTCTTTGAGATTATTGCTAACGCGCATGTAGCCGGCATAACTCAGCTTATCCTTGCTATGCCTCACAGAGGACGCCTTAATCTGCTTACTGGGCTCCTGGAATACAACCCTACTTCCCTGTTTCACAAAATCAAGGGCGGTTGTGAAGTGGACGAATCCTTGGGTGTTTCCGGCGACGTCCTCAGTCATCTTGGTGCGCATCCTACATTCCATATCTGCGAAGGTTCTGACTATCACTCAAGTTGCATCCCCGACATTGCAGTACGGCGAAGCTGATGACATAAAAGTCTCGTTGCTGCCAAATCCATCCCATTTGGAGGCCGTGAGCCCTGTTGCGCTTGGAAAAGCCAGAGCGAAGCAATTTAGGTTGCTCAAGACCCTATCTGACGACAAAAATAACCAAGACTGCATGCTTGGCGATAAGGTATTGCTGTGGGGTGTCTTTTGTTGATCGAAGTGCTCACACGGGCCGCTAGGTTATGTGCGTCCAGCTGCATGGTGATGCCAGCTTCACAGGACAAGGAGTAGTAATGGAAACCCTTGGCTTGAGTTCGTAGCTTCAACACAGGTCTCACGAGTTGTAAAAGTCTAACGTGATATTCACAGGTGGTCTTCCACACTTCACAAGCGGCGGAAGTGTCCACATTGTCGTCAAGTATGTCTTTCAACTCTCTTGAATTACTGTTCTAATCTCTACTCACAGTAACAAGTCAATTGATACATACTTTCCCGAATTGATACTGACATACGTTGTAGCATCGGATATACTACTCCCGCCTCCTCCGCCCGCTCTTCCTTTTACTGTAGCGACATTGCCAAAATGATCAACTGTCCAGTTCTGCACGTCAATGGAGACTGCCCCGAAGGTTCGTCCTTACTCCAATCATTACTCACAACCCCCATCTGAGTTCACACAGATGTGGTTCGCGCTGTCGACATCGCCTTCAAGTATCGCAACCACTTCCGCAAGGACATCGTAATTGATCTCATTGTTTATCGCCGCTGGGGACACAATGAGCTTGATGAACCGGCATTCACGCAGCCGCTCATGTACGAAAAAATTCGTTCCAGGAGTTCTGTCCCGAAGTTGTATGAGGATAAGCTCATCGTATGTCTGGTTCCGTTGTATCTTTTTGAAGGGAGTGCTGACGGGTGTGTTCCAGTCGGACGGTGTGATCTCGGTTGAAGCAGCACGAGCTGTCCGAGACAGTTACAAAGCCTCGCTGAATGCTGCGCTAACGGATGTAGCGTCGTATGTTCCCCCTCCCGTAACTTTTGAGGGAGCGTGGAAAGGCATGGTTTGGCCAGCATCTCCTGCAGCACATCAAGACGAGACAGGCGTGAGCAGTGCTGTGCTCAAGGACGTTGGCAAAGCCAGCGTACATGTCCCTGAGGAGTTCGTAAGTATTGTGTATTCCCCGTATGAGCAAAAGTGACACAGGCCACGCCCGACGCAGGAAATCCATCCGCGGTTGAACAGGCATGTGAAAAACCGCCTTAAGAGCATTGAGACTGGCGAAGGGGTCGACTGGGCAAGTGCGGAGGCGATGGCGTTCGGCTCGCTGATGCTTGAGGGCTGCGATGTGCGCATCGCGGGGCAGGATGTTGGCAGGGGGACGTTCAGTCATCGGTGCCGTCAATGCTACGTTAGTGTATAAGGGGAACTGACACACCTGTAGCCACGCGATGTTGGTGAACCAGAAGACAGAAGGCGTAATTGTTCCTCTGAACCACGCTCTTACAGAGGCGAAGGGCAAGCTGGAACTGGCGAATAGTGAGTATCAATATTTTTTTCTGCGGGATGTTGTCTTATTTTTTTTGGGAAGGCTCTCTCAGCGAGATGGCCGTACTTGGCGTAAGACTCTTTTCCCTTCCTAGTTCCAGTCTAACAGTATTGTAGTTTGAATATGGAGCATCTTGGGAACGACCTGATTTATTGCCCATCTGGGAGGCACAGGTGCGTCATTACTTCCTTGGGACTGCCAAGCTTCGAGCTAAAGCATTTTATCTATGGTTCAGTTTGGTGACTTCTTTAACGGCGCACAAATCATTATTGACACGTTCATTGCGAGTTCAGAGAGTACGTCTGTGTGCCTCCTTGTTTTCCGTCGATGACTTATCCCCCCACTCAGCTAAATGGCTGAAACAGAGCGGCATCGTCCTGCTCCTCCCTCATGGTCTAGATGGTGCTGGCCCTGAGCATTCCAGTTGTCGTATAGAGCGGATGCTGCAGGTTGATCCATATTTGGTCTCTACTGAATGTCCATTAACACTTTGTTTTTAGCTCACCAACGACTCCTACAATGCCCAAGAGAAGCTGAACGTAAACATGCATGTAGTGTTCCCGACCACGCCTGCACAATATTTCCACCTTTTACGCCGCCAGATCAAACGTAACTACAGGAAACCGCTCATCGTCGCTGCTCCTAAGGGACTACTTCGACTTCCTGTACGTGCTGTCCCAATGCTCTTCCTGCGTTACTAACACTAAACATGCAGGCCGCGTCGTCGAAGCTGACTGACATGGGCCCTGGAACAGTGTTCCAGCCCGTTCTCCAGGACCTGGCAACCCTCAGCGACCCCAAAGCCGTCCAGCGCGTCGTGCTGCTCAGCGGCAAGATCTACTACGACCTCGCAAAAGAGCGCGCAACACGCAACCTCCAATCGCAGGTCGCCCTCATCCGCATCGAAGAGCTCGCGCCGTTCCCGTTCGCTGCGCTCAGTGAAGCGCTTGCGCCTTATGCCCATGCTAATACGCAATTGGAGGTGCTATGGGTGCAGGAGGAGCCTAGGAATCAGGGCGCGTGGAGTCATGTGCAGGAGCGTATCGAGGAAGTATTGAAGGGATTGGGTATAGATGGTGGCGTGGCATATAGGGGGAGGAAGGAAGACGCGGTGGCTGCGCCAGGAATTGGAAAGTTGTATGGGGCACAGCAGCTGGCTGTCATTGACAGCGCCTTTAAGGGGCTGTGAATGGTTGATTTGGCATTTCGGGTTGTAGTACAAGACTCATTAATCCTTTAAGTCACTAAGATCTTCAAGGGTGGTCTTCGATGTTTTTATCATCCGAGTAATTCCATGTAGCTTAAGCGTGTTCATCATGCTTCAAGCTTCAAGCTTCAGTCACGGACACTAATAAATTTGGTGATACTACGATTGTTCGCGCAGAACTCTGCGTTAAGTGCATTTATTCCGTTTATTGTCACTTTAGGCTGGCTAAGACGTGAGTACTGGTCAGTGGTCGCTGATCAAAAATTTATCACTTCGTCCAGTCAGCTCTGAGGGCAGTACAACTAAGTTCTCATGGTTGGAGACAAATAGATTCTTTATGTGGCTCGCCGCGACGTTCCTTAGGCTGACGGGCCTGTCTCTTCCAAATCCACATCAATAGGAAGAGCGAGTGCAAGAAAATTACGATCAATATTCGGAGGGTTTACAACACACGGAGATACGCTACTATCGTTATCGCTTTTCATGATCCGAAAAAAAGAGGGATTCGCGCCCGTCATGTGTGTGAACCTCGATATTGTAGCTGATCTCCAGCGACGTTCGGACCAGCTTCAACAAAACTCTCTAACTGCAAGAGGTGAACTCCGAAGCGTGGCAGAACTTGACGAAGGAGACGGTCTTGCAAAGTAAACTACATGCAAAGTCCAAGACATGACTTCATAAGTCTATAGATGACAATTAGAGTGGCTGAAAAACATACCTTGAACGTTGTAGTATAGTGTCCAGGGATCATCTAAGCGCTCGTTGGTCGATAATACAACATGCCGAAGGAGAACTGCTTTCAAGTCGCCCGGCGATGGCTCATCCTGTCCATTGGGGAGGAAATATGTACGAAGGAGAGTGATTTTCCGACCGCGACCGTTCCCAGGAAACCGCGGCTGGTTGACCAACCAGATGACTTTCTTTTTCCTGTTGAAGCAACCGTTAACTACGGAGAGCACCTAGCGTCTGCTTGATCTCAGGGAGAAACACCGAAAGAGTGGCATGTACTGCAGCATCCACAATCTGAAGGGGGCTCGGTATTGATGCAGCAAATGAAGGTATCTTCGCATGATAACTCCCCATGTGAGACGGAAAATCCAGAAGTAATGACCAGTTCCCTGTGTACGTCGAGGGCGGTGCACTAAACGGCCCCTTCCCAGTATAAGGACGTCTGCTTTCTTCGCTGAAGTTAGCCAATATGTTTCACGAGACCTTACGCCACTGAAGGCATGGATGTGTGGGACAGTATACTCTGGCGCTTCTGGGTCGGGCAAGGTAAGAAGGGTATCCGACAAGACGTAATTGACCAGCGATGAACCAGTTTGCACGAGCTCTTCGACGGATGGCGAACTGATATAGCGCATAGGCTCCTCCTTAAGGACGGGATTGTTGCGGGTGGCCCGTAAGCATAGATGGTGGTGGGTACAGAACTCCTTCCCGAGGCATGGAAATCGTTTGCCTTCGGACTTCTTCTGGTGATCGAGGAGGAGGTTGTGGAAGCGGTATACATGATCGCCGCCTACTATTGTCAGTCTTTTTCCTGCGAGGGAAGAGCACAGACACGAAATGGGCTTGATGGGAGAACCAGACACGTTGTGGATCTGAGTGTCATCTGAAAGGGGCATTATCGATGGCAGGACAGGTGATGCGGAAGTCATGTCAATAACGCTACGTGACAAGGAGCATGAACCACATTGAGAGAGGTCAGAGAAACATTGTAGGAGTTCTTGAGTAGCTGCGTCGCGTTGCTCGAGGAGGCGGGTCGAGAAGCTCTCTTCCACTTGCACGGACGGATTCATAACAGAACGCACGTAGCCATCCACAACGGTATCCAGTGTATCCAGTATCTCTGCTGCGACAGTCCAGGCGGCGCTCTTGGGTTTCGAGACTGGTGTTGAAGTTGACCAGAGCCAGATCACAGAAGCACAGATGAATATGACCATTACCACACGGTGTGAGAGTCCTCGTATCCTCCTGAGTCTGATACCATACCAAAACATGATATAGTCTTCGAAATCCTAGCTGGACCAGGTTCTGCAGGAAGGACTGTTCTGTCTGCCAGTGAAAATCGAACTCCGCGACCCAATTCTATATATCGAGTGTTACTATGAAAAACCAATCATATATGTATATGGCTCTTGATTCCTTCGACGTTCCGAATCTGACGAGATTTACATATGCAATACTTCACGTACGTGCACCGGCACCCGACGTCCTTGCTAAGGCCAGGGTACACATTTCCTGACGCATCTCATCTTTTTCGCACTACAAGTAACCATGCATGTTTAGAGATGCCGGTCCTGGAATACTTTCTCGCGAGTATCAACAGCTTGTAAGCTCTCGGGCCATTATCGATCTCGTAATTCTCACTCTTCTCCTCCCCGTCCTCGTCGCACCCACCGAACGCGATATACGCATCTTCAATTAATGTCGTGAACCTACGGCGCTGCCACATCCTTTGACTCCACAGCATCACTGTCAGTTCCTCCCAAACTACGACGCATCAAATTTTGCAGACATCAAGACCGCCGTATTCTCTCCTCCAACGATGATCGCTTCCATATTAACCTGCCTTTGGAGCGGAAACGAAGACACCGTTACGCCGACTCTCCTATTTTTGCATTGGAGAGGATGAAGTGGGCCACAGAAATTGTCAATGTGCACCACCCAATAACTATAATTTGCGACCAAGGACTCCGGGCCTGCGTGCGTTGACTCAGACGCGCGTAGTAAGTGTATTATGAAAGCCCTCTCAACAGCTAGCCTCATGTAATACCACACATCTATCACGAGTTCAATGCAGACTTATGGAACTCAATTGTAGTCCTTAGACTCTTCCTGTTGGCTCTCCAGAAACCCACTATCGAAGAGCTCCTTGACGAGGACACCAGTTGTGATACTCTGATGCACTTGCGTCCAATATCACCCTCGATTTAATCTCATCTATCGTGCCGGAACTTCTCGTGTTAGCTCCTACTCTTTGTTTTCTCAATTTCATCCTCCGTTCGCTCGCTCTTGCTCAGTGCCTTTTTCCCCCTCACAGCTCATGACATCCTTACATAGCATTGTTTTCATGGTGCTCTGAGCTCTAGTTCTCACCACCTTCGTCGTGGATTTTGCGATTACATGCTACTGTACTGTACAGTGAACACTTCCAATGAACTACATATTTCGTCCCACCCTATTTTAGCCCACTTTGAATGTACTGGGAACTTGAGCGACCACGGATGACCGCAACAACAATGTCCTTTTATTCAACTTCTCAGTCCGCTATGAAGAAGCACCAATGCGATTGACTTCAACGCAATCCACGGCACACGCGCAACCGCATCCCTGATGGAATCGACATGCCTTGTCCGTCGTTGCGTGCTCTCACAAACCAGCACTAACATCATGAGTGCCACACAGTCAGCTCGCGTCGTTTGCATGGACAATCCTAAACTCAGACTGGATGCTGCGCAAATCTACGGGGTCGGTGCTAGACGAAGGATGAGTCGATGTCAGTGTTTGAAGTGGAGTGAACGAAGTGATGCTCGAAAACCACGTACCGAGCTTCCACGAGCTGTTGCTTCGTTAGATGCGCGGGTTTCTTGAGTCGAATCCCTCGATAATTTGCGTTTCGTCATTGTGAATAGTAGCAGTTCAAAGTGAAGAGTCCCACATAAAATAACAGGCCATTAATGCAATTGTTTGGCAATTGCAGTGTTGCCGCATTTGAATTTCGACTGTGTTCGTAACTCTCGAATCTAGATCGAGCACCGTGGTTCTAATCGGTACCAAGATCGATCTCAAGAGCAATCCTCGCTAACGTACAGATGGTCCAGAAAAAGTGCTCAAGGTAGGCGCGTTCTACTACAAGTGTGATATTGTTAACCTACGGATACCAAGTCCTATGGTGACAGACGCTGCCGACGCGCAGGTAGGTGAGTCAGTTTACTTGGTCGGTGTCAATGTTGATGATGACGGGAATACATGCAGGACACAGACTTGGTGTATATCCGCAACATATAGGAGGGATAAATTCCACGAACCTATCGAGCTGTGGGGGACGAACAGCACCAAACTTGCAAGGAAATCATAGAACACGACGAACTGCAAGCGCGCCACAACTGCATCGGTTCCTTCCTTCCCGTGATGGGCAACACACTTCCTCACCCGCTTAGCACTCACTAGATTCCTTGACAACCTCCACACCGTCCAAACCCTCCAAGCACGCATCCAGCACTCTCCAGGGCTTCCACTCTCAAACCCCAACCGCTCATTCTTGTTCTGCCCACCCTCCGCCATCGTTGCTCACGTTTCTGATGCATGCTGACTTTGTCGTTGTTGGCTCGGGTATTATTGGGACGTCGTTTGCGGGGAGGATTTTGGATAACGCAAGTGGCGATGGGCATGATGTTAGAGTGGTTATGTTGGACAAAGATGCGTGTTCTGGGGTGACTGGGAGGTAAGTATCGTATCTACTCTCTCATAAAGCAGCGTACCAGGCAAATCTCACTGCCTCTATATCATGTCTACACCTCGCTCAAGCGTGATCATGGACAAGTTGTTGCCCAAAAGTTGAGGTTGTCGCATCTCGAGGAGTTACGAAGCGTCGCTAAACACGAAGACATTCTTGCAGAATATCAGTGGCGGGAGGTAGAATTAATAGATGTGTTTTATAACTCGGACATGTTCGAGAAGGCTGCAAAGACAAAGGTCCATGCCCATTCGCCCGACTTTCTCCGACTTTCTCCCCAACCAAGCTTGTCTCAAGCACGCCCTTTTACTCAGTTTTACTCTCGTGGTCGGTACGTATCTGTCGGGTTGCAAATGTTTATATGTGCGCTCGCTCGCTATTTACTTACTGTTTCTTTACTCCTCTTCAGTTGTGTCAGTTGCCGGCCTACTGTTTCAGTGTATGGGACTTCACATTCCTTTGTTCACAGGCCATCAAATAGCTAGGTTATAGGTGAGTACATCGCTGTGCAATGTCTCTTAACTCAAACCGATCATCCCAGTCATATGTGTGGTACCAATTTAGGCTCAGAGCGAGCTGGCGCCAGACCTGACAGATTGGTATTAGCGAGGGACAGTCAGCAAAATGCAGTATGTCATTTAACTTCATTTGCGTGTCAGCGAGGTGGGTCTTTTCCATTTGCAGGATTATGCTATTGAAGGCGCGATTTAGATCAGGCTGATCTTTAACGATTCGGGTCCTGTCAAACTGTTCTGCCTCATCATCAATCTCCACGGTTTTCCCAATCTGTGGAAAATCTATTCCATCTTCCATATCTCTTTCGGGACCGGTTCTGCGAGCGCCATTGTTTCTGTTGGTTTGTTTCAATGTCTTGTACTCATTTGTAACCTCGTGCCTTCGTTCTAACATCTGCCCGAAGGCATTCATTGACGCGCTGGTCATCTCGATGTGTCAGTCTGTCAAGACATCCAGACAAATATGACAGGCTCCCGTCTCCCTGTCCATTCCACCTTTCGTTCAAAGACAAATGGAGTCCTCAGGTATGTGTCTCATTTCCAAGTGAGATCCCTAAGTTAATGTGCGCTGCCGTTGCGTTTACCAGAATCGGCCAACGCTGTGTCCACGCCTGTTGGCATTTGACAAGAAGCGCATTTATCCTATCGTCTGAGCTGCATCTGAGCTGCAAACTTTGGGACACTCAAAAATCGAGCCGAGCTGATACAGCTATCGATGCGCTTTTCTCAACTTAGAATCTATACAGGCCATCTCTTACACACTGTATGGTGCTGAGGCTGAGTGGAGTGTTGGTCATAATCTCTTCCGGCGGGTATTTATAGCACTTCTCCATGATATAGAGCTCATAGACAGGGTGTTTCGTCTAGAAACTGTGATAACAGCCAGAACCTTTTTCATGCCATCTGCTGAATCGTCCCCCACTGCAGGGATTGCAAATGATGCACAATACACCAACGTCTGGGGGTTTCTCGCATACTTTCCTAATTTCCTTCCGCAACCTTGACATCCACTCATGGACAGTTCTTCGAAGGTTCATCATAACGTCCTCCAGCAGCTTCGTGAGTCGCAGTCTGTTTCTCCTAGTCTCATATACAAAAATTCACATTTATCACGAGTTCAATGCAGAGTTATGGGACTCAATTGTTATTGTAGCCCATAGACTCTTCTTGTCGAGTCTCCAGATCGACTATCGAAGAGCTCCTTGACGAGGACGCTCGTTGTGACACCCTGGTGCACCTGCGTCCAACATCATCTTCTGACATCTATGATACTGGAGCCGCTCATGTTAGCTCCTACTCTTCGCATTGCCTCAATTTCATACTCCGTTCGGTTACTCTTGTCCAGTGCCTTTTCCCTCCAGCTGTTTGTTCATGCCTCACAGCTCACATCATCCTTACACGCATCGTTTTCATGATGCTCTCGTTCTCACCGCTTTCACCATGGATATCGTGATTACATGCTGTATTGTACAGTGTACACGATGAAATACATATCTCGTCCCACCTTGTTTTCTCAGATTTTCGCCCACTTTGAACCTACTTGCTGCAACGGGAACTTGAACGACCAGATGACCGCAACGACGATGTCCTTCTGTTCAGCTTCTCAGTCCGCTATGAGGAAGCACCAATGTATACACTTCAACACGACCCACAGCGCACGCGCAGCTGCATCTCTGATGGAATCGGCATGCCTTGTCCGTCGTTACGTGCTCTCACTTAAGGCCAATAGCTGCACTTGCGTTCAGGAATCCATCGCTCATCAAGTTCATCACTCCATAAGTTCACCACTGGTAACCGGAACTCCTGGTAACACCAAACTCTCATCTGTACATCAACGCGTATTAATTGATTTTTGGGCTTACCAGACGGCCCATCTTCGAATCGCTGCTACCGTCAGTCATATATCACATTGACACCGGGAGACCTCACCTTGGCATATTTTCAACGCATCCAAAGAATATTTTGCTTACTTTACAGTTTCGTTCACGGAGACACAGTCATGGCTTCCACGTCGACGAAAGCAACCGCTACGAAATCGATTCTGACACATCAATGACATGTAGAGCGAATTCCTACTTTCCAGACGGGCAGCGAATGATCAGCGGATCTCGGGACAAGACCACTCGACAATGGGATCTGAAGGCAGGCAAGGAGATTAAGGAAGCGCGGGGCGTTTGCGAGGAGAAGGTGTTGGCAGTGGTAGTATCAAGGGATGGTCGATGGGTTGTCACTGCTGGTGTGGCAACTTGAAACTGGTGGCTGGTCTGTCCGCGGACGTTGGTTGGGTGAGGGAAGTTCGATTCTCCACTGATTCGAAGAAGCTCGTGATGAAGTTAGATATGGGGGCCTGCCATGACGTCTGGGATATCCGATCACAGCAATTGGTTGTGAGGATAGAAAAACCCCTTGGACACACTGGTTGACTTGCAATGAAAGCGCAGAGATGAAGAGATACGATGACTGAAAGCTCTTTGTGATGTCGTTGACTATTTAGTGTGTGCGGCTCGAAGACAACTACACAAGAGAATTCGAGTCGATTCAAACAAAATGACAGTATCAAAGTCTGAAATCTGGGAGTTCAAACAATAGTAGTGTATACGTAACTGTACGACTGACGACAATATTAAAGGCCCAAGGAACGAGTATCAGGTAAACACGGGAGCGGGGAAACACTGGGGATAAAGAGCAGGTAGCAAAGTACTCGACCGATGGCGACGTCAAGCGACCGTAGAAAATGACAGGTAGATGAGGGTAGTTAAGAATTCAACAGAAATGAGATGAAATGAACGGAACATATATTCGATGGTGGCTGTTGGACGGCGCTATTGTTACATCTCCCTCTCCAGGGAGAACACTGTGATCTCCCTTGAATGAAGAACCAGTGTCGATGCGAGTGCTGTCCGGCGAGAACGAGAACGAGTTAACTGAATCAGTATGCCCTCGCAAGGGCATACCGACTAGCGTCCCCGTCGCTGCATCCCACAACCGAACAGTGATATCCCAAGAACCAGTGACGATCGCTGCATCGCGATCCACTTGAGCTAGAATATTCTACACAAATAATTGCTGAGTAACGGTGGGAGATAGGGAGAGAGGAACAGAAAACATACTTTAGCTGCAGAAGACAACACGCCCAGTACCATCTTTGCATATGGATGTACCTGTGGAACTAGATTAGTTCGGTCCCGATCGAGAGGAGGGCCTGCATACATTCGCAATCTCTCCAACAACAGCGTCGAATATCCTGAGAGGTTTGCTTGCACAAGCTGTTGTTTCGGTGTCTTGAGTCGAATTCCTCAATGAATTGTCCTTGCCCTTGCCTTTGCGCATTGTGAAGCGAAGTAAGACGATTAGAAGGGTCCTAGCTACATCTCTTATATAAAAATAACAGGCCACGAGGCAAATATTTGTTGCACTGTTGAGATACCAGATTCGGCACATCAGTGAAAGAATCTTATCGTCCAATAATCGTCCGTCGACTCGTAGTACTCCAAGGGTCCTGATCGGGATCGAAGGACCAAGATCGGTCCTATGCAAAGCAGAATACCTCATCGGTCGACAGGCCCTGAGTGTTATCCAAGGTATATACCGGTAGTTAGTTGCTGTTCGAATAAACCGAATACAAGTCAAGCGACGTGTACTAGATAAAACAAATGCAAAATCAGAGCAACGTGTGAGTCGTTAACTTCGTGGTACCAATTAGAACATAAGAAACCTTACACTATGCACGGCCATCACCGGGAATACAAAGGAACGTGCGCAGAGATGAAACCTCATGGCATCCAGAAGTCTCGAGGGTTCTCTAAGTAGTAAGAACGCCTGCGGAAGAAGAGCGAAGTTGAAGAACCAATCGATTTAAGCTGCGGAGAATCAGTGATTAACGCTCACGATAAGAAACCCTATAATATGAGATCGATAACGGGAACAGCATTACCAGTGAAAACGGGCGTCGCTTCAAAATACGCCTCGATAGTCATCCGATGGGTGCAGATGGATAGTGAAGCTTTCATGTGTCTCACTAGGTCCAATTGCAATCACAGAAATTGGACGCGAGGATACTTGGTAGCCATTAGTCGTTCTGAACAAATAAGGACAAACAAATGTCTCGAGGCTGTCAACTACTCGGCGCTCGTTCAGAATCTCATCGATCTCGATCATCACCCGACTCGTGCGCATATTTACATATGCAACACTCCACCTGAGGCCAGGGTACGCATTCCCCGACGCATCTCACCTTTTATTCATTACACATCACCACGACCCCCAGCAACACATGTTCATTCACCTCTGACAACTTCTTCGCTTCTCGCCTCGCTCGAACGCAGTACGCCCTGTTTGGAGCGATCAACCTCGTGATCTATGCTTGGAGGTGCCGGCCCTGGCATGCTTGCTCGCGAGTATCAACAGCTTATAAGCTCCATTATCGATCTCTTAATTCTCACTCTTCTCCTCCCCGTCCTCGTCGCACCCACCGAACGAGAGATTTGCATCATCAATTGATGTCGTGAACCCTTTCTATGCCGCCGCCGCCGCATCCTCTTACTCCACAACGTCACTGTAAATTGCTCCCAAACCACGACGCGTCAAGTTTCGTAGGCATCAAAACTCCTATATCCTCTCCTCCAACTACGCTCCCTCCCACATTAAGACGCCTTTGGAGCAGGAATGAAGACATCGTTACGCCGAGCCGTCCCATTTTTGCATAGGAGAGGATGAAGTAGGCCATGGGAACTCTCGATGTGCACCACCCAATAACTGCGATTTGCGACCAAGGACTCTGGGCCTATGTGTTGACTCAGACGCGCGTAATAGCTGTCCTCCCAACAGCTTCGTGAGTCGCAGTTTGTTGCTCCTATTCTTGCAGGGATTCACATTGTCACACATTTATCGCAGAGTTATGGAACCCAATTGTAGTCCTTAAACCCTTGTCGAGTCTACAGAAATTGACTATCGAAGACCTCCTTCACGAGGACGCCTATTGTGACACCCTGGTACACCTGCGTCCAATGTTACCCTCAATTCAATGTCATTATCGTGCCGCAATTTCTCATGTTAGTTCCTACTCTTCCTATCGCCTCAATTTCATCTCTCGTTCGCTTGCTTTTGCCTAGTGCCTTTTCTCCTCCAGCTTTTTTCATACATTACAGCTTACAACATTCTTACACGCATCATTTGTATGGTGCTCATGTGCTCACTGCCTTCATTGTAGATATCGCAATTACACGTTGTACTGTACAGTGTACACAATGAATTGTAATCTACATATCTCGTCCCTCTCAGTTCTCTCATTTTTGGCCTACTCAATGCGCTAGGTGCAACGGCAACATGAAGGACCACAGAACAACCACAACAGCGATGTCCTTCTGTTCAGCTTCTCGGTTCGCCATGAGGAAGCACCAACGCTACACTTCAACACAATCCACGGTGTACGCACATCCGCATCTGATGGAACCAGCATGCCTTGCCCGTCGTCACGTGCTCTCACAGACCAGCACGAACACCATGTACACGAGTGCCATAGTCATTTGTTTGGACAACCCTAAGCTCGAACTAGATGCTGGGCATAGAATAGAATACAAAGTATAATCCACTGTACAGTCGGTCACATCTAAATTGAATCTAAAATCTGCATGATGGATCTATCGCAGTGGTCATCGTCGGTACTAAGGTCTGCAATTATTGGATTTAGTAAGTACGAGGAACAGAGAGGACTTTGAAGAGACTCACTCCTCTCGGCACTTTTGCCAGTGTTGTCCATGCGCCATGCGGCTCAGATCAAGCTCAGGACCTCCTCTTGGAATCACTAATGCAGTTCCAGGGCTGCAAAGTAGGTGTCGAGAGGCGGGTGGTACCCAGAATAACAGCCGATGGTTGGGCCCTACCACCCATCCACTGTCAACATTCAGGGAAAAGGGGGTCGAACTGCGGTCGTCATGGGATGCGCCCTCCATTAACTCAGAAGTGTTGCGCAGCGCATGGATAGAGTTGGACGAGAAGCAAATGAAGTGATTGTTCGAAGCGTTCAATGTCATGGGAGTGGTGGACTCGATGGGATGCATGATGTGATGTTCAGCTGATAATGCTGAAGGAGCGCACTGTTGCAACGGATGCCTAATCACGGCATCCCAGAGCCGAACGGTCTTATCAAAAGAACCAGTGGCGATGCGAGTGCCGTCCGGTGAGAACGAGACCGACCTAACTAAACCGGTGTGCCCCCGCAAGGGCTCACCGACTGGCTCCCCCGTCCCTGCATCCCACAACCGAACGGTCTTATCCGAAGAACCAGTGACAATGCGAGTGCCGTCCGGCGAGAACGAGACCGACCAAACTATATCAGTGTGCCCCCGCAAGGGCTCACCGACTGGCTTCCCCGTCACTGCATCCCACAGCCGAACGGTCTTATCACTTGAACAAGTGACGATGCGAGTGCCGTCCGGCGAGAACGAGACCGACCAAACTTCTTCAGTGTGCCCCCGTAAGGGCTCACCGACTGGCTTCCCCGTCACGGCATCCCAGAGCCGAACAGTCTTATCCCTTGAACAAGTGACGATGCGAGTTCCGTCCGGCGAGAACGAGGCTGATTGAACTGCATCAGTGTGCCCCCGCAAGGGCTCACCGACTGGCTTCCCTGTCCCTGCATCCCAGAACCGAACGGTCATATCCATCGAACCAGTGGCGATGCGAGTCCCGTCCGGCGAGAATGAGACCGACGTAACTGAAATCAGTGTGCCCCCGCAAGGGCTCACCGACTGGCTCCCCCGTCCATGCATCCCAGAGCCGAACAGTCTTATCAAAAGAACCAGTGGCGATGCGAGTGCCGTCCGGCGAGAATGAAACCGCGTAAACTGGATTAGTGTGCCCGCGCAACGGCTCACCGACTGGCTCCCCCGTCCGTGCATCCCACAGCCGAACAGTCTTATCCTCCCAACCAGTGACGATGCGAGTGCCGTCCGGCGAGAACGAGACCGACCAAACTACACCAGTGTGCCCCCCCAAGGCCTCATCGACTGACTTCCCCATCGCTGCATCCCAGAGCCGAACAGTCTTATCACCTTGAACCAGTGGCGATGCGAGTGCCGTCCGGCGAGAACGAGACCGAGTAAACTGTATCAGTGTGCCCCAGCAAGGGCTCACCGACCGGCTCCCCCGTCACTGCATGCCACAGCCGAACAGTCTTATCTCTTGAACAAGTGGCGATGCGAGTGCCGTCCGGCGAGAACGAGGCCGAGTAAACTGCATCAGTGTGCCCCCGCAAGGGTTCACCGACTGGCTCCCCCATCCCTGCATCCCACAGCCGAACAGTCTTATCCTTCGAAGTAGAGACGATGCGAGTGCCATCCGGCGAGAACGAGACCGAGTAAACTACATCAGTGTGCCCCCGCAAGGGCTCACCGACTGGCTTCCCCGTCACTGCATCCCACAGCCGAACTGTCTTATCCGAAGAACCAGTGACGATGCGAGTGCCGGCCGGCGAGAATGAGACCGAGCTAACCCAATCAGTGTGACCCCGCAAGGGCTCACCAACTGGCTTCCCCGTCACTGCGTCCCACAGCCGAACAGTCTTATCACCTGAACCAGTGACGATGCGAGTGCCGTCCGGCGAAAACGAGACCGAGTTAACCCAATCAGTGTGACCCCCCAAGGGCTCACCGACTGGCTTCCCCATCGCTGCATCCCAGAGCCGAACAGTCTTATCTATTGAACCAGTAGCGATGCGAGTACCGTCCGGCGAGAACGAGACCGAGGTAACACGACCAGTGTGCCCCTGCAAGGGCTCACCGACTGGCTCCCCCGTCCCTGCATCCCACAGCCGAACGGTCTTATCATCCGAACCAGTGACGATGCGAGTGCCGTCCGGCGAGAACGAGACCGATGCAACCCAAGCAGTGTGCCCACTGAGCACAGTCTGAACAGCTGGCCAATTTATATCACGTCCAGATGCCACACGAAGAATATTCTGAAATCGTGCAGAAAGCTTTCTGCGATAGTGGAGAGTTGGCTAGGCAAGAATGGGAGTGCTGATACATACAAATGGGGTGTGCTGTGTAGAATGATGCCGCCGAAGACTTGAATGAACCTCTGTACGTCCATCGCAGTCGACGAGACATCTTTGAATTCGGAATCGCCCTGTAATTGCGCATGAGCGCCTTTATCTGACACTCAGTAGCAATGTGCTTCACCTTGAGCCACTGGGCAATAGGCGGAAGGGCACGAACTGCACCGCTGAGCGCATTGGTAAGGGCGAGTAACTCAAGCCAGAAAAACACCCGCTCGTGGTCGAACAACAATTTCACTTCTTTCGCGAGCTCCTTGTCGAAGGCCGTGGCTCGTACGTGCGACGTCCAAAATCGAGATGAGTATGACAGATGTGGGGAGATGGATTTTTGAATTCGTTCTTGTAGCCCGGGATCTTCGCTATTAGGCAGATACGACGACTTGAAATCACAGATATTGAATCGAAGACCGTCTTTCATCACTCGAAGTGATGCGAATGCAAGGTCGCGTTGCACCTCAGACACGTCAATGAAAAACTCTCCACTGGATGGTTTGTCCGTCAGGAAATCGCGGAAGGATGCATGAAGGGGTCGGATTGGAAAATCTGGGCTGGTGGTGCCGCTAAGGAGGGAACCCATGCAGTTTGTCATGAGCTTCACGTCGAAATGGTCCTCTTGCTTTGGAAAATGGCGCCTCATGGTGTTCAGGGAAGCTAAAGGAAGTGGTTCGGCTGTGCCTAGTATTTGTCCCATTACTGAGCGAAATCTCGCTAACGCAGTCAAACGCTGTTCCTGCGAATGCAGAGATGTATCCCCGAGCATGATATCGTTAAAATGAGGCGATACATGTTGTGCAACAGCGGGCTTCTCTTAGCAGGATCGAGTGCCACCACAGCCTCGTAGCACTCCATTGGAGATAGCCCAGCATGGGACTCTTTGACGTATCTGCAGGCGAGACGCGCCCACTCGAATAGTCCATCAGCTTTCTTAGCGAGGACTGCAAACTCTCTGTCCTGAAAACCTAGCCCTTCCAGCTCCTCGGATACGTAAGCATGGATGTCGCGCTCCGCGGATGCTGGTGGAATATCATCCATCGACATCTGTTGAATATGCTGAACATCACCAAACTCGTGTTTGATGTCATCAAGCGGGCGAGAGGTGACGATGAAGCGGAAGTTGTTTGGGAGGTCTGTAATTTTGGGAACGGCGGGCTTTCGATGTTTGCCAGCTAGAATGCGGAGGAGGTCTTTCCGTGTCCTCTACTCCACCGCTCTCGTCCAGTGCATCGATTACGATTACGATGGGTTCCTCAGTTGACCTAGATGACTTCCCCAGTGGTTCGACAAGAAACTTCTGCCACTGCTGGGTGATATCCGCCGTCTTCTTGAGTGAACTTGCGGCCTGAACTGCATCTGCTAATGCTCGCCTCATCTCGGGATCACGGTCAGCCAGGTCGCGCGCGATCGTGGAAAAGATCTTTTCATGGCGACGATCTGCTTCTCGCTGGCGGTCGAAAGCGAAACACGAACCAAGCCCTCCCACATCGTTGAACCACTTGGTAATGGTGTGGGCGAGGGCCGATTTGCCCTTGCCTGCAGGACCAGATAGCCACAGCACGCGTGGAACGTTGTCCGCAGTGCTGCTGACCCATTCCGTGATCTGGGAAAGGATTTCCGTGCGCGTCCCTGGAAGGCATTGTTTCCTGGTATCAAGTCCCGCGCCATCTGCATAAGTCATATCACTGAGATCTAGTATTTCTCCTGAAAAGGTATGAGTATATGTCAAACCACAAGCACGTCCGAACCCTTACCCGTACGGTGGATGTGTATGGCTACGTCGCGAGTGACTTGGTCCCGAAAGTTTTGCATGAGCATATCCAACACGTTACTGTACTGTTGAATCGCATCATTCGTTTCCGAAATGATGTTCTTTCCGAGTCTCTTCCCTGTGATAAGAGTACAAGCTTGAGACGGTGCAGAGCGCAACAGCTTGTTAAGACTCACAAAAGTTCTTGGTTTCCGAATAATTTTTGATGAATTGAGCGCATTCAAGGGTCTGCTGAGAGATCTGTCCAAGGATAACGCGCATCGACAAGATTTGGCCAAGCATCTGATCTTGCGTCATAAAGCCGTAAACTTGACACAACTTCTCAAGAAGTTTGAGTACCGCTGCGTCGCGATCTGCTTGAGCTAGAATAATCTGCACAAATGATTGCTGAGTGGTGGGAGATAGGAAGAGAAAAATAAAATATACTTTGGCTGCATAAGACAACACGCCCAGTGCCATTTTTGCATATGGATGTAGCTGTGGAACTAGATTAGTTCGGTTCCGATCGAGAGGAGGGTCCATACATCCGCAATCTTCCCGACAACATCGTCAAATATCCTGAGAGGTTTGAGAGATGTGTCATAGAAGCCGTCAGCAGCATCGAGATCCGCTGGTGCGTCTTGGCCAGCAGACGCCACAGTTATCGCAGGTCCCGACAGTGGATGCATGCGTTTCGCAGCCTGTTGTGCATCTCGAAGTGCCGATTGGGTATCAGCTTCCACTTCCACACCAGACGGAGCAGCCTGAACCTGCGCAATGACCAAAATTTAGAGAGAGCACAGAGACTGAAGGATGAGTATGAGAACCTGCGTACCTGGAGATTCGGGGTCGATGAAGCACGTTGATTATAAACATCCGGGGGAACAGGGCTGCGGCTGGGGGAATCCTTCGAGCGCTTATGACAATCTCAGTCGTATTCCAGGACACTCATTACGCATGTTCGTGGACTCACCGAGATCCTGGCCTTGACACCGCCCTTAACCTTCTCCAGAAACCGACAGACTCTGCCACGAGGTCGGTGCTAGATGAAGGATACGTCAATGTCAGCGTTTGGAGTGGAGTGGACTAGGTGATCGTCATAAGCCACGTACCGAGCCTCCACGAGGTGCTTCGCTAGATGCACGGATTTCTCGAGTCGAATCCCTTGATGAGTTGCCTCTCCTCATTGTGAATAGTAGTTAACGATCAGAATCAGTATGTAGCAAAGTAGTGAGATGAGGAAAGGTCATCCTGCCTCATTTATATAAAAACAGGGCATCATTAGTACAGGCCTCGAGCAAACCTCGAGGCTATATTTGTTACACTGCTGACTGCAAGCGCTAAGCAATACCGATCGGCAGAGTCGAATAAAGAATCTAATCGTCCAATAATCGTCCATCGACCTTTCACTCTCGTACTCCAAGAATTCTGATCTGTATTGAAGGACCGAGATTGATCCTCAGATAAAGCAGACACCTCATTGGTCAGGCCCTGAGGGTTATCCAAGGTTTATACCGGTAGTTAGTTGCTGTTCAGACGAACCGAACATAAGTTAAGTTAAGGCAACGTGTAGATGAAACAGACGCAAAACCAGAGCAACGTTTGAGTCATTGACCTCATGGTACCAATTAGAACATAAAAAAACCTTACACTATGCACAGCCATCACCGGGAATATAATGGAATGTGCGCAGAGATGAAACTCTGCATGCAATATCCAGAAGCCTCGAGGGTTCTCTGAGAACGCCTGCGGAAGAAGAGCGATCTCCATTCAAGAGAACCAAACGATGTAAGCTGTGGAGCATCCATGATTAACGCTCACGATAAGAACTCTATAACATGCTGGCCTGTACCTGATTGATAACGGGAACAGCGTTACCAGTGAAAACGGGGCATCACTTCAAAATACTCCTTGCAGTAGGGTTCTACGCCTCGTTATCCGATGGGTGGAGAGAAGTGGCCCTCAATAGATGGTGAAGCGTTGACATAATACTGATGGCTTCATCTTCACAAACGTGTTTCAGAATCCGGGCTAAGCCAGCATTTCATACTATGACAATATGCTTCTCGTCCGCGTTAGTAACATTTTCTCGGAATCCAAGTCAGCTGCAACTAGCGCGGGAGTGGCCTTCCTCTTGCTGGCCTTTGGAACAACAGGTTTTGAAGCTGAATATGATGTCAGCCGCTTGTGTTTTGTCATGGTAGTAAACAATAAGTGTGTCACGTTGCGCGTGTTTCAGAGTCCGACTTAGTGCTCACCGCGAGTAGCTATATGTAGCTAGCGGTGCATGCATGCATGATCCTGCTGTTTTGCTCAGCAGTTGATCGGAAGATAAGAGTCCCACATCATTTACTTATATGAAATAATTATTTAACACCTCGAGGCGTCGCACTGCTGAATAGTCGAATGCTAATCGTCCAATAATTATCCTCGTACTATAGCCTCCAAGCCTTGGTTCTGATCAGTACCAAGATCAGAGCATATAGTTTCGATCGACATCGGTCGCCTGCAGGATCCTGCCGCTCATTAGCATCTAATTCTCACTCCCATCGTCAACCCTTTCTACGCCGCCGTCGCACCCTGTAACTCCCAAACATCATCTCCACTTTTCCATCATGCTCCCTTCAAATGTCTATTTTCGCCCGTCATTTCCGGTATGGAGTCCTCGACCCACTTCCATCAGTCGGCCAGGTACCCAAGACAGTCGACTCCACCATCTGCATCGTCAGCGACAAGGTGCAAAATTCCAACATCGATGCCTTATCTGTGCATCCTGGGCTCTCTAGATCAGATACCATTGCACCACTATTAAACGCAGTTCGAGGACGGGATCAATACACGTTTGGCATCATTCTTTATTTGACTCCAATACCTAGATACTGACAATTTCTCAGGTATACGTTCCCCTAGCCCCACCTCCACCTTCTCACACAATCCACGATATCTGCTATGCACTTAGTGCTGCACGTCCTCTTTTTCTCAACGGCATTCAAGAGCAATGCTTGCCAAGGCACCGATGCTCTAGAAGAAGTGCTCAAGGCAGCTGCACTTTACTGCGAGTGTGTTATTGTTAATCTACGGATAC
Organism: Suillus subalutaceus; assembly: GCF_016647625.1. NCBI lineage: Eukaryota > Fungi > Basidiomycota > Agaricomycetes > Boletales > Suillaceae > Suillus > Suillus subalutaceus. The sequence continues at coordinate 586,327 of NW_024540257.1, forward strand.
CGATTCCTGCGACGGCTGACGCGCAGATAGGTGAGTTAGTTTGCTTGGTTGGTAACGATGTCAATGATGGATACACGCAGGCCACGGACTTGGTGTGTACGACGAGTTCGCAACACATGGGACGAAGAACTTGTCGAGCTATGGAGGGCGAACAACACAGAACTTGCAAGGAAATCATAGAACACGACAAGCTGCAAGCGTGCTACAACAGCATCGGTTCCTTCCTTCCGCGATACGCAATACACTCTCCCTCAACCACCTAGCATTAACCGAATTCCTCGACAGCCTCAACACCTTCCAAACTCTCCAAGCACGCATCCAGTGCCTCTCCAGGCCTCCCACTCCTAAACTCGAGCCGCTCATTCTGGTTCTACCCACCTCCCTCATCGCCGCTCACGTTTCCGAGCACCTGACGCATACTTTGTCGTTGTTGGCTTGGTACTACTGGGAGGTCGTTTGTGAGGAGGGTTTTGCGTGGTGCAAGTGCTGATGGGCGCGATGTTAGAGTGTTATGCTGGAAGCGAGATGCGTGTTGTGGGGCGACTTGGAGGTAAATATCATATAGACTGTTTCATAAAGCGGCGCACTAGGTATATCTCACTGCCTCTATATCATGGATACACCTCGCTCAAGCGTGATTATGGACAAGCCGTAGCTTGAAAGTTTATTAAATTGAGGTTGGCGCATCTCGAGGGGCTACAGAGCGTCGCAGAACAAGAAGACATTCTTGCAGAATCTCAGTAACAGGAGGTAGATTCGGTAGATGTGTTTTATAACTCGGACATGTTCGAGAAGGCGAAGACAAAGGTTCGAATATATAAAGCAGGCCATCCCCTCGATGCTGAGCACTATGAGGTACACGAAGCAAAAGGCTATTGAGGTACGCTTTTTGGGAGAGGGAAATCGTGCTTTTTTAGAGGGTGGCGAGGGCGGAGGGGCGCGTCAAGGCGTTGTGGAGTGGGATTTTGGGCATTTCGGTGGATTTGATACCTTGGGTTGGCCATTTGCCGCGTGTGGTGTCTGGAAGGAGTGAGCCGCCATTGAGTTCGGTTGTGAAAAGTGAGAAAGAGGAGGGAGGCGAACGGGTGCATGTGGGTACTGCACCGGGGAAATAGTTCTAGACTCCAGCACCTCCAGGTGCACAAGAGTACGCTGTGGGGCTGAATTGTATGCTGTGTGCTATCTCCAGTATTCAAGCCATCCGGCGGATCTCGGGACAAGACCACTCGGCAATGGGATCTGAAGGCGGGTAAGGAGATCAAGGAAGCACGGGGTGTTTGTGAGGAGAAGGTGTTGGCAGTGGCGGTATCAAGGGATGGTCGATGGGTTGTCGCTGCTGGTGTGGTAACTTGAAACTGGTGGCTGGTCTGTCCGCGGACGTTGGTTGAGTGGGAAGTTCGATTCTCCACTGATTTGACGAAGCTCGCGGTGAAGTTAGATACGGGGGACTGCCTTGAGGTCTGCGACATTCGCTCACAGAAAGCGGTTGCGAGAATAGGAAAACCCCTTGGATACTTTGATTGACTTGCAATGAAAGCGCAAAGATGAAGAGAGATGAGGACTAAAAACTCTTTGTCACCTTGACTATTTAGTGTGAGGCTCTAAGACAACGACACAATAGAGATTTGAGGTCATTCAAACCCAATGACAGGATCAAAGTTCGGTGGTCCAAACAACAGTAGTACTAGTATAACTCCACGACCAACAATGGTATGTAAGGCCCAAAGAACAGCGAGTTTCAGGCAAGCATAGGAGCGGGAAATACTGAACAGGTAACAAAGTACTCGGCCGACGGCGACATCAAGCGACTGCAGAAATAACAGGTAGATGAAGGTAGTTAAGAACTCGACAAGAAATGTGATGAAACAGATATTGGACAAGGCCTGTTGGATAGCGCCGCCGTTATATCTCCCCCTCCAAGGAGAGCATTATCTCCCTTGAACGAACCAGTGACGATGCGAGTACCGTCCGGCGAGAACGAGACCGACCAAACTGAATGAGTGTGCCTCCGCAAGGGCTCACCGACTGGCTCCCCTGTCCCTGCATCCCACAGTCGAACAGTGTTATCCCAAGAACCAGTGACGATCGCTGCATCGCGATCCACTTGAGTTAGAATAGTCTGCACAAATGATTGCTGGGCAACGGTGGGAAATAGGGAGAGAGGAAAAGAAAACATACTTTGGCTGCAGAAGACAAGACGCCCAGTACCATCTTTGCATATGGATGTACCTGTGGGGTTCCAATCGAGAGGAGGGCCTGCATACATTCGCAATCTCTCCAATAACAGCGTCCAATACCCTGAGAGGTTTGCTTGTACAAGCTGTTGTTTCGGTGTCTTGAGCCGAATTTCTCAATGAATTCAAGTTGTCCTTGCCTTTGCCTTTGCGCATTGTGAAGCGAAGTAAGACGATTAGAAGGGTCCTACATCTTTTATACAAAGATAACAGGCCACGAGGCAAATATTTGGTGCACTGTTGATATCATATTCGGCAGATCAGTGGAATGAAGAAAGAACCTAATCGTCCAATAAACGTCCATCGACTTGTAGTACTCCTCGAAGGACGAAGATCGATCCTATGCAAAGCAGAATATGACATCGGTCGGGCCCTGGGCGCCTGGACCTGAGGCCTGAGTACTGAGTACTGAGTGTTATCCAAGGTATATGCCGGCTATTCGAATAAACCGAACACAAGTCAAGGCGACTGGCATGTACTAGATGAAACAAATGTACTGAATCAGAGCAACGTGTGAGTCATTGTAACTTCATGGTACCAATTAACCTTGTACTATGCACGCCCATCATCAACGAAGAGATAAAACCCCATGACATCCAGGGTTCTCTATATAAAGAACACCTGCGGAAGAAGAGCGACCAAGAGATAAAACAAGTCATGATGCATGACGCGTCATGACGTGGTGATTCTTCGTATTACCCGTCTCGCATTTTCTTTGTCGGAAGCCAAGTCAGCTTCAGCTAGCACAGGAGTGGCCTTCCTCTTGCTGGCCTTCGGAACAACAGAATTTGAAGCTGAGTTTGATGTTGGCCGCTTGCGTTTTCAAATTGGAACAAGTCGCGTCGCATGTATAAATTATTAGTCATTTGTTACAGAGTTCGACTTCAAGTTGATCTTTGCAGATCGGCCCCCCATCCTGGGCCTATAATACGTAGGTCACCAGGATCCTGCTAAAACGCATTTTGTCACACCCACTGAACGCGACTTACGCTTCGCCAACGTTGTCAACCCTTTCTACGCAGCCACCGCACCCTCTTAATTGCTCCCAAACCTCCAACTCCAAGCCACCTCCAACATCTCCGCCTTTCCTCCGAGAAGGCTAGCGCTCCCTTCAAATAGTCATTTTCACTCGCCACTTCCAGCATATCCTAGATGCACTCCCGTCAGTTGGACAGATACCCAAGACAGACAACTCTACCATCCACGTCGTGAGCAGAACATCATGCATATTCAGGCCCTGTGTGTTATCTAAGGTTTGTGCGTCAGGCCGCATGCCCAGCTACTTTTCTCATTCTGAGCACTAGACTGGATGCTACGAACCAACCTCGTTAGCATCTTAATTCACACTTTTCTCCTCGTCGCACCTACCGCTACCTCCAGTGTGTCATTTGGGCAGATACCAAAGACAGACTACTCCATGGATACTGACAATGCCTCAGGGATACAGTCCCCCAGCTCCTACACCTTTTCACACATCCGCTATGCAATCCATGTTGCACGTCCTTTTTCTCCCAGCGCCTTTCAAGAGCAATGCTAATGGTACGTGTTCTGCGCTTAGATATGTCTATCCTGACTCTGTCAATGCAGAATAAATCACCTTGCCCGACTTTTTCGTAACATCCGATGCCGCTACCATAGTTAGGGAGGCCGAAGTCATCCACCCAACAGCTAAGCTCCTTGTCATGGCCTCACAAGTTCAAGAGTCCGAGGTATGTCCTTCTCCATCTCATTTCTTATCTACTCGTTAACTCAATCCAGATGGGTGTTCTACTACAAACATGGTCATCATTCTGGCAGGAGAAATCAGAGAACCTTCTCATCATCAGCCTCCACCCTAGCAAAGTCTGAATCAACAAATTCGCATGCGCCAATGCCCTTGGTGAACTCAAAAAGTGAGTCACTCCCTCATCCTGTTTACGTTTTCTTATGAAGCGACGCAGATATATTGACATCTAGCCTACCGTCTCCTTTCACATAGGAACAGCCCTCGAACCCGTTTCACTCGCGTCGAGGAACAACAACTTGGAAGGGTATGCTCTCCTCCATCCAATTACCTACTACATCTACTAACTATCACTGAATCGCATAAAAGTCATCATCGCAGGCTCATCCACCAGTAACCTTGCCCTATACTACCTCAATCACTTCAACATCGCTGTTCCCAAAGTCCTCCCCAAATTTGACCTCCGCCGCGTAGCTTGTGTCTTCAACGCCACGCATCTCGCCCGCATTGGTCCACTCCAGAGGAAGCAGTCTACATCGACCTCTTTGAGACAACGAAGATCGGTGGAGACCGTGTCACTATCCTTCGTCAGCTCGCTCCCATGGGTATCAGGGACACAGAAAGATACATACGGCGACGATCGTGCTTATGGGAGCAACAGCCTACCATCTCGACCACCTCGAGTGCGCGATCGACAACGGCGTGAACGTGATCGAATCACTTATAAAAGATCCACGGCTAGTTCCTGGTGCAGGTGCGACGGAACTAGAGCTAGGCAAGCGTATGGAGTAAGCGGGATGAGGGAGCTGGTATAACATGCTGCGAAGCGGTATACCACAGCACTCGAAGTCATACCCCAAACGCTCCCTGAGAGGTGCTGAGCGTATTAATGAGGTTCACAGTCGGTTGTGGGTCAAGCACGAACAGGAGGGCGGCAAAGCCTGGGGTGTCGATATCAAGGTAAGTTCACCGATTCTACATCATCACTCTTTGATCGATCGATCACATACAAGGCTAAACAAGATGGCACTCTGCTAGCTACCGACTTCAAGATTCTCGACCCACTACCCTCAAAACGGTGGGCCATCAAGCTCGCAACGTAAGCCGCCGTATCCGTACTTAGCGTCGACAGCATCATTATGAGAAACCCGCAAGACGACCCAAAGTCCCTCAACAAGCAAGTAACTGGGATGAAGATTAGGTTGTGTTCCTCATAGTCGGTTACTTTGGAGTAGTAGCATCAATATCATTTAGCTGACGAAACAAACAAACATAAAAACTCACCTATCGAGATGTTCTGCGACTGCGATCCTCTTCAGAAGATCAAAGTTTGCCTGAGGAAGCCCGTGCACGACACTCCGGATACAGGCAAGCCGCGAGTTAAGATTCTCGAGCTCTGCAAGAACATGAGCATTGAAAGAAGACCATTGATAGAATGGATTTTACTCGTTGCCTCGATAACATTGAAATAGGATGACGATGATAGGAAGACAGGCTCGGGGAGCAACCTGAACCATGACTTGACCAAGTCACACACGACATGGATATCAATATTATCGGGGGTGATAGGCCTCTCACCTAGCGAATCAGCAGTTAGTTATGTGCAACTCGTTCCAGATAGAAATAATATGTACCTCTGTTTGAAACTCTCAACTTCAGATGCAAAGAAGCTTGCAGTCAAAGTCGCACAGTGGTGCTGGACAAAGAAGGACAAACAAATGACTTCATCAACCTCCAGAATTAATTAATGTCATCACCCAACTCGTGGTAACTAAGCTTACACGACTATGATGATAACAAGCATTAATATTTTAATCCAACGCGTACTTCTGCTGTTTGTGTGTTCACATTCTCTTCGAATTCTTTACTCGTTACACCACTCATCGATCATCGATCATCGCCATGATCCCCAGCAACCCATGTTTCATTCACCTCCGAAAACGTCTCCGCTTCCAACGCCCCGTTCAGAACTATCAGCCTTGTGATCCCTCAGATGTATGTTTGGAGGTGCCGGTCCTGGAATGCTTTCTCGTGAGTATCAACAGCTTATAAGCTCCATCATCCATCTCTTAATTCTCACCCTTCTCCTCCCCGTTCTCGTCGCACCCCCTGTACGCGATACACGCATCATCAATTAATGTCGTGAACCCTTCTTACTCCACAACGTCACTATCAGTTCCTCCCAAACTACGACGCGTCAAACTTCGCAGATATCAAGACCCCCGTATTCTTTCCTCCAACTACGATCGCTCCTACATTGGCACCGCTTTGGAGCTGAAATAAAGACACCCTTACCCCTCCTATTTTTGCATTAGAGAGGATTAAGTGGGCCACGGAAATTCTCAGTCAATAACTACGATTTGCGACTAAGGACTCCGTGCGCGCGTGTGTGTGTGTTGACTCAAACGCACATAGTACCTGTATTATGAAAGCCCTCTCAACAGCTCCGTGAGTAGCAGTCTACTTCTCCTAGCCTCATGCAATGCCACGCATCTATCACGAGTTCAATGCAGAGTTATGGAACTCGATTGTATGCAGTCCTTAGATTCTTGTTGAGTCTCCGGAAAGCGACTATCGAAGAGCCCCTTGACGAGGACGCCCGTTGTGACGACAGCCTGGTGCACCTGCATCGAATATCACCCTCAATTCAACGTCATCTATCGTGCCGGATAGGGTTAGGGATAAAATTAATTGACGAATTATTAGCCTGCTTTTTAGCCAGGTGGCTCTTGGGGAGTTATTAACTAGCGGATTATTAGCCGCTTTTTAGCAAGTCACGTGACATAGTTTTTAGCAGGCGAAAAGATAGCTAATAACCCTAGCTAATTAGCCAGCCGCTCATTCCCATGTTTCCGGCCACTCGTTATCGACGCTGTCATCCCCCTCGATCTCTTCAGCCTCGGCCTTGGCCTTTCCCTTGCCTTTCTGTGTGCCACCAGGACTTGCCTCTGCCAATACTACCAACAAACCCTCTGCACTCAAGTCTATCTCGGATTCGACATCGAAGTCAGCATCATTGCATGCGGTGGAACTCTCTCCCACATTGTCCAACCAAGAACTGGACTCGTCATCTTCAATTTCTTCATCTCCTCCAGCACTTTCGGTCGACAGCAAGCTGTTCCTTGGATCGTGGTGCTGTTTGCCTACTTTCGCTCCAGACCCAAACAGTTGGGCGTCGAGGTCATAAAAATTGATGGTCGGACGCTCTGGATGTTTGGACTATGCTTGCATGAGTATGAGCCAAAAAAAGTCGGATTTACTTACAGCAGAATCATACATGTACCATTGCCATATTTGCGTCATGTTCACAAGTGTACTGACATTTTGACGATTTCGCAGCGCAGAATTCATCCGCGTGAATACTGACATTGTACGCTCTTCTGGCATTGAGCTCGGTCGGACGGAAAACACCTTGACAGCGAGGGTCTTTACTGGAGTGAGTGAACCAGTTCATGTATGCAACAAATGGACTGACCGCGAGGATATTTCCCTCAGGAATTCTTGTTAAGTGCGTCCACCATGACAGTGTTGATTGACCATCTTCAAGGGGGGTATCAAATGGATACTGACCACGTGCGTAACGTTCAAATTGCCGGAGGAATGATTGCTGAGCCTCACGACCAGTTAGTTTTTTGAGAATCGGGTTCTCTTTTGACTTCCACTCCCCCTCAAGAAGACCCTTCAAGAACACAAGTACGCGACAGAAGACTGCGTAGTTTTGGATGGGAGGACCAGACGAATCGGAAGACAAAGTCTTTCATGAAAATTATGAGGCGGCGGCGGGATTGGTAAGAAGACTTCTCCAGATTTTACCTGTTGTAAGTAGGGTTAGATCACCGACTGCAAGATTACATACTAGTTGATACTTACGGATAATGTGTGCAGGTGGGCATCAATGACGGCCACACCAATCTGCATACACGCGGCATCTAGTGCATCGTGAGTCGATACGAGGAGAGAATAAGCTTGTGGAAGAAAGTGATGGGCGATGGCATTGATGGCGAGTATGCCACATGAATACTGATCTTGTTGGTGAGTGCAGGCAAGGGCTTCCCATTTGAATGATGTCGGTGTGTGCAATCCAAGCCACCACTCGACTGCATGATGGATCGAGTCTGGTGCCTCATGTCCGAATGAGTCTCCGAAGTAAATTGTGTGACGTGAGCCATCGATAACAAGAGACAGCCAATGGTTGGAGTGGACAAAACAAGCCATTCCAACAGTCTTTACACCATTGGCTACATCCTGCCCAACCTGACGAAGGTGCAAACAATCATCTGCGCTGAAATAGTCTCGCTGGTGGCGCAACTCGAAGATAGTTTTAAGTTTATTGATGAAGTACGTTTGAAGGATGTCGGGAAATGGGGCGAGAACATCACTACTTTTGATCTGCCAATGAATGAGTTCAAGAGCAAAATTAATGTTATTGTCGCAGAGCCAGCCCTGCGAGGCGAATTGTGCCAGGTTGTGTATAGGCGAGTAGTCCATGAAGCCGCAAACATCACCCTGCCAAGGAAGCATTGACAACTGCATTTGGAAGACGGACGCAACTGAGTGACTGGGCTCCAGGGCCGCGTGACTGTTGCTCTACAAAACGACATGCAGCTTGCCATTTCATTAATGGGGGGATAATATCTTTTGCGACTTTGTCCCAAAACTGCAAGTAGCCAGAAGGGGTATCTATAAGGTGAGTCGGTGTGAGCATAAATAACAGAGCATTTCCCAGTGCCCCGGGCCTCTGGCGCCATGCGAATGAGTGCCGTAACGATTGACTCCGTTGGGATTGGTAATGAAGATAGGAGAGCGTGACCAGTTGGGATGGTGTGTGGGGGTTCCAAGCAGAAGTATTGCTCAATGTTCGGCAGGTTGGCCTGAGGGATGGAAGTGACAGATGGAATGGCAAATTCGATGAATGCAGAGATGGGAAGGTCTGAGGGAGGGAAAAGTGTTGCAGTCAGGGACTCTGGAATGTCGGAGTACATCGGTGTCCCAGATCTATAATCACTGGGACGCCCAGCATCGTCGTGCAGCTCGATGACATCCATAAGGGTGATGCCTTGCATGGGTTGAAAATTTGAAAGGACTCAGGACCTAAGGATTATGTCACAACCCTTATAACGAATTAACGTAGGGGCAGAGACTAGGACTCAAACAAGGATATCACAACAAAGAGGAAGGAATAGCAGGGACGTCTTAGGATTGCTAGCAGTGAGCTAATACAAAAGAGGTTTGAACTGGAGAACTACTGACTACAATGAGCTACCTATATACATATATTGAAACGGAGACTGAATCTGAGTATGAACTAACTAACCAATCATTAAATAGAAAAGGGAATCGTACGATGATCTAAATATAACTACACCTATGATGTCATGAAACGTGTGACGGCTGTGCAAGGGTTCTCGAAGGTTCTAGAGTCACGTGACTTGATCGCTTGAGTAAGGAAGTCGAAATCAGGAATGTCGGAGATAAAAGTAGTGGGCGCTAATGGAATAGAGAAGTTCGGGTTAGGGTTTGTGAAGGTTATAGGTACAGACGCTGACTGAGCGCTAATGACAGGCGCTTGTAACGGGCGCTTAATGGGTGTCTTACGAGTGTTCAAGAAAGAATAGTGATTTGTATTTGGAATTCGTGACATTACCCCCTCTCTAGGATGAGCGTCATCGCGAATGTAGGATGGTCGGATGTTTTTCTCTCTCCATTGTTTGAATGCATCCGTATCAAGAATAGATCCTAGAATTCTTTTGGATTTGGCAGCCGTGGGATTCTTCTTATGGAATTCTGCAATTAGAATCGGGGAGTTTTTAACGTTTTCTTCTGGCTCCCATGTCGACTCTTCTATTGGATATCCTTCCCATTTTACTCGGTATTGCACTTTTCCTCGGAATTGTCGGCTATCTAGTACTTCTTCTACGACAAATTCTTCCTGATCGTCAACAATGTCTGGAGGTGGTCGGGTGGGTTGAGAATGAGGGATCAATTGAGATGTGTAATATGGAGTAAGCAATTCCACATGAAAAACCGGGTGAATCTTATAGCTCTCTGGCAATTTCAATTTGTAGTTCACTTCACCGGTCTTCTCTAGTATTTCAAAGGGCCCAAGATGACGATCTGACAACTTTTGACTTGGACGACGTTGTTTGATGTTCTTTGCGTCTAGCCAGACCTTGTCTCCCTTTTGATACTGAGGTGCGTCTTTAACTCCTCGGTCATAGAAGCGTTTCATGCGTTCATTAACCATCTTCAGAGTGTTTTCCGCATCGTCTCGTGCTTCTCTCATTTGATCTGCTCTCTCATTGGCAGCGGGAATAAAGGATGTGGAGTTCGGAGATACAGTGAATTCGGGATTATATCCATAAAGGACTTTGAACGGACTATGACCGGTTACTGTGACTGCATTGTTATGTGAAAACTCTGCTATTGGCAGCCAAGATACCCAATCATTTTGTCTATACGAGGCAAACATGTGCAAGTACTGTTCAACTTCTTGGTTTACATGTTCTGTCTGTCCGTCTGTTCTGGGGTGATAGGAGGTCGAAGCAGACCATTTCGTTCCTAATCTTTTCGATACTTGTCCCATAAACTTCGAAATGAACTGTGTTCCTCTATCCGAAATCACTTTCTTTGGTGTACCATGATGTTTCCATACATTTTTTAGAAATAGCTCGGCAATTCCCTTCGAGTCTACGTCTTTGGTGGTAGGAATGAAGTGCAATTGTTTTGAGAATCGATCAACAACAACAAATATACTATCGCATCCTTCACTCTTTGGCAAGTCCACTATCAGGTCACATGAGATCGTTTGCCAAGGTCCTTCTGGGACTTCATTTGGCTGTAAAGGTCCCGTTGGTCTACTGGGGAACACTTTTGTTTGCTTGCATCGATCACAACCATCTACATAATCATGGACATACTTCGTCATTGAAGGCCACCAATAATTTCTGGAAATCAATTCTAAGGTTTTGGCACGTCCAGGATGTCCAGCCGGTGGAGAGTCGTGAAACAACTCCAATATCTCTCGGCGAATCTCTTTGTCATTTGGAACATATACCAATCCTCGGAATAACACCAATCCGTCCTCAACATTCCATTCTTCGATTCCTCTGCGCAATTGTACCGGTGCTGCTTTTAGCGTTTCTAGCGCTTTCATTACTTCAGGCTCTCGTTCTGTGCTCTTTCTTATCTTCTTCATGAGCGAACTTTCTCCTTCTATGAGAATTTGGCCTCTTTTAGTAGCTTTGATCTTGAAAAATTCCGGTTTCAACAAAATGCGGTCAGAATTATCGTTTTCTACTCCCCCTCTGTGGTCTTCTCTCCGAGATAGACGATCGGCTTTGTCATTGACTACACCAGGCTTATGTTGGAGCGTAAATTCATACTCCGCCAGGAACAAACTCCATCTGGCTTGCCTTCTTGTCAACTTTTGACTCGTCATAAAGTACTCAAGATTCTTATGATCCGTCCAGATCTCCACATGTTGGGGTTTTCCCTGCACATAGTGCCTCCACTCTTCCAACGCTCGAATGATTGCTAATAACTCTTTATTGTGAATGTCATAATTTCTCTCTGCATCATTCATCGACTTCGAGTAATAAGCCACTGGATGCCATAGGTCATCTTCCATTAATTGAGATAGAACTGCTCCTGTTGCATAATCAGAAGCATCAGTTTCTATTTTCATTTTCTTCTCAACGTCAGGCATGACTAAAACGGGAGCTTCTGTAAAACGCTTCTTTAACTCATCGAAAGCGTTTTGCTGTCTCTCTGTCCAATCCCATTTTGCATCTTTTCTCAGCAAATCATTCATTGGTCTAGCAATGTCTGAGAACCCAAGTATAAATCTTCGATAGAAGTTGGCAAAACCCATGAATGCTTGTATTTCTTTTACGCATTTGGGAACAGGCCATTTTAATACTCCTTCTACCTTGACGGGGTCCATAGATACACTGCCTTTTTCCACAATCAACCCAAGGAACTCGACTTTAGACTGTTCGAAGCTACATTTCTCAGGCTTCAAGTACAGGTCGTTCTCTTTCAATCGTTTGAGTACTTCTCGCACGACCTTTTGGTGTTGCTCTCTGTTTCTGTTTGTAAAAACCAAGATGTCATCGATATAAACGACCACTGTTTTGCCGTCTATTAAATCTCTGAATATTTCATTCATCATGGTTTGGAAAGTTGCTGGAGAGTTTGTCAACCCAAAATACATTACGGTTGGTTTGTGGTGACCGAAGGGCGTTTTGAAAGCTGCCTTCCATTCATCTCCTTCTTTCATCCGAATATTGTTATATCCCCATCGTACATCCATCTTGGAGTACATCGTAGCACCAGTAAGGGCATCAATCAGGTCTTGAGATCTCGGTAGTGGATACGCATTTTTAACCGTCTTCTCATTAAGCCTTCTATAGTCCATCACAGGTCTAAGTTTGCCATCTTTTTGGCCACAAAGAAGAAAGGTGCTGCAACTGGAGATTGTGAATCTCTAATACGTCCTAGTGCAGTCTCGGCTTTTAACCAATCTTTCAAAGTGTCCATCTCTTTAGGTGACAAGGGATAGGGTTTCACGTTTGGAGGAAGATCATTGTCATCCTTAAGATCCACAGCATGATCCCATTTCTTTCTCTCGGGGAATCGTTTGGACTCTTCTTCTGAGAACACTCCCAGGTAATCGTGAAGCCAGTCTGGAACCATTTCTTCTACAGACTTCTTCTTCTTTGTAGCTTCTTCTGCTACCTTTTGTTCCGTGGCAACTGAGGCTTTGTACCTAATCCATCTTTCAGGACTTTCCTCATCTTCTACCTCTTCGCAGGTTGCCTTCTTCATGTCCATGTCTTCATCGTCATCCTCTTCTGTGGGAATCAGATCTGGAACTACATCTGCCTGTTTTTGTGTTTTTGTGTTTTCTCTATTTTTTTGTCTTTGTTCTTTTTTTGTAATACATTTAAGCGGACATCTAGATCGCGAAAACTGTCCTGCATTCCAGTCTATTTCTGGGTTATGATATCTTAACCAGTCAATGCCGATAATAACATCATCGTTTCCTAAGTCTGTAATCATGAAGGCTGCTTTGTCTTCTACATGATTACCGATCTTTAGACTTAGTTCGGTGAAATGAGTCATTGATCCAGCGGCATTTAAAGAACCATCTATGTTCTTAACCAGAATAGGTCTTAATAATTTACGGCATATTACATCATTCTTCTTCACAAACTTCTCATTGATAAATAATGTTGATGCACCACAGTCCACGAGTGCCTTCACGTCTGCTTGTCGATTCTTTCCTTTCAAGGTAATCGGAATGTAAAAATGCTCTGATTTTGATCGCAAATATACTTCTGTTACATCCGAGAACGTAGATAAGATTGAGAAACGATTGTTCGGGTCCAAGTCCGCAGACTCTAACTCAGACCTTTCTAAAACCCTTATCTCCTTTGGCCTTGACATAGTCTTTAAACCATTGGGGCATCGAGTCTTCCTTTGGCACTTCAGTAGCCTTCACTTGCACTTTCGGAGCGCCCTTGCAGTTCCTTGCCATATGTCCTTCTTCACCACAACGATAGCAGTTGAAAGAACCAGTCTTTCCTTGAGGTTTGGGAGCTCCTCTCTGCTTGTTGGCGTCGACGTCCATGGCATTACTGTCTCTGTTGGGACCAGCCCTTGATTCGAAGTTTCTCGCAGCCCTGTTAGGGGTCCAGAGAGAAGTCTTCTTTTTCTCCGCATCTAACTCCTCGAAGTTTCGTCCTATTTGGATCGCATGCTCTATCAATTTCTGCATGTTGTCCTTGTCCTTGTAGGCGATGTGAGCAAGTTGTAACTTGACGCGGTCTTGAAGTCCTGCCCTATACTTCTGACGTAAGTCATAGTCGGAGAACCTGGTGTGTGCAGCTTTTTGTTTGAAAGTAGCTGTATACTCTGGGACGGAAGAAGATCCTTGTCTTAAGGAATCTAATTCTCGAACTGCCTTGCCTTCAAGGTCTTCTTGTGCCCACATGGCGGTGAAGTCTTCATCTAACTTCTTCATGGTGAGATTTCCATCAGCATGATCTTCAATGTAGGACTGCGCCCATTTAGCAGCAGATCCTTTCATGAACGAAAGCATGACTGAGATTCTTTGCCTTTCTGTGATGCTGGGCCATTGCGTCATATAGAGCGCTATTTGTGTTGCCCACATCTTGGCATCAATGGAATCTTTGTCTCCTGTGAATTCTGTGGGTTTAGCCATCTTGATTGAGGCTGTGGTAGAGGCGGCGGATGATCCAAAGGATGGGGATGCAGTGAGTTTGTCAATCTCGGCTTGTTGCATTTGAATCCGTAGAGCTAGATCTTCATTCTTCGTTGTTAGCTCGTCATTCTTGTTTTGCAGAGCCGTGACTTGGTTTTGCCACAATGCATTGTTTGCAGCAATCTGTTCTTGTACATATTGTACAAACTCCTCGCTGCTTGTAGGCATTCTTGGTGGAAGTGGTTCAGACATAGTACCAGTTGTTTTCTGGAACCCGATTTACTGATGTCTGTGAAGAGCTAGTCGTAACGGCTCTTCCGAAAAGGAAAGGTGATGAAAGGGAAGATGGAAAAGGAATACGTAAATGGAAAACTGAAGCGGTCCCCGATATCTGATCGGATCTACCTCGTACTTCAGGGTCAAAGGGTCCTGGTAAAACCCAACTGACTCTTCCCTAGATACTGACTAGAAAGATTTGTACATAACAACTATACTCGCCAAGTGGGAAAACTAGAACGCCAAGGTGCTCTTCCAGCCGAAGCTTACAAGCGACCGAGTCTGGACTAGGAAATTCCTCTAAATACTTGGGTAGAGTAGCCTACGTATCATATGAAGAAATGTGATAGGTAAAAAGGAAATTATAGTAACGTTGAGCAGGCAGGGTCTTGGGCCAGCACTCAAAGTTGTAGTGACACACCTAATGTCGTGAACACCTCCATATACTGGCGGCTGCAGTGTAAGGCAGGGCCTGGTATAGGACTACTAACTATGAAACGGATAGGTATGAATGCGCTCAAATGAGCAAAGGGGAGAGTGATAAAATCAAGGGTCGCTGTTGTTTAGACCGGGCAATGTAAAACGTGTAACGGTTCTATTTGATTGAGGATCACGGATAGTCGCAAGATGCTCAGATGTCATATACCATATATCCGGTTACAGATCCGATGAACATATCCGTCGTCCGGTCCACAGATCCGCTTTGATTCTGATTTCATTTCCTGTTCATATAACTCTAACTATCGTTCATCTCCTTTCGGTATTCCTGTACACCGGTATACCGGTTATCCTTTACTTCCGCTTTGCTTACTGATCCGCTATGCTTACTGATCCGCTACACTTACGAATCCGCTTTTACTTGTACTTCATTCCCGGTTCATGATTCGTGATCCATCCAACTTACCAATACGCTCCACTTAGACTTTGCTTATACTTTCGTACATAGCCTCGCACCTTTGCTTATTGATCATTCCGTTAGCTATCCGTAGTATATAAACCGTTGTATATGCGCTGTAGTAGATCAGTTCGAATATCATCTTAGATTGCACTCATTCCGTCTGGACTCCAAGTCCCTCCGTTATCCGTCCGGACTTGAGTACGCTACTCTTGTCTACTCCGAGACTTAGGATAGATTCCTATAGTCTACATATCCGCCTCTGTCTTCGGACAGTCCTCACCTGTTAGTTTCTAGTCCGGATCCGATCCGGATTAGCCATTACTCTATACGTTCGATATCCGGAAGTCTTAACGGATCCATTACAAGACTTATCCGTTACGAGACTTATCCGTCTCACTAGACGCGATACTTTAGCTCTCTGAAATAAGGGGCAAGACTCGGGAAAGGGGCACAGTGCACGAGCTGAGGCCAAAGCCCTTCGGATCCGATACTACTTGGGTACGGTCTTAACAGTATATTCGAACTCATACCTTTCCGAGTTACTTAACATCTATCATGCCTCCTACCAAGACACAAACAACTCTGCACGCGGTCGGACTAACCTCCCTCCGTCGTGATCCGACACCTATAGTCAACACCTTCACCAGTTTCTCTCAGCGCCGTGTTAGCACCCACGGAACCGCTCAAACCATATCCGAACTCCTTAATCGTCGACACCCGGAAACCCCAACACGCACTCCTGCCGTAGGACCTCCGGACGATGATGATCCCGATGATGGTGATGATGATTTCCCTGGTAATCCACCCGATGATAACGGTGGTGATCCGGATGATGATCCGGATGTTGAGGACGATGAAAATGACGGCCTAAACCCACAAGACCGCGTTATGCTTCGACTCTCAGAAGCCATCGATAACCTTGCTCGCAATAATCGTCGCGCGCCCGCATCCGAAGATTCTAGAGTCAAGGTCCGAGAACCGGATACCTTCGACGGATCCGAACCATGGAAGCTCCGTGCGTTCTTTGTCCAGTGTGAGCTTAACTTCCAGAGCAAGCCTAAGGCTTTCCGTACCGGAAGGGCTAAAGTCAACTTCGCCCAATCCTACCTTAAGGGTATGGCCCTTGAATGGTTTGAACCGGATCTCCTGTCTGATGATTCGGACGATCATCCGGATTGGATGGATGACTATTCCGTGTTCATGCTTGAACTCCAAGCCAACTTCGGGCCTCATGACCCATCCGGTGATGCAGAAATGCAGCTCAAACAGCTCCACATGCGCGATGGACAGCGCATCAACAAGTACGTTGTGGAATTCCAGCGTCTTGCTTCACAGGTTCGTGGCTGGGGCGACGGAGCCTTATGACGCCAATTCTACAACGGACTCCCGGCCCGTATCAAGGATGAAATCAGTCGCATGGGTAAACCCTCTACTCTTTCCGAATACAAAGTCCTCGCTCAGACTATCGACGCCCGATACTGGGAACGGAAGGGAGAGATCTCTCGAGAAGCTAAACCCACTTCATCCACTACCCCTAAGCAA
Organism: Suillus subalutaceus; assembly: GCF_016647625.1. Taxonomy (NCBI): domain Eukaryota; kingdom Fungi; phylum Basidiomycota; class Agaricomycetes; order Boletales; family Suillaceae; genus Suillus; species Suillus subalutaceus. The sequence continues at coordinate 603,225 of NW_024540257.1, forward strand.
TCCGCTTCTGACTGGACGAACTCCAATACGTCCGGATCCGGAAATCACAAATCCGGAAACTCCAATGATCAGAAGTCTACAAAGCCATCCGCATCCTCGAACTCGTCCGCTCCTAAGGTTCCGGATCTTACTTCCAAGCTGGGTAAGGATGGAAAGTTAACGTCCGAAGAGCGGCAGAGAAGGATGGACAAGAAACTCTGCTTATTCTGTGGTGGACCCGGCCATACAGCTCGGGAATGCACCAAGTCTACTTCGTGTGCTGCCAAAGGCCGCGCTGCAGTAGTCGCTCCGGAAGTCAAACCGGATGTCTCTACTGAGACAAAAAAATAGTCTGCGACTCTCCTAGCTCCGTGCAGGAAGAGGGTCGCGTTGACTCTGCCTGCACAAAGGAGTTAAGACTCAATGCTGTCGCGCTCTCGGATCCGACTTCCCTCTGTCCATATGTTTCACTTCCGTTACTTCCATCCGTATACGAATTTCCAGCTCTTGTAGATTATGGTTCTTCTCATTGTTTCATAGATACGGCATTCATCCGAAAACATAAAATCCCTACATATCCGATACCTACGATTCCGCTCCGCTTGTTTGATGGTACTTGTAATAATACTATTTCCGAAGCTATAGATTTGTCCGTCCGCTTTCCGTCCGGTGTAGTCACCTCTGATACGTTCTACGTTACCCCTTTGGATTCATCTTGTTTTATCGTTCTTGGATATAGCTGGCTCACCCGACACAATCCGTTGATTGACTGGGTTTTGGGCAGCATTGAATTCCGGACGACATCTCATGGAATGCCATCGACCCCTCCGACGTCACTTCCGTCCTCGGATATCCCTCCTCCGACAGAAACCATACCTCCTCCGACTACATCCGTACCCTCCGCTGATAACACTGTTCCTAATATATCCCTAATCAATGCAGTTGCCTTTTGCCGGGCCTGCAAGTTAGAAGGATCGGTCCAGTTCAGTATATACCTTCGACCGTCCAGTGTCGATCTCCGATCCACTTCTCTATCGTCCGATCCTCCAGATCTATCCCAAATTCCTTCGGACTATCACGAGTTTGCGGATGTCTTCGACAAGGGAAAGGCTGGTCAGCTTCCTCCACATCGTCCTTATGATCTGAACATAGATCTGGAAGAAGGAACTAGTCCTCCCCTCGGAACTATCTATTCTCTATCCCCGGTCGAGCTTGCAGCCCTCCGGAAGTTTCTTGATGAAAATATTGCCTCTGGACTCCTCCGCTCCTCATCCTCTCCTCACGGAGCTCCGGTCCTATTTGTCAAGAAAAAGGACGGATCCCTCCGCCTTTGTGTGGATTTCCGTGGACTCAACCAGATCACTAAGAAAGACCGATATCCGTTACCCCTCATTGCCGACCTATTAGATTCTCCGAGCCGCGCTAAAGTTTATACCAAAATCGACCTCCGATCCGCTTATCATCTCGTCCGGATAGCGGAAGGGGAGGAATGGAAGACTGCCTTCCGAACGCGCTATGGCTCCTATGAATGGTTGGTGATGCCAGAAGGTCTCACTAACGCTCCAGCAGCATTCCAGCGCTTTGTCAATAGCGTGTTTGCTGATATGCTGGATGTATGCGTTATCGTATATCTGGACGACATCCTTATCTATTCCCATGACCTTGCGTCCCACAAGCAACACGTCCGAGAAGTACTCCGTCGACTCCGTAAACATCGTCTCTATGCCAAACCCGAAAAATTGACCTTTGGAAAGACATCCTGACCGCAACTTCCCAATGACCCTATTGCAACCAACCATCTTCCGGTACCTTCGGATCCGAGATGGACAGTGGACGATAGGGGTTTCCTCCGTTGTGACAACCGTATATATGTCCCAGAATCCGATAACCTTCGACTTCGCGTCCTCCGTAATACTCATGATCACCCCTTATCCGGACATTTTGGTCAAAACCGAACCCTAGACCTCATCCAACGCGAGTATACATGGCCAGGTATACGCACCTATGTTAAGGACTACGTCCGGTCCTGCACTACCTGCGCCCGAGCCAAGGTTCCGAGACATAAACCCTACGGATTGCTCAAGCAACTACCCATACCGGAAAAGCCTTGGAATTCCATATCCATGGATTTCATAGAGCAACTTCCGGACTCATCTGGCTTTACAGCCATCCTCGTTATCATAGATCGTTTATCCAAACAAGCAATATTTGTTCCGACTCACGATACCATTACCTCTCCGGATCTCGCTCGTCTATTCCTACTTCATGTGTTTTCCAAGCACGGAGTTCCGTCCCATGTCACCTCGGATCGCGGGTACAGAGTTTGTATCCCACTTCTTCCGATCCTTAGGAAAGGCATTGGATATGGTCCTCCACTTCACATCCGGATATCATCCGGAAGGGGATGGACAAACCGAGCGTGCCAACCAAACCCTGGAACAATACCTTCGGATATATTGCAATTATCAACAGGACAACTGGTCGGAACTACTTCCCTTAGCAGAATTTGCCTACAATAACGCTCCAAGTGCTACTACTGGAGTATCGCCTTTCTTTGCTAATAAGGGTTATCATCCGAACATATCCGTCCATCCGGAACGCGATCTATCCTCCATCCGCGCTCGCGACTATGCTATAGACCTCGACGACCTTCACCAATTCCTTAGAGAAGAAATGGCTCACGCCCAAGAAAGATATCAAGGACCTGCGGACGCTAAACGGAAACCTGCTCCGGATATCAATATCGGAGACCAAGTCTTTGTCAAGGCTAAGTACTTCCGGTCCACTCGTCCGTCTAAGAAACTCTCGGAAAAGAATCTAGGTCCGTTTGAAGTCATATCCCGTCCGGGTACCCATTCCTTTACCATCCGACTTCCCGAATCCATGAAATCCGTCCACCCCGTCTTCCATGTCTCACAGCTAGAACCATCCGTTCCGAACACAATTCCCAATTGGATCCAGCCTCCTCCACCTCCGGTCGAAGTCGACGGAGAACCAGAATATGAGATATCCGAAATCCTAGACTCTAAGCTGGACCGTCGTAGAAGACAATGCCAACTCTTATACCTCGTCCGATGGTCCGGATATGAAGGAACAGACGAAGAGACTTCATGGCTACTAGCCACGGAACTCGGAAACGCGTCCAATCTAGTCTCGGATTTCCACACTGCATATCCAGACAAACCCGGTCCTATTGCTATACAATGAATATACAAAGCGGATATACAAGTACATTAGTAGCAGAGAAGGCAGATCCGAAAATCCTCAGCCATCCATCTCCATGTCCCCACCCGATCCGGATCCGGATTCATCAACATCCTTGTCAGTGGCCTCAGAACGAGCCGCCTCTGTAATCCGGATTCCATTCCGGATCCCCTCAAGAAGGATGGTCTGGAACTCCCTCTGCTGCTCCAAAAACGCCTCCAAGTTAGTATTCATCCGCTCTATAGCAGTCCTACTCCCTTCCGCCGCTCCGATGCTCTGCTGGAGCAATCCGTTGGTCCGAGCCAGTTCCGCTACAATGCTATTAGCGGCCGCGACCCAGGCCTGATCATCATACTCCACTTCCACCTCATCCGCTACTACCGTCTTCATATCCGGATCCGGAGTCGGACTCTGCTGGCGCTTCTTACCCTTGCCTCTCGGAGATGGGTTCTCAGCAGCGCGCTGCCTCTTCTTAGACTTGGAATCCGTAACGGTTCCAGGTCGTCCGGGACAAGGAGCCTTGTCCTTCCGGCACGCGTTACAAGCCTTGATCTATCCGAATGTTAAGAGTCACGGATCCGATGATTCAAGGATGACTTACCAAGGAATTGCTATCCGCATCGGACCACAGACAGGCCCGACCCTTCTTAGCGCAGCGGGTACAAGCCCCATCCTTATCCGCTGAGATGGCGCGAGACTACAGATCCGATAAGGGACGGATCCGATAGAACAAGTCATAACTCACCATTTCCGCCACTATAGCCCTGCGCCTAGCCTCCTCCGCTTCCCTTCGGGCCTCAGCCCGTTCAATCTTCTTAATCCCTGCCAAGCGCTTCCGTTCCGCCTCTTCCGCTTGTTGCTTCAGCTTTTCAGCCTCTTCCTCCTTCCGAACCTCGGCCTCAGCAGCAGCCAGCGCGGCCTGGATATCCGCCAGAGTCTGCTTAGCGGTCTTCTTAGAGCCGGATCCGTTATCAGTCATGGTTGAGATAAGCTAGTGGTAGTGAAAAAGTAGGGAAAGGAAGGAACACCCTGCGACGCTTTGGCATCCGTATATCTGTCAGAATCCGAACTCAGCAACTTCTCCCATCAGCTTCTCCATTGTCTCGCACTCATACCATCCGTTCTGGATCGCTGATTCTTGTGCCTCTAGGGATTGGCCCCTAAGGGGGGGATACTGTCATACCATATATCCGGTTACAGATCCGATGATCTGGATCTCAGATCCGATCCAGATCCGATGAACATATCCGTCGTCCGGTCCACAGATCCGCTTTGATTCTGATTTCATTTCCTGTTCATATAACTCTAACTATCGTTCATCTCCTTTCGGTATTCCTGTACACCGGTATACCGGTTATCCTTTACTTCCGCTTTGCTTACTGATCCGCTACACTTACGAATCCGCTTTTACTTGTACTTCATTCCCGGTTCATGATTCGTGATCCATCCAACTTACCAATACGCTCCACTTAGACTTTGCTTATACTTTCGTACATAGCCTCGCACCTTTGCTTATTGATCATTCCGTTAGCTATCCGTAGTATATAAACCGTTGTATATGCGCTGTAGTAGATCAGTTCGAATATCATCTTAGATTGCACTCATTCCATCTGGACTCCAAGTCCCTCCGTTATCCGTCCGGACTTGAGTACGCTACTCTTGTCTACTCCGAGACTTAGGATAGATTCCTATAGTCTACATATCCGCCTCTGTCTTCGGACAGTCCTCACCCGTTAGTTTCTAGTCCGGATCCGATCCGGATTAGCCATTACTCTATATGTTCGATATCCGGAAGTCTTAACGGATCCATTACAAGACTTATCCGTTACGAGACTTATCCGTCTCACTAGACGCGATACTTTAGCTCTCTGAAATAAGGGGCAAGACTCGGGAAAGGGGCACAGTGCACGAGCTGAGGCCAAAGCCCTTCGGATCCGATACTACTTGAGTACGGTCTTAACATCAGATCAAAGAGAAAAAGGTGCAAGCGGTAATGCGTAGAGTTGGAGTCCCCTATAGTTCAAACCTAATGTCACAACCCTTATAACGAATTAACGTAGGGGCAGAGACTAGGACTCAAACAAGGATATCACAACAAAGAGGAAGGAATAGCAGGGACGTCTTAGGATTGCTAGCAGTGAGCTAATACAAAAGAGGTTTGAACTGGAGAACTACTGACTACAATGAGCTACCTATATACATATATTGAAACGGAGACTGAATCTGAGTATGAACTAACTAACCAATCATTAAATAGAAAAGGGAATCGTACGATGATCTAAATATAACTACACCTATGATGTCATGAAACGTGTGACGGCTGTGCAAGGGTTCTCGAAGGTTCTAGAGTCACGTGACTTGATCGCTTGAGTAAGGAAGTCGAAATCAGGAATGTCGGAGATAAAAGTAGTGGGCGCTAATGGAATAGAGAAGTTCGGGTTAGGGTTTGTGAAGGTTATAGGTACAGACGCTGACTGAGCGCTAATGACAGGCGCTTGTAACGGGCGCTTAATGGGTGTCTTATGAGTGTTCAAGAAAGAATAGTGATTTGTATTTGGAATTCGTGACAGATTATCATTGAATGCGCGGGCTTGCACCAATTAGAACATTTGAAATAACTATATGGTAACTAGTTCATTATTATGATTATATGTCAGTAGAATTGAGCCTCCCGACACGATTCCTGACCTGATTGACGGTGTACCTCTGATATATGACGCACAGGCAGCCATTGGGAGTTCTTAGCATTATTAGCATGGTAATTTCTGGGATCGAATTATTAGCGTGTTATTAGCTTGCTAATATCTCGCTAATTAGCACCTGGCTAATAAACAACGAGTTTTCTCCCTAACCCTAGTGACAACTCTTGAAGAACCTTCGTTCGAGTTTGTTCCGAGTCAACCCTTGTCAACCTTTTCTACGCAGGCCGCCGCGCCGGCCAAGTCACCTTTAACATCTCCACTTTTCCACAAGGAAGCGTGTTCGAGCAGGCAGGTATCCAAGACAGACGACTCCATCATCCACGTTGTCAGCCACAAGGTGCAAAAGTTAGGGTCCTACATCATCGTTTATATAAAAATAACTAGTAAAAACCTCGAGGCGTTGCAGTGCCGGTCCCTGGATCATATTCGGCAGAGTGGAATGAAGAAAGAATCAAATTATCCAATAAATCGACCAGTAATACTCCAAGCTTTGGTTCTGATCGGTATACCAAGATTGATCCTATGCTGAGCAGGCCCGAGTGTTATCTAAAGTTTATACGTCGTGATACTGCTGCTTTTTCATCCGTTCATTTCACCCCCGAATCACGGGCAGCCAAGTCGCGTGTGATGGTAGAAAATATCTTCTCGTGGCAAAGGTCGGCTTTCCGATCTCGGTCGAAGCAATAACATGAACCAAGCCCTCCCGCATCGCTGAACCAGTTAGCACTCGTGTGGACGATGCTGATTTGCCCTTGCTTGCAGGGCCAGATAGCCACAGCACGCGTGGAACGTCGTCTCCAGTGCTGTTTACCCAATCCGTGATCTGAAAGAGCATTTTCGTACACGTCTCTTGGAAGCATTTTTTCCTGGTATCAAGCCCTGCGTTCGTTGCGCAAGTTATAACCGAGGTCCAGTAGTTCACCTGAAAAGGAATGAATAGCCGTTGCGTCAGAAGCAAGTACGATCCTTACCTGTATGGTGCGTAAAAATAGCTACGTCCCAAGCAACTTGGTCCCGAAAGTTTCGCATGATGCCCATAATTATACTTCTGGCTGCAAGGGCGCTCCTCATTACCGTATCTCCTGCGAGTCATGCGTGAAAGCGCCAGATAGGCACCGCTCAAGATGGATGCTCTCCAATTAATGAGATGTCTTGCCGTGAGGTGTCCTGTGTGGCCTACGGCCCAAAGCACCAAGAAACGCAGCATGTAATGCAAAAATGATATCATACCTGCGGCCTACGAGAAGGTGGCGGGCATGACAAGACACGCGGTGGGCAACAAGGATGATGCAACATGACGGGGGCAGACAGACCTTTGGCGCTAAGATGTACGGCAGAATCTGTACTGACCGCACCCAAAGACTAACTAAATACCAGACTTTCTGTCCTGTTCGTGTTCTCGTTCGAATAGATAGTACTGGTGTTGATCATGGCGGGAAAAAGTAAGAATCTGGCGCCGTGTTGAGAAGGCGCTCACCACACCGGGATTTGAAGTCGTCAAACTTCGAGGTGATATGATGCACAGTATAAACGGCAGCTAGGTCACAGTCCAATCTCACACAAGCCCAGAGTCCTTGGTTGTAAATCGTAATTATTGGGCAGTGCATATTAACATTTTCCGTGGCCCACTTTGTCCTCCCCAACGCAAAAATAGGAAGGCTCGGCGTAGCGGTGTCTTCATTTCCGTTCCAAAGGCGTGTTAATGTGGGAGCATTCGTAATTGGAGGAGAAAAAACGAGGGTCTTGATGTCTGCGAAGTTTGACGCGTCGTAGTTTGGGAGGAATTGACAGTTGGTAGGAGCATAACGTATTTTGGTTTGTTTACACCCACGTAGAAATTGGATAGGGACGCGTCCGAAAGCCAGTAGTCACGGTTGTGCCATCGGAAACCATGTCACTAAAAGTACCAAAAGCTAACAACATCCAACTCTTCAAGGATGGCTACAAGGTATGCTTCATACGCCCGATCTTCGTTTACAACATCCGATAACACTCTTGTAGCACCTCCAGGGCATCGAAGATGCCGTCCTTCGAAACATAAATGCAGTCTCAGAGCTATCCGATCTCGTACGGACAAGCTTTGGTCCAAATGGTACGTGTTCTGCGCTTATAACGTGTCTATATTGACTCTCTGTTAGGCCGGAATAAACTCATAATAAATCACCTTGGCCGACTTTTCGTAACATCCGATGCCGCTACCATCATCAGGGAAATCGAAGTTGTTCACCCAGCAGCTAAGCTCCTTGTCATGGCCTCGCAAGCTCAAGAGTCCGAAGTATGTCCTTCATTTTATTTCGTTTCTTATCTACTTATTAACTTACATCCAGATGGGTGACTCTACTAACATGGTCATCATTCTCGCAGGAGAACTACTCAAGAAATCGGAGAATCTACTCGTGATGGGCCTCCATCCCAGCGAGGTCATCAAGGGATACGAACTCGCATGCGCCAAAGCCCTCGCGGAACTTGAAAGTGAGTCCCTCCCTCATCTTGTATGCGTTTTCTTATGAAGCGGCGCAGATCTATCGACATCTAGCCTACCGTCCCCTTTTACGCAGGAATCCCTTATTACAGCCCTCAAACCCGCGATCGCTTCGAAACAATACGGTTACGAGGACACATTATCGTCACTTGTGGCAGAAGCCGCGCTCGCAGTCATGCCCAAAAACCCGAAGAATTTCAACGTCGACAACGTCCGCGTCGTCAAGATCATGGGCGGCAGCCTTTCGGGCAGCAAAGTTGTACAAGGGATGGTATTTGGTCGCGAACCCGAAGGTAATTCTACTCAAATTCTCGATACAGCACTCACGCTCACATCCCCTCCCAAGGTATCGTCAAAAAAGTTTCAGGCGCGAAAGTGGCCGTCTTTACATGCGCCCTCGACGTCGCCCAAACCGAAACCAAAGGCACTGTCCTCCTCAAAAGCGCAGACGAAATGCTCAATTTCACGCGCGGCGAGGAACAACAACTCGAAAGGGTATGTTTTCCTCCATCCCATTACCTTGTACATCTACTAACTATCACTCAATAAACAGATCTTCAAGGAAATCGCTGATTCAGGCATAAAAGTTATCATTGCAGGCTCATCCGTCGGCGACCTAGCCCTACACTACCTCAATCGCTTCAACATCGCCGTTCTCAAAGTCCTCTCCAAATTTGACCTCCGCCGCGTAGCTCGCGTCGCCAACGCCACTCCTCTCGCCCGCGTCGGTGCACCCACCCCAGAAGAAGCCGGCTACGTCGACATCTTCGAGACAACGGAGATCGGTGGAGACCGCGTCACCGTCCTCCGTCAGCTCGCTCCCGGCGAGGACGGGTATCAAGGAGACGCGGAGAAGACGCGTACAGCGACGATCGTGCTTAGAGGGGCGACGGCCAATCATCTTGATGACCTCGAGCGCGCTATCGACGATGGCGTCAATGTCATCAAATCTCTAATAAAGGACGCACGGTTGGTTCCTGGTGCTGGTGCAACGGAACTGGAGCTGGCCAAGCGTGTTGAGGTATACGGGAGCGGGATGAGGGGGCTGGCACAACATGCTGTGAAGCGGTATGCTACCGCACTCGAAGTCATACCCAGAACGCTCGCTGAGAATGCGCTGGGAGGTGCTGAGGGTAACGAGGTTCTCAGTCGGTTGTGGGCCAAGCACGAACAGAAGGGCGGCGAAGCCTGGGGTGTCGATATCGAGGTAAAGTTCACCAGCTCTACATCATGACACATTGATTGATTGATTGATCGCATTCTAGGCTGAACAAGATGGCACTCTGCTAGCTACCGACTTCAAGATTCTCGACCCACTAGCTGCAAAACAGTGGGCGATCAAGCTCGCAACAGAAGCCGCCGTATCCGTACTTAGCGTCGACAGCATCATCATGAGCAAACCCGCAGGAGGACCCAAAGTCCCTCAACAAGCAAGTAACTGGGATGAAGATTAGGGTAGTGCTACGGGAGCATCTAGACTGCTTTACAGTAATTTTGCACAGATCAGAGAAGTCACGAGTAATGGGAATAAAAAACAGGTGAAGCCAAAAAGAACGTCAGGATGAGCAGCGAGAATACTGTGGGGAGTGTGGTACTGTACAATGTCCATGATAGATATCCGCGAACGGTCGTATGTGACCCAGAGAACGGAATGCAAAAGGATTATGACGACAACAAGGAGTCCGTTGTAGATGGGGGGGGGTTAGGTGTGACCGTATACATGAGCGTCCATGGTCTATGACTCATCGCCTGCAGCTGGAGAGTCTATCTCCTCTTCTTCGTCCTCCTCGAGGATAGGCTCCTCCATTTCATCCTCTTCTACGTCATGGTCGGCTTCAAGCTCATCATCAAAGATTACATGGAACTGCAGCGAGTATCAGTGAAGGAACGATGAATGGTGTGACACCACGTACATGAGTGATTAGGGCTTTCACGAGTTTGTGGGTATGTCCCATGTTCGACAAGATCAGGGCAAAGTCATTCTGCGGTGCACGAAGGAGGTTGGGGCTGAAAACGATTGCAAGGGCTTCAGCTGTCATTTGGTTGTGTTCCTCGTAGTCGGTTACTCTGGAGTAATAGCATCAATATCATATAGCTGACGAAAGAAACAGGAACAAAAACTCACCTATCGAGATGTTCGGCAATCCTCTTCAAAAGGTCAAAGTTTGCCTGAGGAAGCCCGTGCACGACACTTCGGATACATGCAAGCCGCGAATTAAGATTCTCGAGCTCTGCAAGAACATTAGCATCGAAAAATACCATTGATGGGATAGAATTTACTCATTGCCTCAATAACATTGAAATAGGACGACGATGGGAAGACAGGCTCGGGGAGTAACCTGAACCATGACTTGATCAAGTCGCATACGGCATGGATATCACTGTCGGGGGTAATAGGCCACTCGCCTAGCGAATTATCAGTTAATTACATACAGCCCATTCCAGATAGGAACCATACCTCTGTTGAAGGCGTCGCGGAGAGCGTTAACTTCAGAAGTAGCACCAGCAACACGATCTGCAAAAAGTCAGACCTCTGCAGGAGAAAACGACGAAAGAACATACAGATGCCAACTTCATCAAGGCCACGATACTCGACTTCAGACAGGCAAGTCAGAATAACCGACGGGAGCGAGCCAATCTCGGGCTGCGCTCCATTAGCTTCACGCTGGAGGAGGAACTCCAGTTCGACAGCAAAGACTAGAAACGTATGAGAGACAGGACACGGAGGACATGGAACACCTTACCAGCTCTAGGATCCCGCGAAGCTGTGGTAGCTGATGGATGGTCATGGATATGGTCTGCAAGTTGCGGCTTTGGTGAATTTCCAAGATACGTCAAGCGGCGTTTAGCAGCAAGTTTCGCAACACGATTGATTTGCTCGATCCATCGTACCATCTCTTGTTTAGAAATAGCCTGCAGTAAATAATGTCCGCCGTCTTCGGTGTCCAGCTGGAATGTGAACGACCTCTCGTTATTGATAAATTGGGCAACTCGAGCGTCAACGACTGAAAGAACCAAAGAAGGTTTACCAGAGGGCGAGAAGTCCAATTCAGCGGGCGATCGCTTCAATGCCGTAGCGTGCATGCTATCAGTAAATGCACTAGAGATAGGCCTCATCAATTGGAAAAACGCTGAGGAGTAGCTCTTCTTCATCCGTGTGTTGCTTCTGAACCTGAGTCATCGGCTTGCGTGACCGCATGGCCTTGTTAATTTGATCATCTCTCCGCTCATTGCGCAATTGCTCCTGCTTTTTGTCCTTGCTGAGCCGGTCATGGAGATACTTGTCTCGCTTGCACTTCTCTTGTTGCGCCGCAACTAGCCTCTGGAACGGGCGTACGGTCTTCTTGACAGATGCCGAACCATTGCATTGAGCTTGCAGGGCCTCCCGCTGGGCATCGTCTCTGATACTCCGGTGGTCGAGCGAGATCAAGTTCATCTCTCTCTCGATGTTGTTCAACCGTTCAAAGTCTTTCCGGTCGACCTCTTCGCGGGGACGGCTCCTCTTCGAGAGCGATGGAGTAGTCAAAATGAGATTGCAAAGGTGCCTTAGGAACCCGTCAGCAGACCGTACCTCGGAATCGTAAATCACTTTACCTGCGTTTATCCAAGTTGATGATGCACTGATCGTTCTCGCCCGACGTCATAACCACATTTGGTATACTCACCAATTCGAGTATACGCTCCAAAATCCAACTAACGTCGATAGCGAGGACATCTCCGTATGATTTTTTGGGTATAGCCGGTCTTGAGAGAAGCCCTACAAGGCTATCGCACTGAACCCCCCGAAGATTCGCAATATTTTGCCATGGACGATGATGCATACGGCTCTCTGAACTAACAATGGCCGAAGTTAGGACAGCTTCGACGAAAGACCGGACACAAGGTCGGTCCCCACACCCGAAGGATGCAAAACCACTGTCCATGCTCCTTAGACGGGCAATCTCGATGGCTCGAAGGAAAAGGTCCATTCTTGCCTGCCGTAGTCTGATTCCCAATTTCGGTGCGACGAGCTTCGAAATCGTCCCATTTCCGAAGGATGTTAAAGGCACGGATACAGCTGCGGATGCTAGGCGGTAGGAGACGATAGATAGTGTCCTGAGAAAGCTCGGATATCAGCGAAGATGGCTGAACGTCCGTCATGTGGGAATACATGGACTGGATGTCGATGTCATCTGTCGATGGCACTTCCCGAGCTGAAAACCACCCAGTACGATCTGCGCTTTGCACCTCTAACAGATCAGCGGTGATGAAGAGGTCCTGAAAGGAAATTGAGCGCCCATATCGGAAATTAGTAAGGGGAGGACCAACCTCCTCGCTTATATACTCAACGCCGCAGCACCCATAGCGTTTTAAATTCTCGACGAGCTCATCAGCACTGATCGCATCGAGGTCCGGTGGTTGATTACCAAAGGATCGCCACCCGAGGAGTCGACTTCAGCGGTCGGGCAGTAGCTAAGAAGACAGACGGAGGGCGTTGAGTCTGCGTGGTAAACGCTGTATGTGTGATTTGACGAGCGCTGTCCAGAGCGTCCCAAGCTTGGCCGACGTCATTTTCGACCGTAGTTGGAGTATCAAAAGAAGAGCGATCTAATGGACTGTCCAGGAAGGACCGCACAGCTTCAAATAGCTGAACATCATCGAGACAGTCCTGGGCTCCTCCTCCAGACGTTATCCAGTCCTTGATCGCCTCTAGCACTTCCGACCGAAACTGATGACGTGAAGATAACTATTTGCGGAAGGCTGGCTGGAAGGTCGACTGCTTAAAAAGCGTTTTACGAAGTAGCTATAGAATATATGAATTAGGTCATCCCAAAACGCGGAAATGAGATTACCATACCTCAAAAAAGACGATGGGCGTCACAAAACTGCGGAACACATGCCACCACACTCGCGCAAACTCAGAACCGATCAACGACAAGGTCCCTGGTCTGCCGTCCCTTAGAGACGTCTCACCATTATCATCAGCCACAGCTACTGAAACGCCCTGAAGGCAATGTACGAGGACATTGGACCAGGCGGTCTATAAAGTTACAGCTTGCACGATGACGCGAATGGGCCTCTCTGACGACACTTCTGTCACCATAGCATTTGGTCGAGAAGATATAGAAGCAACGAGCTCGGCGTTGCAACGCTGCTCTTCCGCTCGAGACCCTGAGACGATCCAGGCTTTACACGGATAGAAGGTGAACGCGTCATAGGTTTGTCGAGATTACACCCCTCCACTACAGAACTCGGGGGTCTGGATGGTGCACGAGAAGGAGGCCGGATGAGGATAGTGGATCTAGGTCGCTGCGAGCAACGAGGAGAAGTTCTCCGTCATAAACAGGAATGGCAGTCTCCCGAATGTCGACGTCGCCAATGTTGAATAGCTTATCTTTACTGGGGAGGCATCCGCCCTGCGAGATGCCGGAGTCAACGTCACATCAAGTCCGCGGAGACGCTGGAG